>NC_088099.1:126877929-127538972 GCF_036370855.1 Dromaius novaehollandiae
CCATTAAGCGGTTCCTAGTTGAAAGTTCAGAAACAATTATCATGGTTCTTAAATATTAACACGATAAAATCTACATTTTAAACAGGTTTGAAATACAGAAAAGATTATTATGTACTAGTACGAAATACAAAGCAAAAATAATACAGACCCTTTAATAACCATCACTAAATTTACTTGACCTACCTTATCTGTAGCAAAATGCTAAGTCCCCCGAGAGGCCTTTGACTAATTTTCCTAGTAAATTCTTCAACGACACATAAACAATCAAGGTTTCTTTCACAGTTCACTCATTTTACAAATACTATATCATTTTCAACCTTTAGAGATTATATTAAAACTGCCCCAAAGCTTAGCATAATGAATAAAGAAGCATTGGTACTTTAAAACAGGACCATCTGCATTTCATTAACAGCTTAACCACCATCTTGTCTACAGATAAATACAGCATTATTAAATCTGTTTTTCAGAAAGTAGTTATTACTCTAAGTTCTTAAGTTGCATCAAATTATATTCTTATAATATCCCAATGCTGTAATTTAAAGAGTTTAAAAAAATAAAGGGAAAGAACATAAGTATCTTTCTGAGACAAGTTATTGATGCAGCTTATAATAATGAGGCATAGTTTGTACCTACTTTGCAAAATTTCATTACAGGAAAGAATTGCTCCAATTTTATACAAAAAACCCCAACCCATTCAAAATGACAAAATGTGTTTGGCTAGAAATTTAAAAAATTCAAGGACGTTTGAACGTTAGCTGTCATTATGGTCCAGTTCACTGTTTATTTCTTTGGTATGCATCTCCTGACCTGTATATAAAATTCATAGTTTCAGAAGTGACATGTGCAAGCCTTGGACAACTGGGGAAAAGGCATATTTCCTGACCTTGTAACCATAGCAACCACTTGCTGATTGGTAGCAGGCAGCCTTTCCATCCTTCCCCACTGAAGGCAAGTATGTGAGATTGCTGGCTTTGTTTGTGGCTCTTGCTTTATTTACATGCAAACATGAATGTCAGGCTTAAAATTGCTCTTCCTTTCTTGTTCATTTGCTTGTTTTCGTTGAACGTTGCATGTGTGTGGGGGGGGGGGGGGGGAAGAAAAGACTTGATTTCATAGCTGCGCAATCAGATTATTACAAATACTAAAACAATAAGTAATTCCACTTTTACACATGTACATACACTTTGAACAAAGTTAGAAGGATTGACAAAATTGTGTCATCTGCTTTGTTAAGGCGTGCTTACAGGGATGTTTTAAAATTCATCTCAGCTGGCAGAAAAAAAAATCATATCTTTTTTTATGCACTTCCATAGGAAGCAATTCATAAAATATCATTTCATTGTTTTCCTATTTTTTCTTTCATCATTTTAACATCAAGGAGTGGACTAAATTAAGTGTCAATTTTAAAATACGTGTGTGTGGAAGCTGCATGGTTCTAGGATTAAAGTTCCAAATTTTCCCTCCCAGCATCATATTAAATGGATTGGAGATTTTCAGTCCTGCTCAATTCTTTGTTGATAGTAGCCAAAAACACACCTCCGCAAACCCTCTACTACTGCTACTTTCTCCTATATGTATATATACATACATACAGGCTTGTAAAAAAAGGACTCAGTATAAATCAGCTTGATAAATAATCTGTTCAGGAGTGGCACAGACTAAGCATGCATGGACACATTTTCTTCTTATCCTGAGAGGGGCTGCATCTCCAGGTCAGGACTGCTGTTAGTGATAGGGAGGTAAAAGGGAAGTCCACTCAGCCAATGTCTTGCTTACATTATAATAAAGTGCACACTAACGGAAGAAAGCACTTTATGACATTCTATTTCTATGGCTATTATATGCGAAAAAGGGAGAATTGTTTTTTTTTGTGCAGGAATAACATGCAACATACTTTTAATTTAATCCTTAGCACCGCCAAAGCAAAATAGTTTTACATGATTATTTTGTACTTAGGTAGTATTTTTAGAGGTGTTTTCTAGCTGTCTTAATAATTACATTATAATGAGTTTATATAATTTTGAATTATTTGTATTAATAGGATTATTTCTGTTAGCACCGTTAAAATTATCCACAAATTAAAAGGGATATTAATGCAGTGAGAACATTGTTACAAAATTACTGGAAGGTAAAAATCCTTTACCTCCAATGCCAGTATTACTGCAGAAGGATATTCTAAAGTTTGCATGACTTTAACATGCTTTTCCTTTTCTATCTAACACTACTCTCCATATAAACAACAGACATTAGGAATGAAAATAGATTAACTCACTTCATATATATATATACACATATATACATACATACAGTACACAGTCCCTCTGAATACATATGCTAATACTACTAAGCAGTATATCTTACAGTTTGCTTATTGTAAAATATAAAGTAATGCAATCAGCAAAGCAGATTTCAAAGTAGTGCTAATACATCCACTGTTTTCATGAATACATTTAGGGCTTGGTCCTCCAAACATATGTGGAAGTTTACTCATAGAAGTAGTCAAATTTAAGTCAAAAGATATTTTGGCAAACTTGATTATTCATTTGCATATGCTTTCCAGAAATCAGGCCCTTACACTAGAAATGAGAAATGTTACCTTTCACTTTGCAATCAGATTTAATGCAAAAAGATTCATTTCAAGTGTGCAAGCCTCTCTCTGGGACCTATTTAAAAATCCTCCTATTTAAAACTCATCCTTACTTATTTTATTTCTCATGTAAAGGTCATTTTCTAGTGCACTTAAAAAAACACTCCCCAAAGAAGTCGAGCTCAAGAAAAACATTATTTAATTCTTAAATAGGTTAGTTTTCAGCTTATTTAATGTTTTAAATAATTAAATTATTTTAATAATGTTTTATCAATGAATATAATGATATACTCCGACCTGGCACAGACATGCACGCTGAGGAAAAAGATCTTTTCTAAGTAGTTAAATTGCAATCCCCCAATAGAATGTAAAAGAGAAAAAATGGCTTTGTTAAATTTTCAATCCTTTCTTAATATAAACATTAAAAATCACGGGATTTTGAAAGGACAAGTAGTTTAGGTTAGTGAAAGATTTTTCATTTTTTACATAATGGTTGTACTCAGAAGTAATTTGCTTTCACTAGAATGCTGTAAAGTTCTCTCTCAGCCCTGATGTACTGTATAAAACATTTCTTAACTCATTAATGTCAAATATAAATTAGTTTTATATTGGAATTTTAACAAACCAGACTCCATAGGCAACATAAAAAGCTAGACCATTGCCAGAAAGGGTGTAAAGCTGAATGCAAATTTGGACCAGGTATAATCTATCATACAAGATATACATATATATGTATATGCACCTATACATATATACACACATGCACATACACATATACCTGTACATATATACATATAAAGATACCTTATACTTTTTTGGATGCCCTGAAAATATTGCTGAAAAATACAAAACACTATCAGTAGCTGGAATTTTTGTAAAGCAAAAAACCTCAATAGTTTTATTTTTACCAATGCAAGGTGACTGTACCTGTGTTATTAAAATACTTTCCCTGGATACAACAGTTCTGCACTATGACTAATATTCAATGTTGGAGTGTCCTGAATATGATTTTTCTCCATGTATATTCTTTGAATATCCGAGCAAGCATGTTGTATTGTATTAATATCATAATTCAAAGGGAAATTTATTAAACCACCCCCCTCCCAGTATTGCCGTCATAGCTAAAAGTTGCAAATTCTATGTGGCAGAGCCTAGACAGTAATATCAAATTTTAATAACAATTTCTCTTCTTCAGTCCGTGCTATACTGAAGAAAAGCATAAATTGCTGTGACTGACCGTTAGTTGTTAGAGAAGCAATCTGACTTCTCCACACCCTTATTTCAGTGTATCTGCTCTGTCCCTCAGCTGTATTAATGATAGCATGAAAGGTCACATGATAAACGAGTGACAAAAATATCAAAACATATTAGCCTGTAGCTTTGTTATCAGTGTATGGCAGAGATGACAGAAAATTGTATTTTTCCCCTGAATAATTTTGTGTTACATTTTGCTGGGTAGGCAGAGTGAATTAGGGAGAAATTTCTGCCTCTGACTGTTTGTCTCTTTTTCTGACATACTTGAAGTAATAATATACATTAATAATAGGGAATAGGCACAGGGAAGAGGTAAGAATTCAGAAGTAGACTGTCAGTTTCAATTCTACAAGGTGCTCTCCTTGTTTCCTTTGCAATACAAATTTTGTTGAAAAATATGCACAGCTTTGAATGTTATTAACACTACTGATAATGATCTGCTGTGTATTATGGCTATAGCAATGGAACAATACACAAAAAGGAGAAACAGAAAAATAACTTTAAAGCAACAAGGTGATGTTTCCACCCAGTTGTGCTTCTCACCACTACAAATGCGCATATTCGCTAATTAAATAAAGGCAAGCACCAACAATGCTTGATCCAGCTCATTGTGATGTAGACCTAGTAATTATAAATTAGAGACAGATATTACTCCTGCTGGTTTAAAGGCTGGCAGGAGTTGCAGACCCTGGGGAGATGAGGTTAGCAATCTTTGAAAGAGAAAATAGATATTGGCGGGAGCTTAATATCTTGTGGCCTATCAGTCTCCACGGTCAGGAGTTAAAGTCATGCCACATCCAAGCTCCCTTTGCTGCTGGCAAACAGCATCTCTGGCAACTCACTCCTTAAGCTCCTCGCAGATCAAAAGCTGTTGAATAGAACCATTCTGAAAGGCAAGAAGAGAGGATCACAAGCCAAACATGAAAAGTTATATAATTAAAACCTTAATAAACTGATAGAGTATACATTTAGATGGAGCATTAGTGATCTACGGCAGTACATGCGAATTATAAATAAAAATGAGGGCATATTACTTTCAATGAACAAGCCAGGCTGCAGAAAACAGAAAGCCTCTGAACCGTTACTGAAATGTAAAACTAACCTTTAAAACTTTCTAAAATGTTTGGTTAACTTTTTATCTCCATTATTTTGTATTTTCCTGCACTTCCATGTTTCTAATCTCCATCTGGGAGCAGAAGTACAGAAATATTCCTGAAAAAAATTGTTCTTGCAGTATTTATGATCTGACTCAGAGAAGAAAATACCAGGAATCTCATGTGAGAGCATTGTTCTCATGAGATTTCCAACCAATTTTACAGACCAACACAAGCTGAATAGTTTAAATCTATCCCCAATCTCCAAACCTTTTGAGATATGCATCTTACCACAAGTGCCTTCTTATATCCTGCAGGAAATGTGAGTGAATAAGGATGTTTGTTACATCCTGCAGGAAAGGTGAGTGAATAAGGAGGCAATAAAGCCTGGAATCCTATCTAAATTCTCCAACTTAACAGTTAATCACTTTCTTTTCCAGAAAAAGTTACATATATATTCATATGCATAGAAATCTCTATAAAGAAAGTACTGCTATTAGTTGTGTACAAAGATAAGCGCTCATTAGTCAAGGCACAGCACAAACAGATAAGAGGAACCCATCTTTGCCCTGAAGAACTTACAGCCTAAATAATTCTTATTTGTGGTTTCAGTGTTCACCCTGCTAATATATTCCAGAGAGGAACTACTTTATGTGAAACAAACAAACAAACAAACAAACAAAATCTCTCTATATCCCTGCAATACCTCATGCTTTTCCAGTTAAAGTTCAAGTTCCTTTTTTCTTGCATTTGACATTTCTCATACTGCTTGGTGAGATTCATATTCAGTCCAATACTACAATTGTCCCAGGATCCAATTCAAGTTTTAACTTACAGAAGGGTAAACCTTTGCAGAACACTGCAAAGTCAGGATTCTGTTTGGGATGGCTCAGTAATTTTATATTCAGCTTCTTTGTATGCTTCTAATACCTTTCTCCTGGCCCTCCCCCACAGTAAAGCTGTTTTGATCTATTTAAATAACTAAAATATTTTATTCCTTTACTAGGCTTGTTTCACTCTTCGGTAGCTCCTGAGTCTCTCTCTCTCTATATATATACATACATATATATATATATATATATTTCTAATTTATATTAATTACTTCTGCTCAAGCACATACAAAATTAATATCACTGGTGGCCTCTGTTCCAAAGTTTATGGAGTTTTACAATATCCATAAGATTTTATAATATCAAGAAAGCTATAAGCTACTGAAGACATTTTCCCTTTTCTATTTTAGTTTCTCAAATTCATTACTTCGTGTTTTTGTATTTTGAACTGGAGTCCCTCAGCATTCCCAGACAGCTTCTATATAAAGTACAATATGAGTGTAATACATTACCAGAGCTAATCTTCATTCTTAGCTTCAAGCGATAGCTTTAAAATTGTCCTACATCTAAAATTAGATACTTGCCTTTTACTAAAAAAATTTACAAAATCAGAGGGCAAATCTTGTTATTATCAAAAATCACCTGACTCTGCCCTCCTGTGGTACGCACTTTATACTGGCAGAGATACCATTAAATGTGTGGTAGCTGAAGCAGTGCTTATGGGATGGATGTAAACATGAGATGGAAGAGCTAGGATCCAACAAGTATACTCATTCAGAATATAGTTGTCTATGTCTGGGTTGTCCTGTAAATGGAGAGGAAGAGGCTTTTCTGGGCTGTGATCCATCTCATCCCTACAGTAAATATCTAAACTGTATGAGACAAGTCATCCCCTAAAAGTTTGTATTTTTACTCACTGACTACAGAGGGGAGCCTAGGATGACCAGCTGAGCTGCTGGGGTCTAGCATAAGATGAGACAGATCGTAGACTAAATATTTTTTGGCTGTCACTATCTACTTCATGTCTGTGATGATGAGAACAAAAAACAAAAATGTTTCTCACTATTGCAACTTTATTTTTTTCCTAACAGGAAAAAGAAAATGTCTCAAAGTTTCATTTTCAGCAAGTAAACTTCAATTGCTTTTATCATCTAAGACCTATCAAAAAACAGATTTTCCAGCATTTAATAGCTTGCTTTGTTTGTACATCTTGTTAGTCAAAACTGAATTACAGCTATGAATAAACTCAAGTAATAAAACCCAGCATTCCCTAGTTACATTAAATTGCTGGACCCACAGACTTACATATTTTCTGAACCAAAGCATTTTTAATTTGATATTATCGACTGTGTTTTTCTCAGTAAAATTTAATACTCATTGTCACAGGAGTAAATTAAGCTGTTTTTATGACAACATGACCACATAGTCCATCTGGGGCCTAAACTGATCCTCAAGGGCTTTAAACAATCTCCCACAGTTTTCTTCTTACAAGGACCCTTTGACATCACTCTCCAGGTCACTCTAAAGTTGACTGGTAGCACGACTTATTATTCAAAAAAATGATGTTTCTTGTTTAAATACACTACCTATCTGCTTTGTACCCTCCTTGGAAGTGCATTTTGTCCAGCAGGTGAGGTTAATCGATCATGTTCTGAAGTATGTATCTTTTCTGAAGATACCTGACTTTTTCCAATACTGCTATTCCCTAGAAATAATCCATGTCTGCTGTTCACCGTACAGCTCCATTATTAGCCTTTCCATCTCTTTAGGAATGAATCCTGAGTTTATGAGTATAACCACATATCCATGGTGACAAATGTGTCTTTTATTACCATAAATCAACATAGCTGGACCACAGGGTAGTTTTAAACAGGATCCCTACAGTTGTTTTACTCCAAGTCTTTTGCAGGTCAGGTTCCCCTCTATATCCCCTTTGCAGACAATACTGCAGTGTGAATCGGCAATCTGGGGAGAAAAAGTATAGTCTGAAGATGCTTACCATATCTTTCCCAATGTCCTTGTGTTTTTTAGTCTCTTTTGGTTCTCCTAAGCACAGTACAAGTCAAGTGATTTGATGGCTTGAGTCATCAAGGTGGGATTGTACAAGCGACTTTATGAAACTTTACGAAACTTTATGAAGGTTTTCCTTACCTTCAAATTTTCATTTTTCTTTGGAAAAGGGAGAGATCTGGTGCCTCACAGAAGTGCTTAGAAGTCCACATGGGTAAAAGGCATGCAGGTCTTTATCTGAATATTATTATTTGTACAAGATATTGCCAAATAATTTCAAATTGTACAGAAGTCTTTCCCTTATTCTCGCCTTTGCTGTAGTTTCCTGATTTTTACATTCTGAAAGAAAATTATAGATGCTGATTATAATCTGTCAAAACAGTCAGTCTGTCATTTTTTTCCTTTCTCTCTTCACAAATAGAAAAATCAAATCTATTTAGGATATGAGAGCCCTGACTCCATGTTTCATGCCTGAAGTTTTGTATGCTAGCAGACTGTTTAAATAATAGATATAGTCACTTCACACTTTTCAGTTAAAGACCACTTTGCTTAAACCATTCCACCTCTTTTTTCAATCTGATTAGGTGATATGAAATCTTACCAACAGATCATTCTAGCAAAACATTTTTGTTCCTGTCATCTTATACTATCGAATTCCTTTTACATGAGTAACACTTTACATCAGTTAGCTTATAGCAAATTCTATTGTTTATTTTACTTTCACCATTGTGGCTACATTTTGATAACATTTCCCTTAGCAAATGTCTCAGTTCCATCTCTATTTCTCCTGAATCCACATACCTCAGTCATGGCCAAACCTTCTGTTAGGCCAAGAGGTCATTATTTCCTGCTGTTCTTTTAAATATTTCTAAAACGGTCCATTTTTAACAATGACTGTTCCCTGATTGTGTCTTCCATTATACAAAGGAACACATAATACAAGAGCTACTGTTGTCCTCTGATGAAATACAATTTCCTTAGTGATATTTAGATTATACTCATTCAATGTTTTTATTTGATTACTATAGGAGAGCAGGCAGTACCCTATGACAGCTAATAGTTTGCAGTATAAAAGATTCCTAGGTACATTTTCAAGCTCTAACACAACTCATTGTTTGAAGCTAGCTTTTGAAATTTGGTAAAGGTATTTACTTTACCCAAGGAAAACCAATCCAAGTAAAGCTAACTCACGAACTTTAAAAACTTTATTTCCCTTCTCTGACTTAAATTCCTCATGTTAATATCAAGCCAAAATGGTAACTGAGGCCAGAGGGGCCCACAGAATTTCCAGGGCAGCAGCAGCACTATCTCTGTTGAATTACTTGGTCAGAATGGCTTACTGGCTAGATTTTGCTCAGTTCTTTGTAGGATATTTTAGACAACTTAATGAATTAATTTCTAACTCAGTAGATACAGTTTTCTGGCACCAAAACTCATGCCCCAACCTCTCCTACTAGCCTAATAAGCAAATAAAATTTTGTGGGCTACTCTCAGTCTCATTGCAGAATTACTTTATCAAATTCACTATCTGGACTGATATTTACTGTGCTATAAAATTTTCATCAAGGTTATGTACCTTCCTCTAAAAACTCTCAAAATCTATCGTTCTGCCAGATGCAACTCTGCTCTTCTTCCAGCTGACATCTGCACACATCTGTTTTTGACACGCTCTTAATCTTACATGTGGTATTCAAAAACCAGTCCCTGGACCTGTTTGTTGTCACAGGAATTGCCAAAGGAAAATGTCCATCTATTCAACTGTATGCCAGGGTATCCCCCAATCCACTTATAGTCCCTTCCCAGTTCAGAATTCCGCATATAGATCGGAAGAGTTAATGAAAACTTCCACTACAAGGCGAGAGTTTGATATCAGGTACCTCTCCTTAACTCTGGTTCCTCCTTGTCCCTCCATACCAGGGGCATGGGATGTGACTGGGATCATAAACTGCTTAATAGCAGCAATTCATGTTGGGTCAAGCTGAGATTACTTTATCTCCTCGAGCAGAGTTTTCTTAAGAGTATGACACTTCTGTAAACTGTCCTGTCAGATGTAAATCAATGTAAATGGTGAAACAGGAAACTCAGATCTAGACTAATTCCTTATCATCCTGTTGCACTCCAGGCTAGCCTAATCTTGGATTAACATATTTTGGGTGCAAGTAGCTACACAACAAAAGTAATTGACATCTCATATGTCTATATCTGTTTTGAAGGAGCACTCTGAATCAGCATAAGATAACTATTCTCAACTCTGGCTTGGCTCCAGGCAAGGGCAACTCCACTGTGACCTAATTACACGCAGCAGAAGCAGACTAGATTCAGCTTTCTCTCTTCCCCTTGTCCACATCTCCAGTCCCCTCTTCTGAAGTTTCTGTGATAGGATCAGATAGTCATTGTCTGGGTGACCAGTTTGGAGGAAGATGAAAACAAGCAAGAGGAAAGTATGTTAGGTGGCAATGGACTTGGCATGATGACCAGGAGCTTTTCGTTTAGAATACTTTACCACAGGGATATATGCCAATCTATCCTTGTCGATTAGTCTTCTCTCTTTGAATGCAAAACTATTGCATCTGTTGAGCTGTGTGAAGATGTCGTGGAATGGCTTCCTAGGTATGGTTATAAGCAGTTTTTTATAAAAAGACTCTCCTCTGACTGAACAGGAGTTGAAGGACTCAGCATTTTCCAAGTATTCACCCCACAGTTAAATGGTAGAAGTCTAGTTTGAAGTACTGCTTTTCTAGATCTGAATACTTGATCTAAAACAGAAGTGTTTGTAGCCTCACTTGCTCTACGGGCATATGGACGCCCGTATGGATATCCTAGGGCATCCATATGCCCTAGGAGGTCTTTGCTTCAGCAGGAAAGCATTCTTTTTGAACTAATTAAAAAGCATCTAGAATTCTTAAATACTTGGTCATTGCACATTTAGCCAATGTAGCTGGTCTGAACATCAATGAATCATCTTCTCTGCTAGAGCAGGAAGAAAAAGAAATGGTTTTTCCTAGTGTCACATGCCTCTAAAGCAGGCAGTATAGTAGCAAAGTTAAAGACTATGTCATGCACTGTTTGCAGCAATTGCATTGTGCCTGTGGTTATTATCCCAGCAAAAGGATTTCTTATCCCGAATACATTGCCCAAGGAGCAGGAGAAGTTGAAAGTGGCCACAGTCCAGTGGGCAAGAATATAGGTGCCTTCTCTTATCAGAGGACATCAAAGGTGAGCTTCATCTCAGAAAATTCTTTACGTCCTATTGGACATCCAAGGATTTGAGGATAATGTATTCCAGTGGAAGACAAATGCCTTGCCTCAGACCCATCGTGATCAGGGCAAAACATGGGAAGTAGCCTGAGAAGGATGTTTTGTGCTGGCCCGGAAGCAGCACAGAGTGAAAAATTATTGTGTAGCAAAACCAGAACAGATGCTGGGGGGTGAGGAATTTTAGCTCAGTGACACTGCAGTACTGCTGAGTAGCTGGCAAGAAATGGAAGAGGAATTGCAAGGTATTCTTAGTGTAAAGCAGCTGCTAGACCAGTATTAAAAGAATATGCTGGAGTAGAGCACAAAAGCATACAAGATATACGGGAATCCCAGGTTTGCACCTACAGAAGTATTACTGCATAAGGCAGAGGTGATCTAAAGCCTACAGCTCAGACTGTCTTAAGGATATTGGCTTATTTGAACTCAGGCACAGCTATTAAAGACAGCATTAGATATAGCCAAAGGTCTCCCAAGCTTATTAGCAATGTCTCTAGACATGCAGTTCTCTAACAATGTTACACATTCAAGACAAAAGCTTGTTTTCTGGGAAGATAAGTTTATTAAATCAAGTTCTGACCTTTTGAAGCTTACAGAAGCACAGTCTTCCATTCCCTGCACAAACAAGTGACATCTCCCACACATGACTCCATTGTCTCCAACCCCAAATTATACAATACGGAATTCTTAAAGAGACAGTTGTCATTAAGTAGGATTGTGTGTGTGGGGGGGGAACTAGAACTATTATGTGTACAGCAAATGTACCCATAAGTACATTTTGCAGTGCCAAGTTATTGCAGAAATTATTCTAGATTCTCAATTTATATACATTTTTCTAAATGGTTCTCAGATGAGCTGAAGCCATAAGCATAAGGGTCAAAATTTAGACCTATGGAAATAACTACGGAAATTACTTCTGTGAGGAAATATGCTGTTAACTTTAATGAGGTGCAGCCCACAGAGGGAAAACACTGTCTTTCTCACTATATTATGCAACTACTTGTGAATGAGTCCAAGAGTGTTGGTAGCAGCATTTCTAAGGCTTTTCCAAGCCTAGAAGGCACAACTCCCTGCTTGGGTCACCTACAGGGACCAAACATGGGACACTGCAGTTTAGCATAGGCTAAGGAGAAATGAATATTACCACTGAGGCAGTTACAGATCCATATATTCCTGTTTGTTTGTCTAGCTACCAGAGAGGAACTAATACTGATATTCTAGGAAACACTCTTTCGAGAAGTATAGAGTTTAACCCATTTTATCTAAAAGGCAGAAAGGCAGAGTCAGCAAGCACTTTAGATTTGTCATAATAGGGGCCTGAGCTCATTTCCTTCCTGGGGCTCGTTCAGCCTCACTGGACTAGTATCTGTAAATTGAATAGATAAAAGTCATCTTCCCTGATAAGAAGGTTAAAGAAGTAAACTTTAAGAAAGCTTATTTAATAGAAGATCTAATATTAGAGCTCATATGGAGGATTTCAGTTCACTTTCCTGGACAAGTGGACTTGGATACTAATTGGTGTCTAAAGACCTTCAAACTTTCTAGGAATTCCAGCTGGAAGAAATGTGGAATTTATGCACTGTATGTTTGTGGTATATTATACTTAAAATTAAGACCAAGAAACTACTTTTTCTGTGAGTTATTATCTTCTAGACACTGACTTTGTTATATAGGTTTCTAATTTGAGGGTCAGCTGGCAAGGTGACACTGAAGTATTAAGAATGTTAGCACAATAAGGAGTATAACGTACACCTTGAATTACTGCTTGCAGACTTTTTAAGGCTTTGGTTTTCTATAAATAAAGAGAATAAAACAATAGAAGTGATTTTCTTTGAGTGTGTTCACAGTCACCAGAAACACTCCTTAATTTTAAAATTCATTAACATTCTTTTAAAATTTATCTTTAAAATTCACACTAAACTTTATTTCAACTTTAATTTCATGCAATTCTGTCAAAAATTAGAGCTTACAGAACAACCAAGCCCATTCAACCTAAATAGTCAGCTCCTATATTCTTACTTTTGAATTATGCAATTGTTTTGAAGACTAATGTTTTCTGAACATGAACTGAGCCCTCCTATCTGAGAACACATACGACCATTACTGACAGTTCATTTTCACCCTTGATTAAATTGTAATATACAGCAGTAATAAATTTACCTTTACCAGGTATATTCACTCCATCTATTTTAGGCATCTAAGTTGCCTTCACAGCCAATAACAAGAGAAGAATTCCTCCAGAGACAAGGCTCTTAGCTTAGACACCAAAGTCGGATGACTAAAGTACACAACATCAACAGGCCTACACACTTAAAAATTAAGATTAAAAATACTCCATATAAGATCACTGTTTTAAATGATTGAGTCTGGACATACTTGCCACCAGTGAATGAGAATTGGCATGAGCTTCTTGATGTTGTACATCTTTTCTTTTTTTCTCTAAGGCAGGTTTTATTCCAGTCTAACATTCCAACTCAGAATCTGCTTCACATGATGCTCCATGATATCCTAAACCACCTTTTAACTATTTCCATACATTTTGCACAAAAATATACTGCCTGCATGATGATCAAATTTCATGTGATGTTTTATTCCCTATGGTTTTCAATGCTCTAAGGCACTCAAAGTGTCTAATAATGCACTTGCACAAACAAGTCACTTAAATCCAGCTGCTTAAACCAAAAGCAGAATTTAGACCTAAATACCTACATGATGGTTTCCTTATTTTCTTGACTATAGCACCATATGACAAGCTGAATTACAAGACATACTATTCATTTTGGTAAATCATCACTATATTTACATATTTCTTTCTTACACACGATTATCTGAGAATTAATATGTTCAACAGTACTTACCAATCTTCTCACTCTCCATTTTCAGAATATAATCCCTCTGATTAGTGGTCATTCAACTCTAGTTCAAAAACAGGTAAGGAAAATATTGACAATGAAATACACTATAAAAAGAGGCAATGAGTCTACACGCCCCACTGCTGTTCTACAGATTCAGTTGCAGGCCAATTAAATGCAACAGTTCACAGGTAACATTGCAAGAATAACCTTAAAAGACAAATCTATTTACAACTCTTTAAAAATGTTTTAGAGCTTGTTTAGATCAGAGAAAAAAAAAAGCCAAGGTATAGCAGGAAAGATGAAAATAAGACAATAAAGGCTGCATAATCAGCCTCAGCAAACTGTAACCTTAGGTGCTCATACTACAGCAATATTTAAAGAACCCAATCTTAAAAAGAAAAATATTTCAGATGTCAAAGACTGTCTATTTCTGATTATGGACTTGTTCATATTTTTTATAATTTTTCCCTTATAATCTCCTACATATATAATATTGATTACCTACCAGTTCCAGCACCAGGAACAAACACTTTATCACTCACAACAAGCCCAGACAGAACAGGAGAAATGCATTTTCTCTCAATTAAGTTGGGCATCGAAACAAGATTTGAAGCACACTTAATTAAAAGTATTCTGACAGACATTTTTCCCTACATTTGCTGCAACTTCATCATTTAGTCTCTTTTTCAATATCAAACACTACTAAACTCAAATTTATCATTTGAACACAGCCAGGACTTCTCTCTGAGAATTATTTGCTTGTGTGAATTTTAGGAGTTTAAAACCACCTGAAGGCTTAGACGCTGAACAACTAGATATTGCAAAACTAGTACGGAAAGGGTTTTTTGCAATGGATGAAGCTTCATGGGGGTACTAAGGGCCAAATAAAGGCCCAGTGCACAATGAATACCCCACAAGGAAGGAGGCTCCACAGTCCAGCCATAGACTGTAAATGCACAGACGCGCATACTCTTTTTGCCATAATGTGTTATGGCACTGAGAACTGTGATCCCATTAGCTCTATGACTCAAGTAGGTGAAACATAGTTTATGATCAAAACTACTGCCTAGTATAGTGTTTATAATGAGATTCTGGAGTAGCTTCGTACTCTGACCCAGCACTGGAAACTAATGTCAGAGTCCAGCCTTTGTAAAACATAAAACTTCACCCAGAAGGAACCAGCTTCACAGTATTTCAGAGGATCCACCTCCAGCTAGAACAGAATCAGAAATGCCAGAGATGAACAATAAAAGTTATTTATTGGAAATAATTACTTAGTTAAATGAAAATTACTCCATTAAGCTCCTGAAAATGAAAATTGGTTTAGCACACAACTTATATATGATTGAACTAGGATTCACTGGGGATTTATCTCAGGTGATATACAAGAGGTCAGATTAGATGATCTATTGGACCTTCTTGCCTTAAACTGTATGAAAAACTGAGAGTTTTTATTATATCCAGCCTTGTTGACCCCCTCTAACAGCAACACTATAAATTATTAAATATAATAATAATTGGTAGATTCTTCATTGCTGCTATTTTTTAAGAAAACAAATAAATAGCCCTGGAAAAATACATCAACTTTATATTAAACTGATATCTAATATCAGTGAATAAATTGTCTGTTTAAATTATAATTAATATAGAAAAAAATCAATGCCATTATAATTTAAAGTTTGGTTACAAATTATGCCATGTGCATTTTAAAACTCAGTTTTCATTCAATTTAAATACATTTTTTGCCTTTAAAGGCAAAAAATTATGTTCTTTCACTCAGAAATTATCTGGCAGTACTTCACTCTAATCTACTCAATGGTTTAACTGAAGATATCCTATAGCTAATACATATTCTGAATCAAATTTTACTGTACACCAAGATTTCATAAGTACACCAAATAATTCCAATTATTTAATAAGTTCTTGAGCCTTATTCCATTTACAATAATAAAAAAGTTCCTGTGTGACAGAAGAGATAAAATAATCCTTTTTTATGGTCTCAACTTGTACTGTTTACTCATTACTATTGTCTATTTCTGTATTTTACTGAAATCTGTGTAATAAAAATAATTCATAAGGAAAATTTTTCTGTCTAGGTTTATAGCCTGAAATCCATTTGCAACCATATATATATATATATTTTTTTAACTTTGCAAATATTTTTTATTTTGTTTTGGGGGTTGATGGGGAGTGGTTTAAGGTGAGACATCTAGGAAGATGCTTAATATACTGGACCATGAGCTTACAATCTACTGTTGCCATCAGGTAGTCCTTGGGTAGAATTTAAATCAATGAATGTGGAATGCTGAATTTATATGATCATATACATTAAGACCAGAAGAGATCATTAAGACTATCTAGTCTGACCTAAGGTACATGACAGTCTTTTACTTTTCATCTAGTTAACCTTATCCTGAGATCAAGAAACCGGATTAGTTTAAATTACAGCCTCAGTTTGGCCGCAGTATTATTTTTAGATAAGTTTTGTATGTTTCTAGTTCTAATTTGTTTTACTTCGCCTTACAGACATTCATTCTTTCTTATGCATTTTTATGTAAATTAAAGTTTATAAACACATCTTCAGATATTTATAAATTATTAGGGCATTCTCTCCCTATTTTCTTTTTTCAGAAAATTAACAAATTTAATGTTTTAATTATCCCCCTAAAACCATTTTCTCCCACCTTAGAAATATCTTAAGGCTCTTTCCCCCACATCAAAAATTTTAAATTGCAGACATTCCCTTGGGATAATGTATTTTATATCTCTTTCATTATGACTGTATACATAAGCAAATCTCTTCCTTACTCCCTGCTGCCCTGCTTATATAGTCCAAGAATCACATGAGGCCACATGTGAGGTGTACGACAGCAACAAACATTTAAGTCGAATTGTAGTTCATGGAATTCACTCTCATTTCTGATGAAGAAGCCCATCAGCAAATGTAGAATGGGTCGTAACTCTTCTATTGGTGTTAAAAGCAAGGAAAAAAAGGATGGGAAAAAGATAGAAGTTACAGGCAATATATTAGAATTTTTTAAAGAATTTCAGGCTTCCTGTTACCTGCTGAGTAAACAAGTGAAGTAATAGAGAATCTTTCCCCATATCACCCTGTATTAGCAATAGCTTGTCTCTTGTTCAATCCAGTTTTGAACTTAATGCTCATAGTTACAGTCCATATGCAAAATATGGATAGCACACGATCATGAAACAGCTTACCATTTACTACTGATGTTTTAGTCATTAAAGCCCATTACTAATCTCCGTTCTCTGTCAAGAAAAAGGCATAAAGCCAGAGGCTTTCATTATTTTATCCTTGCAGAATGTACACTTTTCCAAGTAAATATTGATCAATATAACATTACCTTCCCAGGAACTGATTTTGGAGACATAATGCAGCTGACCTATACAAGAAAAATCTACCCCAACAATAACTTTAGCATTTGTAAAACATGGTCCTAAACACTTCTTTTGGCCTTATTTAATGTTCTGTTAGAGTCCCATGTAGTCAAATGGCCTAGTGAACAGGACCAAGCACTTTGTCATCTTCAATTATTGAATCATTAAAAAAAAAAAAAAAGCTCCTACCAGACTGAACTTGAATTTATGCTGACGTGTACACATCATTTCAGTACAGAACACCATATTTCTTCATATTATACAGTAAGTTTTCTTTCCTCATGGTGTTATAATGAATAACAAGTGCTATCAACATACCTAGAATGTACAGAGGGAAAGCTTAACCAATTTTGTCACTGCAGAAACCTTTGTAACTTTAATCATTACAAAACACAACTGAAAAGTGAACTTACTATTTGTCATATTTTTGGTTGCTTCTGGCTGTATAATGTTACACAACACTGTGGTTATGAAGGATACTCATTGTCTGGAACCCTGCAAGTAAATAATAGCCATTTTAGTATTAAGCAAGTTACTCAAAATATCCTCATAAATAGACGTAATTCACTGTACAGATTCAAATACGCATTTCTTTAAATTTGGTGGAATCAATCATGCTCATTACAATGGCTTTCTGTTGCACATTCAGTAGAACAGAAGAGATGATATGGAGGAGCACCTCTGTGTGGGCACTGTTGCATTATCTAAGCACAAAGAAAAGTTTCCCAGGATTCAGCTTTGTTTAGACTAGAAATATGGTGAACTATACCTTTCTTTTATCCTGCTTATGAATTATGGGCACATTCACAAATACAGATATAAACTCAGGTGAGAAGTTGTTTTAACAGAAATCAGATAAGCTCTTTCCAACTTTAAGAAAGGTCTAGAGGGAGAAATGTCCCTTTTTAGTTATTCATGCATCTTTATACATGCAAATACTTCAAATATTCCTCAAATATGGTAAAAAACCTTCACCTACATGTAGTAAACATCAGAAACACGAAACTGGAGCAGAGTCTTTTTTCTGTGTAATAATAAGGTAGGATTTCTGTAGGCTACATATTTTTTGCTTGCGTCCCCTAAGACAGGCGCCAGCTCTGCAGAGGTGTCATCCTCATTCTTGCAGCATGATAACTCGAACTTGCCCAGAAATCTCTTAATGAGATAAATGTGGAGAAAGAATAAGAATGGAACCATCCAGAGTCTGTAAGAAACTTGAATTCCAAAGACAGGCACCTCTTTCCATTATTAAAAAAAAAAGGAAAAAAAATCTGAAGCATTAGACAAGCTCAGGCTTCTCAATAAGAAACAGAATTTACAAATATACAAGAGGAAATACAAAAATTGCCATAAAGTTACAAGCTCATCCTGTTGATACAAATATTTCATAGGCCTGAGTCTCTAACTGGTACCTACTAGACTGTACACGGAAGGAAGGTGTACTGAGTATTATGCACATTATACAGGGTGTGAAAATTCTCATCATGCTGCAAAGAATGATGAAAGACATTATCTTCCCAACCAACAGTGGCAACTTCTCAGACTTCCCAACCAACAGTGGGTCTTCCCAGACCAACAGTGATGCCCAGCTACAAATTTTGTTTCAGAAAGCACAACAATCAAATGAATCAAAAAAAAAAAAAAAAGATTTGCTCAAAAAGCAGTCCTTCATTTTCCTTTACTGGATTTTTGTAAAAGAGGTTTAAAGAGAAATGTCAGCTGCTGAGCATCTGAATATAGTTTGCTTAAGACAATGTCCTTTCTATTTTGTGGTCAGCATGCCCCACCTTCAGAAAGGTAGTAGGCACTTGAGGAAGGAGTTATGTATGTCTTGTCTTCAGGAGCATAATCAGTAGACAGTTGTTTTAAAAAAAGAAACAAAAAACAAACCTACAAAGAAGGATCACATTCTGCGCCACTTGTGCAAATTACTTCATTTTCTGTTGCATTTATGGGATGACTGAGAATTGCAGTTTGGACAGTATTCGAGTGTATGCTTGTTAGTAACTTAGGATAAAATGATGGGGACCTCCATCCAGATTGTATTATCTGGAGCAAAAAGCTGATTGTATCAATATATATGGACATAACATTCAGGAATGTATGAGCCTTATGTTGTTTTGTGGTTCAGATGTATGAAATTGCAAATAGTATTCACAGGACTTTAGACATGTTCGAAACCATGGACATAATGAAGTTAGGTAGTTTTTACTCATTTTACAGCTGGCTCTGATAACCCTCAGAACAGGACGGTTGTCCAAAGTGGAAAATTTTCTTCACAGAGAGGTTTGTTTTCCTTCAGGCTGTATAATGAACTGATGCAAATGAAACTGCAACATTTACTTTGTGATTACAGGGTAGTATGAACTTTATATTTTACAACACAAATAGATTTGTCATCAGAATTTTGTTGCTTACAATTTTTTAAAACCTTTAAATGTAATACAAAAAATAAATGAAAGCAAGGAACCATCTTCTGTGGCCCACTGTTAAGTGTAGAAATATCTTATTCTGTCAATGTGATTTCATAGCAGGATGAAAAATGTCAAAAATGAGGATGACAAATCAGTCTAGTGAGGAAAAATGACTTTCAGACAAGAGATGTCGTTTGTCATGATTGCCATTTGACTGCACTTTCTCCTGTCTTCTCTTTCAGATGAATGTTACTTTGCCATTAATTTAAAATTATCTTAAATCAACGATGGGTTGAACATGAAAAGCAAAGGTACTTGTCTTTCAAAGTTTTGCAATATGCAGAAATCTATTTAAATGTAAACTTACTGAAAAATGATATACACATTATAAAAGAGGTTATCATCATAAATTGTTAACTTAGAAAATATTATAGTTCTTTAGTTCAAAAGTCCATTTTTCCTAAATACAGGCAACAGCATGGCTTTTGTTCAAAACTGACACAGCTGAGCACAGCTCTCTGAGCCACTGCATAATACGGGTGGTAATTAAGCCACAGCTTCAAGGTTGCATGGGCACAAGACAATTCAGCCTAATGAAGTATCGATTGGCTGCAGTCGAGGTAAAACAAGCTGACATTCATTTAGAGGTAGCAATGTGAATACACCACAAAGCCACCAAAGAAATAAGGGGAAAAAAAACCAATGAGCCTGAATTTTAATCTTGCAAACACAATTAAGAATCTTATTTACAGCATGTTACTATCACTTAAACGAAAGCTAATTGCATACTTACTGCCCTGACATCAGATTCTTAAATCAGCAGAAATTATATTCATAGGCTGGTGGCAAAAAGCATATGAAGTTCAGTGTTTCAGTTAGAATCTATCCTAATATTTCAGAAGCCCAATTGCAAAAAAACCTCTTAATGTCAAATTTCTGATTTAGTTATTCACACAACTGAGTATATTTAAAACGCTATGATAAACCCCTCTGTAACAGAAGTTTAAATTACATAACTTCTGAAGAAAATAGTTTTAGCTCTTAACAGAATAATTCAAGTAGGTTCCTATTCATTGCTACGTTATGCAAACATTCAAGTTTTTAATTTTAATTTTTCATCTCTTTTGTCTTACAAGACAATAGCTTTATACACACATTCATAGGCTCATATATATTTCTCATGTGCACCTATATATATAAAATTGCAATATGCAAATAATGTATATTTGAAATTACTCAGAATTGAAAACATTTCATTCCTAACCACTACAGCCAATTTTCTCAGAAGTTAGGTGTTCACAAATTTCACAGTATGAGTGCAGAACTTTCAGCATTAATGCCAGTACAATTTTCAGTGAAACCAGAGGACTGGTTTTTAGCCCTACTATTGAATATTCAGGAAACTCGAGACGTGACTACAACTATGAAACTGATCAACTAGACTACTGTTTTGTAATATGGTTAACTAAAAACTGCTGAAATTGTATTTATGTACTTTAATTGTGAGACCGAAATTAATAAGAACTTTAACAAATCCAGTAAAACATGTCTTAGATAACAAAACTAGTTGAAAACAGAATCTTAAAAATCAAAACAATTCACAATATTCCAAATGACATTACTAGTTACAAAGAATGACAGGCAGTTGCTTCCACATTTCTTACCTGTTTCTTTAACATGGGATAGATTATTTGAATTTAAAATAATTTATTACTAGTATATCTATTCCAACTTGTCTATACCATTAATCACAACCCTATTCCTGAGGTTGTAGCTGAAAAGAAAATTTTCGCAAAAGCAGTCCAAAATTCTGTAAAGTATTATAGGTGGTTTAGTACTTAAGACTAAATTCTTATATATTGCAAACAGACACTAAGAAATTGTAACAAATGTGCTACAAAACATCATTCTAACAAAATCCTCCTTATAAAGCTGAGATAAAAATGTATTGTGACTTTTTATCTTCCAAAAGTGCAAACATTTTACAGCTTGCACCAATCACATTTTCTCATGAAAAATAACCCCAAATGACTGAGAAAGTGCTAATGTGTCTAATTGCATTATAGAACCCTCCGGCAGACAGACATTTCTTTAAAAAGTAACTCATTAAAACACTCTGATTGCCAGATGTTGGGATTCACATCAATTGCCCTACTTGTGTACTGAATTAAGACAGAATCAGAGCACTGAAGTAAGTCTTAAACTATCTTAGTAATTAAAGTATTATCCTAAAAAATAGGAAAATTTAGATCTGCAAATCTGAATACATTTACCGTATATGAATTCTGAAAGGCATAAATATTTTTTTTTTCATCACATACATAAAATGATTCTCAGTCTCTATTAAAATGATTCTGGAATCAAAAATAACAAATCTTGCAGAAATGAAAGGATGTTAACAAAAAAAAAATCTTACTATACCAGTATTACATACCTGTATCAGCAACTGTGTTATTGCCTAGATTCTTTGTGATCATGGTGCACCTTATCAACTATCTTCTTACACAGAAATAATATAAAAGTAACTTCATATAAGATTTTGTTGGTACCCTACAAAATTCTTCCCAAACTAAAAGTGTGACAATTTTCATTTTTTACTGGTGGAATTATATGTGATCTAGTGAAAGAAGGTCAGCACACTGCACAATGAGCGAGGGAAGAACATACCTTCTGCTCCAGAGCTGACATACTACTTGCCTAGAAGATTTTCCCCTTCTGCTTGGTTTGGGTCTAACCATTTTCCCCATACATCTGTGAGGTCTACAGCTTAGATGGAAGTGGCAGATAGAATTTGTGATTGCTTGTGCTTTTGTTAAACCTAAATATTTATCTTGGCAAGGACTCTTCTGGTACCACATCTCAACTGTGAAGTAATAATGAGAAGGATTCAACCCAGGACCAGTGTAATGGGGATTCCTGAGGTGGATATGTTCAGTCCAGCAGACTTCAATCCTTTTCCCAGCTGACCGCAGAAAGAATCTCTGTCCATTGGAGATAAGCATTTTGGAATTAATGACCATTTAAAAATGCTTTCCTTTCGGCAGACTACTTGTCAGACCTCTAGTGAAGAAGCTGTGTCCCAGTAAAGGGATTAGGGAAAAGCACAGATGACTTTTCAGAGAACCCATCAGCCCAGTTGCTATAATTGATCTGGATGGATTATGCACTCTACCTGAAGGAATGAGGTATATTCAGGAAATATCTTAGGGCCCAAAACTGTTCTTGTGAAAAATATCATATCCTCTTTAGAACAGAAGTTCCCTATCCATATTGAAAGCTCAAATTTTCTATTGCTCCTTCAAGGCAAAGGAGATACCATAATTTTTGTATGCATCTGTATTGTATGCATCTGTATCCAGAATCAAACAGGACTTTTTTAAGCATTCAAGACAATGCTAGCAAGATGCTTTTGATCAATAGTTCATATTTGCACATCCACATTTCTTCAACGTGATTTAAACCTGACTCAAATGAAAAATAAAATAAAATTATATTATCACCACATTCTTCAATAGTAAAACAATAAATGACCTATAGTGCATTCAAAGTTAAAATAAAAGTTTAGTTCAACTTTTCATCTACTCTTTTTCCATGTTTTGTATCAATGCTTTTTATATCAGCAGCATTCTGATAATCTTTTTTTCCCCCAATTTTGCTACTGTTTAAATAGTAACTGCTGTAAAACAACTGAATTTTAAAGAGAATTTTAGCCTTCAGTAATGCAAGAATTGAGTCCTCTCTCTGTACTTGTAGTGGTGCTATCTTTGTGTTACAATATCGTCTCCTTACTCATTAAAACAAGCGCAAATGAAAAAAATGTTGCTGCTAGTGCATCAGCTAATTTTCTGAACTTCATCAAAGTAATTAGAAACAGTCCCCAGGAAATTCACAGACTCTAAAGTACTCTCTCAACAGCTAATTTCTACTCACCCATTCTTTCTGCTCGTTACAACTTTCTGCTTTGAACTTCAGTGTATCTCACTTTAACACAAAAAAATATAAACTTCTCAGAAGGAATGCAATTACAAGAAAAAAATACTTTTTACTCAGTGTCATTTAGGAAAAAAACATTTTTTACTTAGTAACCATACATATACAGAAACTAAAAATCTAAAATTTGTCTCATCTCATCTGAAAATGTAATGTAAACACTTTTGCTCAAAAAGTATCAGTTACCACTTTAGACTTATTCTTTTTATATGCTTTCTCAATAGAAACACAATTCAGTTGCAAAACTACACCCTGAAAAGGTTTTTTAAATACATTTGTGCTATTTTAGCTGCTTTTTAATAGTTTTAAGCCTGTCCTATATATTATATATGGTGTTTTTAATGCATTACAAAGATAAATAATGATCCTCCCCATAAGGAAGCTACTATTCAGCTCTTTTGTAAATATACCAGCATTATCAGGTGTTTTTATATCCTTGATAGCAATGATATTTAAAAGCCTTATGATCCTGATATATTTAGATGACACATAGGAGGATAAAATCACTGTTTCACAGACATAGAGGTGGAATTAAATAAAAAAGATCTATGCAATTTAACAAAGAAAATATGCCTGTATTGAGGCTATTGACTCCTTTTCCCATATCATGAGCTATAATTTCATTCACATGACTGTAAGTCCTTGCATCATTCAATTTTTCCCTAGTGAAAGACCTTAGCACTCTTAATATGATAAAAACAGTTGAGGATTTTTTAAAAATAATTTACAAAACTATTTTGAAATAAAATAGTGCAGCTGTTTTGTATGTTTCTGCTACCTGCTCTAATAGGCTTTACCACCTAAAAATGCAGAGAGAGTTGAAGCAATTTCCTTTAAGAGGTAGGATTAGACTTTTGAACTCCATAGTTCCAGGCATGTGCTGTATGCATCAGATCATACCTTCTTCTCTGCTTACAGAATTCTATATTTAAAACGTATCTTCTAGTTACTCCTAAGGGAAAAGAAGAGGACCCAAACACCGTCTCTTCATAGAAGACAGAAATAAAGTAAACACACAAAATAGCAGGTTGGGAAATATAATTAGTGACATCCCTCCTTTTGTCAAGTT
Organism: Dromaius novaehollandiae; assembly: GCF_036370855.1. Classification (NCBI taxonomy): domain Eukaryota; kingdom Metazoa; phylum Chordata; class Aves; order Casuariiformes; family Dromaiidae; genus Dromaius; species Dromaius novaehollandiae. The sequence continues at coordinate 126,902,687 of NC_088099.1, forward strand.
CCACAAAGTAAACTCTAGCAGAGAAAAGGTATGTTTCTGTCCATAAACTCAAAAGACCAAAAATCCAAGGTCTGAGTCTGTCTAGTACCACACTTATAATCTTGGGACAGTTATTTAAATCTACTTTTTAATATTTACTGTTGTCCATATTGCAAAAATCAGAAGAATATAAGAAAATGCTGTAACTAAAGGTTACACATGATATATGTGTCTCGAAGGACTGATAATAAAATTTGATCAACAGGACCTCAATCAGACTCTACCAAAAACCAGCAATACTTTGACTTTTAAAAATTATTAGTCCAGTTCATATTAGACTAGTGCCCAATTTAAGAGCATCAAAGTCACTGTTTAGAGCAGTCCGCCACTTGTTTATCAATTTCTGAGGCTGAAGTTAAAAATTAAATAGACCTACATGGGACATTTTATTCCAAGGGATTTCCCCCCCCCCCCATCACAATTGATGTACATGGGCTATATGTTGCAAGAAATATGCAATGATATTTTCAATGATATCTTTAATACTAATAATTAATTGGCTTGTAGGTAGAGAAGTTATTTTATAAACATATTAAGTTTGTCTCCTACTGCTATACTACTCAAGCACTAAGGAAGAAGTACCTGTCTCAGATGCAAATGGAAGGAACTTTCCAGTCACAGACTTCAAGCCCCTGCTACAGCACAAACTACACAATATATTCTCTTTCGTGAACTAATAAAGCAGCATCTGAAAGTGATTACTGTAGTCTATACATCTCCCCACTTAAAGACACTGTTCCAGATCTCCATTCCTCAGATGGATAGAAAGCCTGTTTCTAATTTCTAACAAAAATTTACTTGTAGCAAAAAAAATTGTTTTTATAATCAATTGTTCATTATGTTTAGAACTGTACTTTAATTTTTTCATTCTATAGCACCAACCTCATTCATAGAAAGTTAGCAGTGCCACAATCTCATCACAATGTCAAGTGAAGACTATGGAGATTACATTATGATGTCAAAATGCAATTGCTAGGAATTTTTATTACTATCTGTGGTCACCACATTTACAATATCAAATTATGATGAAAAGTGTTTCAGTGTTTCTCTGTAGATGAAATTATAATGTCAAACTGATGACACAATGAGGTCAGTACAAATCTTCATAGACCTGATCGCAATGTTCATGCAATGGGAAATGTATGGAGACTATGGTATAGAGACTATAGGAAACAAAGCAGACAAGAACTACTGAACATTTTAGTAAACTGTAAAAACTATGCAGTTGAAGTAGGTGTTGGAAAACATGTTTAAGTGTCAAAATAGTTCTAAAAGATTATAAGAAATTCTAGAACGACTTTTTAATGTTATTTTCCTAAATAGCCACCATCTTCTAAAAAGATACTTTTCCCTCCTGGCAACCCTTCCAATGGCAGTACCTTGAAGTAGTTCTAATGCAGCCCGCTAAACCCAAACCCTGGTCTTGCTCTTGCCTTTGCTTCTTTTTTAATCTCATTCCTACTCTACTCCTGTGCAAAAAAGCCATGACAATCTGCATTTCCTTCACTGCAGACAGGAAATAATTTGGTCTTCTTTCAATATTTCAATCCACCTAAGGTTCTGTCAGATTTTTCATGGATATATGACATCCTTTAGCAAAAATTCCATTCTTTCTCACTTTCTTTCATATCTTTGCTCATATATACTGCTGCCTGACTCAAAGACATGTCCCTAACTACCCTTCTCCAACTATTAAACTAATAATCTCAAACATATTCTCTCATAAATTGTCCTACTCTGTCACAATTTTTCTTCAGCTTCCCATTGTGGTCTTATTTTCTAAGTATATCTTCTTTTGATTTTTGTGACTTTTCGCTTTTAACTACAGTTAAGGTCTGCACTCTTTCTCTCTGATGGCTTCCTTGCTAGTTGATTTGCTCTCTCCATATTATGTGCATTATTTTTAGCTAACATCCCTAACCATATCCTTCTGGGCCTTCTATATATATATTATATTATTATTTATACTATTAACTTTATTTCATTTATTCTCCAAAATATCTTGTTTTTGCTAACTTTTTCCCATCTGACCAACAAATGAGTTGTTTATTTTCAATTTAGGCAGTACTCCTGCTGTGTGCAGCATCTCTGTTCTTTTTGCCCTCAAGTCTCATCACTGAATTATTCTTTTCTGGATTCCGTGTTCGTGACTCCCAAATATTTTGGCTGCTCTTAACCTTTTTTCAGTCCTTGTTTTACATAACTCCCAGTGAGTTCATAACATTTTCTGCCATCATTGCAAACTTAATGTGTTACACCTTGTCATTTTTTTCTTAACACCTTTTGATCCCATTCCTAATAACATTACCAGCAACTGAAAAATGCTCCTCTCCCTTAAGGCTTGAAACTTGCTTCTCACTGAACTGCTGCCAAGTTTTATCACTTTTTTCAATCATAATATTTTCCTTTCTGCTTCTGCCACAAAAAAAAAAAAGGTGCCTATTTCCCAGTCACCTCCTGAATTGTTCTCTACTCTTGAAGCACCTGTTAAAATTTCCAGATTTTCAAGTACCAAATGTTTCAAGTTCCATTTTTTTCCTGTACTCTTCCTTAGCACCTAAATATATCTTAATTGCTTTAAGTTTGATTAGTTCTTTCATGTCTCTTTCATAGTTTGTTCGTTGGAAATAGCATTTGCTCCTCTTATCTATTCAGAGTAGTTTTTAATGCAAATTTCTTTCATAAATTCTTTCTGTGATAATTACCCAGGGGTAAAGTAATATTTAAAAAGAAGAGAAATGCAAGAATTTGCTTGGCCATAGAGTGTGTTTTACATTTGAAATATGCTACTTTCATTTAGATGAACTGCAATTAATAAACTAGGTTTTCGCTCCTCTCTCTGTATTTGTGCAGATTAATGTTCAGCAAATAACAATATTGTAAAACACCTCCAAACACCAAATAAATAAAATTTTGCATTCAAAACTTTCTCACCTCTCTATTTCTAGTAACTTGTGTACCTATAAATTCTTATGAGTTTTTTCCTTAATGTGAGTTATCATGGTGATATTTAAGTTTCACTAATGGAATAACATCTGTACTGCATACAGGTACAAACAAGTGTATTATCTTTGTGGATATTGTAGTTTTAAAATATATTTTCAAAGAACAATCCATAATAGTCTAAACAACTGAAAGACTGAATAATCCACTTGGGACTAGTCTGATTGACCCCTTGCCAATACACTGGCAAATCAGTGACAGAATATACTGTCATGATGTCTGCAGGGCATATCCACCTTCCCTCTTTTTACACATTGTAGTCCTTCTCTTTTTGAGTATCCTCTTCAAAATTAAAAGATATTTAAAATTATAACATTGTTACAGTTTTCTAAATCAAGAGCATACAACGATTTAACATTTTCCATTTGTTTAAAGCTGGCATTCATCAGAATAGCATGAATAACAATATTATCTTCACTGAAGCAGATTATTCTCACTTCTTCTTAAATAATAAATTATATTGATGCAATTTATCCAGAACAAGTGACAAATATTTTAACCTAATGCTAACACCAATCAACTGCAATTTTAACTGCAAATGCAAAAGAATATATTAATCATGATTTCCTTATTTTAGAACATATCCCCCTCTTTTTTCTGGCGCTAGAATTTACATGAGCTTACTCTCAGAACAACAATGGCAAAACAGTAGTGTAGATTCTCTTTGCCAAACTCCATAATGTGCAAATTCATTGGCATTAGGTGAAAAAAGTTTTCCCTTCTTTGATTTTTAATCTCTTTAGCAGTAGTATAGAAAATGAATATTTGTACTGAATTACTGAATATATAGTTACTATTCAGGATTAGACATATTAAATTTACAAACTCTAAATTATGAAAGCACTTTGAGTGTAATTTTTGTCTTTAACTTTTTTCAAAGAACAGGAAAATAACATTATCAAATTCCTTCTAAGATGTAGTCCAACAGAACACTCCTAGTAGATTTTTGATATAGCACTACATATAATGTTTCATGTACTCTGCTTTGAAAAAAAAAGAAGAAACCAGAACAAAAACAAAACAAAACAATATTAGCTTAATAAAAAGGAAGCAAAGCATGTGTGTTCTTAGTAATGCAGAACTGTCCCTCGACAAGTTTTATCCACAGATAGTTGAGACATAAATAGGGACACACAAATAGCAAAGACCATCAATGTTGGGTGTAAATGAGTAGGAGCATATAGACTGAAAATTAAAAGATACAATATTTTTTTAAAAGGAAGGTAGGTTTTATTAGTACTTAATACTTATGTTAAAGGAATATAAATTGATCTAGATTGAGGGCCAATTATTTTAGATACCATATGAGCGCAGAAACCGATTTACTATGAAGAGAATTAAGAAGTAGTGAGGAAAAACAAACCAACAAACAAATACACAAAAAACCCTCAGACCCTGGCCTTCCAGGATTTCACAGATTACAGGTACTCTGGCTTTCTTCCTTCCTTGATATAGTGGACAGTGAGTAATACAGGAAGGTTCAGGACACACAGAATTTTGCCTCCGCTGCTTTTATACACTGCTATTTTACTTTTATCCTTTTGCTGATATAGCAAATTACCACTTCTTTCTTCATCAGAGCAACACAGAAAGAGGTGCAAGGTTTCCACAGTAGCTGTTACTCAGAACTCTGACATAGGTGATAATACATAAGAATATAAGTATATCATATATGCAAGACAGTATTGTAACCATGGAAAGAGGGAAAATTTCCCTTTTAAGCAACCTATAAATAAGAAAATGCTTTCTACATTGTTCATTTCATGTCTTAATCTTGCCCCAGCATGTGCAGTTTATACTGCCTCAGTGTGCAGTTTATACTACATCAAATTAGCATAGCACAGGTATTAAACTGCAGTATTTGGGGCAATGGATGAATTACAGATTTTGGAAAGCATTGTCCAACATAGAACACTACAGCCCGGAGAGGTATTTCGTATGTGTGGGTCTGCTTGCCTTGTTCACCCTTGGCAAATGGCCTGAATAACAAAACCTTTGAAAATAAAAATGTGAGAGTACTCACTGTGTGTGCTGATTGAGCACGCAAAACTGTCTGGAGTCTGTTTGCTCAAAACTGATCATGTTAAAGAGCATTAATCGGATTAAATAGTAACTGGGGAATTTCAGAGAGACTTTTGAAGCAAAGCAGGAGTCAACCCAAAAGGAAGTATAAAAGCATGAAAATCTGTAACAGTGGGGACCAATCTTGTCGTGGACCAGCAGCAGCCAAGACCCTGCCAGAAATGGCCCCATGGCCCCCACAGGCCCCGCAAGAGCCATGTCCCACTCGCCCACGGACAGTCCGGGCACAACGAGGGGACTGGCACCCCCGTGCATGGGGCACCCGCGGGCTCGCTCGCTGGCGGCTGGGGCGGCGCAAGGCGACACACAGCGGGGCACCCGCAGCCCGTGCAAGAGGGGTGTGCGGAGGGGGGTCCCGCACACCCAGACGAGGGGTGCCCGTGACACTTGTGCCCCGTAAGGGGTGCATGTCCCTGGGTGCACAGCTAGAACTTCTTGGGACCAGTTATGGAAGGGCATTTAGATATTTGTAGGAATATGTTAGCATTTTATAAGTGCCTAGAGATGTGGTTTATCTGTTGTATTACCAATATTTATACTGAATATATAGTTCACAAATTGTCAGTTAATTACCTGTTGCTAATAAACCATGTCAATCCTGATCTGCTTTAAACTACACCGCTTTTCCCTGCAGCAGTATTTCTTCACTTTCATCTCAAACATCAGAAGTAAATGAGTCAAACTCCAGTTGTATGGCAATTTCTAGACTGCTAAAGTTTCCTTCAGCCAAAACCAGAGGGGAAGTAATCTTTTTTCTTCCTATTATTTATCACTGACAGAAAATTATGTGATATTCAAGCTACTTTAGAAAGAGGAGGCACCTGAAACACAGCAGTGCTGAATTGTTTGTAATTTCTGTAGGAGTGGTAGATGTTCAGTGGATCCATATGAAGTATCAACTACCTTTAAGTCTATTATATATTTGTATTAATGCATACCAAAAAGCCTTTGCTTATCCAAGCAGCAAAATCATCCCTATAAAAGGGAAAAGAAAATCAAGTGATAATAAACCACGGGGTATAGATGAATGCTACAAACACAATATTAAGTCATTTTTAGACCTCAGGAGAATAGATATGTTTAGATAAATCAATACTATATTTCCATAAAAAGAGACTAAGTAGTAAAGCATGCAGAGACCATGAAACATACCTCATCTAGAAGATTCTTAGCAAGAAAAACTTAAATATCAGCAGTGATAATTTGTGTTCCTCTGAAACCTATTCAACTTTTCCTTAGAGCAACATGTGGACCACAGACCTCTTCTATACTTCTAAGTGTTATTAACAAACTATTGTCAGAAGGGTTTAACCTACCCTGCACGCCTTTGGACATTTTTTAGTGAACTGAAAACTGAAATAAGCTGGAGAATTGTGCATGAATATTTATAAAATACAGGAGCAAAATATAAATGAAAATTGTAGTCTATCTACATAGGCTCATTCTGGGTTTCACTAGACACACTGGTAAATATGATTCATGTTACACTGGAAGACCTGCTTTCTGTGTGCATCTACCATAAATGCAGTAACACCTTCCCAAAAAAGTCTTGGCTTTCTCTGTTTTTTGAAGTGGCTTCAGTCACAACACATTTAGACACAATGGTAAATACTATAAAATTCTTAACATAGGTAGGTAGGCAAAAGTTTAAAAGATAATGTAGGTCAGATTTTTCTAGTTCTTTGAGCTATGACTCGAAAAATGGAATTAAGTGCCCATATCTCACTGACTTTCAATGGGATTTGAGCACAAGAAGCTTCTTTAAAAACCCTAGCTTTTACTGAAAATTCTCACGGTCACTTTGAGAACCATCCTCTTGTGTGTCAGGTGCACTTTAACTGGATTTGAAAGCAGTTACTCCTCCCCTCACTGGACTCAAAGATACTCCTTTGTGAGATGTAATGTGGGCTCTTCAATACATTTAGTTCTATGAATAATTAAAGTGTCTGCTGCTCTCACCACTTGATTTCCAGTTATTTGCGTTGCATGCAATATGCTGAGCCAGTTTCATAGCGCCTAGTCTCAAATGCAGGTTTCCAATCTCATTAAGTGTAATGGGATATGAAAAATAAGAGCCTAAATAAAAAAGAGTGCTGTAAGCCTGTCCCACATTTCTTAAAAATGCTAGAAGTAGAACCTCCAAGAAAGAAAACGTAGGTGTTACCTACAGAAGACAACGAACAAGATGACTCCTCACAGAAACTCAGTAATACCAAGCAGGATTTTTAAGTTTGGTTATATATATGAACAGTACTTGAAATGTCCTTTTTTATTTGCTTTCATCCATTTATTAAGCATATCTTGGATTGAGTTTGGGAAAGCTTACTTGTCATTTAAGCTAGTCAGTATACTTCATGGATGACTGAATAAAAATGAGTTCTTCAAGAGGTAGCCAAAGACATTGTCATAATGAATCCGTACTTCCTCAAGTACTGGCCAAGCGGGACAGAAAGCAGTTAGATGTCCTTCAAAGACAAATTAGATCAAATTCATTGCTTCCACAAGATCAATCTGGACAGACTGGAGAATTTCTGGAAGTAGCTATATCAGAGCAGATGTAATGAAAAAAGAGTAGCTGCAAGAAAGCACACTAGAAGGCAAACAGAATGGAAAATCTCTAGGCCATTCAGGAAGTATGCAGCTCGGTGAGGAAGGGTTATTGGAGGAGATTCCAGGAACTTTATATTATTGCGGTACTAAATTAAAAATAATAGCTCTGAAAACTACTAATAAATGCTAACAAATTATATAAGTTTTCATTTATCTATGCCTACTAAAAATAATCACCTGGTACTAAATTTGACCTGATACAAAGAAAAGAAGGAATATCCATTTCTGTTCTTAAAGCACTGTAAATCTGAAGTCATTCAATTCGTTTCACCGACTTTTAGTTTAGCTTCTAATTTTCATTTTAGTTTTTTTTACACCTTTTTCATCTGACACTGTTCAAATTACTGCAGTAACAAATTGCGTACTATTCATGCATTGGTCCTGTTGCTAAAATCAACAACATTTACTTACTAAATTTAAAGTTCATCATAACAGAATTAGCATAACAGAGCAGAAAAAAATCATCTATGACATTTTTATTATTTTTAACAGAAATTAATCTTAATTATTAATTTAATATAATTAAAATATATTTTAATATAATTTTAAATGTATTTTTTAATAATTTAATTATTTTTAATCCTTTAGTATGGGAGTCTTATTTCCTTTTTATTTCTTTGAGGGGGGAATTCGGGATTCATTCCTTTTTGATCCTTAAGCATCACTCAGCTGGCTTTCTCTGAAAGTTAATCAGTAAAAAAGCCTCGATCAGGGATTGCAATCTTTTCCTTTCAACATGAAGACTAAGAAGCTTGACCTTACTGCTGCTCACTCATTTAAGTTTCCAGGTGCATACTTTAGTGATGTATGGGGAATCTGTAGTTTTGCAGATGGGTGGAAATGATATGCCCATCTCAAAAGCTGAAAGATGGAGAAAACACTGGGTGTATGATATCCTCTCTTTCCTACATTGAGACCTGACATCTTTGACTCTCTTTTCTTTGTGGCATTTCACACTGTTTGGGACAGACTGTGCGAAGCTGGCATTAACCCTAAGAATGTTTACAGGGATCGAACCTAAGATCCAGCCAGCCCATTCTCCCATCTCCAGCAGCAGATACCTAGAAAAGAGTATAACAAAAAAATAACCATACAGCAACATTCTCCTAGAACACTCAAATTCTGGTGATGTGCAACTTATAAACTCTAGCTCCTTAAAGTACCGATATAGAAGATATATACTTATATATAGATCTATAAGTAGTCAAATATTGGAGTATTCAGCTGCTTGAATAGCCAACCTTTACATGATTTAGTGTTTACATACACAAATATAAATGACTTTGAAAAATATGAATTTGTTCTGAAATATGGGAAAGGCATTCCTTATACATACAAGCGGTTTAAAAGCCAGGACGTACAGCAGACATTAACCCTAAATGTAAATTAGTACACAAATACCCCAAATATTCTTATTTTGAAATTTACTATATGTTTTGTAGTCTACTCTCAGTTTTGTGAATAAACTTGTCAATAATAAATGTATGTGTAAGTAAAACTGGTTGATACAAATGATACATAGTTTTTTGTCTGGTTGTTTCCAAATATAAGATGAATTCCTGGCTTATCTAAGCCAAAGAAGGTTATAGAGATCAAGATAAAATACTCTCCAGTTTCATTATAAAGAATAATATAATCCTGACACTGCATCGTAGATGCCAACTGAACTACTTGTGAGACTAAAGGGAGTAGGATTCATTTCACATTTTGTTTAAAATTTTCTGTAAAAGTAATGAGGATTTATGTATGGAATTTCCTTGTTAAAACATGAAGTTAAGACTGATTCTGTGCAGTATATAGATAAATATTAACAAGAGTGTTATTGGAAATAGTCGTATCTCATGATGTATACTAAAACTGATACTAATTATGCAGCATAAGTTTTTAATGGGAGTAAGTGATAAGGTTTAAGTAGCTGGCTCTGACATCGGTATGAGCCCTCCATTGCTCCCTAAAACTTCGTCCAGTGGGAGCAGCACATGCGTCAGGCATATTTAAGAAAGACGCAGGCAGCTACAAGGGGCTGGAGACATACAGGGTGTGAGAGGGTGCAAGGGGCCACAGACCTGCACCTCTGAGGGACCATGGCCATGGGCAACCCACACCAGGGCAGGGACACCCCCGAGGGACTGAGGCCATGGGGAACCCATGGTTGGGCAGGGACATCCCCAGGGACCATGGCTGTGGGGTACCCACACTGGGGCAGGGATACCCCTGAGGGACTGCAGGCACCTCATCCTCCTATGCTTCTCGCCACCTCACTGGAGGAGTTTTCATGAACTGAGTGTAACCTGTGGCAAAAATAAGGGCAGATGGGCTGGGGAAGGGGGGAGAATTGATGTTTACATGAGTTCTTGATTAATTGCTTGTGTTCTTGGTTTTCTCCCTACCCAAATTAGTGTTCAAAAGTTTTTTGATTGGCAATAAATTAAGTAAATTCTTGGACTTGAGACTGTTTTGCCTGTAAAAAGATTTTTGCTAGTTTAAGAGCTACCACATTTGTTTCCTGTGTACTCTCTCCAGTGCTAATGTGTAATTAAAGACTTGGCTCTTTGAGGCATCCATTTACATGAAAAGGGCCCTAGAGGTGCAAGCTGTTTCTATTAATGAGAAAGTGAAGAGACAGAACACTTTAAGATTCCTTGTCTTAGATTGTTTTTACTTCCTTTTCTCTAGCTAATATTTTCCTCGCTAACCTCTCTCAGAAATTAATATCTGCCTAAATCTATAATTTATTTAAATTTAAATTAGGAATATTTGAGCTTTTTTGCTTTCATCTAAAGTCATATCTGTATCCTTTCAGAAGTACAGAGATGCTACAAGTATTGCCATATTGAAAGCATTACTTACTTTTTTCAAGTTTTTATTTTCTAATTCTAACAAATTTCTGTAATATCAATGTAGACATGATATTTTTGTGAAAAATGGTGCATGCATGTAATGTCAGGAGGTATGTATCAGGTTTTTTTGGTTTAATGTTGGAAGACACAATGGACTCAAATGAAATTGTTCACTTTAAATGTAAAAACTAAAAGTTTGCTAACATTGTTTTCTGTAACATACTGAAGTGACAAGCATTCCTTCACTGACCAGAAAAAAAAAAAGCTACATGAAAATCAGCAGTAAATTGTGAAACATAAATTTGCATCAATACAGATAGGAAGACCTTCATTATGTCCATAATAATACATACATGGCTTAAGAAAATGGCATTTAATTAAGTCTTTAGCTTTTGTAAGGCTGTCGTGCATATGTACTCTGATGAGAAAGAAGAGGAGACAATTCCTCAGAAAGTCTGCTTTTGTGAGGACAGTAGCCAGGAGTTCTGCTGGCTGAGCTACCCTGACTACATCTTCATTGATCTACCTTGACTACATGTTCATAACAGAGAAGAAGTCACAACAACGTAATAGCTGAGAAGGGACATGATTAATGAGATAAGGAGAAATTTCTTCTGAATTATTGAATGTAGGGTTCTGTTTAACTGACATGTCTGTGTTTCTTCTAGATGATAGAAAAATAAATACGCATCATTTCAGAAAGCAGGAGAGTCTACAGGTATCACCAGTCATTATTAAGTTAAATACTTGAATTACGCACTTGGTTGAGCTCAGACTAAGAGGCAAGGAGGACTGAGACACATGATACAGGTTTATATGGCTGGCCACATCTTATTTAACATATATGGAATAATCCTTGCTCTCTACTCATATTCGAGTCTCCTAGAAGTGAAAGAGACTCAATGACTCACCCGTAACCATTTTCTGCTGCTCTACTTTTCCATCAGGATTACTTAAAAGAGCCTAGCAAATAACCCACAAGGCCACTGGCATTCTAAACAGCTGGCGGAAATAAATGAAGATAAAATTCCTGCCTATTTTTGATGAAATATTTTTTGTACTTTGTCTCTAAAAGAGGTATTATAATGTGGGTATAGCTTTCCAGTCTAGAGTGCTGGGTCTTCTGCTGGCAGTGGTAATCAAATCTTATTCATAGAAGCTTCCCATGGGGAAAAAAAAATGGCTCAGATATATTACTACCCTTCTGGTGGGACTGCATTCTGCTGCCAATATATGCCTGATAGACGTTAAAGCCAAAAGGGTGTTCAGGACATCTGTGAATGCACAATACGGTGTAAAGTCGGGAAATGAAACAATGAAACGTATTAAATGTGTTTTCAAATTCCTAAAAATTCACATTTCCTATTTTCTGTCAATTCCACCAGACTTTTCAAATATCTGCTTCATATATGTGTTGGTGCACTTCAGCATTTCTTTTCATGTTTTTTTTTTTTTTCCTAATGAAAGGTATAAAATGTCTTTCAAGTGAAAAATCACTTTTTTGTGATTTGAAAATAACATTAAAAACTAAATATCATTACATATGGGATTTATATTTCTAGAGGGTAAAATCAGTTTTGTAGTGATTTTTAAAGCTAGAGAATTTCTACTACTTTCTATTCTGAGTTATGTGATGTATATTCTTTATCCCATTATCAAGTATTTTCAAGTATCACTTGTTTGGATAAGCAAATTAACTAAATGTTTATTTCTCTAATTTTGACTATATTCACAATAAGAAAAAAAATATTTCTGCCAATATATTGAAATAGTCCAGGAAAGGGGGAAGGAAAGATTACTAGCTATTAAAAAACATGTGTGTTTGAATGCTTATAAATAGTTCTAAATTTTTTCTCAGTTGGAACTCTTTTTACCACATTAGAATAGATAGCTCATCTTTCTCATGTTATTTATCTAGCCTGGCAGAGATAACCTTGAAGCAGTGAATTTTAAGCAAATTTAAAATCATTAAGGCTCCACCCGTTGTAATCAAGTTTTATGTGTACCATATAATCTGTGGTTTCTGTTTTGTTTAACCTAATACTCAGCAGCTTCATTTTGTTACTTCCTTTTAGGGTTGCTCATATATGTTGAAACTATTTGTGCAGTGCATGCTGAGACACTTTGGGTTTTTTACATGTGCCCTAGAGCAGCAGTTCTTGGTTATTTTATTTGCTCATCTTTAAAAATGCTTTTGTTCTTCCTCTGTACTTGTGTCTCTTTGCTTATGACATTCCTTCTAACTATAAGTTTCCCTTAATTGGCAGGTTTGCATTTGAGTTTCCTATGTTGAACGACCCCTTGTTCCTCGTTCTGCAGTGTCAGGAAACAGAAATGTCGTTGCTGATTAGGGGCCTGAACCCTCTGCTCCTCCTTCTCATACAGTATGCAATCTCGTTCTGTACACACTCTAGCTGCAGGGTCAGCCTTAGGGGAACTCTAAACAAGTGTCCACATGGGATACCAAAGTGGAAGGGGCACCGAAAGGGGCAAGTATTCTTTGAGCTCATTTGTCTACCACAGCAAGTCACTTCTGTCCCTTTAAATGTAAAATGTCCACTGGCATTGCCCAAGTGTCTACACTTTAACCACATGGAAGCATTTCTGTGCCTCTGGCTTACTACACATATACATCAGTGAAGTTAATAACATCTCTGCCTAACAATGTGACACTGGGATGTACTTCTGATGGTTGTCTTTCCTCTGAACTGAGACACAAAAGCTTTCATTTTGGGTTCTGAAAACCTCTGTTAAACCAACCCTGACCTCATCCAGGGCTCTATTATCTAGTCTTGCTTGGGGCACCTGAAGCTCTAAAGATGGCCTTGTGTAGCTGTGGTTGAAAATCTCCCTGCTCAGCGTACAGAGCGCATCCTACCTTACAACTGAGTGGAAACCTCTGCTTTTTCCACTTTTGCATCTCACTTAGGGAAGTGGAACAAGCCAGGTGACAGAGGAAGAGAAACTACATAGAAAAGAACAGAAGGCAGGGCCTTCGAGTGGCAGCAAGCACGCATAAAACCAAACCTTCTCCCTAAACCAAAAGATATTGCAGAACAGGCAGAAACTAAAAAGAGGGGAGAGGGAATAACACTTGACTTCCTTACCATATTCATAGCCTGAAGGAATGCTATGGACAGTCTACAAAGATGAGGGACTAGAAATGAAACACAAAGGACTAAATATGGATCCCTTTTGTGACAACTGAAAAACCTGATGTTGCTTAGAGAATTTCAGGAATAAAAGCAATAGCTTTACTCCCCAGTGCAGGCCACAAAACAGTCATATAATCACAAGCATAACTTACCACCTACAGGTACTCCATATGCGAAACAAAATCTATTCATCTCTCAGAGGTTTCGTTTCCACTATTGGTTCATAAGCTGTAGCATATGGATCTAGTTTGCATCCTAATTATCCAAATAACATTAAAAATAAAATACATTTACACATATGGAAAAATCACAAACCTGTTTATTTTTTTAAAAAAAGATGAACTCTCACATGCATATTTTGTTGTAGTCAGGTCTATTATTCCATAAATTTATTGCTCATATTTACTCCTAATCAGTTATTAAATAAATGTCTACATTTTTTATAAATTTATAATATAAAAATAACTTGTATTATGGAATAATAATAACACATTTAAAATAAATTTATAACATAAAAATAACTATTGTATTATGGAAATGCACCTATTTCTATTTAATTTTGTCAGTAAATAATATTTTCTGGAAAGACAAAAAATTAACAGGAAGAAAGTCTTAAAATATGCTTTCAAGATGTTAGTCCCACTTAGTGTGCTTTTTAGGATGGAGTTTGCTAAAGAACTAATAAAAATGTGTGTTTTCATGACAAATAAGCTTCTTTACCTCAGCAGTAAAATAGAAAAGATCAAGAGAAAAATGGAAAGATTATTTGTTGTTTGCTTTTCTATAAGCTAAAATACTATATACAGTTTAGAGATGCCAGTGAGCCATGCTTGTACAAATTCTCTCAGTAAGAGTAAACAAAACCTTTTACCAGTTTCATGAACCTGTCTGTTGGAAAAGATGTAAAATTCAACCCTTCCTGACTAGCTTGTCATTAAAAATCCCATGGCACTTTTCACAAGAGAAGGGCTATTAACTATGGTATTCTGGCCAAAGTCCAAATTACTTTGTGGCTACTGAATCCCCAGTTGGAAAAATTATTCTGCACTTTCCTCCAAACCTTGCTGCATAGTGCAGCTGATTGCATCTAACAGGCAGTATCATTTTGATAAGACTTATATGATCTTATAGAATGGGAAAGGGATTTTGGATCAACGAAGTGATCCTTTGAAATAAAAACTAAGATAATACCAAATCTGTAAATGCACAACATCATTTCAGAAAATATCAGAGATTTGGAAAAAAAAAAAACCCTTTGGTTATTGGCATGTCCTTCCTTTTATATTTTGTTTCCATTCTCAGGAATAGTTTTATAAATAAGGTTGTGATATTTGCTACCTAATATATCATCAGTACCTGGAAACCATGGGAAGGTAATTAATCAAGCAGTCATTCCTAGAGTTATGTAATTCTCTCTTTTCTTAGATAATTATTTTAGGTGTTTCAGATTTTTTTCTTTTAATATGACTTTCAGATTTATTCTATGTGAATAATTGATTCTCAAAGATGCTGTGCTCACTACTAGAAAGCAGAACTTGTGTTCAAGCCCAGGTCAACTGGGAGAGATGAAGCAGTGATTTCATCTACTTCATACAGACTCAAGGTGTGTATTGTGATCTGTGATACTGGTTGCTGTTATGTCTTCATGACATTGTTGCTGGTGACACTGGTTCGGGACTAACTTACCAGTGATCTCTCAGACCAAGACATAACCAGAAGAATTTCCAGCCCATAGAGCTTTCTTTATGTTTTCAGCCACAAAATTATTCGTTCACTTTCCCGAACCCTAGATGTATCTGTAAATGATTTGAATACATTCCCTTAATGTTTGCTTCCTAACAATGTTACTTAACGTGGTACACTTTCATCCAGATGAATTGAAATGAAATATATTTAGAATGGGCTGACATTTCGGGAAGTAGAAGGCAGTGGGGAATCCTAATCAACTGAGGCTGCTTCTAAGAGTTGCAGTAGGGGTTCATATTAGGCCTGACACCCTTCAATATTTATCAATTGCCTGGGAAGCAAAGATAAAATCAGAGCAGATAAAATTTATGGGATGACACAAAGATTGGCACAGTGGTAAATAATGAAGACAGGCAGTCAAAGAAAGTGATCTGGATCATTTGATGACTGAACTGATTCAAATAATGTATGTTTTAATACAGCCAAAGTCACAGCTATATTTCTAGGAGTGAGGAACTCAAATTAGGCCAGACTTTAGAAGAGTTTAAGTTGGTCTTACCAGTTCGCTGTACTGATACTGCAGTGTATGTGCTGTTAAAGATGGGTACATTTTTATGGAAGGGCAAAAGAGAAGAAAAGGTGCTTGTCTGTTTTTTCCTGACTCCTCCAGCTCTCTTCTGACAATAGACTGTTTTCAAGTCTTTTATTTGCATGTGAGTCTTTTATTTACATTGGTGGTTCTGAGGTGTCAGGACTCAGTGAAAAGAGAAAGGTGAATATAGTTACATCTGAAGACCTCACCAAGTTCAGGCCCATTTTTAGAGAATCATAAACTGTCATCTGGAAAACAAAAACTTTGAACAAGCCCTGATGTTCATTATCAACAAGTAATTCAGTCTGAGCCCCCAGTTAAACGTCGTGGCAAAAAGGGACAGTCCGATATGTTGAAATGTAAAGGGAGAATAGTGAGTAGGATTAGAGAGGCAATTTTACCTTTGTTGTCCCAGTGTCTGTATTTTCAAAAGACTTGAAAACTTTGAAAGTGTGCAAAAAAAAAAAAAGATATAAAAATGATTCAAGATCTGGAGAAAATGCAAGTCTCTCAAGCATGAGAGACTTAAATAACTCTGTTTGCTTAGACGATCATGAAATAAAAGAACAGGATACTTTATTACTGCATACAAGTACCTTCACAGGGAGAAATACTAGGCTCCTAAAGGCTCTCTAATCTGGTAAAGAAAGACTAAGAATGAATGGAGGCTGATGACAGAGGAATTCAAATAGAAAATATGCACAAATCGTTGTCACTGAAGATGAGGGCAGTAGCTTCATCTCTTGCTGGTACTTCACTGGAAAACGTGCTTCAGTCAAACTGAAGTTACTGGACTCAGTGCAGCAATAACAAGGTGAAAATCTAGTGCTTGCTTTACACAAGGGGTCAGACCAGAGATCTCGTGATCTCTTTTTTGGCATTAAAATGTACAGAAAATTTCTGTCAAACTCGGTTAATGGCCCTGACAATTCTATGTCACTTTTTGCCATTTCAAATCTCACAAGTCCTGAGGCTTCTCCAGGACAAGTAGCTAAACCCTTTAGAGAAATCCCTGACTTGTGGCGATCCCACTATACATAATTTTAAAATAACAAGGAGCAGAAAAAATAAAACAAATGTGAAATTTCCAAGAGGGTTATGGAAGGAGAGCATCAATGCAAGCATGAAACCTGAAAAAAGACATAGCCAGTCTTGTGGGGAGGAGGGGGAAAGATATGGAACAGGAAGTAGAGAGACCTCCAAGGTTTAGTTTGGATAAATCTTAAATTAGTAGCCAAACTTGATATTTCTCCAAACTAAACTTCTAACCCTTTAGAGCTTCATCCACCCGTCATAATTCTAGCTGCTCTTGAAGATTCAAGCTGCCAAGATCACGGCCATTAAGGGGCAGAGGAGGAGGCTATTAAAAAAATCCCAAAGCTTTTAAATAGTAATTTATGCTAATTATGTTTGTGGAATAATTTGTGCTGCATGTCCTAACATGGATTGTCTCCATAGTCTCCATCTGTTTATCATCTAAGATGTGTTAGCAAGATGCGACTGCTCATCATGCAGCTCTCCCACAGCATGTTACAGTCACTGCAATAACATGTACAATAGAAATAAACTACTTGATCCCTCATTAGAAAATAAATTATACTGCCCTCATGCATTTACTTTTCTTGTAAAACATTATAATAGAGCTCATGAAAACATTTACCCACAAGAAAATCACATAGTTAAATATGATCCAATACATACTTTGCTACCTAAGGCTCCCTGGAATAAATCCTTCAGCCTGTAGATAGGAGGTTTATAAATCCATCTCTGGCATTTTTCCAGTAGTGTTATTAAGCTCTTGGAATCTCCCCTTTTCTGCGGTTCCTTTATGTGTTTCTTGCCATTCCAGTATCTTCAAGTTCCTCAATTATCACCCTATAAACTGAGATACTGGCACAATGTTGACCAGCTGTTATATAACGGAGTTTATCATGTATTAAGTTACCATTCTTCTTGAGTTCTTCTTAACCTTCCTGTTTAACTTAAGTTTAATTTCATAATAGCATGGTGGACAACATTTCTGCCAATCTGTGTTTTCTTTCAGAACCTTTTTCTACCAACATCTTAGTGCATGACCTTTATAACAGTACTGTCACCATAATTCTGGATCTCAAAATTATGACCATCTTGTAATCTTGGGAATGAAACCTTTCTTCAACCATTTATAGAAAAAAGAATGGATAGTCCATCAAGATTACAGTACTCCACTGCTCTGTGACAATGCAATTACTTCTTGAGTTACATGAGAGAAATATGCACTCAGATGGAACTGGCAGTGATTGTCTCAAAATAATCTGGTGCAGCAGCATATTCATTTTGTTAAGTGATGATTATTATTATTCATACTTCTCTAAAAGCTACAAGTCAAACTCTTTCTGTTAAAAAAAAATGTCCATTTTGGAACTGAGAAAAGGCTGGTGCTCAGGATCGAAGACTTGCAGCAATTGCAGAAGATTTTATTTACAGCTCTTCTCTTTTCTTCCCTCCCTGCCCATTTGAACCAATGCTCCCATCACCTTGCGAAAAAAAAAATCTAAAATCTTTAACACTTACTGGTTAAATGCATCCTATTGTAAATTATATAACTCACATCACTGCCATGAATAGGAATTTCCAAAGGTGGACCTCAAGAATTTGCTCATTGATTTCAAAGTGTTATTTTCTGTTTCTAGCTCTTCTCATTTAAAAATAGCAGCCACAATGTACATCATTGTATTCATTCTGTCAGCAGTCCAAAATACTGCAAGATTAGCAGGAGAGGTGTAAATGTTGTCCACTGATTTTAATGGGGTGCTAACTTTAACATGTTAACTTTGGAACCTAATTATAGTTATGCTAAATACAAATACAACTAACTTTTCAGTTAAACTTGTACAGTATGTCTAGGTTTATTTTGGCAGGAATGAACTATCCATTCATTTTAATGGAGACTGCACAGAACTATGAAAAAATGATGCCATAGCATTTCCATGAAAAATGTGAATCACTATTTCAGAAGACCCATCTAAATAGATGCACACATTTTTTTTCCATCTACTTTTAAACAGTTCTTTATAGCAACATGTAATTAAAACTCTCTGCCTAAAATTAAAAACTGCTATATGGGTTAGAATGCATTCTTCAGGGAGGAAAAAAAAAAAAAAAAACCTTTTTAATCAAATTAATTTGTGTCAGCCTTAAGAATAAAAATGAAAAATCTGACACTCACTTCTGCAAACCTTATTCATATGGCTCTTATCCATTGCCTTTCAATTTCAATAAGATTTAGATAAGACCTGTGAAGCCATAACTCGCTTCCCAAATAATTCATTTAAATCATGCATTCAGTATTAAGTAGCAGCAGTGTTCTTAAGGGAAGTCAGTAAATTGCAAAGAACAAAAGAATGAGTGATCCCATAACCTGGAGTAAAAAAATAATCAAAAAGTGACATGAGTAATACAAATTTGTTTTTTACAAATTTTAAATTGCTTTTAGTACTTGTTTATCAGATAATATCCTACATAAAACCCTTTGTTCACAAGAACTTGCAAGCATTTCACAAGCATTATACTTTATAAACAAGAAGTATTCTATCCATTACAGAAATTATTTCAGTACTTGCATGGAAGAATGGTAATGCTTCAACTGCTTACAGGACCATTACATGCAGTTTGACATTTCATTCAATTAAAACTGAAGGAGAGGTTAAATAGACAGAATATAATTTACCAGAATAGAAAATAGTGTTGGATAGGAATACCAGGACTAACACAACAGGACTTCACTAGTGGGAAAGAAAGCATCAAATACATATATTGATTCTTTCAGTGATTTGAGAAAGTAGTAGAAATATTAGATACTGTCTATAGACCATAGTTTTTTTTTTTGTATTCATTTACAATACTTATTGAATATTTTCACCTATTGAATTGATCTGAAAATGCTATGCATGGTTACCGGGTGCATCATAAAACTAAAATTTTCTGAATGATGTGTTCTGCTACTATTATTTGATCTTCTCTAGATAACACTATCAATTTTGTCAAAAGTGTCTGAGAGCTTTAATTGTAGGTACTGGTCTGGAGCTTGATACTACCTCTTATCTGAGTTATATGAGGTGGGGGTAATATGTTTATAATGGAATGATTGTATACATATATCTGTCTATCCATATATACTGCACTGAAAATGTTAATAAGAGGATGCAGGTGTATCTAGGCAACCCAGCATTAGTGGAAATAAAGACTGTAAAAACTAAAAAAAATACTGATATTTGTGAAAAAGAGCTGAGGCAGGACCACATATGGATTCCTTGTACAATAGCAAAGAAAAATATCTTGGCCTGAAGAATTTTAGGTATTAGAGAAATATATTTTTCTCCATTCCAGCCCACAGAACGGTATCACTGGGTCCTGCAGTCCTTAAAATAGGCTGTAGCTGGCACACCTACCAGACAACATAAACCCTTTCACTGGCCTTTCTCCTACCATATTTTGATTAAAAAAAAAAAAAAAAAAAAAAAAAAGTGATGTTCTGCAGCAAGTGGCAGATGCTCAAGCCCACTGTATAGCAGAACCACAATGTTCTGTTTCAATGAAGCCTTTTGTTACCTTGTGAGGGGAGAGCATGATCCAGCCCTTAAGGAAAAAATCACAAAGAGAAATTATACAAAATAGGTCTATTAGCTAATTTTGTTTTGCTAAGTGCTTATCCGGAAGGATATAATGTCTTTGATACATCCTGAAGTCTTCTGCATAAATATCTATTCATTACTTTAATTCCAGTAGCAGTACTGAGGTCCATCCAAAGGTAAAAAGAAACAAATATGAAGGAGGTTAATGAAGGATATGTATGATTTATACTCCTAAGTAGATCATAAATACACTTCAACCCCAAATTCATCACATCCATTAGCTGACAAATCTGCTAACATACAAAATATCGGATTCTGAAGAGGTGTAGAAAGTAAGGATTGTTGGCTTTTTGAATTAAGTCAAGGAGGACACTTCTTTCACAAAGGCAACGTGGTAGAAGTTGTGCAGCTCATTAAACTTAAATCAGCAAGTAATTTGTAATTTGCCTGGAGTGATGAAACAAAACCTAAATGAAAGGACAGCAGTGGGAAAGGCAGTGAAAGATACAGGAAGAGGAAACTGTGTTGTGGAGAAGGAGTCACCAGTAATATTTTCTCCTGATTACATTATAAACCTTCACCTTTCAGAATTTAGGTTTTTGCTAACGTTATTAAGGTTTTCTCCTGTGCGTGTGATCCACATCCCTTTGAAAGGAACAGATGCTAAACTGATTTCCTCCTCTGTAATGCTGGATGCCTCTATACATGCAAAGCTGTAATTTTTTTAATATCCTGAGGAAGATTTTTGGTCAGAGGATCAAATGCAAGAAGCGAAGGGTCTCTTATGCCATCAGTAGCATAAATAGTGGCAAGTTTAGAGATGAGAACACTAGTGCAGAAGAGCAAAGGATTTCCATTTCAATCATGATTCTAAGTTTCCACTGTCCCTTTTTAAAACTCCTAATAGTATTTCCACAGCTTTGTTGGCATCATGCAGCTGACCCTATAGAAACAATATGACACAGGAAGTTCTGGTTGATTTTCTATTGCATGAATATTATATATACTTGGTTAGTTGAAAGCAATGCAGAACAAAAACAATTCTGACTAATAAAAGTTTCAGATAGCTGGAAATTTTCTGTATAATTGACAAGCAGATGAAGACCTCACCCAGCATTTCCTATGGTTATTCTTGTTGGAAACAACATAACAACAATAAACAACAACAAAAAAAAGAAAGTAAGTAAAAAATATCAACAGAAACAACTCCTTTCCTATGAAGTCAGTCAAAAATAACATATGATCTTCAATTTCCCTGTCGTTCTTGTGGTATTGTGCCACCTTCAGCAATAATGTTACCTAATCTTTATTGCCAAGCAAAAGGACTGGCAGAGCAAAGCCTACAGTGGATTTCCTGGAATCCTTAACTCTTCTGTTTCTCCTATGTTCTCTATTCTCTGTGAGGTGTCATAAACTACTTTGCACTTCTCATCACCCTACTTCTTTCTCATTCCTTATATTACAATACTTTTAAGGCTAATAATACTGGTCCAGAACAAAGCACAAAGTCAGAAATGTACATGCACTATTTGACTCTTTCTTCCGCCACAAGCTTACCTATCTCTTTTTCCCTTCTCCACCCCTCCTCTTTTTTCTAATCATAAAATTTTATTGCTTTTACTTGTGAAAAAATATTTCATGACGGCAGAGTACTAGACTTGAAAAATCAACATGAAGTTTGATCTGCCAGAAACTTTGCATGTAACTTTGGGAGAATTACTTAGGTAAACACATAAAGACATTCAAATTTAGCTTCTATGGATTGCCTGATAATTATGTGCCTAAATAGCTTTGAAAATCTGAGTTTGAAGTTCTTTAAATCTCAGCTTCTTTCCTCCAAAATGGAACTAACAAAGAGGCTTCCTACAGAACCATTGTGTAAATGGATAAATTAAGATAGTGAGGGTCTTGGCACTTTTGTATAGGGGTCCAAAAGTGAAGAAGTAGAGAGATTTTGAAGCATAGAATCTATGAAACTTAGTTTTGTCGAGAGCCATAAGAAGCCAATTCAGGGCCTGCCTGAAAACAGTTCTGCTACAGTTCAGCAGGTCATATACGGTCATCCTTTACCTCGCACTGAACAACACAGAGACTCTCTGTGCACAGAGATTGTTCTTCAGATATCATTTCTCTTCATGTAGTTGCCTATGCATACAGGGTTCTGTCTGTTATCTTCTCTATATTGAGTCTGCTGACTCAATACTTTGATTTTAAAGTCCATATTAAGAGCCCCAATTAATAGCAGAGGCAGCTGGTCACTCAGTTCTGATTGGCAGTTCTCATTTTTTCAGACATAAAAATGTATCTCCAGACTCAAATGATTTGGAAAATTCAAGTTAAGAAAATACTGAGCTTCAATAGTATTGATTTTTCTTACTAACTTTGGTACTTGCTACACAGATACCTAGATCTGCCTTGCCATCTTCCTTCAGACATGTAAAATGTCCTCTCTAATCTTGACTGATAGGCTCAATTACAATGGTAAGATAACTCTATTATTAAGAAGAACTCTAATATAATAAATCAAGCTATAAATAACCTTAAAGGACTTTTCCACACAGAACTGTATTTAACATACGCTTTATTAAGTAGCATTTATAAATTATACATTCTCTCTCATTCTCAACATCTCAATTCCACTTTATGATGCCCATTTCAGAAAAATAGTGTAATGTCAACTTAATCTAAAAAGTCTCCTGAAATATATAAAATTATAAATTTGATAGATACTGGATTCAAATTCCCTTTAGAATTTTAAATTTTAGTTATCTTCCAAATACTAAGTTATTCAAAACTGCTGAGCAAACCATACTGTTGCTTACCTTAGTAAACAAGGAAACTTACTTCCCTGTGTAATTAAAATGTGATAACCATCTCTTACTAAGAGACTTTTTTAAGAAAGTATGCTGTTTATTGTGAATAAAGATGGGCTGGAAGAGAAGGCTCAAATTCTAACCATCATCCTTAAGAGTTAAACCAGGTGAGGTTTTATTTTATGAAACCCTGGAAATGAATTAGCTCCTTTGACTTTGGCTCATGTTTCCCAGATCAGGCTCTAGTTATCTAAATTTATGTTCTGTCCCTTTAACAGAGTATTAAAGCATCTTACATATCTCCTGAAGAGAAGACAAAAAGTTCTCTGTTTCTCTCTTTCCATCCCTCCCAACAGCAAGAATTGATTGGCTTTGGTAGACCTAGGTGAGAGAAGTGGGTTTCACTGTTTTGTTCTGAAGGTACTGAAATTTATGGTCATTTAGATTTATTCCAGATGTGGCTCCATGGTTGTGGACAGCTGCCAAAAACCTTTAACAGCTGTGCAAATGCTTATAATCATGCAGGGAGAAGCAGACTCTCAGGAAATTTCAGTCAACCCCACAGAGAATGGAAGCTTTGAATTTAACACAATATTCATCGGAGAACAACTTAGTGCTGTGATCTTAAGTGCTAGTAGTTCAGATGCCTCTTCCAAATTTTTCTTTTGGATGAACTTCAGACTACCCTTTTAAAATGTCATTAGTCAATATAGCAGAATTTTCATGGAATCAACATTGTACATAGTATGTATTATAGCCAAAAATCTTAAAAATTCAGACACTGTATCTGTCTAGTCTAAGTGAAAATTATCTATTAACCTTATCTTGACAGATGAAAACTTAGCATCTCAACTTGCTGGACAACTCAGACATGCCTTGATGTTAATAATCAGGCTTTGGGTTTTTTGTTTGTTTGTTTGTTTGTTTGTTTTTTAATAACTAATGTTAAACATATAACAAATATATAACACATCAGAGAAGATTTCTCCCCATTGCTTGTGCAAATCAGATGTTTCAGTCTGGTAGCTGGAACAATGGACAGAAAATTAGAAGAGAAAAGATCTACACCACAAATCACCATAGAGGGGATAAATTAATGTTAGTTATCTCACCACGCGAAAGGCAAAGTTGTCGGAGGTAGCCTGCTCCTTTTCCTTCCACACTAAAGTATTTCATGTGATTCAGACTTCTTCCCCGAGTCCAACATAGAAATTTCTGCTTTCTGTGAACAGACATGGCAAGCTGGTCAACAGTTGGTTGATCTTTCTAAACTGTATTGTAGTATTAATTAGCGGAAACAGTTCAGCATTCTATGCTTCTATGTTGCTCCAAAAAGCATATGTGATAATAAATAACATGATAAGGAAAATGTTTCCATCTAGTTCTCTTGCATGGAGAAAGTTCATGGAAAGCAACTTCTGTTGTCTAAATTATTGTATCTGCCAGTGGTCAATTGCTTATCCAAATTAATATGACTAGTTTGTAAGAAATACTTAGGAAGGAATATTTGCGTGGAATATATAAGACAAATAATGGAGAATTAAGTATTTCAGATACAGTGCATGAAACTAGAGATTCATGTTCCAAATAAAATACCTGGTTGTTCACATTACAGTCCAAATGTACTAAAACACTAAATTCATAAATTTAGAAAAAGTAACTGCTTGGATCCCCAGATCTGATATTAAAAAAGTGACAGACCAATGTAGAAGAAGTGGAAAAGAAGGAAAATAGTATTTAATTTTTATCAGCTTTTGACAGGTAGCATTAGTACATGTGTGAATAAACAAGTTTTAATGCTTTTGCAAAGATATTGTTAGCTCTGCTAAGCCTTGTTCTTGCTTTGAATGCACCATTGCTACTAATGGGCACTATCCTTCCCCTTTGCTGAACAGAGAGTCCTATGAAACTATCACTTCAGGACTGAGTTCCCATCTTATGCTGTGAACATGGCTCTCAGAGCAGGGCCAAATAACACTAGATTCCTGTCAGAAATTTTTGCTCTTGATAATTCATCGGGAGTTTGCTGTGATCCAATATTTTTTTCCCCCAAAAGGATATAATTTACATCATAATTAAAAACAAATTTCATAAATATAATTCAAAACAAAAAAAGAAATGACCATGTTGCAAAGATAAAGACAAGCCTGAATGCTCTTCTAACCTTTTAGACTACTTTTCAGGAGTAGCAATAAGCGATTCTCCTCTGTTGCTTGGGACGAAAAAGCACTAGACTGCAGGTCGGTTTTCTCTGTTCTGGCTAAGAATCCCAGGTTTGGTTTCTCACCTGCATTTCAGGCACATATTTGGCCTTTTGCCTTAAGTTGCAGTCCTGGAGTTTTTATTTGTATTTCTTCTACTTAGGCTAGAGAAAGGCTGTGGTCAGACAGACAACCATCTATTCACACCACAAAGAGCCTTCTTGATCAGCAGTCCTTATAAGTCCTGCTGTATGAAATCTCACTAATATTTCTAGAAAAAGGGCAATCCCTGGTGAATGAACATGAGCTTTCAGCTACCTATAAAGGTTATCTAGTTTGTAAGTTAACCAGGCTAAGTCCTAACTGCTTGTTGAGTAGAAGTTCAGGAGCTTTAGAATTTTATTAGGTCAAGTGCAATAAGAACATTGCTATACTACTTCCAAAATATCAAGAGCCCAGTTACTCTCAGGCTAAATGCATGTACATCTTGCATGGATCTCTCTCTCCACTGTGCTTCCAGAACCAGGAGATTGGTGCAGTGCAAAAACACTCCTGTGCCTTAGCATGGAACCTGTTTAGCCTCAGTACTGAGCAGTATTGAGCCAGATAGAAGCTACCTGTAATCTCTAGCATATATGAGTGGATTCCAGAGTCAATTTTGTCTGTATGCTGTGTCCCAACCTATATTGTAGTACACACATTATTGGGTTTTTTCCCTGTCTAGGTGTCAAGAGTCCAATACTCTCTGACCAAGTTCTTTTAGATATTCCAGACTGGAGGGTGTGATATTTAACATAAAAGTTAACTTTGAAGGTATTTTGATATTACACGGGATTTTTGATTTAGCAGAGTGATACAGCAATATACTGAAATCACAATACCAGTGTATACACTGAGCAAAATGTAGCAATTGCAATATACAGTTCAGTCACAATACCAATGTGATCGCCATTACCGGTCTCTCTAATATGCTCACTGTCATGACACTGGGCATCCCCAGTCACCAGAAAGGAATACGTGGGTTGAAGCAGGCTCAAGCCAGTTGCTTTGTTCAAATTCCTTTGGCAGTTGTTCGGATTTTATATGCTGTATTGGGCTGAGCCACATATACACTTCCCCCATGCTGGTCTGGCTATCTGGGGGAGACATTTGCACTCTTTTGATAAACTCAGGAAGAAACATTTATACCAGTTGATCCTCTCAACAGATATAGCTGCTTATCTAAAACAAAGGTCATCCTCTGGTCCCCTTTATGTTGAGATAAAGTCAGCTCTCTGTGCAACAGCTGTGGCAACCCTACATTATTCTTGAGCTTCATGGACATCTCACCCTTGCCCATCTCCTCTGAGCCTTCTTCCATTGCAGAGGTTTATTGGTTGGTCATGCTAGAACTTCTCAGCAAATCATTATTTTGGAGAGTTGCTGTAGGTAACCACGTGAAAGAGAACAGATAAACTGAAGCAACTGATATCTCAGCTGATATTTTTCAGAAACGTCCTCTATGATATTTTTAAAATGATTCTGCAAAATTAGAAAAGATGTTTTGGGATGGGCATAATTTAGAATAACAAGCTTTATCTGGGTTATGGAAGGTGATATTGTTACAATTTTTTTTTGTCTTAGGTATAATATGCCATGGCTAAGTATAATACTTTCTAGAACTGTTTTTTTTTGTTGTTTTGCTTTGTTTTGGTTTATTTTGTTTATCAGAGGGAGAGGGGAAGGAAAACGCAGCACAATAAGGAGCATGCACATGTGGAGCTGAAGAAGTGAAAAGCAGGGTATCAGTAAACAGGACTGCTGTAGCACCATAGGATATACTCTATTTTATCCACAAATCCCAAAGTCCTTCTCATAGCAGCATGTAGTGGAGAACTACATGCAGGGCAATGGGAGCTGTCTACCTGGGAGGGGTGTGGGTCACGTTGCTCTGAGGCCCTGTGGTCCTCAGAGTCCTTGACTCTTGTGGTTTGGAACAACACAGAGCTATGGCCTAGGACCCAATGGAGGTGGAGGAGTCAGGAGCTAATAGGATAGTGGCAGTTGTGGCAGCAGCAGTGAATGTTCCAGCAGTGCTGGAGGTATCAATAATGATAGGTTTGTCTTCCTGCTTTTCCTCATTTGGCATGGAAAACAAAGCAGAAGGAGAGGTTCACTGGCATTCTTGATTTGACTAACAAGAAGCAGGTGGGATGTCCTCTCTTCCCACAAATGGCCATTGTCAGAAAAAAAATTAGGTGACAGACATGTCTACTCAAGTGACTGGAGAAAAGAAGCTTTACAATGAACAGAATACGAAAACACAATGGCTTTCAGGGATCATGCTGTAGAAGAGAAAATGAGAAGGAAGAACCTAACCTCTGTCTTACTTTTTCATATGCTGGACTTCTGAAAGATGATTTGAATTCATTGTCTCAATAGAACTCTCTGAGGTGAAAGAGACAGCCTGCTGAATCCCAGTCTGGGGAGAAACTCCTGCTTCCCCACTCAGACTAGATCTTCAGGTTACAGTCTCTCATTCTCCAATGAAGGGAACACACTTAATTTATTACCTTTAAGGCTGTTTTCTCTGTAAGCTATGACAACCTGATCAGGAAGAGGAAGTCAATGAGGCTTTCTGCAAACAGCTGGAAATAGCCTTACAATCACAGTGCCTGGTTCTCATGGGGGACTTCAACCAACCTGATATCTGCTGGAAAGACAACACAGCTAAGCACAAATGGTTCAGGAGGTTCCTGCAGAGCATCAGCATTTTGACACAGGTGATGGAGGAGCCAACAAGGAGAGGTATGCTGCTGGACCTTGTACTAACAAAGGACTGGTTGGAGATGTGAGGGCTGAGGGCCTCATTGGCTGCAGTGACCATGAGATGGTGGAGTTCAGGATCCTGCAAGGAGGAAGCAGGGTAATAAGTAGGACCACAACCCTGGCCTGTAGGAGAGAAAACTTTGGCCTCCTCAGGGACCTACTTGGAGGAATCCCATGAGTTAGGACTTAGAAGGAAGGGGGGTCCAAGAGAGCTGGTTAATACTCAAGCATCACTTCCTCCAGGCTCAAGATGGGTGCATACCTGTGAATAAGAAGTCAAGCAAAGGGGGCAGGAGACCTGCATGGATAAGCAAGGAGCTCCTGGCAAAACTCAAACAAAAGAAGGAAATATACAGAACGTGGAAGAAGGGACAGGCCACTTAGGAGGAATATAGGAACATTTTCAGAGTATGCAGGGGTGTGATGAGGAAGGCCAATGCCCATTTGGAATTAAATCTGGAAAGAAATGTCAAGGACAACAAGAAGGGCTTCTTCAAATACATCTGTAGCAAAAGGAAGACTAGGGAAACTGTCGGCCCGCTGCTGAATGGGGTGGGTGCCCTGATGACAAATGGTACAGAGAAGGCAGAGCTACTGAATGCCTTCATTGCTTCAGTCCTTACTGCTAAGGCTTGCCCTCAGGAATCCCAGACCCTGGAGACAAGAGAGAAAGTCTGGAGAAAGGAAGACTTACCCTAGGTCAAGGAGGATCGGGCAGTTAGGCAGTTAGGCAAACCTGACACCCACAAATCCATGGGCCCTGATGGGATGCACCCACAAGTGCTGAGGGAGCTGGTGGATGTTATTTCTAGGCCACTCTCCATCACCTTTGAAAGGTCATGGAGAACAGGAGAGGTGCCTGAGCACTGGAATAAAGTCAGTGTCACTCCAGTCTTCAAAAAGGGCAAGAAGGAGGACCCAGGGAAGTACAGGCCAGTCAGCCTCACTTCAGTCCCTGGAAAGGAGATGGAACAGGTCATTCTGGATGCCATCTCTAAGCATGTGAAGGATCAGAAGGTGATCAGCAGTAGTCAACATGGATTCACAAAGGGGAAATCATGCTTAACCAATCTAATAGCCTTCTAAAATGGGATGACTGGCTGGGTAGATATGGAGAGAGCAGTCAATGTTGTCTACCTTGACTTCAGGAAGGCTTTTGACACTGTCTCCCATAACATCCTCATAGGTAAGCTCAGGAAGTGTGGGATAGATGAGTGGACAGTAAGGCGGGTTGAAAACTGGCTGAATGGCAGAACTCAGAGAGTTGTAATCAGCAGCACAGAGTCTAGTTGGAGACCTGTATCTAGTGGTGTCCCTCAGGGGTCAATACTGGGTCTAGTATTGTTCAGCTTCTTCGTCAATGACCTGGATGAAGGGCCACAGTGCACCCTCAGTGAGTTTGCTGATGATACAAAACTGGGAGGAGTGCGTGATACACCAGAGGGCTGTGCTGCCATTCAGAGGGACCTCAACAGGCTGGAGAGGTGGGCAGAGAGGAACTTCATGAAGCTCAACAAAGGGAAGTGCAGAGTCGTGCACCTAGGGAGGAATAACCCCATGCACCAGTGCAGGTTGGGGGTTGACCTACTGGAAAGCAGCTCTGCAGAGAAAGACTTGAGAGTCTTGGTGCACAAGTTAACCATGAGCCATCAATGTGCCCTTGCAGCCAAGAAGGCCAATGATATCCTGGGGTGCATTAGGAAGAGTGTTGCCAGCAGGTTGAGGGACGTGATCTTTCCCCTCTACTCAGCCCTGTGAGGCCACATCTGGAGTACGGTACCCAGTTCTGGGCTCCTCAGTACAAGGGAGACATGGAGCTACTGGAGAGAGTCCAGCATAGGGCTACGAATATGATCAGGTGACTGGACCATCTCTCCTATGAAGAAGGGCTGAGAGAGCTGAGTCTGTTTAGCTTGGAGAAGAGAAGACTGAGGGGGGATCATATACAAATATCTGAAGGGAGAGTGTCAAGAGGATGGGGTCAGAGTATTTGCAGTGCTGCCCAGCGACAGGACAAGAGGCAACAGGCACAAAATGAAACACAGGAAGCTCCATCTGAACATGAGGAAAAACTTTTTTGCTGTGAGGGTGACAGAGCACTGGAACAGGTTGCCCAGAGAGGTTGTAGAGTCTCCTTCTCTTGAAATATTCAAAACCCACCTGGACACGATCCTGTGCAACATGCTCTAGGTGACCCTGCTTAAGCAGGGGGGTTGGACTAGCTGATCTTCAGAGGTCCCTTGCAAACTCAACCATTATGTGATTCTGTGAACAGACAATTAAAGATCCTGATATCCTAGCCTATCTCTGGCAGGAAAAAAACCCAAAAAACAAAAAACAAAAGCAGAAAACAAAAAACTGTCTTTCTTGTAACTTACTAGTATGCATCCTTCAAGCCCTTGTTATCTCTCATGGACTTGGTTTCAACTTCGTGTCATCCAATAAAATCTCCAGCTTTTTTTCTAGGCCCAGGTTCTTCTGACAGTCATCTTTTTATCCTGATATTCTGTTTGAGAAGAACAGACATGGCCACACTAGCTGAAGTCAGGCCTCAATCAGTAGCCTCCCCACAATTTTTAATTCATTCCTTACAGTAACACTTTGTTACTCCCAACTTTTCCACTTCTTCTTACAACCTACTTAACTCTCTCAATTCAGATAGGATTACACCAGAAACAGGTAAACTAACAAGACATGTTATCTCTTCATACCTGCCAACAACCAACAAAAAGGGAAAGAGTTTTAAAAGTTAAGGTTAATTTTAAAATATTAATGGAGACTCTGAAATGTTAATGGAGATACTGAAGCATCTGTAGGAAGATTTGCTGAACAGACAGGAGTATGACAGGAAGTATAAGACAATGTTATTTATCCTTTTATTTTTATGGCAGCCTCTAGGACGTTTTAGGATTTTTGAAGGCATTTAGGTGATTCTTTTTCTTTTCCTCATGCTGTTTTCAGTCTAAATGAAGCCCTTCTATTAACCATAGTTTTAAGTAGAAGCGGGGGGAAAGGACAGATAGCTGTCATCTGGGTGTGGTTTATATAATCCAGGACTAAGGGGCACTTCAGCACCATTTTTTCCCCACAGACTGGATCAAAGACTGCTGGGCTGCCAAAACGCTTCCACTTTATCTCAACTACTAAAGTGTTCAAAAGGAAAAGTCATGTTTAAGGTTACTAAGACACAATACTTCCAAGTAGCTGCCTGTCAGGTTGTCTGCACTGAGCTTTGAGCTCACTTAGAAATGCAGTAGTGATAACAATTTCAAACATGGTTTGGTTGGTCAGATGACAATGTCAAAGTTTCCAAAACTCTTTTCAGGCATGATATTTGAGCTTCAATTATATGTAATAAAGACTTGGAAAATGTGTTTAAAACATTATATCCTATTTAAGCTGGAATTACATGTCAAGCAAGTTCAAATTTGTTATTTAAATATGGCTCAAAGCTCAAAGTAGACTGAAAGAGACAGGCTGTCCCATAGTAATACTGTGGAACATTTTCTTTGGTATTTATAAATGATGAGGATGAGACAAAAGAGACCTCATCATGTATTTTGAAATAAGTATTCATTTCATACAAGATAATTCATTCATAGTATAATTTTCAGTCTTTGAAAGGCAAAGAATTTGATGCAGTTCTGTTTTTCTATTCCTCTCAATCTCAGTACAGTTTGTGTAGTTCAGATGAACAAAAATATCAAAGCCTTTACTAAAGACCCCCAATGTGTTTGCTAGTTATTTTTATGTTCTGTTCATTTATAATTAGGACCCTAGATGGTTTGAAGTGGCATGGACAAAAGTAAAGGTGCATTCTTTTTTTCTGACATAACAAGTCTAGCCAATAATTTGTTAGCTTTGAGAGTAGAGTGAAGTACCACTGGATCTTTGTTTTAAAAACATAAAAATATTTACCTGCTGTAAGTCTCCCACTGTTTTTCATTGCCCTATGAAGATTCAAAATAAGTCATAACTGTAGTATTCAACATTCAGAGCTTCTCAGCAGCAGGAGATTAAAAAGAATTGCATTTTCCAGCAATAAATACATGTAGACGAGTGAGTAGGTCTTATTTAGAAATTAGCAAAGTATCTGAGAGCTGTGTTGTTATAAAAATGCTCCAAGAAATAGTTTCTATATATTATCAATCATATGTTAGATATGTAATCATCTGACATCTTACAATTTATTAGAAAAAGAAGTGAGGAATTTAGCGGGTGGACTATATCAGTAAGTCTGTACATTTAAAATATTCTAACAATGAATACTTTTTAGTACCAAGAAAAGATATTTAGCTAACCCTATCTTTTCTAATATAACAAAATTCCTTTAAGAACTTCTGTGTTTTTCATAACAGTTGGCTTTTTTCTTTTGGCCACAAAATGCTGTTTAGCCCTCCAAAGCATCAATATCTATACAGAAGCTACAATATGTACACTAATGTGAAATTTTTATTTGGTAATTCATTATATAAGAGAATTCCAGATTAAAATGTTAAAACCACTAGGCTATGTCCTTGTAACAACTTTTCCCAGAACTTGAAAAATTATGAGGAAAGGGAATAACATGTTGGCATGTTATTATTCACAGCACAGTTTGCCTTCTGGAAGAGAGTCTTTATTTTTTCCTGAAAAAAATATATCCAGTCTTTTAGCATGTAACAGTTACATGTCTGTCTTCCCTCTGACAGTTGCCTGCAGGGTGAACAGCCTCAACAGACCTAGGATTGAGCAGGCATTACTCAAGGGAACAGAGAAAGAAAGAATGATCACAAAGAAGTTAATCAAAAAAATTATTAATGTGCTGTTCCTCTCAGTCTATAAATGTAAATGCTATTATTTAAAATTTAGAATTATAGTCAAACATAGCTTTAAATTTAAAGGGTTGTATCGCTTATCAACAAACATCACTGTGTAAGTCAACACTATCATCAAGGCCCCTGGAACAACTGTGCCACATCAGACCAAATGTATATAGCCATCCATCCTACACCAAGTACTCAGTAGAGATATAGTCAATTATGAGGCAGTGTTAATTGACTGGAAAATCATTTGGCTGGCTGTGTGCCTTCAAAGCTGCAAGAGCTAGGATAAGAGACATCTGTCCTTTACTTACTATACAAGAGGCCCATTCGATATCAGCTTCAATTTATAGTCTGGTTCTTATTTTCAAAGGTCTTTACCTTAACTATCTAGAGTATTTCTCTCAGCACTCCAGCAGTATTACAACTCACAAGTCTGATTCACCAAATTAAAAATGTGTCAGTAACAGGAATCCTTGAGCTAGAGACCACAGCTATTCAAATTCAGCAATATAAATAAGCAATATTTTAAAACAACCAAAATTGAAGCTGAAACAATTCCTGGAGAAGTGATATGTAGTAGATATGGCAAATCTAGACTATAGCAGCATTTGTTATAATGTTTCATGCAATCCTTGAGAAAATCACTTTAACTAGTAGGAGAAGGGGGGTATACATATTTTCATCAGATATGGGTCTCCTGACTTTATACAGTTGTCTAGCCTTTTAAATGTAAGAAACAATAAAATGTTGCCTGTTCTGACCATTCACCTGCCTAGTCTTTGCCTGGAGCAGTGCTGGTATGTAGAGTCTGGAAACATTGCCAGTGATATTTTGGAAGTGGCTCCCAGTTCTAGTCCCAGTCCCAGTTCAGAAGAAAATGGTAAAAAAGTCATGTTTTCTGCTTTCAAAAGGGAACTGCAAACTTATGTTAGAGGTATTTAGTCACTTTTTACCCTACTGTGGTGTAACAACTTGAAGAACTTACTGGGATAGTCAGTACAGTAGGAGGATTTTTACCCAGTAGCAAAGAAGTAGCAAGGTAAGGTGGATCCCTGTGATATGGCAATACAACAAGGTCACTATAATTTTTTCACTATCTTTTAGGGAGAATTAAAAACAGTGATGTTCTGCAGTTTTTGTCCACTTCTTAAGACAAAGCTTTTAAAATTCTAGACAGCAAAGCTGAAATCAGATAAAGTGGCAGCACACAGAAATAATTAGCTGATTCTATCAGACAAATCAAAACTAAGATCTGGTTTAGACATGGAAATTGATACATTATAGGGCATACTCATAAGGCTACCTACTATTGTGTCAAGACCTGCAAAATCCAGTAAAAATTCTTGTTTGGTAATATTTGCTCTAATTTGAACTTTAAAATCTCAGCTGGTGGTACTATGAGCACAGTCACCACATAATAATCCCACCAGATATCCAAATAATTTATACTAAAAGTACTTTTTGTGCCTTCTTTCAATAATTACTTGTAATTACAGTAGCAAAATTAAGGGGCATTATTTGTAATGTTATGAATCTGAATATGATATTTACATTAAGGGGAAACATTTCAACTGAAGCTCTTGGTAGATATAAATTTTATCCACTCAGAGAAGGAGAAAGTTTTCCACAGTGTTCTACCACAAGAAAACCTATAAGGAAGACATTTATTTGTTTTTCTTCTTACAAAATGTCTAGAGAACAGAGGATGTCTTCAGACTTTCACTTTATGAAAACAAAATGTATAGGTACCAAGACCACCTTCAAAAACAACAACTTAAAATTGCAGAAAAATGGATAACTGTAAATTAAGAATTGCGAATACTAAGTTGGAATACCAACAATCTGGAAACCAGATTTTTCAAACACTTACCTACAGCAAATGATAATTGAAAGTGAAATCTTTTAAAAAATCACCTATGAAAGAGTTCCATCATTTATTTATTGGATTTCACTCACTTTGAACAATTAAAGGGGTTGAGTTTGAATTTGGAAACACGCTGAATTTCCTGTTAGCAAAATCAAACCTTTTATTTATTTATCATTTCCGTTAAACACCTGTACCTCTTCAGAATTTGACAGATGTAAGAGAAGGGATGGAAATCTCACACGATGTTGTTGATACCACTTCACAAAGTGCCAGTAATGTCCAATGCCAAAACAGAACCAAAAATCTCATACTACATTAAACACAAAGTGTTTTTCCACTGATACCTCCTGCTGGACTCTTAAACAAATACCAGTTTAAAGAGCTGCATAACAGCTGTGCAGTGAGCTATTTGCCTGGTTACCAAGTTGGCTGAAAATGTTTTAGACACATTACTATAAGCAATAATTTTATACTGTCTTCAATGAAAACATATCAAAATTAATCAAAGCTTTCTTGCTCTTGTAGAAAATGCAGAGCTTTTTCAAATCCCAAATATAAATTTCCTTGACACTTGACATCTTAAAAAAAAAAAAAAAAAAGAAGAAGGAAAGAAAAAGACCAAGAGGTCATCACTATCCTAAGCTGCTTAGAGATAAGGAGGTATTAAAAAATAGAGTTCTGTGACCTGGGGTCATTAATTGATTGTTAGACCAAAAATGAATCTGTGAATAACTACTTTGATTCCCCACATCATCACAAAAGCATCCTTCCCACATAACGAGTATACTGATAGGAAAGTTTTCAGAGACGTTTTATCACTCTTTTTACCTCAAGCACTACCGGTTTTGGGCTAACATGAGGTACAGTTCGCTAATATACCATGTATCAATGCACTGACCTTTTACTGTGACTGCCAGCTCCAGGAAGAACTCAGACTTACAATAAGAGTTTAAATTTGAGAGAGGTTATTTTCCAGATCTCTCTTGTTGCTGTTTGGAGGTCAATTGGTTGCAGTGGGGAGAGTAAAGGATATTTCTAATCATTCTTAGAGCAACGTATGCTGTTAGAGGGCAGTGATATTAAGAAGGAATGTAGAGAAATACATAAAATGTAATGAAAGTTGTACAGCATGAAGATTTTAAAGATTTTAACTAAACATGTACTACTTCTGGACTGTTGAAATGGCTTAACAAGCTGTGGGTTGACCTGTGATACCTGATGTTCCAAGGTACTGAGATTGACAGTTGGGTTGGGAACGGTAACCCCGTTAACCCAATGAGGTTTTCAATTCTGAAACACACAGCAAAGAATCAGTCCTCCTCATTTTCCTGGGCAGAAGTAGCAAAAAAGAGAGCTCCCAAGTTTGAGCAGCCTTGACCATTAAGGCAACATATAAAATTGGTGCATAACGATTAACATCACTGGAATCCATCACCAGGGGAAATGTATAGTAGATATATGGGATGACACTCCTTACTGTGAACACTAATGTTTAACATGTTAGAGAAAGGCAGTGCTACATAACAGAAAATAATAGCTACACATGCATTTTCACAGGGATTCTACAGACTATTATGAATCATATACACACTAAGTATTGGAAAAGCATTTGAACTTTTCACCTACTGTCATAAATAGTCACTTGATTTTAATTAAATTTACAATGATTGTGCACTGGCATCATTGTATTCATGATTTTAAAGAATATCCCAAGCAATTTTTCAGGGGCAGTATTCTGAAAAGTGAACTACAAGTGAATTGTCTGTTTGTAGGTGGAAACATTCACCCCTGCATTCAAATTCAGTCACTCTGTCATATATGGCAGCATGAAAATAGTGTGACCAAAGCTAGCTATGACTGATTTAAAATACCAAGAGATGCTGTATACAGCAGACCAACTCATTATGGAATCAATGTGATACTCAAGTATATGCTAATTGGTTGACTATGTAGAGCCTCATCTCATATTTTCAAGAAAAGTGCTAAGGAGATGTTCTGGAAACCCTTTCTCCCGCACTGGTGAAACAAGAGACAAATAGGAGCATTTCTACTGAGGCCAACTGGATTATGCAATTTATAGGTGAGGATCTCATTATGAAGCCTCTACATCTGCTTTCTTCTGGCAGGAGCACAGAAACACAGCTATCATTATTCTATTTCTCTGGGAAAAACATTCTTTTGCCTAAGGATACCTCTATTTTCTCCCTCGCCACTCCTCTTCCCTTCTTCCTATCTTCTCCACACAACAAGTAGCTAGCAATCATCTCTGGACACATTTTTATGTTGGGAGAAAGGACACAGAGCAAAAGACTTAATTTCTTCTTGAAAAAATGGACCGAATGAAGTTCAAATGAGAAAGGAAGTGGAATGGCAAAAGTTACTTTACAGAAAAAAGTGTTTCTTTAAAAAGAAGAAGGTTTTTTTTTCTTATTAAGTCACTGATGATAAGCAATCTAATTGCATTTGCAATATACAAATATAGAAAGCTTACTTAAAATGCATTTAGCAAAACTTTAGTAATAGGGATATTCACAGCTCCTCTGCACAATATGGTAGAGAATTTAGACTCTCAGCTCATTACGTTATCAAAGAAAGCCTGAGTAAAGTGGGACATGTGGCAAGCTTGTTAAAAATTAGGCTCTTCTGTAGAAGGACACTACTTACGTGTCCCCTGCCCACTGGGACATGTGAGGACTAGACGATCAATGTGGAGTTTTGAACCCTTAAGAACCTGCAGTGATATCCCCTGTGAGCTGGATCT
The DNA here is from genome assembly GCF_036370855.1 of Dromaius novaehollandiae. Taxonomy (NCBI): domain Eukaryota; kingdom Metazoa; phylum Chordata; class Aves; order Casuariiformes; family Dromaiidae; genus Dromaius; species Dromaius novaehollandiae. The sequence goes on from NC_088099.1 coordinate 126,940,562, forward strand.
TTATCTAAAGAGGCAGGAATTTTCCTCGTCTACATCAGTTTTGAACCAGACAGTTTCCCTCACAAAGCTTTGTCGCTGCAACAACTCCATTGGAGCATGAATCCCTTTTGTAAATGGCCAACAAGTCACACATGGGGCAATATGTCTCACCATTAAATAAAACAAAATAGATATGTTCTTGGAAAAATTTTAAAATTTGGAAATTTGACTTCAAACATGAGAAGTCCCTTTCATCAGCTTACTTTGACATGAACGTTTCTTTTCTTTTTTTCACCATCAGGCAACTAACAGTAACAGATGAAACAAGGAGAGCAACGGCAGAAGAATGTAACTAGCTGGCTGCCATGGACACAAAACAGTAATGAGTAGTGGATAAGGGCATTCTGCTTCTTATACTATTGGGATGGAAGTGCGAGCACCAACAGGATAAACAGGCCCCCAATAATGCTTTCCACAAATAACGTGCATATTTCCTCTGTGTTGCCTGGACCCCTCTGATGTACAGGTATAAGTATATATATTCAAAAAGCTGTATGTACACTGCCCAGTAAATCAGAACAGTCCTTTTAAAACCAGTTTTCCACAGTTTCTACCCTCTGCTCTGCAAGAACAAGTTGAACAATTAAATTTGAATATCATTATTCTTCAGTTCCGATTACTAAAACCAAATTTATGCATCTTCTAAAATTCAGCCTGACATTACAAAGCAGTATGTGCTGAACAGTACAACTCGTCACTGCAAGTCATTACAAAGGTAAGCATACCAAATAGTTATATTCCACATTTCCTATTCCATTACTTTCTGCTTGGTCAAACATATAAGAAAGATAGCTTTGCTTCTTTTTTTGACACTGTTACCATGAAAAAGGACTCACAAAACACCAAAAAGGCCCAAACATTACATTTAAGAATGCTTTATTTCTATTTGACAAAAATATTGCTTATACTTTTTTGAAGCAGAGTTCAATTTACGCATGACTTCATTCCGCTTCTCGTCATCTTTCGAAGGTAATCACAGGGTCCAGATGCCAAGCTATGAAAGATCTTCTCCTTTCAGTTTCTTTCTGAATTAAATTAGATTTTGACTAGAGAAATGTGACCACATTATCTGTTTGAACATAAGGAAACTGCACAAATCCCTCATAAGACCTATGTAAAATTTCTTTTATGATCAAGAAGGGGCAATTTTCTCATGACCATATTTCTTAGAGGGAAATCTATGCTGCCCTTTAAGGAACTTGCATTCCAGTGCATATTTGTCTGGTGCAAGCTGAATTTGGAAATCAGTGGTGAAATACAAAATCAATTGGTTATGCAGCATAACAATTACATCAAGTTTTGTGAAGGTGCCCAGTGCAATAAAGATGCTCTAGGACAGGTAAGATTCCAAAGTAAATACCCTAATTATAGCTAAATCTATTCATTTTTAGTCTGAAAAAGTGTAAGGTTTATCACATTTGGGGGGGGGGGGGGACCTCAAAAAAGTAACCAAAGGAAAAAATCTAAGAACTTCAGTTTGAATCTCTACTGTAATTCTATCTCTCTGTTCTCATGTGTTATAATTCAAATAAATTCTGCATATTACTTTGCCAATACATTTTATAAAATTAGAAAGATATATGAAATATATTGTAGTAGTGTAGCATATTTGCTTATTTGTATTAAGTTCACAGTCATTACTACAATACTGTTTTACCTTACAAGCTTGGATGACCAGTTCTGTTTTTTTCAGTAGAATATCATATATTTGTAGAGGAAATACTCTCTTCTCTACAATCACATTTGATTGGTTTAGTCCAATGGGGAACATGAACTGGACCCAAAGGCATCAAAGCTATAAGCAAAAAGATAAATAATTTTAAAAAATTGTATTCCATATAAATATTTGATAATTAACTCTGTAGTAAGATAATACTTTGATTTGGAAAATTATAATTTTAAGAGAAGTGTTTACCTATTGTAATATCTCATTTTTTGTTTTTGCTACATATCATTTGCTCTTGCCAGTTGTGCTAATTAATCTACGTAGTATAATTCAAAAACAGCTTTCCAAGGGTTGTGTATTTAATTGTCTTAAAACACTATTTGCATTTCTAACTTCAGTTTGATTTCATTGCATACTTGACATTTTCTACCTATAAGTTTGAATATTTTTTCTAACAGAAAATGATATTTATAAACTTACGTATTGCAAAGCGCTTTTAACCTGACTCATGGCTTTACCATTCAAGGTAGTCAGATCATCATGTAATTGTGAATTTAAAAATAACTGTGAGATATCAGTAGGAGAAAAAAATTTCCTAATAACATGACACCCATTTTCCAGCACAGCAATATAATAGCTGAAGGTTGGAAAGAAGAACTAGAATAAGCACTAGGCTTTGTTATCCATGATCCAATAAAGGTGAAATAAGCTGTGAAAGCAGACATTATAGACTTATGAACAAACAGGAATACTGCCAAGAATAGTTCATGGGGCACTAAGCAGCTGGCTGAAAAATGCTGATTTTAGAATCTTTGGACACATTTCTCTACCAGGGGTTCAAAAGAAACCTCACCGCTGCCTCTACTCTGTGTTTCTTCGAAATACAGTTCTTAAACATACTTAAATCAGCTGCTACTTAGGCTAGCAATAGCAACAACTAAAAATCCTAGAGTAACTGGTGCACACAATTTGCATTTACTTGTTGGCATTCAAAAATGCATTAATTGCCTGTTTCCTCTTCTGGATGGGAGTTAGGAGAATCACATAACCATTTTTTCCACCCTCCCCAGTGCTTTGTACCTTGCAGGCAAAAATGTTGGCTCACACTGATCAGCTAGCCACATATTTCTCTGTACCAAGAGTCACACAGAAGTCAGTAGCTAAACCCTGCAACTTAAACAGTGCAAGACTGGTTGGTTTTCTCTAACAGTGTTCAACGATATGTAGAATCAAGGCCTTCTGGAGAAGGGAAGAATTCAGACCCTCATCTGTACTAAATTAAACAAAAACACTTGTGGATTTAATGTGAGAAAGCATAGAAAGGTAAACTCTCAGCATTAAATACCTGTAATTAGTCATTTTTCTAGTTATTTAATTGTCCACAAAAAATCAAAGCATCACTTTGGGAGACAGGATCAGGCCAAAAAAAAAAAAAAAAACAAAAAACAAAAAGCAATTTGAAAAGTTAAATAATAGAGTACTTACAAATTCTATAATGAAAATAAAAGGAATATTTTGCCTCAATGGTAAATAAAACAAAAAACTAGGGGACAGAGTCTTTGAAGAACTCCATTCATGGAATGTGAATCCAAAAAATTGTTTCAAGATTAATTGAAAAAGGATTTTTCAGGATTGGGCCTTCAGAGCATATGCATTTTGAATGTTTAATTGTACAACTAATATTAAAAATATACTGTATTATTATGCTGAATTTTAAGCTTCTTTTCCTTTATTATTTATGGAGGTGTATTCAAATGATAACATTTTAGAAAATTATTCAGCATGGCTTTCCTATTGGCCTTACTGTGATACCAAGGCCTGTGGCCACTGACCTGAGCACAGTGAATAGTTGCTATGCCTACGCTGACTGTGCATGTACTATGTGGAGAAGTACCATCTCGAGCTGATAGCAACTTCTGCATAAAATAGCATAGTGCCATAACATTGTTAGAAACACTGAGGAGGAAGTAGGTGTTTGCAATGTTTCAGACCGCTGTATTGGCATGGCATCACATTGCCCCATATAATCAAACATACAGCTTATGCCTGACTGATATGAAGCAGTGAAAACTAGACACCATGGTGATGACCAATTTATGGCTCTACAGCTTCTAAGGCCAAGATGAAATGAGAAGCCAACGTGGAAAACGGGAAAGGGTTGAGGTTGGCAAAATGACTAGCAAGGCCAGACTGAGGGCCGGTTATTCTGCAGTGCCACCTGGTTCCTCCTGACTTTCTTGCTTAAAAGGTGGGTTTGTGCTCTAGGAAGATTCTTTAAGAATTGTGCAATAAGAATTTCTGCAGAGCAACTTTTCAACCTGAGGGGACAATACTTCAACCTAGTCACCCTGAAGAAAACTCCATCTGCTACAAGGGCTGCCACCAGCTCCCACTGGTCTTTTGTTAGTTATTTTCTGAAATACTATAAATCATTCTTTTTCTAAGGGTTGATTTTCCCAACAATCAATAATATTGCCAGCATATCCACAAGAGGGGATAATCCAGCTCTCCAATCTAAAAGCAGATTAAAGGAAAAAAAAAGCAAATAATAATTAAAAAAGCCCTTCTTTGAACATTTCCAATAATAATTGACAACTTTTAAAGGAAAATTAATTTCTTTGGTTAGCAACTTGCAATCATTGTGCATATCCATTAAACAAGAACATATAGTAAATAGAGAGCTGAAAATGCTAGTCTGGATTAGTATATTCACTATCCGAATGAAGTAAGATTCTAGGTTTGATTCTTACGTACAAGTATCCAGTGGCAAGATTCTCACAGAGACTTAAGTAAGTTCCAGTGGCAGAGCTAAGTTCTACTTTCATTTAACACCTCTGAAGTCCAAGAGATTTACGTTTCATTGAACAAGTATTATAGGATTCTAATTACAATAGGTTAGAAAACAAATTCAAACAACTAAAACTAGTAAAAACAAAGGAAAAATGAATCTTCCTACAGGGATGAAGTTTTCATGAACAGTAATAGAGTTACGGGGAAGAAAAAGGTAACAAAAGAGTAGTTTCTGTTGCTGCGGCTGTTTTATCTATTACCCCTCTTTGACTAAAGGGCTTATCAGACCTATGAGCCTATATTACTACATACCATTCTTAAAGGCTCACAGTTTAATTTCAAGGCAGGATGCAACAGCTGATATATCAAAATGGAAGTCAGAGGGAAAATAGAAGGGAAGTAGAAATAGTCTTGAGAATGTAGTACAGGCTAGCTATGTGTTTGGGTTACATTTATACATGTTTACATGATCTTGTAAACAAAAGTGATATCCCTAACTAGCATCGCTGACAACATTTTCCAGGGTGAATAGAACAAATGGAACTGGAAATTAATTAAAATTATTTTTAACCAAGCTGATAAATATCAGCCAGAAAATGTTATCTTTTTGTAGTCATTCTTTCTCCCCTTATTTTTTGTTTGTGGAGAGCCAAAAGAAAAAAAAAACCCACCAATGATTTTGTTCATTTTTTCTAGACATGAAATAAAGGAAAGATTTGCCATATATATCTCCTGTCGCACATATATTTTCTAGTTCATTTGCACATGTGCAGAGATATTCAACCCAATCAAATACCTTTTCACTGTAAGGAGATAACTGGTACCAGTATAATTTTGGGTTTCCTACTGATGCTTACACCTTGGATGCTTTGGTTTATTGGAAAACCTTACTTTTAATTTTTATATGGCCTAGAAAAAAATATTTTAAAACTGACTCCTCTACCCCACTTACTTTACATTCATCAATAATTAAATAACAAGAAGCATAAGTAAAATTTTCATCCCACATTAAAGATAAAAGTATTCCCAGAAGAATCTTTTTTTTCCCCCATTTTGATCAGTAAAGTAAGTAACTTGATATATCTGTTCATAGCACAACTATGAATTTATTTTTTTGAAATACAAGCAAAAAAGTACTTGTAGAATACTTTATAAGATCAGCTTTAACACTTGCTGGCTCTACTTGTCTACTTTTTCTGTGGTTACATCATGTCACTCACATTTTGAACACTCTATCTTTCTGCTATATAGAACCCTGAAAGGCGAATGCTTTCAGGAACTTTCCTAATATGTGGAGTTAAATTAACAGTGAAATCACAGTTGAAACACAACAGTTCAAATTAGTTATAATTTCTTCCACCTACATTATTGTGGGAATTTAAATACTTTGTAGATTTGTCCTCTTCTGGTAACAAATATGCCAGATTTCTCCTTGTCTCCTTGGTACCATATTCCCCTTCTGGAAACTACGACAGTCTGAAGTTTGCTGGTTGAGCTGTGCTTATGATTGCTTCCTAACACATTTCAATTAAAATAAGGTGGTTTAGCTCAGAGAGTTTAAATAGTTACTCTGTGCTTGCCCATCAAATTTGGATCAAAATGGATTAGGGAAAAATCACACAAACATTTCAGCTGGCATAGCTGATGAAGCAGTAAACCTATTCAGCCAGCCCAGCTCCAGGTATGAGGATATGTGACTACATTCTTCAGAGCCTTGAGAACTTTCTGCAACATAAATCACAGATTAACTAGCTCCCATTCTCTTAGAAAAACACTTAAAACCTCCCTAAAAGTACCAAACACCTATCATACAAAAAACACAAAGTGCCAGATTCTGATCTCATTTACATTCAAGCAAATCCAAAAGCTTAAGCAGATTTAAATTGGCACTTCACTGAATAACAACTAGTTGGTTTCTGCACTACAAAAGTCTGTACATGCATGGCTTTCTATATATTACAAAGATATGAACAGCAGTCCAAATATTTCTTAGAAATTTCAAAATGGCTGAAAGGTTTTGTAGCAGCTTGAAAAGTCCCATTCCCTCTATGATACGAATAATCCTTGCCACTTTGAGTAGTCCTAAGGAATGTAATAGGACTGTTTGGATGGATAATGGCTGCATAATAAAGCTGATATATGTATGAGAGAGAATACAGCAACTTAAGACCATATGCCATTTTGTATGGTGCAATTTAATATTCCAGAATTTGTAATGCATGTCTTTAAATAAGTTAATAATGATAGAGTTTGAGTTAGTGCCTATTGTGTTCAATTCTTGCAATAAAAAGCTTTAATCTGAAAATAAAATACATTAGGAAACTACTATGCCAGTAAATACTCATTTTGACAAACTTTCACCAGCACAACAGAAATAAGAAAATAATCAATGAAACAGATAAATTCACTGAAGGAAAAGGAATATAATCTCCAATTATGGGATTTCTAAGCCTGCATTAAATCTTTAAATCTTAACTTGCATTAACTAACTAAGTTGCTGTGATTATACTTGAAACTGATTTCTTAGGAAACTTCGCATGTCCAGCAATTTATTGAGTGCATTTTTCTCCAAGACCAATGGGATATCTTTTCTGGAATAAATAATAAACATTTTATTTTATTTTATTTTAAGTTTCACAGATATTAATATCACCCATGACTAGAAATCACCTCAGAATCTGCTTTTTTTCAGAATCATTCCATAAATAAATAAATAAAGCAGACTCTGAGGCCACTTATGTGCTAAAGCCACTGTTTTAATTACAGTGATAAAACTTTCTCCCAGTCAAATCAAATAGCACAACTCCCATTGGAGGTTATCATAGTCCAGATTGCACTTTCAACCCAATTGTATGAAAAAAAAAAAAAAAGGGGGGGGGGTATTCTATCTATGACAGAGCAATAAGCATTTCAATGCAGTGACACTGAAGGGACTAGCAGCCATTCTGTCACTCGTACCGTTTTTGTGGCCTTTGAGCCAAAAGCTGGGAAGGGAAAAAGCCATGCTATCATACCTGGAAGCTGTTTAAACATTGTTTCCCAGGTGCATCAATACAGAGTTACTTAAAAGTGCTTTCTGTCCTTCCAAAATATGTAGCGTGACATCACCTACATTTCTGGAAACAAGAAAATGAAGGGGTTTTTTTATAATATCATTTTTTAGACTTTGAAAATCAAGAATGACAACAAATTGTGGTAGACAACATTTTCACAATGCAACCTTAAATCTGTTGTCTTTGGTGCCTAAGATATTCACCCTTGACATAATAACAGTTTATCTGTATAGCTGATAGAGCAATATTTTGAGAATTTAGGATACACGCTGGCACTTTCTCTTTATAACAGAAAAAATAAGTTTAAATCGGATATACCTGCATATCAGATCTCATTGACAATTGCCAGTTTATGGACAGTTGCAGTCTTTGATCCTTGACTGTAAAATTTATCCTATATAAAAAGTCATCACATCTGTCACAAAGAAAAAAAAGCAGAAATATTTATTTTCAATATTTCTGTACAAAATGTTCTATTTTCTATATATCTAATATAGAAATGTTCTCACCTAGGCAAGTTAAACAGATAAACAGGATTTTTATCATCTTTCCTTTCCCCGTACTCTGTTCTGTGCTCAGTGATACCCATTTAAGCACTCTCATCATTCAAGTACGTGGGATGTTGGAGATTCTGATTCCTCCTGATTAGATCCTGTCACTCCCAGACACTATATTCTCACCATTGTCTATAAAATGGAGCTTTTCTCAGTGCTCTCCTCTTCCTTCTGAATTTAGGAAGTGGTGAATATCATTATGAAGCTTCTCTTTGTTTCCAAAATGTTTTTTATTTTTAAATAGGATGCATAAAATCAAATTGAAATTTTGCCCAGTAGGTGTCATGTAGTCCCCCACCCCCATTTTTCACTCTTACCAAATTCCTAATAATATAATTTGCAGATTAACTACTTTTAACCCCAACACTCTAGTCCTGACTACCAAAGAACTCACCTATTATCTCTCATCTGACAGCTGACTGGCAAATCCAAAAGGAGAGAAATCATCTTTTCTTGTATGCTTCCCAACTCCTAAATGAAACATAGTAAATCACTATTAAATATCACATGAAGAAACAACATATAAAATTATCAGGTAGCAGGCTTATAGTAAGCCAAAATTAGTATATTTTCACATTACCCATAAGAGTGGAAAGTCTTATCATTGAGAGCTGCAGAACTCTCAATGTTGCAGAAAAATAGAAATAGATTCGGACAGATCTACAAAACCGTGGAGATGAGTTGATCAGTGAATAGTAAATGTAACAGTCCAGATAAAACCTACAGCTCTGTAAACTCTACCTGTAAGTGGATGGTCACTGGAAGCTAGGAGGCTCTTCCAAGAGAAAGATAATTCTGTATCCATCTTGTTTCTTTGGTATTTTCCCTAAACATGAGCTACAGATCAAATCTTCAGATGATGCCTTTGTCTGGACCAGAATTGCAGTTCTTACCTCCTAAAGAGAAATGAACAGGTGGTATGATGCTTGCAGCCCCAGCATATACTGCCAATATTATTTATCGTGACTCTCCAACAGATACAAAATATCATGCATACCAGGAACATCACTAGTAGTCTTCTGCATGCCTTACAGATATTAATGTAAATTAAAAAGTTTATTTAAAAGTTGATAGCAAAAACTGATAATTCAGTAATAGTTCTCTTTAGCTCAAATGAATTCCAAGAAGATGTTTTCTGCTTGACTGCCTTTCTCTTGGAAATCATCTCTTTATTTTTTAAAAGTGACTGTTGTTGCCAACATTCTGACTTTACCCTTGAGCTGGAATCCCACATGTGCTTTAGAGATTTTCAGTTATATAAGTGCATTTGTTTATGCTCAATGATAAGGGACCATAATGCTTTATAAAAATTACAAAAAAGTCCAATAACTATTCTGAAAATTCTGAGACCCGTATAAAAGCGCACTTTCTTTTTTTCTCCAATGGCCCGAGCTGCAATTTGACTCACTCAATCCTACCACTGAGAGGCAATCCCAAGCCATATCTGTTCTGAGTTTTGTTCCTTGCCTACAAGAATATCCCTTTAAAAATGAAAGGATCCCTTGACCACTAATGATGGTTTTCACATTCTCTGTTTTAGGTAATTCTAGTAATTAGAGAAACTCAACAGTAAAACTTTATAGTTATAGACCAAATTCACACTCACCATAAATAGTTTCAGCTCCCATCAAAACCAAGTGATGCAGTATGTATTGATGCCAGATATATATAATTGCTTATTTATTAGCTGTATAATGCTTATTTATTAGCTGCATCACTAGCTTGTAGTGACTTGTGAAAGTGTTTGGTCAGATGCAAGAAACTCATCTTTTTCACTTTATCATTTCTCAAAACTCTGAGCATGAAATAAATTTCCCTGTCTCTGATACTTACAGGCATTGGAAACCATAAACAGTAAAAGACAATATATCCAAATACTGAAATTTCAAATAGATCGTAATGCTTTTCACTTGTGTTCTTCAGGGCAGTCTGTTGAGGCTTTGTCCTAAAACAGTAAAAGAACCTTGATTCTGACTGAGGCCAAGGAAATGAATGTAATACAAACAAGGTGATAACAGTTTTATAAAATAATATAATTCTTTACAAGCCTTAACATCTTTAACCTTGTCCTTCCCTTCCATACATTTCCTGTTGCACTATTTCAGAAAAAAGAAAATTCAATTGACCACTAACCATTATGTCACAAGAATCAAAAAAGAAAATACAAGAAAATACTACTATGGTAGTATTCTAACAGGCAGGAGGAAAGAAATGTCTATCAGCGAAGCATATCAGTTTGCCTTTTACAGGTTATTGAACTGTTTCTTAAGTTTCCTTTCAAATCACTGATAGTTTTTCATTCAAAACCTTCCATAAACAAGAAAATCCATCTAAAACATTTCAACTATTTTCCCTATACCATCCCTGTAAGTATGAGGTTTATTCTGGAGACTGCTGAAAGTATTAATTACATCTTTTAGGAAACCTACATACTTTAGAATAATCTTCAGATATAGAGAACTCATTAGTTGTCACAAATTAATTTCTGCATTAATCTAGCTAGCTTTTTTTTTTTTTTTTTTTTTTTTTGGTAGTTAGTTACACCAAAAGCACTGATTTCCCAGCAGACAAAATTCCCAATTTCCAATCTGAGGAATTTACACAATAGTCTCAGAAAGGTGAGATTTGGAAGGGTTGGGGAGGAAGCGGGACATGTGAAAAAACAAAAACTGTATGTACCTTTTCCCACCCCCTAAATGCAACATTTTTTTTGTTTGGAAAGGAGAAGACAAAACCCACAAATCTATTAGGAGGTAAGAATTCCATGGGCAAGAAAAAAAGCCTTGCTGCGAACTTGCTTAATAGTCTTCCGATGTGCTTAAACAGAATCCACATTATAGTATTTTCTTGTGGCAATCTGGCTCTTGTCTTCCCTTCATTCCTCATGACCTGCTTTGAACAATCTCCATAGGAAGGAGCAGGGTGAAGGTTGAGAGCAGAGGGGGAAGGAAGTCAAGGATAATGTCACAGTTCCAGATTCAGCAGTATTTTTTAAAATGCAGTTGGCAAAAAGCTGTTTGCAAAATTAGTTTGCAGAAGAAGGGAGAAGTGTGAATATTTTCTGCAGCTCAATTTATCTTTTGGGGCCTTTGTGGTGTCCATATAACGGGAATGGATGGTGTTGGAAGAAAATAGCTTTTATTGCTGCAAGCTGACTTGCTGCCAGAAATTCCTCAACCTCTGAGCCTTGCAGTCAATCAGCCACTTGAATAGGCTGGACTTACAATCTCAGGAAAATTCTGCCTGAAGGTACAATAAAAAAAAACAAAAAAAAAAAACAAAAAAAAACACTGAAACAGTAGAAAGACTTTGGAATTGCTTCCCCTGCTGGAGACAGAAGAAATTCAAAAACAAAAAGCTAAAGAAACTCCTATAAAACTAAAAAGATAACTAAAAAAAGCTTTTTTAAGAAAGTAGAAGTAGAAATTATCACCCCTCAGCAACCTAGGATCATTTGCATCTAGAGAGTGGTTGGCAGCCCTTTCCAGTGTACTCATTGCCAGGCTGTGCAAATAAAGACAATCTCTGATGGAAATCCTAATATTTTAGCATGGCAGATATTAGAGAACTTACCAGAAAGAAACTAACTCCATCAACAGCTAATTACAATTTCTTGTTGAGTAGCCATACCACTAGCCTCCAACTTTTCCCAGATTTCCTTTGTAGTGGTCTGTCTGATCCCTGAACTGGATTTAGCATCTGCAGTCCTTGCCTATGTTCATTATTCCCTCTGCCAGAAGTAACCCATAAGGGCTGGTGAGTCAGTTGCCTCGTCAGCTTTGCTGTTGACTTTGGTAGGACTAAGATTTCTCCCTCTGTCTCTATTCTTTTCACTTAACAGGGTTGTCCAACTGCCGAAAAGTTAAATATGCTCAAGCTCTCTGCTGAAGCATAACCCCTAACAGTAGCATAGCTGTGTGTTCAGTGTTCATGTAGTTACTCACTTCATGGTGCTTCCTTTCTGTTTTAACTGCTTAAATTAACTTCATGATAAAATAGTTTTATTTAAATAAAAGGTTTAAGGATCTCTCCCATTTTTTTGATTTTTAAAGAAAATAATGGGATTTTTACTATACCTATGTGGTTACAATGACCATAGCTGTCACATTTCAGTTACCACATCAGGTGCCAATTAAGATTGTATTTTATTCATAACTCATATATTATAACAGAAATATAATATGCAATGTAAGGAAACCAACTGCAAAGCTCATCACAAGCTGCATGCAGAAATACAAGGCACACTAACAAGGTTTTGAAAATGATGAAAAAGGATATATAAAAAATCGATAAATTACATAACCATTCTCTCTGTAACAGAGCTCTACAGTTGCATATAAGCATAATTACAGAAACACCATACAATTAAATCTCTGCATAACTAAGTTGTTTAATCAGTAATTATTTTCCTTCAGCTGAAGAAAACAACCTAGCAGCAAGGTAACTACCTATTATGATACATAATTTTTTTTGCTCAACACAAATTGTGCTCTGCAAGACAGCTTTCTCTTTTCAAGCACCAATACAGGCCTACATTTTTGAAAGGGCCATCATTATTGCAAAACTGATAGTATATTACACCTGGTAAAGAAAGATATTTGTGGTGAAATTCAACTACCACATCATCCTGTCTGCCTTATAATTTTCTATCATCTTCTATTTTAACTAATACATACAAAAGTAACAATTTTGTCCTGTTTAGTACCTGGTTGACGTTACAAAACATCTTTTCAAATTAACAAAATTCTGAGGAGCACAAGGATCTGTATCAAATCTCCCATGAGGTTAATCATATTTTGTTCAGAGTTTTATTTAGATTTCTGTGTTCAACTTTACACTGAAAAACAATTGAACCAACTTGTAAATGAGCCATGTTTTTTCCACATTCTCTTAAAATTATTTTTTATTTTTACAGATATTTTGTCTTGCTAATATCCTTCACCATATAACAATGATCCCTTGCTTTTGGTAAGAGCCTTCTCTTGTAAAGTACTCAGGAAACTGATCCATCTTAAATTCACGCGCGCATGTACATGCTCACGTGTGTGCTATTCACATGGAAAGTAAGCATGAAGTAAGATTTCCAGACAATCTGAGAGACAGATAATAAGGCTGGAGAATATTTTACTCACCAGATGCTGTGAAATAAAGCATAATAGATTGCAACAGACATTGCCTAGGTGCTATATCAGCTTGGACTTCTGTCACCGGTCAGTGATTCAATGAATATGCAGAGAAAGGGCTTCATAGCAGCAAGCCTGCTGCGCATGACTAGTCCTGACAATGAAGCCCACGCTAAGAACTGAAGCTCTGCAGTGGCGAGTACGAATGGGACCCCCATTTCCTACCTATAAAGACTTCCTACTCAATTAAAGATGAAGAAAATACACTAAACACTGACTGCAAGACTGCCTGTTATTAGGCAGCTTCCCTTAAGGACTGTTGTACTTTGTTCAAACTTACAAATGACAGCTTTAAAATACACAAAAGTGTTCAACTGTGGCACACATGACTTAGTCTGAAGGATCAATACAATAGAGAATTGCTAATGTGTATTCTTCCTGAGTACAGTCATTGTATGCTGAACTGTATAATTTATTTATGAACATCATCGTCTGCTTTTATATACGCTTTTCTTTCCAACTAGTTTGCTCTTTCTCCTGTTATTTTGCAAAAATTAACCAAAACAGAATCCTTCAAGACCATTAATCAGGACGTTATATAAACACTGTTTCACTGGGATGAAAATTAGTAAGAGAGTGGAAGTTCATAGAAAATTCAAAGCCGGTAATTTTACTTTGCTTTTTTTCTTTTTTCCGTGGGTTTTCAGATACTGTCAAGTGATGCAATCAGATTGGGTAACACTAGGTGATTATCTAGTTAGTTAACCCATGAGTTGCAATTCTCAGTTCTCACCACCACCTCACAGCTGTAAGATTTTGAATTTAGTCTTAGTAAAGGTCTCTTACTTCTTGCAGTAAGAATTTTGTTTGGCCATTAGGGAGGGCAGTAGTATTGTCTTAAACTGTACCAGCTTATATTCACCAGTAGGATTTAATATTAAAAACTAACAAAAAAGCCTATGGTTAGATTAAATAAGTCTTAGTTTGATGTTCAAAAGTGTTGCTTTATTGAACAATTCAAAATGAGAAAACAGGTCATTTTGTAGCTGCATTAAAACTCTTGTCTATTTATTACCTTGAAGAGTGAATGCAAGATAAAGGCCATGGGCAGTGTAACAGCTCCACAGTCCATGATCTTAAAATTCCATTTCCATTGCCACTGCTATTGCACAGAATATTCTATACATTACTGAGCCTGTATAAGAATAAACACTCGATAGTAAAGTTTTGCAATAATACTAGTAGTAGACAGTCTAGTGTTGTTTCTGAGCCCTCATTACAAGACATAAGAAATAGGGTGAAGCTACGCCATCTTTTTGTCCAAAAAAGGTTACGACAAAAGTGTTTGAAAACTTCCTGAAGTCTTAAACTGAGTAACAGAAGTTTTCCTTCAGTCGCTGTGCAAAGGAAATGCATACATCTGCTTAAGAGACAAGTTTTGGACAAGAGGGTCCCTAACTCTTCAAAGCACAGGAATTGAAGCAGAAGCATTATCAAGTTGGACGCATTACTTTTATCAAAAAAGTTATCAAAAGGTTGGGTTTTAGCATACTTCAACTAAATCCAATGAGAATTCATAATGCTCCTTTTTTTTTTTTTTTCTTCCAGTCAGTGGATTTAACACTGAAAAGGAGCAGATACTCCAGCAAGTAAAAAGATACCTTTCTACTAAAACACCCTTGAAGGATCCTTATAAGCAAGACGCTTAATATATTTAAACACTACTAAATGAGGAAATAAAATGGGACATATTTAATTACTATTTTTTCTCAAAGAGTTTCTGGATTTTGTTTTCTGTTTCGGGTTGGTTTTGGTGTTTTTTAGCTGCCTTTCAGTTTCTATTTACTTGTAAGCTAAAAGACAACAGGCATCAAGCTAAGTAGCACACAGCTTTTATTTTCTTTAAGGTTACAAGACAGAGGTCTTTTTGTGCAGTGCCAGTGCCAGCAATTTCTCCGGTATGTTATAGGTCCTCTCCCTCTTTCCCGCCTACAGATTAATAACCCATTCCTGGCTTGTGGTGGCATACATATCTGTGGTGGTATACATACACTCCATTACTGTCTGCAATATCAAAAGTTTACTTAATTTGAGACGTGGTTATTTTTAAAAGAATGCGGACTGTGGTAACACATGCACATGAAATTGCATACATTGCAGGAATGTTTCCAGTTATGAAGGGTCCAGTCAGAGGGTGTGCATCTTTCAGAGGAAGGGAGAAATGCATAAAGGAGTGGCAGTTCCAAGAAAAAAAAGGTTACATAAATGTAAAAAGCAAATACTTCCAATGAGAAAAAAATAAACATAACTTACAGTTGACCCTGGCCAGCTATAATTTATGGGGTGAAAATGGGACACACTCAAACTATCTTATACAACCATAACACTGAAAACCGTATGCCTATTTAGGGACTCAATAAGTGCACTATTTATTGACAGGTATTTTCATAACTATACTCCATACATATCTTGTTTCAGTTTAACATTACTGTAAATACAACCAAGCAATATCAATTTTGAAAATATATACACTGAAATGTGGTATACAGTGTCCCAAACAGAAATCGAAGCTTGTGAAATTACCTTCAAAACACTTCTTCAAAGTAAATTTGATACAGTGGGTAGTTTTAGTGACACTGCTTTTTTAATAAGCAAACACCAAGGGCTTTCTACCTAACACTTCATCAATATTATTACATAACACTGTTATATATGCAAAATGACAGAAGAATAGCTTAAACTACAACAGGACGAAGATACGAAATTCCACAGAATAAAATATTATTGAAAGAATACTGTTTATTTCTTCATATTGTAAGAAGTATGGAATTATATAAAGCAGCTCTACCACTCAGAACAGCCTCATAAAAGAGAGTTTAAAATTGCTTTATGGACCTGCCAAACTCAGATTTGACTGTGTTCCTGATGAAATGTTGCTCTTTTACAATAAAGAGAGAGATCTGCTTTCCAGTTACATTATTTTGAAACCTTTTTCTTTCTTTAAATGCAAAATGCCATTTTTTATCAAATAAAAAAGAAAAAAGATGAAATTTCTAGGACGAGGAACAAACCTGCTTCTAAATGTGCTTAGAACAAAACCTCATCTGCAACATTACTATTTAAAATACTGCAGCCACATGGGACCAAATAGTGATTTTGTAAATTCCGTGGGGTGCTACAAAATCCCAGATGGCATTAGGTTTTACATCCTTGCAATTCATGCTGTATTACGCACTTTACCATAATGTGCTTTGGTAATACCAAACAAATCTACAAAACTAGTCACTGACATTCCTTAAAGAAAATTAAACTTGCTCCCCACAGACGTTTTCAGGGAAAGCATGAAGAAACAACTTCCTTAAAAAAATAAACAAACAAACAAACAAGGAAATCATCATTTAGTGTACCTCGAGGTCAACTGAATGTGTTGAACTCAAGGGAATCACTTGAAAGGAATTAAGCAAATTCAAAATTCTTTGATCTCAGTGGGAGCTGCAAATACTTTGCAGATAAGACCTAACGAAGAATGTTCCAGACAACATGTTATATTCTGACTATTAATAAACACACATATTTGAGCTCTCACAGATAGAAGTATTTCATTGTAATGTAACGGAGCATATTCTCCGTGTGGTGTTTCTCGTGTATAAAATGTGACAGCATAATGATTTGCACAGTGTTATTTCTGTAAAATTAGGAGCTGCACATTCTCACTGAACCAGTCCATGTCCTCTTCTTCAAACTTTCAAAATGTATGCCAACAGCTGTTTTGTTTTGAAACTCTCAAGGCTTTGTTTTCTACGAAAGCATTTCTCACTATTAGCGCAAGCTCTTGAAACATGATTAAAATTTAATGTGGGCACATGGTCTTCTGATTCAGTAGCTCTGGGTGAATTTCAGAGGCTGTGTGATAAGGAATCTTGTAGAGGTTGCAGACTTGGTACAAATTTAAAGCAGCCTCAAAATATATGATATCTAATTGCCACTTACTTTGCCACATTAGTACATACCAGCTTGAATTTTATTTAAATCTCTTAATTCTACAAATCGGTCTTCACGGATGCAAAGAATGTGAACTGGACTGGAGTTGCAAGAGATTTGTATCCTTACCCAAGACACTCATTTAAATTCAGAATAAAATCCTACCTGTATCAATTGCTTTCCAATATCATAAAAATATTTCTTTCTTGGGTAAAAAAAATGTTTATGTTGAATTTAATTCTGAGCCAATGGACTATATATCAATAAAGAAGAAGCTAGCCATAGAGGCTGACTATTAAACTTTGGCTCTTAGAGATGAAATCAGTGTGTTTCCATAAGGTGAAGGATACAGCACTATAAACATAATTTAAGACAAGTAAGCAGCATGAAGGTAAAAGTTATCCTTTAAATACATTTATGGAACATAAAAGCTATGCATTATTACAATTAAGTAAGTATTAAAAAATCCATATACAACTTAATAAGTGCATTGATTTTCAAGATGTTATCTGCAAACTTGCTTGCGGAAACATACTATATGACTGTCTTTCACATCATGACAAGCCAAACTTCCTAACTTCTTTGATATCAGTTTAACTCCGTTGTAATTCTGTTTGAAGCTAAATGTTGATTCATGTTTTCTTCAAAGCTCACTCTTTTTAAAAAGATGTCTACCCTTGAACAGCCTACTGACATATCTGGCAGAGTCACACAAATGCAGACAGAATTCTTGCTGAGCAGACATTTTAAAATGAAGAAATCAGCATGGTTAAATGTTTGCAAGATTGCTAGTAAAATCCTGTCCACACTTAATACAGATATGTCCTTATCAAGGGAGAAGGAATTTAACAGGAGTAAACTAACCACCCTGACTCATTAAGCTCCTAAGGTCTGAATTTAGCGGCATTGCCAGGTTAAGGTTTCCATCACAGTGTGAACAGATTTAATTAATCAACTACTTTTAAACATCATGTTAGCTCATTAACGTTAATATAGTTGGATCTTTTTTCCTCTAAGCTTTTGGTGAGCTATTCCCTCCACTGTGAAAACAGCTCCACCATCAAAATTGATTTTTTCTCAATATTGGTTTTAACACCTCTATGTCTAAAGCATTGACAACGAGGTGCTTTGAACCATACCAGTCTAAAACATTTTTTTTTTTTAATAGTGACAAATATTTCTACTGTTTGAGTTGTACATCTAACATTTTGGCTTGTACAACAGATTTCTTTCTCCTCTTCACATAAAAAAAGATCAAGTACTGACTATTCATGGTAATATGATTTTGAAATATAATGTCTGATTCTCTTCTTTGAAAATGAGAATCTGGTTATCCTATGACAGATAGTAGGCTACAGCATTGCAAGAGAGACCTAAGACGTTCTAACTACTCATCAAATTTTGATCAGAGACCCACAACACACAAAGACCACAGTCAAACTAAAATTAGCTTATTTACTATATAGGAGGTAGATTTGGGGAAATATAAATGGAAATTATATCAACAGTCAACACTGATTAATTTTAACATTTTCTATTTTTTTCTCAAAAAATGTTTACCTGCAGCTTGAACATCCACAGCTACATGGGTAAACTAAGACTAAGAATTATGGCAGTTTCCTGATATCGTTTTGGCTTAGTTAAGTTGAGGAAGGAAACAACGGATTTTGCATGACCATACAATTCGCTGCTTGTTGGGGAAGAGTGTTGGATTGTTACAGGCATTTAATTATTCATCTGGGAAAACACTCCTACTCCCAATAGGAAACACTCCTATATATCCCACCCCAATGTAAATAGAGAGGTATAGTAGTGCAGGTATATAAATGCTGGTATCAACCAACTTGCTTTTACAACAGCAGTGGTCCAAGCCATCACTGTCTGAGATGCCTAAATTTGAGTGTCCATATGGAATTAGGTATCTAAGGTCATGTTACTGTCAACAGAGACCAATACATTTGATAGTGGTCAATTCAGTTGCCCAAGATGCCCTAAAGTAACCTGCCAGGCCTCCAGATACAGCTCCAGAAGAGCTACTGTATCTATCTCCAATAGATCCTCTGTCATATCTGTCAGCCCTTTGTGGCTATCTCTGCTAGCCTAGGACATGTCAAATGGCACTGTATAGCTATTCGTGGCCTAATCAAGTCCAATTAAATAACAATTTGGCTTGTCAAATGTAGGTTTCTACTTTACTGTGAACTGAATAGCTTGAATGTCTAACAGTCAGAGACTTAAATTTAGATGTATTAATCTGGGGATGAATTTCACCACAGATGTCAAAAAAACAAAAAACAAAAAACAGGTAAATCTAGCAAAGTGCACAGAGAATTAATCTAAAGTTATATATCCCCAAAACAGTATAATTATAACCTCTGTATTTCATTAGATAGGCTTTTATTATAAGGCATGGTTTATATTTAGTTGACATTTTTCTGGCATGAATGCTATGAGGCAGAAATTGCTATCATACCCTACTGCCATATAAGATCATATAACCTGTTCCCAAATCCATGTAAAAGATTGTTTGGGAAGCAGAGAAACTCTAACTGGACTACTACACAGTGAGGTACCTAGGAACTTTTCGATTGCCTGTCTTTGGATCACCTACCTGACAAAACCTTTTACTCTCTTACATCGGTATTACCATCCCTAATACTTTAAAAAAAAGATTGCAAAAAATCATAAGATAACTCAAAGTCTGAATAAAAAAAAGCAGACTCCAGGATCCTTCATTTGCTCTCTCAATTGAATCTTTGTATTATTGCGTGTTTATATATAAAACATGTTTTCTCAGTAAACATAGAAGTAGATTTTTTCTTTTCCTTTTTTAATAAAAGCAAAATGACTCATTTGATCTCTTTATTCCAGCATCTGAGACTTTAACAAACCACAAAATGTCACAGCAATTCCCCACAAAATAAACACAACAGAAGCAAAGATAAACTGGCACCTTTGAGAAATTACATTCCTTCCTAGTGTTGGTACAGCTTGGAGATCACATCTTCATGGGATCTGAAGCACGTGATTGTTGCCCTCAGGTTTTATGGTTACTTACGTCTGCAGAGACTACTATCTGCCAAGTAACATTGCAGTTTAAGCTATTCTATTTCAATAAAAGTTGCAACCTTGGTCTTTAAACCAGTTGTTAGTACACCGTATATTCTGCCCTCGCCTTCCACAGTGGCAAGCACATTGTGCTGAGTATTTATCCAGCGTTTAAGTGCTCTTTTCCATAGCACATACAACACAGGCATTAGCTAATTATGTGATCTCCTTAAATGCACTAGGCCAAATTCCATCTCAAATACACAACTGAAACTTTGAGTGATTGCATCCTTGTAAATTCAATGAGAGTTGAGCCCAGACTTTGTATCTGAGAGCAGAATGTGACCCACTATATCCATTAACTCAGTTTAGTCTGTATAGCTCTTTACCAAGTAAGGGGGAAGAAAAGGACACAGATAAATGGATGGAGAAGGAGAGAATGGGAAAAAAGGGCTCTCAAAGGTTTCTGATGAGCAGAGAAAATGAACACAAGAACGTCTTGAAAAAAGACATAGAAAAATGCTTAACTATTTAAAAGGTTAGTAAAGTAGTTCACATTTTCAGCACTTTAGAATATATTGTATTTTTATATTTTGTTATTACTATATTATAAATTTATTATTATTATTAAATTTATATTTCTTATTTTTTAACTCAGGGAAGAATGGGAATGAGCTTAGGTATTTTATTTTCTTTAACAAAATATAAGGTTTTATCTTCATATATTAAATTTGGGTTTCATTTATCCCAAGCAAAATACCAGCATGTGCTGCAGTTATTAAACGATAGCTTCATTGTAAGGATTCAAAATTAAAATTCAAAGATGAGTTTAACTGTTTCATATAAAATAAAATATATCTTAAGCTTTAACATAAGGTTTTGACAAAAAAATGGTAGCTTAGCAGATCCACATTTCTAACAGAACTGAGGCTGAGTTATATTCAGTACAATCTGGGATAGTTTAGAGCAGTTCCTTGCAAGGAGATTGCCCTAATAAAACAATAAAAGAAGAACAGCATATTTTGTGCACTTCACTCTTCTCAAACATTTTGCACTGTAAAATCCAGAAAGTTAATTGGAATCAGGAACCAAGCCTGAATATCCTGGAGGTGTTCAAGAGGGGCATTCAGATATTCTTGCTTTAGACATCAGACATGCATGCTGCTTGGAGGACAAAAATTAGAGACAGGTATCTGCTGGAAAAGGCTTCAGAGTATCTAACTAAAGCAGGTGATACAAAACCTTCCATCTCATCTGTCCTTACACCCATGCACTAACACATCATTTACTAAAGTAAATCATCGTGAATAGACTGCCCTTTGTTACCTTCACTTTTAGATGAGATTTCTCACCAGCCCTTCTGAAGAAAGATGATAACTGAGTAAATTGTGATGTATTGGTGCTATAATGTTATAAATCGCAAAGCTAAAACTTTTCTTGGGTGCAGCCCTTACACCAGTAAGGTCTGGATCAATGAAATAATTTGGTGTATTTCTATTACAACACTGTCAATTATTTTAGGGACGCCTCAGCCCTGACTTCAGAAGCTAGTCCAGCTTTTCATGTACTGGACAGACAAAAAGGGAGAACATAAAAGCCAGCAAACTGGGGACCCTCTAGAAAACTCAAAATTCAGATTTGTGTCATCAGTCCCTGTCCTCTGGGCAGGATGCACTGCCCTCTGCCCTTTTCTAGAGGCAGGCAGCTAAGCAAATATTTTGCACAAAAAGGAAATAGAAAATGAAGTTCCGAGGCCAAGCTTAGCTTCAGAGTCCAAAGCCACATGAAGGGAGCACTCATCCAGACCCAGAAGCAGATCCACTCCTTGCCAGGATGGAGACAACCAGAGATGCAACGGCCCTATACAAGTCGCTGGCTACTAAATTCCACCTGACCCGTTTTGCCATCTCCGTTGTGCTGTCAGTGCCATTAATACGGAGCAAGAAAAATACCTATAAGCTGCACTCTCCACAGGTAAGGACCTAAGCTGGTTTCAGGCAAAATAACAGCTAAGAAGCAGACGGGCCAGTCCTGGTCTGCCCAGAAGCCTCTGCAGGGCTTTCTATTGCCAAGATGTGATGCTTTAGGCAGTGCACACTCTAACAACAGCACTGAACAGGTATGGGAGCCATACATCAGGAAAGAATGTTTTCAGCTAGGTATGAGACTGGAGATGAGATTGCACTCGGCTATCACAGATCTTTAAAAGTCTGACTAGGTTATCAATCCCATCTTGATAATCACACACAGTTGTACTCCATAATATGAAGCTTTGCCAAATTATTGAAGAACGGAGCTCCAGCTATTGTCCTTGAGAAACAAGAATCCTCTTGCTTCTGATCTTCATCTGATATTTCTGTCAAAGTATTTTTTATCTATTTCATATCCCTATTAATTAGACTAAAACACATATCACACACCATTATGTTTAGACCTTCGCCAACATTTGTGTTTTAATGAAATAAAGAGTCATTACAACTTTACAGCCTACAAAAAATAAAGCAGAACCAATTTGAATGTTTCCAATGATTTTGTTCAGGGAAAATATATATGCATGTCATTTAAAAGCCTGTAATATAATGCATGTGGCTCAGGTTTATACATTGTGGTTTCAAACACAAATATATATTTTCAATGAAACATTCATGTATTAAAGTATTTTCAATAGAATTACTGCCTTCAGTTTGTTTTCACACAAAATATGAGACTCTTTTTGAGTTAATGGATAAATTTGCTCATCTCTTTCTTTATTATAAAGCAAAGATAAATAAGTCTTTTTCACTCAATCTGCTGAGATAACTTGTACCCATGCCGAAAGGTGATCTGTTCTAATCAACTTCGTGAAGTCTGATGGAATTACACTGAACATATTTCATACCTGACACAACTACAGAATGATACAGTTCAGGACAAACATTGGTGACCTGAATAATACATGACAGACAGATGACCGGGTGAGAAAAGTAATTTTTCACCTACACCACTTGAGTTTCTTTATTAAAGGCTGAGACATATTTGATGGAAAGAAGGCTGCTTTGCCAGCTAAAAGCTGGTGTGTTTTATTAATAGCTCAGTCAGTATTCCCTTGTTATTTTACTACTTGAAACATTATTTTGACAATAAAATACTACATGCATCTAGTTTGCATGGAAAATACCATGGAAAATACCACCAAGACCACTAAAAATGAAACAAAGATTTAAGATACACAGATTTTGATTATTTAACTGTTAATTTTTAATAGGTGCAAATATTTTAAATTTGGTGTAAAGATTCACATGAAGGAAAAATGGATTCTGGAAATAAGACAACTACATAAGCACAAAAGAATGAAACAAATATCTGTAAATTATTTTTCCCCCTGAGCTTGCAAGTAGGTCCAATATATTTAAGACATGTATTTTTCATAAAAGGCAAGTAAATTTGGCCTCAATAATAAGATATTGTTTTGTGTGACTTAAGAAAGTGTTCTGACAAAGAAGGTTAAGTATAGGACAAACAATAATATCTTAGAAGTTGGCTTGAGTAAAGGTGGACTGCCTCAAATATTTCTGCCTCTGAAACCATACCAAGTTTTAGTCTTGGCTGTATTTTTTCTCTGTAGATAGCAGCCAGGACAAATAGTTTTCTACAAATTCATAATGTGTGACACCAGTGATTCCAAAGGGTAGGGAGAGAGCACATGCTCATATTGTACTAATGATACTTTTTCCGTCAATTTAATAAACAGGTCCCTTCCACACAATTGCTGCTATCATGAACTCTGAACAATCTCTTTTCTATGCACAAAGAACCTCGAAACTTATTTTTTACATGAAATCTCAGCAACTTTTTGTGATATCGTCTATTTGCTGCAACAGAAAAAACATAACATATATTTAAACTACATTTCTTCAGTTATTGCTTTTATGGTAGCCTCTTGAAGCTAATTGAATACACATGTTATACTGAAAATAGGCTAAAAGCTGCTATAAGTTTAAATCTGAGTACGAAAATGGATCTGGTTAGCAAACATTGCTATGCAGTCACAAGTATTTCACTTGAAAAAAATGATAATTTGTTCATTGTTATAGGAAAATACAGAAAGAATTGATCTGATAGAAATAAAAGTATTTTAAAGTATGTAGTGTATGATACTGGATAGCTTTTTTGCTAGCATTAGAAGCTTTACATATCCATACAGCATATAGGTACAGTTTTAAAGGCATCCTGCTTAATTAGATTTACAATAAATTAAACCCAACTGTAATCAAAAGTTTTCCCAGATCTGCAAATGGCTTTAAAATCTTCTGCTTTACCAAGCTTTATAGACACATTTACATACAATATATGCATATATGTGTGTATATGTAGGTATATATGTATCACAGCACAAACACCATTTTTCACTGAGGAAGATCAGCCTTTTGGGCTTTAGGTCTTGACTTTCCAGACAAGAAAAGCACAGTCACAACAATATGAAGTCCTGTTGCATTTACATGAAACTTTCTCATGTCCTAACTGCAACAGAGATTACTTTTCACGTAAGGAAGCCTCCATATGTCTGAGGAAGCCCACAGACCCTCCTAATTTGGATAGATTTAACTGAAGAAGGGTCTCGTTAAGCATAATGCTCTGCATTTCTCAGTAGGGAATTTGCTGATACAGTTACACGGACATACTTTCCCAGATGTGGTGCTTCAATAACCTTCTGTGATATTTGGTAAGCCAAAAAGATCATCAATTATGGTGCAAAACCATCTTCTAGCTAATAGTCAGAATAATATTTTAGATCACAAACTCTTGTTGAGAGGACATGGACTGTAACACCAAAGTGCTGGGAGAGTTTTCTGCATCACGTACAGCTATTTGAAAACTGGTGACAAAACTTGTAGTAGAGGGTTTCAGGTTAATGCAGAATATGTTATCTAAAAGGCTCTCATACTGTTGAGATTTTCTGGATGGAAACTTGAGCCTAAATCTCCTGCATCCCATCACTAATCATTAAGATTAAACATGATGTCCCCCCCCCCCCCCACACACACACATAAATCAGACAGAAGGTGAATGCTGGAAAATATCTTTTTCCTCACAATGACACAAGCAAGTTAAAACCTTCAATTATGTCAAAAAAAAAAAAAGAATTCACCAATTTCTCTATGTGACCCAGCCACTGCTTGAGTTGAATAGTGAGGAGTAATTTTGAAAGTTTTGTGGCTTTGACAGTTCTTATCATTAAGCCAAGCCTTTATGAATCTTTGGCTTTCTGACCTGACCTGAATATTTTTTGTCTTACAGGAATACCTTATTAGTGAAGATTAAACCTATTTGCTCCTCATCAAAATACAGATTCCCTCTCAATTTGAAGTCTTTTTGCCGGAATGGTACATGAGACCTAATTTATGCCTTTCCATAACAACAAACCTAAGGTTCATCAGTGTAATGGTTCATCAGAGAGTGTAATACATATGCCAGAAGCTGTTGGCAAAAACAGGGACTAGGCTGAAATGTCTATGAGTTCCTTTAGGAATGAAACAAAGTTGGCTTTAGGCTCTCATGTCCAAACATGGGAAAATAAAGCAATAGTTTCCTTGTGATCTTGGGAAGTCAAATGTTTTCTTCCTGTAAGCACTGAATCTATATATAAATCAGAAATATCCAACTTCCTGTAAAGAAGACAAGTTATATCATGACCATACACCCAGGAGCTGGGGAGCAAATGATGTCAAAATTGCTGGAGAACCATCTGGGGACCAGATAGAATGGGCCTTCATATCAAACCAGGCTCAGGGCGCCGTGTGGACAATCCTGGCATAAAAGACGTGAAAGCACAACTAAAATGATCAAGTGTGTGCATGTGTGAATGTTTATAAAATACACCCAACTTTTGTATTTTCAGTGTTAGGCTTCTATGCCTTAGTTTTACTGCTGGACAGTACAAATGTCCACTGGGTATGTAGATATCTCTGCCATTGTTTTCCTTTTGGCATATGCTGGTCACTGTTTAATGCTGGTAGCTGGTAAAATTCCAGAAGCCAGGGTGGCATCTATGAAGGCACTTTCCAATTTCCATTAACCATGTGGCTATGCTATTTAAACATAAACCTTAATCCATGAGTCATTCTCTTTGTTACAACCATTAGCTGCAAGGCTGTACCTAACATAGTCCCAGTATATAACATCATATATTTCCAGCATATTACCATACAGGATATTCTGTCCCCATGTAAGGAACACAGTCCCTTGCTTCATCCTCACATGATGGGTCTCAGCACAACACCTGTAGAGGTTTCAAGTTTTTGCTATGAGAATTCTTCATTTATGTTAGTGCAAATTCAATTCTTCTGGCTTTTTATGACAAGCAAGAACAGTATTTTATTACTCCTATATCAAAAACTTCAAATGATTGTAATTAAAACTCTCGATCTGGAGGCAGGAAAGAACTAAAAACAAATGTACAAATAACAATATTTTGTGCCCTTTTCTTCTGTTCATCAGCAAATAGCAGTAGAGAGCTCCTTCAGTTTTAGCCAGTTACCATATAGTTACAAATATAAGAATCTGTCTTCACAAATTGTCTTCACTAAGTGCTGTCTCCACTAAGAATTTGAGCATTACACTTTTCAGTAAGTGGAACTGGCTCCAGTTTAGGACAGTTGCAGAACTAGATCCCCCCCTTTTGCTTTCTTTCTTTTTTCTTTTTTTTTTTTTTTTTTTGTTAGTATGGTAAAGACCAACCTATTAAACCGCAGCACTAGAGAGCTTCACCATAAACTTGCGTTTAAGGACAGGACCAGGAAACTACTTACCAATCTACTATTCCTTTCTTTTGATTTTCACCTTTCATTTAGGTTTGGTTTCACTTGACCTTTGGCATCAGGCACTTTCATTTATGCCAGAGCCTCCATTAGAAAAATATCAGAAACTCACTTTTGTTATATCCTTAAAATACAAGGAATTGTACTATACATTCTGAGGTCACACCTGTGGACATTTTAACCATTAGCTATTTACATATACAACCACAGAGCACTTGTCTAACAAAAAGGAATCCACACTAAGCTGTGAACTTTAAAATGTAAAATGGGCTTTTAAATCTTTTTTCAGCATTTCAGTGGAGGAAAATCACATGTCTCTTTTCTTCCTTTATAAAAGTTTAAAATTCTTAAAGACTTTCAATATTCAATCAATAGATACAATCTAACATGTAAAGCAAGAAAAATGGTAAGAGTAGATGCTCAAGGAGCATCAAGTACATTATGCAACTGTTCATCAAAATACTTGCCAAAGAAAATCACAAGCTTTTTCAACAAAATTTGTAACTCTTTCTCCAAGAGTCTGAAGAATGACATTCTCTTTGCTGATACAGCCTTTGGTCTTTTAGGCTGCCCTCAATCTATACTAAGCAAGCAAATAAAATTAAAATTACAAAAAGTAAATGAATAAAGTAAATTTTCCATTTCCATTTCTCCTAGAGGGATTCATGTTACATTTATTTGATGTTTCTTTTTTTCTTAGGAATTAGCTTTTTCCCCATTTCTTCTTCCCAAGAGTAATGTTCAGATTAGTGTATGCCCACATATGAGAAAGAAAATCTCCCCCATAGTATAAATTTCTACAGACAGACAAACAAATTATCCCCATAGAACATATCATGCCATATAAATTCTCTGTTCCCTCTTCATACTATCTTTGGTAAAAATGATTATTTTAATTCTATTAATTCACCCGAACTAAAATTATTTATGCTTTCTATAAGTATTACCTTCTGAGACAGTATATAGAAATAACCGCTCCTCTGGAGGTGAGCAAACTACAAAAGGAAGAGGGAAAAAAAACCTTTCCTAGAACAAAGAGGTTAGGCTTTTAATCATGAGTAACTGCTGGGCTAAGGGGATACAATTCCTAAAAGTATAAATCTCATAGATTATCAGTAGAAGGTAATAGATAAAGGCCTGAATATCAAAACATGTTTTATTTAGCTGTATTATATTTGCAGCTGAATTATATTTGCAGTTGTGTACATTTCAGGCCAAATTATGCTCTAGGACACATCCCTGTTGAGCTTCTATTGAAATCAGTAAATCAAACTAGCATGTAAACATAACATACAGCACAATGTGGCCCCTTGTCATCTATCATCTCTTAAACCTTCTTCTCTCCTTTTGATGATTAACTATAAGCTTCAAGAATGTAACAACAATTTTTGCATTTGAAAGTTAAAAACAGCCGCTGTGCCAAGACAATACATATTCGTATCCATTCCAAATCCAATAGGACAGTATAGAAATAAAACGTACAATCACTAGTCAACAAGACTTTACAAGCTAAAAAAAAAAGGATTTCTTATGGTTTATTTTCAATGCCTCAAAATTTCTTGTTGATTCGCCAGATGATATTTTATTATCACTAGACTTTTAGTTGGAAAGAATACCACAGAAACTGTCTAGTTATGCTGACTGCCTACCAAAAGCGCACAATTCATGCAATTCTTCCTGTAAACTTATCTAGTTCCATCTTAGAAGATATAATCTTGATTTGCTTCCCAAAAGCCTTTACTCCCCAGACAATTAGACAATTAATCTTTTCTTAATTTTCCTGTTCAAATATTCACAATTATAATTAACAGAAATCCAGAAGTAGTGCTGACATCAGTGTACCAAAGGAGGAGGTTTAGCAGTAGATTTCATCACCTCTTTCCATTGCCTATCACAAACATGCCATTCAAAACACATTAAAGTTTAGACCATTATACCACTATGTGCTGATTTCTCTGAAGATCACTCCTTGCCAAAGCCATATGCATTTTTATTCCCTTTATTCTTTTTTGAAAACTACTTTCCCTCTACTGAAAATACAGCAGGTGACACATTTTATATGCCTTTTTCACAAGTCCATCGAGTTAGATTCACCTTCCATATCCAGGCTCTCTTTATCATTCCAAAACAAGTAACTCAGTTTATCACAGGCATTTTGTGTTGGCCTTATCTGCATGATGTTATACTTACTACTTACTAAATTTAATCACACTTTGCAGTGCTCAGTATCCTGTAGTTCTTCATGATATTCTGCGCGTTTCCAGTGGCAGTGCCAGCCAACACTGCATCACCCACAAACACCCTTTGCACTTTTTTTTTTTTTTTTTTTGCAGGTATGTAACCGAGAGTATTTAATAAAATCAAACAAGTTCCTATAAAACCCAAGTAATAACCTCACTGCACCCTTCTAGTTCACTTTTCATATAGGGTTGTTTCCCTTTAGCTCATTCTTTACTCTGAAAAATTTTATGCACTAATTCCCATCTCCTACCTAAATTAATAACTTTCTTTGCAACAGTATTTCAGATGTTTTGCTAAAAGCAGTTGGATATACTGCATTTCTTTTATCTAGAGCACATTTGTCTTAGCACATTTGTCTTACCAAAGATATCAAATTAGTCTGGCATAACCCATCTCTGCTAAACCTATAGTAAATTTTATTCCAATTTTTCAAATCTTTAACTATTTTTCTTTCAAAGCTTCTTTAAATCTTCTGTATTACTGAAGGTAAATTAACAGGCATTGGAATTATTTAATTCTCTCCCTCTGCTACAGACATAAAGCTTTTATCACTGTTCAACTTCCTGTCCTATCTACAAGCCATCTTCAGTATTCTCCAGCCAACTGACGATACCTTCACCAATATTTCTCTTTTTCTTCTCACTTTCAGCCCATTTTCTTCATCTTATAACTTCTTCTGTTTTTGAGAATAGTGATCTTTTCTCTTTGCCTTTTCCATGCCACTTTCAATCCTCCTATCAATGTTAATCAATATGTCCTCCAAGCTTTCAGCTCTTCTCTCCTATTGCAGGAAGGTTCCAATGGCAGACCTCCTTCAAGATACACATTTTGCAATCATGCTTTCTCTCCCATCTCATCTTCACATATCACTTTAACACAGTAATACTAGTGTTCTACAATACTTCATGCTAATGTTTCTTTCTGTCGCCTCAAATCAAAACACAGTCCTTCTGGAGACCTTGCCATGAAAGAATAAGCTACCCCATAGCCAGACTTACTCTTAATTTTGATTTTCATTCTTTGTCAGAGATGATACCACACCAACAACTTTCTCTTGAGTCAGGTCCATTTAGCGGTGAATCCACCTCAGGTCTGATCTCTTTGCAGTAACCAGGAAGGCTTCCTCCTGTCTTATTTGCCAGGGGCCAAAGAAAAGATTGCACAGTGGAGTGAGTCTCTGTCCAAGCTACCTATGGGAGTGTTTCAGCTTCCCTCCCCACATTTCTGACGCATATACCACGGAAAGTGGAATTCCTCATATACTCTGCTATTCGTTGAGATTCTCAGGCCTTTTCTTAGAAAATGCTGTATGATCTTGGCAAAATTCCAGATAAATTATATCAATCTTTCTTTGCATAAATAATGGTAGAGATTTGACACTTTCTATCTTCCTATCCTTTCACATTTTATATAGTGTCTTCACTGTAAACTGATAGGATAGAAGGCCATGTGCTTGTGTGTGTGTCGAGCATTTAATATAAAAAGAACACTGATTTAAATTGTAAACTTCAAGTGATGTATAACTAAAGTAATGTAAACATTACATAATGATGAAGGAAGCTTGTATCGCATACAAAACATTCTGGATATATTCATACCAAGCATACACTTTGCATACACTGTTCTGAGCAATTTGACTGTTAGGAGACAGGAATAAACAAAGGATTTGTAATATTATGATACAAAAGGGAAAAAACAAAATCTATACTTTGGTGAAGATGGCTGCTTTTCTAAAAACATCCTCTAAAAATTGTTTTTAACTCTGGTCAGATTTTGCTAAAATTATGCAAACTGCGGTGATCCCTCCACCCCAGGACAGACAATGGCAACATCCATTCCATGCCTGAGCTGGAAATGTTTCTGTTTGGGGAAATATTTGCTTAATTTTATGAGCTGTAGCTACATTGTTAGTTCAGATCTGGTTCTTAGGTTTCCAGGATAAGTGGTCACCTCAGGCCAGTGCTCTATGCTGTAGGTCTGGTAAATGAGTAAATACAGCCTTCCACTGTACGATACCTGGCAGCTCTCAACTTTCTCATCTGATACATAGTTTTATAAGAGCATTTCTACTCACAGCATAAAGCCTTGTATTTATCTCAACTTGTATTCATCACCTCCTTTCCTGCTGTCTGTTGATTTTCATGCGGTTCCTGGATATCCCGTTTAAAAACCCAGCACACCCAGAAGGAATGTAGACTTTTTAGCTCAAAGGGAGTAAAGTTCTAATTAAGAGGTGTAAATCCTTCTGTTCCACATATTTTTTTAAAAGGGGCTAGAGCCAACACTCACAATTTTCCGAGAAGAACACTCCCTCCAGCTACTGTGTATACTACGTGAGGGAGTAGAGCCAGTTTTAGCCACTTATGAAATACAGTGTATTTGCAGAGGGGCCAAATACAACAATCAACTGTATGAACTACAGAAACCTTCAGAAATCCAGTGGTGAAACATCTGTGTTTGAGCCATTTTTCCATTTAAATGTAATGAGAAGTAGTGGAACTTTTACTGTTTGCACCCTGAGCTTGCAGAAGTTTCCTGTGTGTATTTTCTTTATTTAAGAAAGTTTTTAAAATAAGAAATTGTAAGCCAGTAGTTCCTTATGACAACATGAAGTTCTGTCAGGCAAAAAAAAAAAAAAAGAAAAAGAAAAAAAAAATCAAATTATCTGGCTATGACATTCTCACAATTCCTGTCTCTCTCTAGCTAGAATCCTATGGAAAGATGGCAACATCTTTATCTTCTGATCTGAGGAAAATAGCAGGGCCCCACTGATTCTTTGGCTAGGCCCCAAACTCTAAGAATGGTTCACCACAATGTATTCTTATACTTAACATAGCTTAAGCCAGTGAGAGTACTGTACCTAAAATCTGAAAACATAGGTGGAAAAGAAACAGAAAAACAATGCAAGTCTTTCTTCCACGATGCTAAGGATTCTTCCACAATCTCCAAGAACTGATCTTCTTATTTTTTTCATGAAGCCTCATTTAGGCTGACATTACATGTCTTGTTTTGGCCCTAGTGAAACCAAAAATGCTGCTAATTAAAAGTTTCTCCTCTTCCCCCAAATTCAACAAAGCTGAACTGGCAGGATTAAGATTCCAAAGGGAATACACAGCAAATCAACAGAGAAAATGCCTAATGGTGGTGTGCTCCCAAAATTCAAAAATACCCCTCCCATGGACTAACAGAAGCAACATGGGAACTGCTGGAGTAGCATGATAAAAGCTTTTGGAGACTGTCAAATGTTAAGCAATCCCCATGGGCTTTTATTTTTAAAATTTTATCTGTAACAAAACTCCTGATACACATCTTTAAGAAATGTGAGGCATTCAGAAGTCCCCCCAAGTTAGAGAAAGAGAGACAGCAACCACAGATTTCTTGAGTTTCAAAAGTAACTCTGGAGATTAATACATTTCAAAATATATGTCAAACAAATAGATTGTCTAATGCTGGATCAACCCATTCTCATAATTTATTTAATTTTTTTTCATTTTTTGGAGAGCTGAGCATGAAAGATTTAATGCAGCCACACCAGCCAGACTTACTAACTTTTTAGAGCACTTGTAATTCCTTTTTAGCTGTGAGGTTGCCCAGCTGTCTTTTGCTCTACTGGAGATATGTTCCATCAAAGTAGTGTAGTCGTATAACCAGTTTCAGGATTCAGACTGGTTCCACATGTTTTTTTCTTTTGAGGCAGGGACTCCTCAAAGGACACAAGGCACTATTCTTAGTAATGCCACATCTCTGTGATTTCAGATAGGCTGATCTAGTTTTTAGCCAAGAAAGCCTCACTAAAACAAGAGGAAAAACAAACACATGGAATTACAACATCTTGCCTCATTTTTTACTTACCCATGCTAATCTGTGGTTTTAAATAGGTTGCCTCAGCCCCATCTAAAATCCCAGAGACCAAGGGCGGGAGAAGGAGGAGGAACTGAGGAAGGACATCTGCAGCCAATTGGACAGAAGCCAACAAATCTCCCTCTTTCTCTTTCTCCTCTCTCCTTTGCTACAACACGTTTCGGTGACAAACCAGTGAGACCAACCAGAAAAGGTGCTTTTGCCCTCAGAAATCTAGATTTATCGGTGACCACACCAAGTGGCAGTGCAGCACCTTAGACAGGCCTTTGCTGGGACCTCTTCACCAATAAGTTGTCATTTGCAATGACTTCTAAGTTTGCATGACTATACTATCTCACCCAGCCTTACACTCTCCCTATAAGTGAGTCAAATACTGTATACAAAATGCATAGAAAAGTATACACTGGCAAATGCATAAGAAAAAATAAGGACTGGTGTGTATAAGAACTAGAACTGCACTGAATTTCACAGTTTTCCTTTTAATTTGCTTTCTCTGGGTAGACAAGTAGTCTCGGTAACACTGGGGACATGGAAAGTGTACGTAGGAAATAATTAAAGAAGTGCTGTACACTCTGGTGTTTTCTTTGGGACAACACAGAAAGTAAAGTACATCATCGTTTGAAAAAAAAAAGGATTTTAACAGTCTATTATTCTCCCTGAAACCTAATGGTGTTTGAAAGTATGTTAACAAGGAATGCAATTTCCAAAGGATATTGGTACAGTTGACAGTTTCTGTTTATGTATCAAAAAGAGCCTGAATTTTCCAAAGAACTCCACTTCTGGTGAGGCAACCAAATGAAATAACAAGATGTCTTTAGGGATTCAAAACCTCCACTGAAATCTCTCAGTGAAAACAGAATATAAACAAAGGAGTAAGAACTGGGAGAAGAGCTCCAAACGTGCATGAAAAAGATGCAGGCTAGGCAGGTTTTTTTATTATTATTGTTTGGATCTCCAAAAAGATCAATAAGGAATAATGAAGGGAATTGGAAAGGGATACAGACCACAAACAGCCTTGATGGATTCACTGGTAGCTTATATAAACAGCAGACTGAATTTAAAAACCATAGGGGAAAACCGTAGCCTCTCAGTGTGACAACTGCTGGCAATGCCATCCACTGTCAGTAGCCAGTTCAAGCTATGTTAATGATGGCTATTGCAAGGCCATTTAGAAATCTGATAGAGGAAAAAGTAGGATGAGTTATACTCATGACCTTGCACATAAAGGTCAGACTGGAAATGATTTGGCATAGGTGATTGTCTTTTCTGAAAGTAGTAGGTTTCTAACTAAATCCTAATAATACAAACATAAAGGCTGTTAATGTACTTATTAGCCATCACAAAATGCATTTCACATTGGATGGTTACAATACATTATACCAGCAGCAATCACACCTCTGTAATAACAGTAGCAGTTCATTTAAGGAGAGCAAGTATACCTCTTCTTCCAAGCCATTAATGTGAACATGATGAATGATGATGGCACTAGGCTTATATGTGAGGGAAGTGGAGCTGGAAGGTGAAAGAACCACCTTTGTAAAAAAAATAAATGGAGTAGTGTATGTATGGATGTATTTGAGTATATTCAGGTAAAAACACTTCAAAAAATCACTACAGTAAAAAGATGCCTCTAAAACCAACCAAAGACAGTTTAAAAATAAAGCATGAACAATTCTCAGAAAAAAAATACACAATTTCAGAATTTAAAGACAAAAAAAGAGAACAAAGATGCTTATTAAAAGTGAGGAAAGGTTAAATGAAATATGTTTCAGGAGGAATTATCTCCCATCACTAGAATCTACCCCTTCACAAGGCTCAGTTGGCCACGAACTTAAGACATGAACTCAGGCTCATTAAACAGTGGGTGATATTTGAACACAGATGCTCATAAGGCTGAGATCCAATCCTTGTGCCTCAAAGCTAGCCAAGGACTGTATTGTTAAGCATTTTAAAAATTAGCATGGTATTTTCTCCACTATCCACCACTTTGTAGTTAACCAGTGTAAAGCATGCAGGGTAGCTACAGTAACAACAAATATGTAGCAGAATAAGTGGCAAAGAAGCAGAAGGTTATTTTGATTTAATAGTAAGTATTAACTACAAGGTTTTTGGTTTTTATTCAGAAGATGCTATAATAAAGCTATGCATAGTGCAGGAAAGACATAGCAAAATACAGTCTTTCTGAAGAGAGTCTTTTAATGACTGTTTACAAACTGAACTACATGTTGGATTTTGATTGTCTCCCTAGAGTTTGCCAGAGCTTAATGAACATGAGTACAATTTAAAGTGTTCATAAAATAATATTTCCTTTTCATATTATTCAAATTGTAGGCTAGATGTGAATTTTCCCTTATACAGGGGTATTACTGAGGAATAAAATAAATAAATAAATAAGCTATAAGAGCACTTCTTCCTATGAAACCAACAACAAGGAATGATCTTTCCTTAATGCTCAGAAGAGTGTGATCTGGCTGTCACATAGCCTGGAGTGTCACAGCCCCACAGGAGAACAGAGTATCAGGTGGAAGATGTGTCCTGCTCCTTAGTTCATATGCTCTAATTGGCAGTCAGCCAAGCCATGGAGTCAGGTTTCTCCTTTCAGAGAACGTTTCATCTCAGAGCCTGCCCTTTGGGGACAACCCAGACGGCAGCTAGGGGATCCCCAGGAAGACATCCCTCAGACAGCCAGGACCCGTGATTGCGATTATGTACGGGGGTAATGAGGAACGTCAGAACACAGAGGCTTCTTCCCATTTGTCACTAAAGAATCTCACCTCTGAAATTAGCACTCTGAAAAATTCATATGGTTCTGGAGGTTCATAAGGATCATAAACTTCTTCTCAGGTGGGAGAAAAGTCTATATTCTACAGACAACAAATTGTTGAGTGACATGATCGAAACTTTACAAAAGATGGAAGCAGGAAGATAAACAAGACTGTCACACAAAGATGGATGTGTAGGATTCTTTATGGCGTTTGATATTGTTCAACACTGCACTGTAACAGCATCACGTGCTGTGGTTCAGCTCACAGTTATGAATTAGTGATTTTTGTTTGTTTGTTTGTTTGTTTTCAATTATTTGTATCTTTTGTCTCCAGGAGAAAGATTAGATGTTTTAAAGATAATTTATAGTAACAAACGTGGGGATTTCTCATGCAGTAGATTTCATTCCACTAAGCAGCTGTTCCACTTAATCCTTGTAAAACTCATGATAAAAGTGATAAATAATAGTCCATCCTCTCATATGCCTCTGAACATATGCCAAATCCTTATCAATTTTGTTACATAAACAATTAGCTTTTAAACAGCAACAGGTACTGCACTGTTCATGGGGCCTTCCGTTGGGACTGCTTGGAAAACAAAACCAGGACAGAGAGCAGCATTCTTCCTTCCTCAGAAGGAGCATATTGTGTGCTTTGGGATATGCGCTGGTGGGCAAGAACTTTTCCAGGAAGAATCGGGGTATTGGTGGCACCTAAGGCCTAAATGGTTTGGCAGTGCTTCTTGAGCTAATAGGTTTCACACTGTTCCTATGGGCTTTGACTCCAAAGGAGTCCTTATTTCACTCTTTGCCATTTGTTTTACCACAGCACCAGTCTGTTAATCATCTGCTTCTGCTCACTGCAGAGTACTTCTCCAGCCCCCAGATTTTGGTAGAAGAAATGTCTCAAAAAGCTGAGGAAGACTCAATTAATTTTATTATCTGCATTGTATTTGCTGTAAATATTTATCTGAGATAATGTGAATGAACAGCTCTTTACGGTTCGTTTTTTTCAGATTTTTTATTTTAAATTTGTGTTATGAAACCCCAAATCTATATAATCTACACAAAAATCTATATATTATAAATCTAAAAAAAAAGTTATCTAAGAAATAATTTATACACCACTTCCATAGTACAGGATTTAACAAGCTGTAACACAAAACTGAGGGACTACATGCTTGTATTGGTTCTTATGCAAAATAAAATAATTTGTAGATGGAGACTTACAATAAACTAATATAAAATAAATCCTTCCTAACTATTTCAGCAAGTTTCACTGCTAGTGTTCACTTTAAGCCTCAAACCAGAGACATATAGACAAATACACACACAAAAGTATTATCATCGATAATAATAATAAAAACAATATTATCTGAGACCTAAAAATTGTTGAAGGCAAAATAACCCAAATGATTCTTAATGCCTTTCAGGCACATCTGAACCAAATAAGGTAATTATTCTTTAAAATGCTTACACAAAGTCTGATTTGCATGCTAGTAATTGCTATGCCTTGTGGCATCTAGCAATTGACACAGCAATGATTTTAATTATTGTAATTTCATCAGTATAAATACTTCAAAGTTATGCAAATAGTACCTCATAATCCACATAGACAGTTCAGAGTATTTGATTTACTAGTCTTGTAAGTCTCTTTGTCTATGCAGTTTACTCTCAGATGTGACTGTGCATTGCAATTGAAGCCTTTCGCTCACATCAAAGCTCTAAATCATAACAAGATGAGCTAATTTTACAAAGACTGACACTTCAAACATTAACTTGCAAATACAATTATAAGATGAAATATATAAAGGACTTTACATGGATATCATCTGGCATGGATACC
Source organism: Dromaius novaehollandiae (assembly GCF_036370855.1). Classification (NCBI taxonomy): domain Eukaryota; kingdom Metazoa; phylum Chordata; class Aves; order Casuariiformes; family Dromaiidae; genus Dromaius; species Dromaius novaehollandiae. The sequence continues at coordinate 126,978,322 of NC_088099.1, forward strand.
TGCAGCTAATCATATCTAATGATTCCTATGACACTGGTAAGCAATGATACTGCAAGGCCAAATGTCTTGGTATGAACAATTGCAAACAGCCACTCTTGTTTCGAACAGCTTTGTAAAAATACTTCATCTTGTTCTAACACTGAAAAGTTATATGTTTTATTTATTTTTATTTTTTTGAAAAGCATTAGTAGCTTTTTAAGTAGTGTAAGGAAAACCCTTTTCAATACTGTTTCTGTTACAGAAAAAAAAAAAAGAAAAATTACATCAGATATGACATTTTATCTCAATAGCAAAGCAAATGTACTTCAGAGCGAATATCTCTAAAATTAATAGGGAGGGGGCAAAAAAGAAAAGAAGTTTTTCTATCATCTAAGTCTTTCTGTTTTATTCACAGAAAACCCCAAAAGCCAGGGCTTAGGCCAGATGCTCAGATGGTGTAAATCACAGCTTTCAATAAACTGTAGACAATTAAACACAGCTGAAGCTCTGTTCCCTTAGATATCAAGTCCTTCTGCATCAAACACATGACAAAAAAATTGTATATTCATAAAAACAAGCATACAAAAAAAAAAAACATTCTAGACTAACAGTATTTTGAGCCCTCATTAATATTTGCTTTACAGAAGGAAAGTTTCAGCATCACTATAGTTATTCTCAATTAAATCTCCAAGTGTGTTACATGAAAAAAGAATCAGCCTGTTGTATATATCTTTTTTCCTGTTTGGTTTAGCTTACAACCTACCCTGAAGAGCAGAATTAATCACAATCTAGATGAGATCACCTACAAAGAAAACACTTCAGAGAGACTCTGTGTGCTCAGGTATCTTGGAGAGAGTTTGATGTCTGCCAGGACAGTCTATGTAGAGAGAAAGTACTAATGGCAACAGGTAGTCTAGTAAAGAAGGATATAGCTGGCTTTTCAAGCTAGAGATCATATTAAATCAGAGACAAATTTTCCATAACAGAAAACTCAACCAGCTTCATGCTAACTTCTTTATACAAACTGCCATCAAGTTCCGTTATTCCTTATTGATTACATAATATTTACCCTCAAATCTTGTAAAAGAGATGGCAGAAATAGAAAGGGTGGAGAGACAAATGATAAGGATTGTCAAAATCAAGGAAACGCTTCTGTGTAGTAAACTTCATTTGGGGAAAAGGAAGTCTGAGGTAAAATATGATAAAGGCCTATAAAATCATGAGCTGTTTGGAGAAAGTGTATAGGGAGCAATCAGTTCTCATACTGAAAGAATGAGAAGACAGCTGATGAAAACTAGGAGTAATGAGATTTAAAGCAAACAAAAGGAAATATTTTTTAATGCAATGTATCATTAAATGCCAGAAATCCCTGCCACAGAATGTTTTGAAGGCCAGAAGTAATAAATTGGCTAAAAAAGGGTACTAATTCATAGAAAAGGGGTCTGTCCAGAACTATAAACACTGTGGTTGTGATGCAAAGTCTGACCCAGCAGGTCCCTGGAGGATTGACTGCTGGAAGCTGAAAAGACATCATGCCATTCTTACCATGTCTCTTTTACTCTTTAAGTATTTGCTACTGGTCACTGTCACAGACCAAAGGCTAGCACAGAGCAACTCTTCTAATGCTTCTATGAAAGTTAGTGATTGTAATATGTTACAAAATACCAAGCATATAAACCTAGCGACCATAAAAATTAACATGAAAACAGCATGCGGTGTGAATAATTTAGAAGAATTTACAACACAGTCTGTGGAATACATGTCTACCTGTTTGCACATTCGAGTGCGAGTTGTGCTCTCAAATATTGCTCCAGCAGAATCAAGAGAAAGTCGACACAGGAAAAAAAATAACATGTCAACATCAAGCATTTCAGCCAAGTTGTACACTACGCAGCTAAAGGATGACTTGCAAATCCCCCTCATGTACAGAAAGGAAAGGAATCACTTGAAAGGCAACACAGAAAATCAGACAGCAGCATGAACAGCTAAATAAATTCCATACAACAGACAATGAAACACTGAATGATAACATTGTTGAATCACACTATATAAGAGCACAGTGATAGAAGTGACATAACGATGGAATCACATGTAAGAAACTGAAAAATCACAAACCAGGATTAGTTTAATGCTGTGATTTTCCCAGATATTACTCAGTTTTTTGTTCAGTTCTCTGATTTGCACATTCCCACTGTTTTTTTGTTTCCCTCAGCTGACGAGCAAATAAAAATGGCTTAATACATTAAGAATTATTTTAGTGGAAAAAATAGCTTCTCATCTCTCTTCCTATCTCTTACATGGAGGTAAAATACTTACTAGTCGTATTTATACAGCTGATCATTCAATATCTATTTCAGTCCAAACTACAAATAACACGCAATCTGAAAATCACTAAAATATATTTTGCACCTAAATAATCATTTGAACACTGAAGTGGCTTCTCTCCCCGCCCTGGCATTACTTTCTTTCAGCAGCACTGACATCAATGGCAGTTGTAATTGTTCAGTACTTCTGAAAAACTAGGCAATTTCTAATTCTCCATGCGGATTTAGAAGTACTTTTTTGGTGTCAGGGCTAAAAATGTTAGTTCAAGAGTTCACATACCACAGTAAGCACCAAAATATTTGATATCTTTTCTTTTTTGAAATCTAGTAAAGACATCGAAAATTGTTTAGGTAAGGTGATTCAGCTAACTTTTCACCCCATAGGTTGTTCTTCAATGGCAAATTCAAAGTATACTGACAAAACCATGTGGGAAAATTTTACTGTCATCTCTGCTGCACCACAGAACAGAAGACATTGCGTTTCTAGAACTCCTGGAACGGCACTTTTCCAGCCCTTTCAATTTTTTTGAGAAAATAAAACAAAACAAAAAAAACCCAAAACACTGCTACTGCAACACTAGTAGTTTAAGAAATCAATACACACAAAATAATTTCAGACAACTCAGAATAAAGGATACAAGATACATACTTGGTTTGTGCTTTTGGAGAGGGGAAAATGTATGACTTGCTAACATGTATTAAGAAAATCCTAACAGAATCCAAGTTTTATTTTTAACCTCCTGACTTTTCTTTCTGCTAATTAGCATTGTGATCCCATCCAAAGCTATTTACACAACAATCATTTGCTAATAAATTAAATAATGTCAACTGTCCCTGGGAACAGTACATCCTTATAGTCTGAGACGTATAAATTACAGAAATACTTTTCTTGTGAGCATTAAAAAATGACTTGCAGTATGATTAAGAACTATGTAACATTAAATACAAATTAAGCACATTAGTAATTATATACACATGTGTTTAGGGCAACACAATAAACCAGTACGCACACAAACATTTATATGATGAAATCAGAGTAAGCAAACAACAACAGAAAGAGAACAGGATGGAAATGGAAACATTATAGTCTTTATATTCCACCATCCAGTGCTTTGGTACTTCTGCAACAAGTTCTTGTTATTCAATATTGCAGAGCAAAGTGTGCTACAATGCCTTATGAAGACTTGAAAGGCTCTGCCCCTGCTGCTGTGGTGAAGACTGCTAGGTGAAGGGCCTGAACCCAACAGCCTGAGGCTAGGCTGCTGCCACTCCCTGTCCCTCGGTCCAACCAGTAGCATAGCTGAGCATGCATTCCTGTAGGCACCCACTCAAACACACATGTACAACATATATATACACACATGGCTGTCTTCACAGATCAGCACAGACAGACACACTCAGCACTCACATAAATACCACCAACAGCCTTGTCCTGTTCCCCCTTCGCTGGCTGATCAGGAGGGAGGTCTGCTAGCAAGATTTACATATATATGTATATCTATGTACATATACCTATATACATATATATATGTAAGTACAGTGTGGATCCCTCCAGCAGCTGGGCTTAGACCCTCAGTTCACCCGGTGGCTGCCTCTCCATCACTATTCTTCCCAGTTGCTGGCACCTAGACATACAAGCTCCAAGGCCACAGCCCGACTCCAACTGTGGGTACAGAACCCCATGTTCACACACACACACACACACACACACACTCCAGACACACACACAAACCAGTCTCAGTCAATCCCCAGACCCCACAGTCTCTTTGGCAGTTGGCCAGGACCCCCGGCCCTCCCAGTAGCCAACTCCCCTGAGGTGTCACTGTGACACACACACAAATCTGGTTCCCAGGTCACTTCACCTATTCACCCACTAGTCTAGCTTGATGTTCGGCAGCGATCACACACTTGCTCGCGTACCCTCACTTGTTCCAGCTGCTGGCACCACAGGCACACACGGCGCTATGATCTGTGGTCTGACTCCACTTGCTGGTGCTCAGATGCCCATACACAAACAGGCACACAGATTAGAGAGTCCCTCACCCACAAAAGTAGCTAAAGGAATTTAACAAGAAGTCAGGACAAATTGCCCCAATCAGACATAGGACACAGCCAGAGAACGGTGCTGACCAGCCATGTTTATACACGACCAGCCCCTTTTATCCTTTTACCCTCTAGTTCCCCATATTTGTCCCTCCCTAAATCACCTAGAACCCTCCCTTTCTCCACCTTTGGTTCCTCTCCCAAATACCCCATAATATGTCTTGTGCAATCCCCAAATGCTCTTTCTTTGTATCCCATGCCCCTAGGGCCCCATGGCCCCTCGGTCTGAGAGGTGCTCCAGAGAACCCCTCCCATTGACTCATCACACTGAGTTTCACACCTGGCCCATGGGACTGATGCTCTCCTGGGACAGCTCTGGAGAAGCCCGGAGGGGGTGTCTGTTCCCCAAAGTATGTAGTTTGGGTTCCCCTGCCTGCCATCATGCCCCTTCTGTGCTTGTGGAGATGAGCCCTTGATGGGCTGATTGCCTTCCTGTGATGAGCCTGGGAGCAGCCTGGGCAGGATATTATTCAGGTTCCCCCACCCGCCATCATCTTTCTGTGATCCTTTATGCTTGTGGAGACAAGCTTTTATCTCATAACCCAGCAAGGTCCATAAGTTGAAGCATTAGTATGTGTGGCATCATCTTATGAAACACAAACAAACAAAGAGAAACCTATTAAAAGTGTTAAACATACACAAAATATATTTTTTTCCAAATATTTTTTTCTGCTCCACAAACCCCTGTTAATGTTAGTATTTGCTCAAATGAGAGCAATCAGATTCTGCTGGCTCAAATATGAAGACTGACTGCTTTAAGTCCTAGTATGAGGAATAGTTTATGAGGCCTTTCCAATATGTGTCAGAACATGCATGTAGAGCTAATGATCAGTAATTTGCACTCTAGAATATCCCATAAATGATCTTGAAGAAATGTTAGAAGAAAAGAAAAACCATTATTTTCTCACTGAAAACCCTCTCACTTTTTTGTTTTGTTTACTAAAAAAAATTACCTTTAGACAGATCAGTTTATATGAAGGAAGACTATGTGCAATATTCTAATTTAAAAGTCATAAGGTTAATCGAGTAATTTCTCTTATCCCTGCTACTGCATACACACTAAAATAGAAATTTAATAGCTACAAAAAAAATTGTTTTGCTCTCATTTATGACTAAAAACTTTTGCATGAAATAAATTAAAAACTGTATTACCTGCAGAAACTGAATTCCTAAGGATTCTGTATCTAGATGGACATGTCACATCCATGAAAATAAGAAGTCATTACCGATTGAAAGATGACGAAGCCTTTCAGCTCTAGTTCGGATTTCTGTTTAGGCCAGGTGTAAGTGGTATCAAGTCCAATTGGTGACATTTGATGGTTTATTTGAGAAAAAACAATGGCATCAATCTAATTTATGATTATGAGCAAACTTCACTATGTCCCTTTTGATTACACTTACCTCAAATTCAAGCAGACCTACTAACAGTTATGTCTCAAACTTTCAACATAAACAGAGTAAATCTAAAAAACAGAGTAAAAGAAGAAGCATTCTGCTTGTTAGATCCACACTGTGATTTTGTTTTACAATGGAAACAAATGAAAACTATAAAGAAATTTTATTTTAAAAATAAATTTCTCAATTTACAGCATTCATGGTTAGAAGCATTTCTCCTCACAAAAACTTTCAGACTGCTGTGTGGAGTGATATAGGAACAGCAGAATTTCAAGAGCCTTGATTATATTGTACATGTATTTCATGTCATAAACATATGAAACATTTAAAATATGGTATTAAATATGTAACAACATTTCCTGGCGCAGAAAGAACAAAGATGTGGGAGAGCAGTTTTTTAAAAAGCTTTTAAATTATGCTAGTAAGAAATGTCCCAACATGATAAAAATCCTGTCTTAGAATAAGTTCCCCTTCATGGTATTCTCTTTGTGGTAGGTACAGGCTGTGCTTGAAAAAAAGGAGCTGCTGGTTGCTTTAAAAAAGTTTTTAACTATTTAAGTTAAAAGTTATTAACTATTTAAGCTGCTATATAATTATTTCAAACCAGTAAAGATAGCTATAGCTTAAGGGTTAAGCAGTTGCTAATGGTTATGCGTAATACTTTTCAAATTACTCTAATAGCAATATGAGATATTTAGAATTTAAGAGAACTTGAAATATAATTGTTTTAAATAAGCACTAATTTATCTACTCCTTCCTGCTAACTTCCATAGCATTCCCTCTAATAGCACAAACTACCCAACCTTCATGTTACAGGTTCTGAATGACACCAAAACAGTCTCAGAGCGTATCAGGGGAAAAAAAAAAAAAAAAAAAAAAAAAAATTCTGGGCAGATGACAGCTTCTGTTATTGATATCAGCCCTATAAGTGGACTGGTCTCTCTAATGGAGATGATGGGGATTTGCTCATCCCTGAAGATGGAGCAAAGAGCTAAATCACTAAAGAATGGGTCAAACTTGGATGTGTCATCTCCTGAACACGTCCCAGAAAAACAGCCTCAATCTTCTGTTTTCACTTGTAGATGCAATCAACTGAATCAGTCAGAAATGGTCTTCTGATTGTCTTTAACAAGTTTTGGAGCAGTCCTTGAATGTTGCAGTGACAGAACAAGTAGCTTACCTTCCAGCACCCTCCTCTTTGCAATACCAATAGCTTTCAATAAGAGAGTAGAAACTGTGCCAAAAGCAAAGCAAACATAGAATGCCTGCTCAATATGGTCTTAAGAGCAAGAAGGAAAGAGGGCATGCCTTACAATTCTCTCCCAGAAAATTCTCCCTGTGTGCTTGGGAATAGCAATAAGTTCCAAACGCATGCTATACATTTGTAAGCATGACTAAAATATTGTCTGGTCAAGATAAACTGCCAACAAGACAGCTTCCAATTTCCCTTTGAATTTCAGGCACTGTGGAAAAGGTAGTTTTTCCCTGTCTGATTTAAAAAAAGTAAAGTTCATTCAGGCTGCAGTGACTCCTGGGAGTTGTAGTACAACTCATTCCAGGCAGCCTACTACCCTCCGATTCCACCTGGAATCATGAGGACTCCACATAAACAAGGCAGGGCATAAGGTTCAGTGGTAGCATGCCTCAGCAGGATACTAAGCCTCATAGGAAGCACTCGCCTTTTCTAATTTTTGTAAGCCTAAATACATGAGATCAGTAAGGCTTTCCTAGTGCAGGTCTTGTAAAATATTTCTCTGTCTAGTGAGAGTGAACTCTGAAACAAAATTCACTTCGCCAAAACAAACAATTTACATATTGCCCTGGGACGAATATGGGAGTTTTATTTTGCCCCCCTGTAGAAGAGGCACAAATTAGCCATCTTGCAATTCTCTCTGTATCCATGAAAACCCAAAAATTATTGTCTTGTATCTTTTACTGTAGTACCAGCTCCTCTGACTCTGCATGCTGAATTCTCTTTAGCATGGAAATGTTGTATCCACTCAGAACAGAACTGACCCAGATGAAGGTCTTTTTTTTATAAATATGGGACAAATCTCAAAAAGGGAAAAAATAACTCAGAGATCAATAAAATGTGTCTCTGTGGTATTGAGAAATATACAGATACTGGAAGGTATATTTTTAATAGTCATATTTGCACCAACAGCAACAAAACAAGGCAAGTATGTCAACATTTTTCAATACTTTCTACATATGCTTGGACAGACAAAACCTAATCACTGCATCAGAAATCTCCCTTCCCTAACACTTCCTATGTTAGCTCGAGTAAGCAGGTTTTATGATCAGTACCTCTTCTACCTGGTAGGTAAGAGTGGCTAGAAGAGGCAGCCTGTTTCTACCAAGCACACCAGAGGATGCATCTGAGGATCCAGGCTGCAATGCTGAATTAATACATGCAGAAAGGCCCACGTGGCCTCTTTACAGAGCTCTACACAACAGACATCTGCCTCCTCTGCTCAGAGCCCTGAGACTGCTATGGTGGAGCAGGCATTCATTCCCAGTGGTACCCTCTTTACCCTTCACTAAACATGCTTGCTTAATGCACTCTTTCAGCTGGTGGGAAATAGGTCCCTTGAAGGCTGTCATTCCCTTTCGGTAACCCCCTGAAACAAAACAAAGAGGTGATCTGACTTTCTGCTCTCTGGAGTTCACTTGGGATCAATTCTAACAACTCTCATAATGTCGAGATTAGGCAGCTTTTCCTGCTCCTTGTTAACAAGGCTATGACAAAGAGTGAGAGAAGTCAATTTCCTTTTCAAATAAAACTAAGAAGCCATTCTTCAGTAAATAGAGAAGGTACAAATAACCAAGGATTCAGATTGCAGAAGCCCTTTGGTACTTCATACTGGAAGCACTGGCTTCTAGGCAAGAGATGGATCATCTTTAGAAAGATGAAACTGGGATTCCATAAGACTTTAAAGAGCAGATTCAAACCTCAGAGGGCACAGCAGAGTGCTATTTAAGGTTAAGCTGCCCCTAGGAAGTGGACAGATGCCAGCCTGACCACTGACCTCATCTTTTCTCTGGACAGGGGCCTAAGCAGTCGGGGAGCTGACATCTACTATGCCTCCTCATGCATGGAAGCAGACAGGACCTGGCACCTTCAGTTCCAGACTGTTGATCGTTCCTTGAGGTGATTGAAATGCAGAAAGTAGGCCTCAAGAACCAATCTGGAAAGAACAGGGTCACTTTGAAGTCCTTTAAAACATTAGCATTTAGGAAGACATTTGGCCAAGTAGTGCTGGACCTTCCCACCAGTGATAAATCTCACCTTCGTACAGCCTCAAGCAAACATCCTTCATACTCTTCCCTTTGGTTTGAACATCAGTGTGTTTCCTCCAAGTCAGGTGATTTATGAAGTGACTGACATCTCTCCCTCTCTCCTAGAGTAGGACTGCAAACACCTGTTATCCATTTATACTGACTACAAAACCGTCAAGAGGTGAATGGATATAAAGTTTAACTTTTTTAATTACTAAAGCGATTACAGTAAAGAAAATATAGAATACAGCCCCGCCACTTTGGTGGGTATTTTCACCGTGTATGAGGCATCTGCACAGGACAAATCCTGTCCACACTAAGCTGACAGCTGAGCTATGAAAAAAAAAAAAAAATTAAACAGTGTGTTTGGTGCACTTCCCAACAATGTATCACAGCTATTTCACAACTCCTTCTTTTTTTACAAGTGAGGTACACAACTGATCAGGTGGATAAAAGTACCTGTCCTACTTAAAATCACTTCAGCTTCAAACTGCTTAAGAACACCTCTGATCGGGTTATCACTGCACTCTTGCATAAAGGACGATGACACTAAAGAATCCATGGAGCATAAAACTAAAGATTTCTGAAAAAGGTACTAGTAGATGCAGGTTTTCATGCACAGATATTTTATTAAAGCAGACTTCAGAGTGCTCAGAAGCACTCATTTAAGCAGCCACTGCCTGCTGTGAGTTGAAAAGGTCTCCTGAAAGCAAGACCAGAGGAAGAAAAGGTGAAGTGAATGTTTCCCATGGGTTCAATCTGAGAGGCCCCCTCCCCAGCTAGCCCTAGAGACGAGGGGAGGGAGAGGATACGTAAAGAATACAGAGTACAAGTAGATGAGAAACAATTTAGCAGCTGTAAGTGATTTCCAGAGAGCAAAGAGACTAACGTTTTATACAAACATTTTAAATAAACACCTCTCCTCAAAACTATTGCTAAAGCAAAAACAATGGTCTGCTCTTCACCACAAAATCATTGTTTACAATGATTTTTATACTATGTCTTAATACTACTTTTGTACTATGACTAAGATACTGCGTATCTTGCAAAGAGAGAACACAAAAGGAAGAAGTGGGCCAGTGACTTTTCTAATAAAAAGCATTAACTTTGATAATAAATTTAAATTAAGAGTAGAATTCAATAGTTGTTTTATGTTAGTACCCACTAGGTACTAGAAAAATAGATAGGAAAATAGTGGAATTCTTTGAGTCAGAAAATGTTCTTACAAAACTTGTGTAGCTTCACTAGTATGACCTGCCTAGTTCCCATTTCTTTGAGCTGATGTTCAGGAGAAACAGCAATATTTATGAGGGTAAATGCCAGATGCAGGATTACAATTCAGTTTAGTACGCCTGTGTGATTAGCCAACAACAGCAGCTGGCCATCAGCCACATAATTCAAAAGCCAACTGGCAAGTTGTCCACATCTCCCACTCTCTAAGGGTTTGAAGGTTATGCTGGGAAGTGTGAGACCAGTGTTTTACTTTTACAATTAGCAGAAGCATTATCAGCACTGTCCCTGTGTGAATAATCAAGGAACAGTCAATTGGCCTGGCTTTTTAAACAAGAGGCGCCAGTTGGCAGCTTTCCCAAGTCCCAGATAGAGCCCTGCACACTGCTGGTGGGTATACCAGTATCTGATACATAAATACAGTAAACCCTAAAGCCCTGGTACTTGCCAGTCATACCAATATTGTGAGTTCTGTACTCCTGGGATGTGTGCAAATGCAGCTGGATGCCACTGGATCTCTATACAGTTATGTAAGTGGTAGTAAACCAACATTATGATCAGGGGACTTAAGGAAGTCTGGTTTCTTACAAGCTTCCCAAGCTTACACAGCCCTCCTAATGACCATAACTCCAGCTCTTCTCCTTATATGATCCCCTGCAAGCCCCACAGGCATGAAACAGCAGTGCTGTGGCATGTCAAAAGTTATGTGTGTCTTGACTGAGCAGTTGCATCTGCTGCCATACAACATAAAATGGTTAAGTTCTGTGGCCATCTCCTGCAAAGAAAGATCTCACTAATTTAACCAGCACTACTTTTACTGGGTTGTCCTGAGGGATGTAGGGAAGGAACTGACCAAGGATCACTGCATAAGCCTCATTTCCATAGGAATCCATGTTAAAAACAGGATGAAAAAGCGTAAAAAACTGTCTCTTTTCTATCTAGTAGTCTGAACAGCCTATCAGGTGTACCAAAAGTTTAGGAAAGAATAAACTGTTTTACATTCAAAGAAACATGAAGAATGATCAGTTCTGTAAGATCTACTTAAAGTAACAGGGTAGGTAATATTTTTCTCCTGCAAAAATTAAAAATGACATACGACATTGGCTGGAAGCGTCCAATCTCTTTTCTTTGCAGGTAAAGGCAATGAGAATAATAAGTGTTCTCTATTTAAAAAGTAATGCTTTTTGTTTCCAGACCACTTTTTACAGAGTTTCTTAAAGATTAAAATTACTAGCGTTACTTTTTGAACAAATATTTGTGGCACATTCAGTCTGTAAGAAGAAAAACTGCTCTATCATTTAAGGAATCTCACAATGACAATCTTCCATAGATAGGTATTAAGACATTACTGTTAAATTCTCTCTCTTTTTTTTTAATTACAATAACATGCAGAAGTTTGCACTGAATATTTGGGTTACATTCTCCTAGATGATGCACAGCAGTAAAATGAAATGATTTCTTCCCTTCTTCAGTAAGTGAAAAAATTCTAATTTAGTTCAAGTTTTTTATGCCTTTACCTACACACTAAATGCAGTTAACATAAAATAGAATATTAGTGATATCGATGTTACTGAGACAAAATATTTTGATTAACTCAAATGTATTTTTAGGAATGTTTGTTCATGATCATTTTCTGAATTTCCAGCTTGTTGCCATCTGCTGCCAATTCCAAAAGGCCTTTTTTAGACATTTAAATCGTGAAACTTTGTTTTTTTTTTTTTTTTTTTTAATGCCAAATATATACACTTCATGGAAAGGCTTTTTCAAATCCCCACAATGCTGCCTTGATCATACTACAAAAATAACTGTCTCCTGGAAAATATTTGAGAATGAAATCACAATTAAATAAATGGAATTTATAGAGAATTTGGAATATAGAAACCGTACTTCTATAACTTTTCAATATTCCTATGTAAAAATTATATGAAAAAGTTCCTTCTTTACAGCATTTTATTCAAAAGCCATAGAGTGAACTTAAGTGCCTGCCACACTTCCCAAAGATTTGGCCAAAATGATTTTCAGAAGTTATAGATCTGTTCCAGTTTGCACCAAAAGTTTATTGTAGCTCAAATTATGGAATCTAACCTCAGTCAATATATTTCCTTTCCTATCTTTAGGGGATTTTGTAAGTTATTAAAAGTTTAGGCCATTTAAATACATATTTTCTCTAAAATTCACGATGTTACAACCTTGTTGCAATTAGTTTCTCAGACAGAAATCAAAATCTCAAGCATTGAAAAATTTTCTGCCTGATCAGGGATTCAGAAACAATGTCTTCTGAGCAATCACAACTAGCCAAATAGCCAAATATTCCAAATACCAGGTAACACATTTTCATTAATCTATCTTTGAGAGGCTGCATATAGCAAAATTTGGGGGGAAATGTATCTGATGCTTGATATCCTATGTGCAGACGAAGTAGATAAAGTCATTATTTTTTGGAAATAAGCACTCAGGTATAAATTTGGTATCCGAATTCAAACTCAATAGGAAATAGCCACCCAAGCTTTTTTTATTTTTTACTGTTTTATAGATGCAACATGAACAAACCACTGTACTTACATGCTATGCAGGGCTGCAGAATACATCTGTCATTAACCATGAAATAAATGTTCTGGGAATGCAATAAAATATGGGACAGTTATGAACATTTTTAAATCCCCGGTATTTTTTTTTTTATATAGGCTGCCCTTCATAAGGGCTACTTCTGTAGTCGGTTCCTTAGTTTTTCATGATAGTGGTCAGTTGGCAACCAAGTTAAGTTTGCAACACAAGGAGCAAGGAGATATTTCAGTATGCCAGGATTTCTTCACTCCATCTTTCTTTATGAGACTCCCTTTGCACGTAACTTTTCATCATCATAGCTGAAGAAAGTGGCAAAAGAGTCCAGTCCACTGACTCAATCCCACAGTTACAATGCAGAGAAATTACCATAGTAGAGGGTCAGAGAAAAAAAAAAAATCATAGGCCTCTGACCAATTCTGGATTAAAAGGAACAAACAAACAAATAAAAACAGACTAAACCAAAACAAAAACAAAAACCAGAACTCCAAATTGCACAAACTGAAAGCCCCAACACACGGACGTCTTCTACCATAAGAATAAGACAAGTATTTGGACACAAGCTTGCACATAAACCTAGTTTACATATCCACCATGGTAAGCACATGTGCCAGTTAAGTAAAAAGCTAATAGAAATATTATTAATAATATTAATATATATGTACTTTTCTAAAAGGCAGGTCATACAGACTGTATTTATTAAATAGTTTGTTTTTTTCTAGAAATGTTGTTACAGACCTTCCAATAAGTTTTTAGATTAATCAACATAATAGAAGGATGGTGAAAGCACAACAAATAATTGGGTCATAGTATCTAAACACTTTGATAAGTACACGAAAATTAAAGAAATACGTGCCCACATTATGTGAAGTGGAGATTGTTTTCAGCAGCAAATTGATGAGATGTTTAAAGTTATTAGAGAATGCTAAGGAACAGCCGTAGGCACTGATTATATGCTATTCATTTTGCTGGTAAGTACCGCCTGAAAATGACCATCCTCTCTGAGATCAAAAGTATACCTTCAGCAGTGTCCTTACTTTGGTGGTAGGTAGCAGTAAGGGCGTATGTAAAGAATAGAAAACACCAGAGTGGGGAGGGGAGGAATATTTCTCCCAAGCGACATTTCTCCCAAAATTCTCTTCCAGCTTCTGCAACAAGGATTTAGCTGGCCCGAGCTTAATCACTCTGGCGGATTTCTCCTCCGTTATTTTGGCAGTCACTTTGAATCCTCTCATTCTTCTGACCTCCTCCATCCGTAGCTCCGTGCTCAGTATGCACATAGCATACATGCAGTGTGTCCAAACGCTTGTTTTCTTCTTATGGCAGTTTCCCTTATCAGTATATATCTGTTATGAAAAGAGAACAGTAGTATAGTAGAAGGGGACAATACTGACATCTCTCTTTTAGACATTTTTAATATGTTAAGTTTTCTGGAGGAAAAACTCTCCCAGAACTTAGATACATTCCTCTTCACCCCCTCACCAGAATACATGAGAGAAATGTCAGAGAAGTGTTATTTTGTCTGCTTAAGGCTTACATTTTCGCTTGGTTTAAATCAGTTTGATTAAAATGAACTACAGGTACAAAGAATTTTTTTGTTTTTTTCCTCATGCTCACATTTAATATTTGAAAATGCTGAGCTGAAAAATAAAGGCCAGGCACTTGCACAATAAGAGGTGATTTATTGTGACATACAGAAAATTCTGCCTCTGATAAATGTTAACATTGTAAACAATTTCTCTATTAATGTTTACAGATTTCAGTCTTTTCAATGCCCATAAATATCTTTCTTGTTTATCCCAGCAATTGTAATGGTAATAGCCATCTTATTTTTCCAAAATTGAGAAAGTATTGTTTTAACAGTGTTTTAATAATTGATATGGATATATCTGTAGCCAATATTAATATGATTTTCTAAGAAAAACATCATTTATTTCAACCTTCCATGGGTCATAAAGGTTGGAGGGTGCTATTCATGACAGCAAGCACAGAATGCATACAAAATGATACTTTTAAAATTCCAAATGTATCTTACAAAGCATTCACCTTTTCTATTTTTTTCTTGCAGTTCATACTTTAAAATTCTCACAAAAGAACTGTAACAAGCACTATATATAAAGTTTCCAAACAGCCAATTCAATTGATCAGGTAATATCAGTCGCTAGGAGTTATGCTGTTTTAGGAATCTCTGATGGAAAACATGAAAATGAATGGAATTTTATGTTAAACAATGTAATACGTCCATTTTGATCTTCAAAAAAAATTGAAATTATTTTCTGGTTGTTTCTTCCTAAGGCTATGATCGTACCATTTCAGTTAAAAAAAAAGTCATTCTCTTCCCACAGACATTGTAAACCCCTCACTAAATAAGAACTTTTCAGAAAATAGTATTTATTACTGATTCAGTTCATATATGGAACACTGAGATTAATACAAACACATAATTTTTGGTTGTAACCATTTACTACTGCAACTATAGTTAGATCTAAAAGCAAATGAAAAAGACAGCCTGCATAGATCTTTTTTCTTACATTTTTGGAAAAAGCAAATGGTTGAAGGGAACAGTTTGTAATGGAGATAAGGTAAGGAAATATGAACCTGAAATAAGCAAAGTTCATGAACAGTTAAGTAAAACAAATAGCACAGTAGGGACTGAATTAAATTTTTAAATGCACACTACAGAATACTTGTATAACACAAGTGATTTCCTTCTTACAGTCATAAATTCAACATACAGAAACAATGCATTGCAGAGTGATGCACTCTATAGGTGTTTTTTTTTTTTTTTTTTCACTTTCCTTCTTAAAATAAGGAACTATTATGATTCTCTTGTGTGGATGATAAATCCAGCTCAAAAATCTACCCATTGTGAGTTCTACCAAAACATAGCACTGAGAATGAGCTGTGAGAGAATGAATTATGATATACCTGTGGTTTGTGCAGTGTGTGTATTGAATAGAGCAAGGAGTGGAAGAGAAAGAAGGGCACAAAAAAGGAGGAGAGAAAAAAAATCAATACTTTAAAGGTAACATAAAATAAAAAATAAAATTAAAAGTAGTATTAAGCAACTTAAAATATCTAATCCAAAAAGAACATACATTGTAAAATTTTTAATTACATAGACTTTCTGTAGGAGGTATTCTATAAATACATGTGTGCATGAATTCAGATGTCAGCTTTCAATATTAACATTATTAAAACTATTTCTTGAACTGTTTTCTTCAGAAGCAATAGCACAATTAAATTCTGCAAAGCTCCTATGTGTCTGAAATAAAAGGATTTCAATGCAATTCTCTTATTTGTCTTTCAGAGGTTCCAGAGTTAAATATTTAAAATTAAAAAAAAACACAGTAACCCAAAATAATCAAAAGCAGCATAACGGGTACATATTCAACATTATAAAATATTGGAGACATTCACAGTTTTAGAGAGTATTTGAGCAGGAAAGACTTAAACTCTTCTAAAAACATGAACCACTTGAAGCACTCCAGTAATTTTCAATTGCTTTGCAATGTGCAAGCAAGGAACCTTGATCACTTTCACACTGAAGTACTTAAGCTCTCTGATAATTTTACACCCTTATATGCCACATATTTCTAGAACCCCATCATTTCCTAGCTGAAGTGGTTTTAAAAATATGTGAAGTGCTCCAATAATTTTAAATTATTCTGTGCACTGCAAGCTCAGAACCCTGATCACCTCCAAATTTAAGAGCTTATAAAAATTTGAAGTAGCCCAATATTTCTGAATGATTGGGTATTGTGATTTCGCTTGTTTTATAAAGTGCTTCCATTTGGAAGGAAGTCTGGTGACAAACTGAAATATAGCTGTTGGCTAGCAAATCTAGCCAGGTAAAAATACAGTATTAAAAAATGAATCAGAGAATATGTTTATGCCTCACGAAAAACAGAACTTAAGCAATGCAATGAAGAGGACAAGGAATCCTGAATCCTCCCTCATTAACAAGCAAAGGAGAAAAGATCTGCCCAAAACTTCATTAAATAACTATACGTACAAAACTGTTTAACATAGTAGGATATACAGAAGATGCAATAAATACTGCATTGTTTCCAGGAGAGTTATAGTTATTCAAATATAGCCTTTAAAGATATGTTTTGTGAATAACTGTACTGCATATTATTTGATCATTTTGTCAATATGTAAGGAATTGACACACATCTCTCTTTAATCTGTGCTTTTTTTTCAAGGTTATTTTTTATACAATAAAATTGGACAAGAGTATTGTCTCATACAATAGATGCTACTGAAAAGTACATTCTATTTCAGTTGGTAATACCATTCAACCAATACACTGGTTTGCTGACAAAATGTATTATTTCTCAGATAGTTTGCAGATGGTTTATTATTTTGAAGGGGATTATATTTTAACTAATTATGCACGCATTGTGTGGGGCAACAATGATAGCTATCAGGTACATCCACCTATATAGGGGAAAGAGAGGCTGCTGTATAGATCACCTCATTTGTGCTCATAACCTATAGAAAAAAGATAACCCTCTACAGCAGGAATTTCAGAGACGTCTGTCAGCTTGCATTTCAGTGAATTCCCACATACTCTCAGAAAATACATTGCAAAATGAAATCTCCTGTGTTCGGCTTTCTCTGTCCTCAACATTTTCTTTTACCTTGCCCCTTCTTGCACACGTACAGTGGGATTTCAAATTGGAGACTTCCCAGGCTTTTTTTTTTCCTTTAAGTTCCGTATTAATATTTAGCTGAGGATTGGTAGTGGCCAGGAAGTTCTCACTGCAAAGCAGCACCTTGGGGAAAGGCAGACTATCTACAGAACAGGAAGCAAAGAGAACATTATGTTGCCAAGATTTCTTCCCTTTTCACCCAGTGTCAGGACCTATTACCACCATCGGAAGTTATTTTGGTTAATGTTGTAATTTTGCTTTGTATCACTTTCTGAGGAGTCTGCAATTATCTTCCTTGTTTTCTGCCTTAGTAACATAATATTAAATCCATTCAGCAGAGCCATATACTTGCCTGCTAAGGTGTGCACATATCTTCCATTAGGATTAAGGATAACGGTGTTCAGGAGTGGAAAAGCAGCTAATAAAGAATGCAACCCTTCAAGCACCTTTTTCCTAAACCAAACTCTGATCCACAAACAGGTCACAAATTCCTTCTCGAAGCAAGGTAAGACTGAAGTCAAACAGAGGGCCTCCTAAACTTCCTCAGCAAAAAAAGACATTTAACAGAAAGAATCATCAAGATTTCAGCAGAATTCCTGAAGGTGAGGAATTTTATCGTCTGCCATAAATAGAATATGTATCCAGTATTTTCTAGTGAGAGTGGCATGTGAAAGAGAAATACAACAGTTAGCATGCCAACTAAAATGAAAAAGTAGAAAATAGTATTAAATGATTTATTTTCTAGATTGATAACTAAATATCTTGACAAATATTTAAATAGCCTGACACAGACTCTTCATAAGAGGTTCAAAAATTTTTCTTCAGGTAACAAAACTTGGAGGAGAATACATCTTTCTTGAAATGACATTAAATCATTTATTGTTCTTTCTTACCATGCAGCAACATAAATATTTATTTTGAGTCTTTAGCTCTGACTTCTTGGAGTAAAAGAAAATGAAACTTCTCCAGGAATTTTTGACAAGACTCAATAATGAGATTTTTGCCTAATGAAAGGTCTATCCCATTACTAGTTTGCAGTTTGCACTAGAAGGTTCACTAGTGAAATGTCTCCAACTCCTTCCTCCTGACCCTGGATTTTAAGGATGGAATGTGCTGATTACTAAGAGTTGTGTAGGAACATAATTACTACAGGAATAAAGCTTACTTTAAGCTTCTAGTAAATGAGTACATTCTCAAAATGGGGCAAAGGTACAAGTAAAGAAAGAATGTTTTCTTTTCCATTTTACCCCAGTTGTTTTGTACATCCCTGTTTTCTCTTGTGTGTTGACTTTAAGTGAAGGCTAACTGAGTCAAGAAAGGCAGGTTATAAAACACCCAATTTTGCTTAACAGAAGGAAGAGCGATAGCAAACACAAATAATCTGAGCAGGTTTAGAGGGTTTAGTCATCCTGTTTTAAGGAAGTTTGAGTCAGAATATGTTGGATTTAACATGCCATGGGGATGACTCATTCTGCTCAGATACATTGTGTTTCATTATTATTGCATGATGTGACATATTGATATAATCACATGAATTGTCAAAACAAGATGTCAAATGTGTGAAATTAAAATGGAGCAAAGTTTGGGAAAAGTTCTCAGAACTGACTATGTGTTATTACTTAATTATATATTTTACTCCATTTTGAAAAGCAGGTGTTTCTGTATTAGTACTTCTTTGGACTTGTGTTTAGAGTGTTTTCCCTTAGTTTAACCAGATTACAGACAACATTCACATGGCCAGATAACCAGAAAACACTCTCTCAACGTAAATGTATTTTTTCCACAACAGTAAGATATGGCACAGGAAAGTCCTTTCTGTTCTACAATTCCTGATTCCTTTTGTCAGGTCCAGGCAGACTATAAAGCAACAATATTTTAATTAGGATTTTGCCAATCTCTCGAAGAAGTACTAAGGACTAATACCTCCAGAGAAGAAATTGCAACTTTGCAAAAAGTACTTTGAGTCTCCAGCCATTTCTAAAACCCTTATAAACACTGGAATGAACTGAGTCTAATTTGTGCCCCATTGTAAACAAGTATAGTTGTTATGTCACTTCCATACTCACAGGTAACCACTATAGTCTTCATTAATCATAAGAACAATCAGACTGTTCCCGAACAGGTCACTATTCAGATCAGACAATCTGTAGCCTTTCTTTTTGACTAGCAGCTGTAGCGGTTTGAGGCTGAAATACTCTTTACAAAACTTTCTAAATACATGACAGGTGCTAGTTTTGCAGGAACATGTACTTTCTGTACAGAAAGTAGAGAGAAGTCTATAGTATTCTCAAATTCTGACACTTCTGCAAGAAAAGACTCTCTCCCTGAGGAATCTCAGCTACATAAAATATAATACAAGATGCCCGATATCTCAGGGTTGCAGAGGCTTTGAACATACCGAAACATTTGTCCATTGTCATTCATGTCCATGTTGAGTCTGGTTTCCTGCCAGAGCAGTTCCCGTGGCTCACTGGCACAGGATATGCTCCTGCAGTTGAAGACCTAACTGAGAATACTGTTCTGTTTTTACTGAATAGGAAAAAAAAGGTCAATATATACGAACAACCATCTAAACTCAGCCCTGATGTTAAAATACTAGTTCACATTACATTAGTGTTTTGCTCTCAAGAGAATATAACAGAGTTTTAAGAAAAAAAATAAATCCCAGTGTATAAACAAGCTAAAATATTTGGAAGCATTTCAGTTTGAATCATTTTGACACATCATGCTAGAAACAAATAAAAAAATAAAATAAAAAAAGGATGTGTAAAATTTTAGTTCATTGCTGAACTATAAAACAATTCCCATGCCAAAAAACAAAAACAGATAAAAAAACAAACAAACAAAACCAAGAAATACCCTATACTTACTATGGGTTAGTTCAAATCCTGCCTGAAGCATTGCACACAGTAATAATGATGATAACATCTAGTCCAATAATACAAAATCAATAAAAAACATTGAACTACAATCCAAGGAAAATCTAGAATGTCATTTGGTTGATTATTAGTTAAATTGACACCTGCCAAACTAAATACAAATGCAAACTTTATTTTATATGGAAAATTAAAGTTATTAAATAACTATTTTATAAAACAAGAAGAAAACTAAAGTTTGTGATGGTGTTAACATATAATCCTAACAATCTTATGCACTAGGCTTTTAAATATTTGAGGAAAAGAAAGATCTGATGTATAAATTGTACAAATATAGCTTTTGCAAGTGGTCTTTCAGTTCTTATTGATCATGACCCTGGCATTCATTGTCTAATTATACTAAAATCTCTGCTTTATCTCCAGTGTAGTGAGAAATAATTCCTTGAAATTAATCAGTACTCCAAGCACACCATTCCTAATTACAACATGATCTTTGTTGTATTTGGTACACTATTTTGTTGATGCTCTTGAGAAGAATCTGACCAACCTCATAAACAAAATCATAATATCCAGGTGACATTTTTATTCTTTCAGATATTCTATAATGAAAATATTCCACAAAACATTAAGGCAAATAACTGGAACATAAAAGTTACACTAGGATTTTATATGCTGGAGTTCCCACCAAAAAAGCAAATTAGAAGAAAAAAGGTGAAAATCAGGAAACTCTCCCTTCTAATCTCAGAATACAACTACTTCAGGAAGATTTTTTTTTTTTTTTGTAAGTTATTTTTGAGCTCTGTTTGTGAGTCAGGATTTTGATACCTATTTCTCCCACTGAGTAATAATATTACAGATTGCAATTACCTAAATACCTATCTTATAACAACTGCTGCCTGTGCTTATTAAAAAGAAACCACTTGTGAAAGCTAAGAGCACTTCATACTTTAAATGGTTAAATTTCCCTTGGGATAAGAGGTTTAAATCTTGTTTAACATATGTATATTCCTGATTACCTAATTGATAATGAACTAAGAGGACAGGTAGAGCAGTTGTTGCCTACATCACTCAAACACATTGTACTTAGCAATTTAAATGAATAGGGATGGCATTGAATATTTTATGCTTGCAGGGTACTGCTAATTTCACATGGTGCTATACAAATACAGCAATGAATTCCATGTGGCCTATGTAAAATGTTAGATGAGGTTCTTTTAATAATAATCATCTCAGTATGTTTACCCACATGTTTTTAAAAAAAAAAAAAAGAAAAGAAAAGAAAAGAAACACTTGTGATAGCAAAAGCTTAGCTAGTTTTGGTCACAATGGAAGAAAAAGGGAAGTGAGCACAGTAGTCTAATAAAAAGAATCATAATACATCAGATATAAAAAAATACTTTACCAAACCGTGTTATGAGAGATTTCAGAATTTCTTCCAATCTTAACTGGAATTATTTTCTCATGGTTTTCGTACATTTTATAGAAAGAGAAAATAACTTTGCTAACAGACCCTTTGTTTGTGCAAGGGCCAAGGACCCAAAAAACAGTAGCAAATTGGTGGAACCAAACTGATATGGAATTTTTGGAATTATATCTGGCAGAACCTGATCGTAGCCTATGAAAGCAATTTATTTTTGAGGTTGCAGTTAATAGGGCCTGAGTGGGTTAGTTAATCTGTTACTCAGCTACTCCCAAAACTGAAGATGTGCCCTTAGATACTACTCAAGGCATAGATGAAAATGCAACCAAAACAGTAAAGAACAATAAATTATGCTCACAACCACTTTTGTCTACCTTGAACAAAATAACTAGTTTTGTTGCTTGTGCTCAGAACCCCCTGTACAGTCCAATCCTGTTCAGGTAACAACATAAGCTTGAGCTCGGTTAATTCAACAGCAGACTTTTGTGAGAACTAGCATCAAAGTTACACATTTTCAGGAAAAAGGTACATTCAGCTTCAAGAGTCATTCAAGCTCTATGACATTTGGTTTAATCTTCTGTACAGGTGTTTCATATTTCTTATATACCCATTTTAAATGCTCAGTGAAGTAGGCAACGTTTCCCTCAATAGAGAATTATTTAGAAAAACAGCACATTGTAAATTCTATTTCTAGTAGTCCAAGAAATAGTTGATGCAGTAAAACCCCTAGTTCTAAATTATAAATATCCTGTGGCAGATGTGCTTTTAATTGTCAAGTACAGAAACTAGGTCACTTTAGTTGAAAAAAACTGAGCTCCAAATTTGTAAACATATTAACTACCTAAAATCCCTTGCTATTTAAAGTTGTTATTTACTCTTGCTGAGTCTTTGAATGACTTTTGACATTTGCCGTAGAAAAAGCAGGTGCAAGTCTCATTTTTGGATTTTGCAAACAGAACTCTGTCAATCTGGTCAGAAACTGCCAAGATCTTTCACCCTTTTTTGATTATGTTCCTTGTCCCAGAAAGCTCAGGAAAGGCATTACATAATCTATCACATACTTTAGCAAAAACACACCTTTTATCCCTCTATTGATTTAAAAGTAGATCATGAAATTCTTCTACCTTCACAGACAGTGCATTTTCACAGTCTTTAAGCAATAATTTGGACATATGTAGTATCTTCTCAGGAAGTCTATTTCTAATAGGTATGGTCCATTTTAAATTACATTTGATAGAAATGGAAGGAAAATCAAAACAGTGTTTCTATGATGTCTTTCCTACAGTACTGTTAGGTTGCACTGCTGCGTACATATAGCAAAGACAGCTCTTCTAAGTGGTTTCTAAATATGTATTGAACCCTTAACCACTGAATAATTTAAAAACATTTGCTATAGTCCTGATATTCTTTTATTATCACAGGTATTTTATGTTAATTTTCTCCATTCTCCATTTATTCAAAGACAAATAATGACTCTAAAGCATACCCCAAAAACAGTTTTCTTAAATCCTGCGGAAGTAATAACCTACAGAATTCATTCTCATACTATTTTTTAATAGTTTCAACTGCTCAGACAGAATGCCAACAGCCTTCTCCTATCATGTATAGGGAGACTATGAGAGCTAATGAAAGACAGGTAGTTTCAATAAAAAAACAGAGCTACAACAAGGGAAGAAATGGCTGCTACTTGGACGAACCAGTGGGTCTTTGAAACCAAAATCCTTTTTCATTTAATGATAAATATGATTGTTGTTTTGAGGGGAATAAACTCACATAAGATTTGGCTGAAATTGCTATTGTCTGAAGTCACTTGACTGTCTAGAGTTGCTTGATCATTCTGACGTGCTTAATTCTAGTGTGCTTCAACTTTCTCATTTAAATATCTCTTCTCATTAATCATTAGTGCTTTCCTTCCTGGGTCATTG
This sequence comes from Dromaius novaehollandiae, assembly GCF_036370855.1. NCBI lineage: Eukaryota > Metazoa > Chordata > Aves > Casuariiformes > Dromaiidae > Dromaius > Dromaius novaehollandiae. The sequence continues at coordinate 127,002,073 of NC_088099.1, forward strand.
AGAGCATAATACTTCATTGTGTCAGCTGAAGGTGTGCTGACCTACTTTTCCTGGTTAATTTCAAGGGTAGGATCAGATGTTCCATTGCTGTTAGTAATTGATCTAACGATAGATCTTTACTGGAGGACCCATGACATGGTCTAAAGGGCACTCCAGGCATCACTGACTTCAAGGTCATAATTGAAATGAAAAATTCTCCAGTGAATTAGGTAACTTGACTGCATAGTCTGTTCTTGAAAATGATTCCTTCAAAAACATATTGCTATTGTTTGATAAAAACTGGGTTTTAATGTAGGAGATCATATGAAGTTGTTGCTACCTTTTGGTGTGTTTTTTTTTTTTTTTTAATGTTAGAGGTTTCTTAGCCGTGTTAATTTTATATTAATTAACAACATAGTGCAAGTGGGAATACACAGAGCTAAATGATAATTCAAAAGAGATTTCGAGAGGTAAAAAAAAGATCCTGGATGACAGCACTGCCAAACCATTCAGCAGAAATGATAGTTTGCTGTAGAAGGCACAAAGAAATACTTCCAAACAAAATCATCTGTCAGGAACAGACTGCTAAACTGCTAAGGAGGAGAGATAGTCACTTTGTTCATGCTCTCTTCCTCTGGCACACCACAAAATTTGATTTTTCAGGTCTCACACTGCAATGCAGTTTCATAAAATGTTACTTCAATGCACACACTCCCACAGGTAGAAGATATACAGATCTGCTAGGCAAGCTTCTGATCTGACAGGTTTTTTTTTCTTCTTTTTTTTGGCAGTGGTCTCAGACTATCACCAAAACAAGTGAAAATATCTGTCTAAGATGCAATATTAACCTGCACAGTAAGGCTCTCATAAATGTATAAATAAGGTACAAACAAAATGCAGAGTGACGTGCAGCTTGATCGCTTCTGAAATGCATGCCTATTTGTCTGTTGATTTTCACCCTTTTTTTTTAATATTCCAGATATTGAATAACTTACACTGGTAAAAAACAATGGATTTTTACACAATGTCTATATAAAAATAAATAGCATAATTCACACAGATCAGTTCTTTTTCCTATTCTTTTCCCTTGTTAGCTTGCCTGTTTTAGTAAAGTGATTTTTTCTGACTTCTAAAATTTGCTTTTTAGAATTAATGTGTGCATAAACTGATGTAGTATTTCAGCCTTGCAAACACTTCTATGACAAAAATAGTAATAATAACATATTTCTTCTTAAAATCATTGCCTAATATATAAATAAAAATGATTGGTGTCTTAGTAGAGAAAAATGAAATGTATGTTTACCAAAAATGTTAGAGTTTATTTAATGAAAGATTTCTATTAAAACCTGTATGGAAGGTTGTTTTTTTAAAGCCTATATTAAAATTCAAAATAAAAGTTAATGTTTTCAAAACTATATTCATTATGTTTGCCTTTGAATATGATATTTAAATTGATTATGAATGGTACTGGAAACCAAAAGATCATTCTAAAAGTTTTGTTCATACAGTCTGTTAACAGAAACAAGACCTATGGCATATGTATCCAATCAAAACAGCTCAAGTTTCCTATACTCTCTATGATAATCCCCCAAATCAGTTCACAAACAATCCCGTGGTTGAAATATAGTCGCATAAAATTTAGTTGAATAACTGTAAAATAAACATTACATACATGTCACTAACAAAAGAAAGTTAAATTTAGCACAAAGTATTTAATCTAGCCCTTTTGAAATATATTATATTCTAAACATATCAGTAATGCTTAGGAAATACTTCCATTTTATATACATTCACATATTTTATGATGTATTGCAGATCAGTTACTGCCCAACAGAAACTAATGAGCATAGAGTCACCCTTCTAGTTAAGCTAAAATGCAAGAGTTACCTTCCTTTTTATTTAGTAATTGACCAAACAATAAAAATTACCATCCAAAATACAGGCTACAGTAGTCCTAGAGCATTTGCAAAGATTTTCTGGGGACTGACGGAGAAAACATGAAACCCTGCTATGTCGCGCTGCGTCAGAGGAAAACAGAGGAAACGGAGAATAGAGGAAGAGCCAGCCATAAGACAAGCTCTGGAAATAACGGTCCTGAAAAAGAATAATGGAGACTGATCTGGGGAGGTGGGAAAAAAAAGGGGAGATTATAAAGATATTGTTTCCATTTTTGTGATTCCTATCACAAATAGGAATATTCTAAATAAACAAGGCTTTACTTTTTCTCTGTAAAGGATAAATATGAGTGTTCCAGAGAAAGATCTATCCCTCAGGTATCATCCTCAAATATATATTATTATTGTCAGTGCTGGTAATACTATTAAAATCAAGCTAGAAGAAGTCAACAAATCACTTCAGCTCTTGAAGCTGAAGTGTACTTCCTTTGCGTCACCAATATGACCTAATCAAGCTTCCTAGCAGCCAGAAAGTGGAGATTCATGACAAGTAGTGATAGAATTGGGATTCCAAGCCTGTCTAAAATCATCCTACCAGACCAAAAAAAGGCTCCTTCTGCTTCACTACTGCAAAGGCAAAACAAATTTACAATTATTCTAACATAGTCACCAGATCTCACGTAAGCAAATCACAGTCGTAAGTCTTTCACGTCGGTCATGGCTATGACTGGACTCACTACCAATTTCCATCTATTTGCCAACGAGGAGATCATTATTATTCCTACCCAACCATTATAAGTGTTACAAAGTTTGCCTCACACCATGCAAACAAGCATGCAGAAGACACCAATTTTCCACAAAATACCGTTTGCCAAAGAAGTTAACTGTGTATAAAAGGCAGTGAAAGGAAACTGAAGCTTCCTTCTCAGCTGAATGTTTTGGTGTCTTCAGCTGACAGGGAGGTTGTCCTTCCAAAAATTTCCTTGAATCTCTGCCTAGCAGCTTCACTTTCATCTTATGTTTATCATGAGCCAACTGCTTTATCTCAGACAGCATACATCTCCTAGACACTGCCATACAGTTATGAAACTGGCATAAATCAAACTTTTGAAAATAAGCATAGGTTAAAACATATTTTAAAATACTTAAAGAATACATGGAACAGGAAGAAAAAAGAAAAAGGAGCATGTTTTGGTAAAGTAGGTAGGATAAAACTTTTAGCAGTGATGATTTTTATTAAAATGAGTATCTATTGCTGGTTTATCAATGGGTAGCTATTTTAAAATTTAAGCAGTGCCAAAGGCACTATGCTTGTATCCTCTGAAGTTGATACAAGCAGATATAGCAGACCTCACATTAGAAATAAAATATTTTTTGCAGGAAAAACTGCTGCCAGCCAAACAGATTTCAGTCTTCACATCCTAATTCAAGCTTTCTAGTCTAACCATTGACTTGTGAGATTCTCACTGTTTATTTCAGTGTGTAACTTCTGAGTTTTCTTTAAAAATATATGAAGACATTACTGAGGACCTGATTCAATAAAAAGCATGTCCAGACCTCTATGCCCTGGAAGCTCAAACAATGTTGCAAAAGCTGCAGAAATGGGACATATTTTTTATTGGATTGGGTACTGAGAACGCTCATAAGTTTTTCGTATTGATTTTTGTAACAGCCAGCAGTGAAAGACACAGACAATATTAGCTTCACCCACTGCAGGCCTATGGATTCCACTTTCTACATGGAACAGGGCATGGAATGAAACAGTGAGCAACCAATTTAAAAATCGAGTGCAGGATAATTTTTGTTCTGCGTAAAATCAGATGTGTACCTTATTACAACAAGAACACTTTCAAGACAAATACCTTACTGAGATTCACAAATGACTAAAAAAGGCTTAAGTGTGGTCATAATTGCACTTTTCACTTTTAAAATGCTTTCACATAATGTTAGCACTATTTTTGATGTGTACGGCTTACTTCAAAAAACAATGCAGCCCTGAATAACAAAAGTAAATAAGGTATCTTGAAAAATAAAAATATCTTGTTCACACACAAAAATATCAGTCAGATGAAGACCAAAAGCTCAAATTCCTCAGCTCCTTAAGAGGAATCATATTCTATCTACAAACTTTTCTTTCCTTTTCTGCATGATGGTCAAGAAAGTCTTAAGTAGCCATTACTTTCACTCTTTATGCATGGCTTCCTATCAGCAGCAACAGCTAACTCCATCCATATTTTCCACTTTCCAACCAGAAGAAGCAAAGCTCATATTCTGTAGCAGGCTACTTTAGCTGTTTCCCATCTAATAGAGTGGTTAGACTATGTTGCAGCTATAGGTGTCCCAAGTAAACTACTGCAAAGCTACATAGAGAAATGACAGTAGAGAAGTCAGTTAAAAACAACAGCCCAGTGGTCTTCTAAGTCAACCAGTCAATCAGCTGTCGGCTGCCAACCTACCCCACCATTTTCTTACTAGCTACAAAATCACAACTGCAACTCAAAACTGGTCAACGTGCTTCACACACAAATGATTTAAATGCTTGAGTCTTTTTGTAGTTTCTGGTGTCAACAGTAGTGCCTAGCTCCTGCCAGACTGGACTGTAACAGTAAGATAGGTAATGTGCTCTGTCCCCTCCCAAAGAGCCTTACACAATTTAGAAGGGATTAGTAGGACCTTGTAAAAATTTAACAGGGTTCTGAAAACTTGTGGAACTCACTTAATTTCTGATTTTTCTCTATGCTGCCAAAAGACTTGAGATTGATTGAGATAAACCAAAAGCCTGAGTCAGACAAAAGATTGAGTCCGACACTGGACTTTTGTGACACTGGACTTTTGTAACAGAGATATAACTTTCTATTAACTACTAAAAGTCGGTCTAAGATTCAAGCTGAGGGTGTTAGGCAATAATAAAACATCCAAAAAACACTGGATGGACTAAAATCCTAATTAATTTTTTCTAATGTAGGCCTCAGACAAGTAAGCATGGATTTCAGTTCTCATCCAATACAGTTCTCCTGGAGGTTCTCCTTTGAGATTACATGAAATCCTTGATGTGTAAAAGGAAAACTGGAAAAGGTCTCTAGTTTCAAGCTTTACTTGGAAGAGATCATTAGTGGAAATACCAGATAAGTATAAACCTTCAAATTCAAAGTCTTTTAACACATCGAAGATAGAAATAAGATTCCAATTCTGAAATCTTAAAATCTCTTTATGACTTCAAAGAAGTTTTACCACAGCAGCCTCAAAGAGTGGGTGACATTTTTCAAAAAAAAAAAAAAAAAAAAATCCACTGAAAACAAGACCTACAGAAAGTCTTTCTCAGCTTTCTTCCATAGTTTAGAAATGAGCACCATGTCAGTAAAAACTTGATCATGTTTGGCAGTTGCATTTCTTTCAAATTGTTATGCTGTGTTAATAGGTACCAGTTGCATTTACTAAAATCCTTAAGAATTAAAACATGATTTTACTCAGAGAATACCTTGATTGTAGCAGAGTTAGAAGTAAGTCTAAGATTACATGCCTCTCTACGTGTTGTAAGAGCTTCATCTTTTTTTAATAAATTTAAAAGATTTGTTTAACTCTTTCTACTGTTCAGGATTATTCATACCTGACATCAAGTGCCATGGACCAGACATTATATTTTTATCTAGCTCCAACAGAAAAATAAAAGAAACTAATTATTTTTTTGTTTTGTAGAGTGAATATTTATAGAAAAGAGCTAATGTAAGCAACCAATAGTTTATTATTATAAGATGATAGATACTTGTCAGGGATTTGTTTTACCTCAATCATATTTGCATCATGTATTTTTGGAAATATTAATCTATATCCATTTGAAACATATTTGTTATGGACAAAAACCTGCATTGAAATATGAAAAGATACTTTCATTTTGTAAATTAAAGCTTAGTCTATAAGGGTATCTTGAACTCAAATGCAGTAATACAAGTCTACCATTTCAAATTTAATCGAATTCTTACTTGTGTAAAACTTAGTTTATGTATCAATAACATTTTTCAGCCCATCTGCTTGAAAGCAGAAAGAGATGAATGCAGTCATGTAATGTTTCATAAAATATATAACCTTTATAAAAAGGTAATCCAAGAACTGTAAAAAGTTTGATTACAAGCAGGTTTTATATTACTAAACAAACAAAAATCCCACCATAGTTTGGAATGGTTTAAATCCAAATTAGAGCATAAGACCTTTGATTAACATTTTATACATCATATGATTATTACTTAAATAAAAATCTTCTCATTGGTGTTCATGTGGTTTAAGTATTTATGGTCACTGGTTTTTACTGTTCTAACATCAACAATGTCCAGGCCTGTTACCCTTTATTACATACAGTCAGCTGATGTACTATATAGCCAGTGGCCCATGACAAAAATGGACTGTACAATCAGAACAGTAAGAAAATCAAGTTGATACAACTAACAATTTCTGACATCTGATTTTGATGGAAATGGGACTATACATTTAAATCCTCTGTATTCAAATACAAAAAGAGACAAATTTATTCACTTTTATTACAATTTGTTTTAAATACTGGCTATTTACAGTTAGCTCAAGATTCAGAATACTCTGAAGAAATTTTCAATATATAAAATTCAGCAATCTGCTACTTTGCCCTTTTGGACTTCACATTTTGTTTTTGACCAATTTAGACCTGCATGCTGTCCTTCAAGGAGGATTGATGGCTGTGGGGAGAGGAGGGATATCTATCCTCAACTGGAACAAGTCCCAAGAGGCAGCTACTACAACTTCTAACACTTTATTATTGGTTAATTTGGGGGCTTCTTTCACTCAGATGAGACATAGCTAGAAGGATGTCACTGCACAAATCAATACCTACTGCCTTGCCATTGATGTGTCTGCTACCTTAAACAACAACAGCTGTGTCTACAATCATCTCTGAGTTGTTCAGGATACTAATTATTGTAAGCACACTACTCCTGATAACAGACTGTCCAGGAAAATGCTGGCCTCCTAATGCATACTTGAAGGGCTTGCCGCACATTCTCCAGTAGCCTTTGCCATTTCATTTTCTGTCTTTACTGTGTCCAGAAATGGTTTCACTTCTGTTTAATTTAAAATTCATGTGCACATGTGGCTTTATGTTGAAAAAGTTCAGTTGCTGAATTTATTAAAAGTAGAACATGTTTGCAATGCCTACACCACAAGTGGTATTAAGAAGCAATATGTTTTACATAGATTTAAATTTCTTTTTTTCTGAGCTTTTGACCTAACATGAGAATCCAGCACTTTTTAAAACAGTATACGGAAATGAGTTAAATGTGTATTTTAATTCATTTACAGGTGTTGTTGGGGTCCATCAATGAGTAAACTTCATTAATTACTTTTTCCAGGCTGTCTCCTGAAAGAGAATGGCTTTCTCTTGATGTTAAGCACAGATTTCTCATTTATTGTGAAAATCAGTGGTACGTAAAGACAATCCTCAGCATGCTTCTAAGTGGCACAAGATACAGAAGACTGTACCCAGCTTTGCTTAAAAGGACATCATAGTTCTGAACTCTGCTTCAGCACAACTTATCAATATCGGCATACTTTATCTCAGATGTGCTGCTCTGCAATTACTTCTTAGCAGATAGTATGAAATTTCATACTAGGGGTAAGAATGCCTTAAAACATGATTCCTTTGGAAGTAAGAGAAGGTACATATATCTTAAATGGAGCATTAGTGCTTTATTGAAAGGTGGTGACTGAATGTAGTGTGTATTAGTTACTACAGGATATTTCCATGGTGGTTTGTGTGGGTTCACTGGAAGAGTTTATCTGAAGTTAACCAAGACGAAGCATTTGTTTTTCATTATGCATCTCTAGCCAGATTTTACCTTTGCCCATTTCTTTCCCCAGGAGGTTGCTGCCACTGCTTTAACAACCGTCCCACATCTTTCAGTGAGCGCCAGGTCCGACCAGACCTACGGGTTCAGAGTCATAAACACTGCTGCCATTATTATACTGTTCTTCGCTTTACTGTGAAAAGTACTGTACATAGTATGGTTAGTAACTAATTTTATAAATTCTGTATGAGACAACAAAGTGAATAATTAAAGGAATATTCACATGGTGAAAAGCATGTGCAAGTCCTTTAGGAAGAAGCCCTCTCCATAAATACTCCAGGCATTTTTGTTATGCAATATCCATATTAGAAACTCACATGCCTAACAAGATGTTTCAGCTCCTTAAAGAAATCTTTGAAGAGTGGTAAGCAGGCTATGGACAAGGCAGATCCAGTCAATAATTTATTTGATTTTGAAAAAACTTTTTACATTGGCCCTCACCCAAAGGTCTAAAAAACCTTTTCCACTACAGGATGAGAAAGTCTTCACATGAAAATAAATATGTATACACAAACATATATATTTAAAAGAAAAGGGAAAAAATGGTCAATTTTCATGATGAAAGGAGGTTAACAGATTGCAGATGAAATTCAGTGCAGATAAAGAGTTAAAGCAATGATAAGAACAACCATAACCTTCCATATATAGTGAGAAGGTCTGATCTGACTGTTACTACCCAGGAACAAACCTTAAGGCTTTTAACTAGATATTTCTATGTCATCATTTCAAGTGTCAGTAGCAGTATTTGAAAAAAGAAAAAGAAAATAAAAACACACAATACACAACACTAACAATGGTGGAAAATATTAGGAAAGGAATAGAACTAAAATAAAAAGTGTTTCTATACTATTGCATCTGCATCCTGAATGGTTCATGCACACACATTTTAGGGTACACTAACTCTAGAATTTTCCATAGAATAGTCTACAATATATTCCCAGAACATAAAAACAGGAAACATAGCCCAGTCCAGAGAAAGTAAATGAAAGATGAGGTTAAGTCATTTTTCTCCAGACTGAGATACATGGATGATGGAAAACAAGCATTAAAGTTGACAAGCCTTGATTTTAAAGGCAATTTAGCATAATTCAGTTCTGTTTCTGATGTTCCTTAGGCACTTGGCTACCTCCACAAAGAAACTTTCCTTTAGTCCATAGGCCTGACAGGTACTCTAAAACACTTTCAGAAATTCTAACTTCGGCTGAATCAGAGTCTATCTGTATTATATTGATATATGAATGAACAAGTAAATCAATAAATAAATCACATTACACATTCAATGAGAATAGCTGTAAGAAAAGAAAAGAGCAAGAATCAGGCTACTGAGCGGTACAGCAACTTTGCTAAAGTAGCTACACCTGAACTGGTTTAGCAATGAACTGAACATGAACATGAACTGAAGGATGAAGTCCTGACCCAGTGAAGTCAAAGTTTTGCCATTGACTCTGCTGCGCCAGATTTATCCAAACCAAAGAAATCTCAAAGGAAACAGAGAAATCTGGAAAAGATGTCTGGAATATGAATCACAGCCAAACATGCACTACAGCCTTTTGAGGAAAGGTCGAAAAAGGCTTTCCAAAAAGGAACTCCAGAGTAAAAGAAAATTGTAACAGTAGATCCTTGCTTTCTCCCTGCCCCATTCAGCAGCTAAATAACAATAGTCTTTCAAGGCTGAACCTAGAGAACGCCTCGGCATTTAGCTAACCCTGCTCCCTTTGGAAACAATCCATTGTCTCCCAAGCCAAGAGCTTCTTAGAGAGCTCCAAAATGAGTACTGCATCTTTTAAACATGTGCTTAGACTTGCTTAAATCAGAAAATAAGAGGGAGCCATGTTAACAAAATGAAAATTATCTGTAAACTACATAATACTAAGTTAAACTTGAAGTTAGTAACGGCATATCTAACATTCTTTTTTTAAAAAAAAATAAAACATCAGCAGAACTTTTGAATAGAACTTTTAAGATTTTTTCCATTTCAAAATTGAAGCAGTGATTCTCAGTGATCTTCAAAGTGGCAGAATTCTATCTGAAAAAAAAAAGAGGTATTGTGGCTCACATTAGTACAGTACAAACTACGCAGCACAAATGGTATGTTAATCACAGAGCACCAATACAGGGGAAAATGAGGGTTCAGAAAAGACCCCTTTAATAATCCCTGTATATGTAAAGATTATTATGCAGGCATTCACATTCACAAATTTTTATAGTTGTGGGGGACTCACACATTTAGCAGCTCTCGAGTGACTGCAGTATTCAGAAGGTAGAGAACGCTTTTGCCTGGTAGGTAGCTTGCTTTTATTTTCATTTCCTGTTCAGGAGTAAGATTACTGTTTGGGGAGAGTTAAATCTATTTCAGGCATAGGAATCATTTATCCCTAGAGGTGCTGAGCTTCGATTAATAGCTCTTGGATTCTTCTTATTCATCTTAACTCCAATTTGTGCTGCTTGGCACTAAGGGGTCCAGTTGGTTCCCTTCCTCATTTTCTATTCTCCCCTCCCCCAGCCAGCACAGTGTATCAGAGAGTGCATTCGCACTACCACCTCAGTTTAGGTATATATTTTCATGTAAAGTTAATGTTTTATACTTGATTGCTCAGTATTTCTCTCAGGTGGAGAGTCCTACTGATACTACATAACTCGTATGCCTTTTTGATGTTAATAAAAGTCTGAAACAATGTTAAATCAGAAATAGATCTGCTCAACATGTTATTTTTTAAAGCTGGCTATAATTCATATATGACATCTGTTTCAGTATTTGATGTCTCTCAATTTTAATTTTTGTGCAATAAAATCTTGGCCCACGTTACAGATTAACCACCTGTAAAATTATAGTTTTGTACACTGAAGCCATTTGCAGCTGTAATACAAGTACAAATTTAATCCAGAACTCTTAAGCCTCATTTATTTTGTACAGTTCAAAAGCACTCAAATCAATCTGCTGAAAATCTGACAAATACTTCGGGCTAAAATCTACTTTGAGTGTGCATCTCACACAAGTGGGAGATTTGGGATCGTCTTTCATCTGTCAGAAGCCTAAACAAGAAATTCTTAATGTAACCACTCCACTGTCTGCTGCTTCAATCAGTCCAGATACTCACAGATGAATCCCACCACTGGTTTTCCCTCACCAGTGGAAAATGATCTCGTTGACACCATGGGGAGTGGGGGGAACCAAAGGCCTTGGCTACAACTCCATTTTTAACTTGTTTGAAACATTCATTAATTCAAAGTTCAGCTTACTCTCTGTTAGCCTAATGGTTTTACATTGCTGGAGATTATAAAGCCTGAAAGAGACCAGCTGTGCTCAACCCTGCCAGATAACACCATTTTGCCAAGACTATATGTCTCACGCCCTCCTCCAGAAAATGAACATTCCTTGGAAATACCTATTACCTGTGTATTGTACTGAGGAATTTCTGCTGAACACTCTAATATCTTTACTTCTGATACCTCCTAATACAGCCCGATTCACAAGCATCTATCACTCCCAGGCATCATAAATACTTCAAAATCTATGGCAGCTCATCTGTACAGCCACCACTTTATCAGTTCAGAGGTAGTTCCTTTAACAGGAACAAACATATCCAATAACTTTGGAAAATATAGTGCAAACAACAACAGGCAGCAGAGCTGGCTTAATGCGATATCCAAGGATTCTTTAGCTTAGTGGAATCCTCGGCTGGCACAGAACCAGCATAACTGCTTCCTTATTATATAAAAGGATTTATTTGTTTATCTTTAGCAATGCAATTGTTGCAAATGAAGACTGTTCCTGACCCAGGAGAATTTTCCCATTCTTCTCATGCATACATTAAAAAAGTAATTGTAACAAATTTTGAGATTATCATTTAACTAGAGGCATGAAAGCTTATTCATGAAAGAACTGAAAAAGCAGACTTTTTACAACTAGAGAGAAAAATCAAACTGGCACCAGTTAAAGAATTCAAAATATTTAAGATGAGGCATTTCAGAGAAATGTGTTATGTCACATGAAAAATTAACATGATGAAAACATTAAAGAAAAAATATTGATAACTGGAGAAAAAAAAGAACAGAAAAAGTGAAGAGGTAAATGAATGCATAACCATAGGTTATGTGTGCAATCTTGCAATACGTATACAAGGAATAAAAAGTCAATGAGGATGAGCTGAAAAGTCCAAAATGTAATCAAAAGTAAGGAAGAAGGAAATACAAGGCATAAAACATCAGCTACACAGCAGTGCTGAGAAGATTAGAGAATGAAGTTAAGAGAGAGTGCAAAAAATGATAAGAAAATTAAGGGTAGAAAATGAAAAGCAGATTGCATGAGGGTTTGAGATAAATCAGAATTTTTTAAAGTACATGGAGAAGAAGAGGTCAGCAAGGAGGAAAAGAGTAGGACCTCTCAGAAATGGAAGTGTAATTTATTCACAGAAGAGGTAGTTACTGCTATCAGTTTAAACAGATCTTCATATCAATTTTCAGAAAGGGGGATATGGAATGAATACTAGAAAACAATCATACATTTTGCATTTCTTGGTTTATAAAGAAAAAATAATGAAAGAAATTTTATCATTCAATGGCAGCTGATGAAGCAACTGTATAGTCCATTCAACTGGACTGCCTGTTTTTGGACTAGTGTCCATGGTTTGCACAATGCTAAGCACAATAACAGCCTACCATAAATAAGTCATCAAGTTTGATCAAGCTCTGGGAAAAATGAGATGCTGAGAAGTGTCCAAGTAGATAGAGGGAAACTTTTGCTGATATTTAAAAAAATCTTTTTAGAAATAACATTTTAGCTTCTGAAAACAGAAAGATAAATAAATCGAGCTTAGATAATCTAATGTATAATGATAAATGAACTTGGTACATTTAAGTAATGTTCAGGGTATATGTGGGAATTTAATGTAACCAGTTATGTATCAGTAGAGATGACATTAATAATACTGTTACATATGTCTTGAGGAAACTTATTATTTAATTATGACACTGTGGCATAGAGCCAAAAACCACTATCAAACTCAATGACTAAAATCTATAGTATTATATATAAAAATGTACTTTCCTTAATGTTAATTTCCTTAATGTTAAAGACATTACCAAAATATGGAGAACATCTTTATTTGCTTCTATTTTCTATAATAAATTAGAAATTTGGGCTGAACAAAAAGAGAAACCCATTCTCTTTTGGGAAACAGCATGCATAAGAGCAGTGAATGAAGAAGTCTACTTACCGATGGTGATTAAGAGTAAACACCCAACAGCTGCTTCATTCAGCTGAGGAATTCAACTTTCCTTTTCCATATGTTTTCTGAAACAGCACAGAAAAACGATTTTGTGTGACCAGTGAACAAGAAATAACAATAATGCTGTCTGGCTACTTTTGCCAAACCAATAAATGCGTTTAGAAGGGATTTAACACCAGAAGGTAGTCACGAGTAATTGGTAAGATGCTAAAACACCAATGCCAAGGTAAGCTCAGGAGTACTTCTGACATTTTATATTGTATTTGTATTGTCTTTATTCCTCAAAGCATCCACAGAATTAGACAAGACCTACAAGAGAATAATTTGTTCAGTCTTTATGGTACCTAAAGAGCAAGAATAAAGGGTTAAACAAAGAAGAATTTCAGCTTTCTTTTAAGAAGTTTCACAATTTCTGCTTTCCTAAACTCATCCTGAAAATATGAACTGACACAAACTCATCACAGGGTTGATAATGCCTTTTACTTCTACAACTCCAACTTTATCTGAAACTAGAAGAGCCTGTCCTTAGTTTAGATGAGGACTACAATCAATCACTTCTTCACTTCTAATTACTCCAGCTCCCAGTAAAAACACATTCCCTAGCTGCTCCTCGGGTTTTAATATTCCAGTTCTTCTGAACCAGCAGAGAAACATTCACCAAGATGTAGAGAAATAAATCTGAAAAAAACAAAATAATTCTAAACTTAAAAACAGGATTAGAAAACTTTGCAAAAATTATACTCTTCAGAAATACTATGAAATATTAATTTTGTTCCAGTGAACCAACTACAGCAGATTTACCCATGTACCTAAGCATATATCAAGAAATTATGACATCCGTGTGCCTTTTCTGCACCAGTGGTTTTGAACTTTTCTCATTCCTTCCCTTTCAGCTCTCTATTCCCCTCCACCGATCCTTTACACCTTAAGGGCCCCTCTGACCTCTCCTTGCCACTGGATCTTATTTGCTTGTCCTTAGAATTTTTAATGGTGATGTATCTGAAAGAGAAGTGGTGCTTGAGACCATAGTAGTCCGGGTTTTGTGTGCATGGGTGTTTTTTTCTTTCTCTGTCTCCCAACTGAGCTAATGTTTTGCAAAACAACTTGACATTTTCACAAAAAAGTTTAATTGTTTGTGATACCTGTTACAAAGACCCTTAAATACAAAAATTTAATCAGTGAATTTTAATACGAAAATATCACAGAAGCAACAGGCTGCCCGAATGTCTGTAGTTTACAGATACAGCTGACCTAGTTATAGCTTGATCAAATACATTAGGTGAAGATTCTCCCCAGAAGATTTATTTAGTATAAGTTTGGTGTTGTGATGGAGCTGTGCATGCTGGTTTGACAGCCAGAGGAAGGAGCGAGAAAGGGAAAAACTGGCTATCGACATCCACTGGTTCTGAGCTTTGCCTCACTTTCCTCAATTTTTCTGACTGCCCTACCTACTTGTAATTGAGTGACATAGAAACAGCAAACTGTTCTTTCCATTATATGGACTTTAGTACGTTTGTTTCCTGAAATGCTTCTTTGTATTCTTTCCTTTTTCCTTTTTTGTATTCTTTACCTTTGTGGAGGTACTGTTCCATGTTCAGAGAAAACAAAAAAAGGTATGCAGACTTACCACTACTGGAATCTAGGCCTCAAAATATGTCTACTTGAAAATACATTTTAATTTATCTAACCTAAGCATATGAAGAAGTGACTTCTTCTAAGGACTACCCTTCAAACAGGGTAAGATTCAATTCAACATTAACTTTGGTGACATAATTAATTTTTTCCTAAACATAGCTGTTTAGTGCCTTTGGAAATGCCTTAGCGTATCCTGGGTCCTGGCTTCCAGCTGCTGATTCAGAAAGGCCCAAGTCTTCCATAGGTGAAAGCAAATGACCATCAGCTCCATGCAGAGGACCCATCCATAGATTGACCCAGCACTCTCTAAAATAGGCAGCCACAACTACTCACCCTCTCCAGGTTCCACTGACTGTATGGGACAAATCTCCACTGACTATCATGCATAATTAGATGCCTGGCATGAGCAGTCTCAGTCTCAGTCTGAGTCCCAACTGTCTTTAGATTTCTCATTTGGAAAGGCATGTGAAGGCTGGATCCGTTATGAATATGGGAGAGCTTCCTAAAGAGAGCGTTCATTTAGCTATTCACTGGAAATGTTATGTAGCATATACTGCTCACTATATCTGGCACCAGTCAACAAAGGAAAATGGTCAGCATGCTGAAGAGCACAGTTTTCAGGAGACTCAGAAATCAAAACCATTTCCCCTTTTCCTGGACATGTTACTCTGTACTTACAAAAATCAAAGCTTATGTTGTTCTTTTATCATTATTGTTACATGGGCAGCTTGTTCATGATGTGTAAAATAGACATTTATTTTAATTCTCCTGAGTAATGGGAAAACATCTTGCAGGACAAAATACTAAGGCATCCCTCACAAAATAAACTTTTTCTATTTAATAAGACCAGGACAGCTGATCTGCAACTGTACATCTGGGATAATGAAAAGACGAAACTGTTTATACTAACACTACTATGTTAACTAACCATTTGTCCAATGATTCAAATTTATTTTTCATGATATCCAAGACCCAGCCAGACATCTCTATTTAGCATTACAAGGAGACATACAACTTGTTATATGTTAAGGTACACTTCTGCATTTTCCATGTCAAGTATTCTTATTATGTACCTGTCCTTTTGCTCAATTGCTTTAGTTCTCTAGCTTTTTGTCAATTAGACAATTACTTCAAAACTCTCAACATTTGTTAAACACATAGGTATTCTATTTCTCATATTATGACAGGCACTGTTTTACATATAAATTTAAAATAAAGCAAATATATAAAAGCATATGTACATATGTATTTGTTTACATTTATTGCAAAGATGATTCAAAACATCTGAATGCTTTATATAAGATTTTTTTGGGTATTTGTGAAAAAAAAATTTGAGGACAGACAATTCCCTTTTTTCTTCATTTTGTATTTGATAAAGGTAGAAAGCTATAAGAATAGGAAAAAGAGCCTGACCAGCAAGAAGAGATATTTCTTGGAGGTCAGAAAGTACAGACATAAAGTGAGAACCCTCCAATGATGAGCTAAACCTTGCCAGGAAATTAAAATAGATAGTATAAAGTTTTGTAGCCATATTAATAAAAAAAGAATTAGAGAAAATTGGGTTTGTTCTGTGAGGAGAAAGGGATAAATATTAACAATAATCTGGGTAGAGTTCTGAACTAAACAAGTTCCTTCCTCTGTTTTCAGTCTGGGTGAAGATGTAGAACAGGTGGACATAAGGAACGAGAAAAGATGGAGATAAATGAATATCTCCTTCTATCTGGCTATAAGAAAATCTTGATGCACACATGTTTAGGGAACTGGATAATCTCCATTACAGAATACTGAAGGAGCTAGCACATGAAATTGCAATTTCAGAAGCTAGGATGCTTAATAAATCTATCATATTCAGTACCTGTGACCAGAAACAGGAAATGGAATGTCTCTTTAAGGAGGAAACAAAGGCATCTAGGACCTGTGAAATCTGTAATATAATCTGAATAGTACATGAGGCTAGAGAACACATGTGAAATAAAACAACATAAAATAACATAAAATAACATAAAATAAAAAATAAAATAAAACCATATAGATAAACAGTAAATGAGATAAAACACAACAGTAGGACACCTCAGGTAGATCATGTGACATTAAATCATTTTTTCCATTGATAAACACTAGGAAAATATGGCAGATGTAATCTCTTTAGGCTTCAGCAATATTGTTTATATGGTACAATACAAGAAACTACGAGTTAAGCTGGAGAACATAGGGTTTAGAAGAACTCTGCAATAGATAAGGAACTGGCTAAATCAGGTATAATACATTTTGACAGCATAGCTTTGATGTTATTAGGGCAGTTCTCCTGTATTGGGAGAGATCTTTTGTAATGTTTTTGTTAAAAACTTTATGCAAAAACGGGATTATACTAACAACACAAGGCATAAAGTTCTCATCCACAGAGAACAGGATCAGGAGATCACAGAGGAAGAATAGGATGGGCTTGCGGACTCCAGCTGAATTTGAATGTAATCTGGTGCCAGAGAATCCAAATTCATGTGCTAAGTGACTAACAAGAAGAAATCACTTGAAAACAAATGAAAGGAAACATTAATTTCTATTAGCTGATAACAGATCACTATGGATGTGTACACAAACACACCACAAGGCAGTGCTTGGTGGTGAGCTTACTATCAACAATCAAGGCCTGATACCAGAAGAAATAATACCTTATTTGTGCAACACTCTTCTTAGACTCTTCTGTCCTAAAATGAATACCTTTTCAGTCTTCAATGTGATATTTCCACCAAAAAAGAAAAAAGAAAATCCGAGGATTATTAGGATATAGCAACAGAGCAATGTCAATGTTCAAAACACTGATGATACTTTATCTGGATTATTGTGTGTTTCTGGTGATTTGTTTTCAAGAAAAATGATTCAAAACTATAATGGGAGCACAGAAGAATAACTAGAATGATTATCAGAGGAGACTAAAAGATCTTGGTTTTTTTAGCCAGGCAAAGCTATGATGATAGTCAAATATGAATCTATGAATGCACCAGAAGGGCAAATATTAGGAAGAAAAAGTACTATGCAAACTAAAAGGAAATACTGGCTCAAGAGCAAGTTTGTCTAATGAGAGAAAGCATGGATTTAGCCTGTAAATGATACATTAGCATCTAAGTAATGAAGTTCTGAAACAGCTCGCTAAAGAGGAGTAGTGCAAAACAAATAACTAACCTAGCATTGAGATGAACCTGGATATATTTCTAGAGATTTTGATAGTAACTGCTGTAGTAGTAGACTGGATTGGATGAGATGAGAGGTCTTATACGCTATGTAAAAGCTCTTTTCTCAATTTTTTGTTCCTTTGTGGCTTAACTGCAAAGATACTTCAAGTAAGTCAGGATATCAACAGCGATTTATCCAAAAATCAGCTTTATGGCTATTCCTATTAAAGATTTTAGAACATAAAATTAATCAATGATAAAACAGCTATTTAAAAAACTACAAAAAGGGTCCCTTGCTGTTCTGAGAAGGTTGTGAACTATCATGGTTTCTGATTTGGAAAAAAATAATAGAAAGGAAAAAGGAAAAAATCAAGAGTTAATCAGAAGGCAGGCTTTGTTTATCAGACTAATGATCAAATATCGGGTTACTGCATACACTTCCATTACACAAAATTACAGCTTCTTAAATTAAAATGAATAAAATCCATTGAATTAAATGCCAGTAAAACAATTCTTTAGTAATATATGAGGCTTCTATTGTTAATGTGTCATTGCTTTTCTTCAGTTTTATGACAGATGCATTATCATGCTGAGCTTTTTTTTTCTTTAATCTTTAACCATGTTATATTTTCACATTTAGAACAAATAGGCACCCACCTCACCAGTGAGAGGACAAAAGAGGAGACTACATAATCGCTGAGAGAAAACTGTATTTTTATCACATGTGATAAAAAGATTGTATATGTACACATTATCTAAGAAAAGCAAGAGGTGAGAAGGTAGGACTGAAAGAGAGATGTAGATCTACTGGGAAACCAAGAGGGCTGACTGATACAGGACACTTGACAAGTCACTTAATAGAAGTACTATTTTGCACGCAACACTACAGTAATAGATAACACTGTACCATAGCTGAAGTATGTTAATATTGTACTGTATGTTCCAGAAAGAGACTCTTTGGCTATGAAATCTCACCTCCTTCCAGCTATTACAGGCAGCCAAGCCATATAATACCATAAACTAGTCAAACTGCACATTAAACAGTTTGGTTATTTGACATCAGTCTTCCCAACAGAAAGCACTTCCAGGACCTGGTGCATGAATGGTCTTTAAGTTTTGAATGGAAATTTCCCGTCTACATTTATTCAAAGCCTGTTGCTATATATTTGTTTGTGTGATAGGATGACACTCAAAGCCTTACTGATGGTATTGCTTAGGGATGCTTATGCCTGAATTTTGAGAAAGTCCTTGATTGCTGGGGGATTTGGCATACCACTGGGTACGTAAAGTATTAAGCACACAGAAAGGTTGCTTCTGAGAACTTTCACTTTATCCCTGAGTTACAGAAATGTAGCTGATGGTGCTCTCAAGGAGAAAACAAACTCCAGCTAAGAGAGAAATTCTTGGCGCCCCTTTGGTGGAAGTTAATTAGCAGAAGGCTAACCCCTGAGTCTGTACAAGGCATTGACTAGACCCCATTTTTCATTGAAAATTTTACCTCCAAAATAGCGAGGAATCTTTTCTTCCTCTTATTTCAGTTCAAATTTGTACCTCCACTGGACTGTGGCTCTAATACTTTTACTCTAGATTAGTTCTCAGGTGAAAACCCATGTTGATAGATTTTGCCTTCACCTGAGACATTCAGAGTAGCAACAGGAAACTAAGATTTTCTAAGTGAGTCAGACTTTCAATTGAATTTTTTATTCAGCTACTGTTAGAACAGGCAAGTTCTAATGGACATGCAAGGATAGATGGAGATGTATTTCTATTTCAGCATTTTATGACTATTACTTTTAATATTTATATGTTTAAATGTATTGGAAAGGACTTACAGGTTGTATTTTAACAAACATTTTTAAGGAAAAAAAACCCTCATGGAATCAATTTCTGCCTTAATATTGCTGTCTGCTCTTCTTCCCCCCAACAAAAGAAATAGAAAACATTTTCCTCAGAGCTTGTGTACTCATAGCAGACCATTAGAGGGGCATTAGTTTCAATATCATTAATCTAAATTAATACTGAAATGAATAAAGTTCATGCTCTTCTAATTAAACTAAGATAGATGAAAAAGACTGGGAACTAGTTTGGTGACACTTGATGTTACATATTTTATATCTCCCTATATTAGATAAGCAAATCCACTAGAAAGCTTATTAGACACAGAGAAAAGTTCTTTTACAAAATTCAGGCCATTCTTAGGACCAAACACCCATGAAGATAGTGAATGAACACATCTGTCTGAAATAAAAGTTTATGGTCCAAGAGAATGTCAAATAATCTTAACACATCTGACAATCTTAATTTAAACCCATCCCTGCTGGGTAGAGCTACAGTATGTGCCAAAGACAGCACTTATAAAAACTGAGAAAACTGGTGCAGTACTTTAAGAACAACAACTCTTAAGGCATTCCGGATAGCACACCAATGTCAATAGTGATGCCCACATAGCTCAGAAATGGTGGAGGCAGTGTGATTTACTGTTAGACAAAGCAATGAAGCAGGTTATAGATAAAGGCACTTCAGATGCCCATACGCCATGTATGCATTTTCCTATTTGAAAATGTAAAGCAGAGGTCAGAAAAGGATTTACTAAAATATAGGGTTCAGCTTTTGCTAGTTTTCGAGGAAAGACTTGAGATTTACTACAAAAATAGCCATTTTAGGTGAGATACAGTGGAGTTAATGAAGCATTAGAGTAAGCAGACAAGAGACAGAAGCAGAAATATCCACCAAAACTAGGAACAAATCAGTGCTCAAATCAATACTGCATATAAACAAATTGAGCAGGAGCCAGGCATTTAAAGGAATCATTCACTAAGAATAAATTCACTATCGCATTCACTTGAAATCACTTCACTGAAATTTCCAAAACAGAAACTGAGGAAAAAGAATTATGATTACCAGCCAAGCTCTCTTCTTTGACAAGATAATTATAACATTGGTGGAATCTGTACCTCTCTATCTTTTTGTGATAACACTCTAGAAAAACAAATTCTAATGTTAGAAATACAGCCTGCCAAAACTTACTGCTCAGCCTAGTTTTTACAGCAGAAAAATTCCCATTGACAAGGGCAATAAGAACAGCAAACTCTATTCTTTCTACTAAATATTTGGAGGATTGAGTTCTTTATCAAAAACATCTTATTATTACAGCAAGAGCAAACAGTCAGAGAGATCAGTTGTGTCTACGTTTATATAAACAAAAAGAAAATCACCATTTACATATAAGAAAATGTTCTTACTAGCTGTTGAATTATAAATAGTACCAGGTAGCACACAAGCTAAAAAGAGAGGGGTTAACAGTTACATGCTTCAACACTTTTGTAAAACTAAACAACACTTACATGATGGATGAAATATTATATGCTGTATTTCTACTAAAGTGAATCATTTACTATGTATTTTAAGTTACAATAGACTCAACTTGATGAAGTATGTAATTTGAAATTCTTAAGTTTGTAATTTGAATGATTACTTTGTCTCACTGTAAGCTGCTTAGGCTTTTTCATTTATAAAGCTGAAACATTTGGCTACACAAACATGGCATCAACATAACTTGTCACACAATCCTTTGTTTTTAATCATCTTCTACTGATAATCTAAATGATGATTAGTCTTGTCTCAGTGATTTCTTTGCTCTTCTAATACACATTTATATTAATCCTTACTACATATTTTGATTTATTCTTAATTTTTTAGAAGAAGACCATATTAAAATCCTTTTTAAAAACTAAAATGATTAGAAAATAACATTTTAAATGTACATGAAATTGTGAAAAAGATTTTGGGAATGCCAGATGTTACACTCAGTGCAGAAATACACATTTAAAAATAAAATGTGGCCTAATGCCATTAGCTGGAAGGACTGAAATTAAATGAAGTCTTGGAAGGCTGTAGAAGATTAATTTATATATTGTAAATATTATTTTCTGTACTATATATTTTGTACTGTACTATATATACAATATATATAATATCAGCTTTTTTCAGCATATACAGAAGTTTGGCCTTGTTTCCTCACTGTTCTGCTGTCATACAGTTCTACGGCTTACTGGAAAAAAATCTGGAGATTTTTGTGTTCAACATTATGAAGAGGGACTGGCAAGATTTTTTACTGGCACTGCTCAACTGTCAGTAACAAATATCAGGGATTCTAACAAAGGGAGAAACCCAGGGGCCTCAAGCAAAATCTGAATATGCAGGCTCACCACTGGTGAGAGGAATGTTCAATTATATGCCAAATAAAGTCTCATGAAGATCAGCGTGCAGTAGAAGTTAACAAAGAATACAATATGTCTCCCTAAAAATACATTGCACATCCAGTATTTTTGTTTAGGTTTGACTGAGTCTTGTCCAGTTTGGTTAGCATAGCTTTGCTGGAATAGTCATCACATGTATTACATGAAGAAACACTCATGAGTCAGAGCGCTGCAGAGGAGTTTGATCCCAGACAATGGTAAGCTCCCAGTCTCTCTGTGGAGTTCCTTTTGAGTTAGCATATCTGGACATAAAATGGATTTGAATACTCAAGTTATTCTCAGTAATAATGACAATATTTAAGAGAATATGAAGGGTGCATAGGAGGACAGATGGAGTGCAAAAAGCAGAGATAGCAAAAATCAATGCAAAAACTCCAGTTCACCTGTAGGCCCCTAGAAAATTAGCCTGCTCAGACACAGGATTCAGAAAAGAACCAACATTTAAGCTCATCTCTAAGCATTCAAATATCTTGATAATAAAAAAGGAACATCCTTGAAGCAGAAAGAACAAAAAGAAAAAAGAAATCTACAGAACTGAGTTACCAACTCATACAGTCTTCATTTTAATGAGCAGATGAAATGCATAGCCACCTTCATGGAGTTATTTTAGTAATCATTGGGCAGCGTGTGCGCACACACACACACATGCACGCACACACACACACAAAATTAAACTAGTCTGAATTTGATGCACTTCCAAGAGCAGAGAGACAAACTGCTTTGCTCTCTCAAAAAGACCAAGATAGCATGAGCTTGATCTTTGAGGAAGAAAATGCAGAAAGTGGGCAATTTTATCTTGGAAATCCATAGGATGATGCAAAGCCAACCAGCTTTGCAGCCAGTATTTAAAGAACAAGACTGAAGTCAGTTTGCCTGTCACAGAAACAGATTTATACGGCCGATGACAGAAAAGATAAGATTATGAGGAAAGCTGGTGAGGAGCCTGTTGTGGTCATTAGACATTAGAAAGAGAAGGTCAGAGGATTTATTTCAAAGAGGAGGTCTCCAGAATAGACAATGAGACTCAACAGTAAGAGATACAGGTATATTGCCAACTATACAAGCAGAAAATGAAGTAGAGGATCAGAAGAAATTGTTAAAATATGAGAGCAAAAAGGAGTATTTCACTTCTGAATGGCTGTCTAGAAAAGCAAAGACTTATTTAGGAGAGAAGACTGCAAGTAAATCAGTGGAAAAACATGCAAAGAGGCCAAATAAGGGATTTTAAAGGACTCTCCTAAAAGTTGCTTTTCCTAAAAATTGACCAGCCTTGATAGTATTTTCATTTCGAAGTTTTTTAGTTTAACAACCCTTCACATTCCTCCCCCTCCTCTGGAAGTAATCGGATTGAAAAACCAACCTCATGATTCTTATGTGTATAAGCACAGACACATGCAGATATGGTGCTTGGTAGTGGCTGCACCACTGGGCTGTTCTCAAATAGGTTTAAAATAGGCATACATTCTATTTTTTCTTTTTTCCTACAAATGTAAAAGTTGATTGGTGTGAAAAATTTCAAAAAGAGAACAGCTTTTGTGCCTTTAACTCTCCATATGTATACTTTTTCTGGATTTCCTCAGACTTTTTAAAATTTTTTTAATAAGAAGCCTTTGAATTTGTGCTCCGGTTGAAATCTGCGTTTGGTAGCCATATCTGTCAGAGACAGCTGATTTTCGTTGAGAAAAGTGTCTCTTACAGAAAATATAGAAGCTTGAGAAAAAATATAAGGGAAGTTTTGTTCCATTTTTTTAATATGAGACTCAGAGTAATTTTACAATCATTATTAATGTGTTAAATGTGAATGCATACATAGCATTCACAAATCTGATCAGTGCAGCAGGGAGAGAGGTGAATATGCCCACATAGCCGGTAGACAAACAAGCCTCACTGAGTGATGAGGTGGGGAGAAGGGAAACAAATGTCTGAAAGCTAGTCTGCTCATGTGAGTGGCCACGCACACAGCCTTGCCAATGGCAAAAGCTCCAAGTGTCCCCCCAAACTTTACCCAGAGGGCCAGAAGGCTTTGCAGAAGGCTCCTGTCAGGAGCTGTGCTTTTGTGAAATAGTATATCCTGTACCAGATGCACATTTACACTCATCCACTGAGACGTGCAATGCTTCTCTTTGCATTTTTTCACCCATACAAATCTACTTCCAATTCTTTTCTCCAGGTAAGTGTGAGAAAATTGCTGGAATAAGAAACAGGCGGGAGAGGAGAAACTTGCTGCAAATCTCACAAAAATGTTACACACCCAAGATTCCTGACACCAATTAACAAAATGTCTTAAATCTTCCCAAAGAAAGTGTAAAGAGAAAGCTGGCCTGCCATTCCACCCTTGCCTCTTTGTCCTGTTTTCATTCATGTCTGGGTCTTCCCTTTTGTCACTATTCCCCCTCCTCACCTCTCCTTTAGACAAGTCTGTTCCTCAGACATCTTTCCATGCTCCCGATAATGTCCTCCTCCTCAAGTATCGCTTCCTTACCAACTGACAGCAACAAAGCTTTTGATTCCAATTCCTTACACAAACTGTGGCAGAATACTGCAATGTGTGTTTCCCAGATCACACCATTTCTTTGTAAGGGCCAGGCAACTTCTGTATCGTATCCTCTGAAGCACACTGGTCCAAAGAGCCTTCAGAATTTATGAGTCAAACTTGGAAATCTTAAGACTTCAGATATTCTCCCAGTAAATTTTATTAGCAGGATGATTACAGTTACTTTAGAAAAAGGAAAAAAGAAATCAATCTATGCAGTTTCCTTCTGTTCTTCCACCACACTCTTAGCACTCATGTTACAGCCAACTACTGTAAAAGCTTAAATTTAAAATAGGCTAGAAAGGCATTGCTTTCATAAAATACAGAAACTAGTACAAAAATACCCCCATAAATAGAAATCAAAGGGAGATTCAGAAGAAAAGAATCCAAGAAGCTAACATAAATGTATAGAGTATACTTCTGAAGAATGCTGTGGACTCCAACATTTACTAGTGATCGATAACCATTTAGAGTCTCGTTCTCATGCTCATTAGTGTGCTGGCAATGCAGACAGCTCTTGAAGCAGGAATAAATAACAGTAGTACATCTCTTATATAACAAGGAAGTCCAAAATGGCCCAAGTGTAAAATGGGATCTGTCCTGGGATATATGACCATACATCTTTTGATTTGAGGATTTTGGACGGATGAATATACTGCTAGGCATATGTCTGTGAAATAGTAACTTCAGAAGACTGCCAATTAGAGTGTTCTTCCCCTATGGAGTTCTTCCAGGGCAATGACCCTAATCTAACAAAACATGTAAGTATATACTTAATTGTAATGTCAACAGAACTACTCCTGTGCTTAAAGTTAACCATATGCTTAAGGGTTCTGCTGACCAAGCTTTGTATCAACTTACTTCTGCTCTTTAAAAGCAGTGGTCAGAATCTTGGGTTAAACCTATCCTTGCACTGAGCTTTTCAGGCTCCTGATCCTTCAAGCAAAAGCACAGGAAAGCCTGGATGACTCACCAAAGGCAGGTGATCTCCTGTGACATAACTATCCATTAAGTTCTTCATAAAACTAACCTCTCCTAGTTCAGTCGCTGGCACTTTGTATATTTAGGAAAAATTTAGGATCCTCTGAAAAAGCAAAAAAATGTAGTGAAGAGTGAAACTTTGGTACACAAGGGACTTTTAATCCATGCTATTCTGTAGGAAGAAAAAACACAAGACGTCCATTTTTCCTGCTACATTTCTCTGTTTTTTAGTATAAAAAAGACTATATTTAAAGCAGTAGCATCCCCTCTAGATGAAGCCATTTTAATGGAAATCAAAAGTTATTAGCAGGCATGGCTGCAAATAATAAAGATTTCTGTCATATGTTGTAGTGGAACAACCAATATGAATGCAAGTGATGAAGCCATAACAACACAACAGTACGGGACTACCAAGGAAGATTACAACTTGAATTTTCACAGGAAAGAAAAAAAGAAAAGAAGAAAAAGAAAAGGAAAGAAATGTTCTGTAATAGAAACTGGTCCTTTCAACTATTAGAAGCCCATTACATCTTCTAGATAATGTAACTTAATCAGTTATGAAAAAAACAAAATCACACAAACCTAAAGAATTTCTAAAATCTATTCCCACTTTGACATTTAAATATATCTTCTTCACAAGACTTAATGTCATGCTCCATTATGGTAAAAAGAATTAAAACACTTTCAAATCTTCTAACTTCTACAGCAAATAAGAACATACAAATGACACATATTAAGAATACTACCAAGAAAATATTTACACAGTGATTACCAATAACCCAGAAGTTTGAAAAATATCTATGTAGTATGGCAGCAGGTAAAGAAGGAAAACAAACAAACAAAAAAAACTTAGTACTCATCCCAGGGTCATATTAAATCTTCCAAAGACAGATACTGTTGATTTTGGAAGAACATTTTAAGGATTCAATTTTGCTTGTTAATTGATACGACAGTACAGGGTAAAATTCCAAAAAGTCCATGCCAATCTTATTCTGACTCTTGGAACAGTGAGAATAGAAAGACTTTGACATGGAACAAAGTGAAATATTGAGGCATGGAGATATTAATATATTCTTTATTACTGTTACTAAATGCATTTGTTCAACATGCTTTGTTTGGTTTCTGCTTAAATTATATTGACTGTGATAAGTATGATATTGTGCAATTCTTTTCTCCGTATCATCACTAAATAGTGTAAGAGCTGCCATGAAGTTGCCAAATCTTACATTATCTATTTTTTGATTTTCTAGATGAGAAATAAGAACAGAAATTATTAACTTTCAACATGCATATTTTATGCATTCATAGCACGTATAATGGGGATTTTTTGAAACAAATATAATTTCTTAAGGTACATCAGGCCAAGATGCTTACAATTCAACCATATGAAAATAGGCTATAGCAGAGAAAGAATATTCACTTAGTGTAGGTATAAACTTAGTAAAAGAAAACAATTTTCCATAGACAATATACCATCTGTCTCTAAACCATGTGAAAAGAAAAGCTTTTAAAATCCAGCCGCTGCTAATGTGACATGTTGAAACATTAATCACCCCCTAAGGCCAATATAATTGTAGCTCCATGTTAATTACCTAACAATTAACAGCAGTAATTTCCAAGGGGCAATCAATGAATTAGCTTGTGATTTTCCCACAGACTTCAGTCCCATACTGCCAGTCTGAATGCATTTCAAACTCTGAACCATGGTTCATCAATGACACTTCTGGTGTATGAAATAAAAATTCATTTGCACCCTCACTAATTAGGCTCGATTATATCCCTATGTGTATTACAAACTCTATTCACTTGCACAAAATCTCAGCCACAGGCATTTTTCTCCATTTAAAAATTCGTTTTCTATTAAATTAGAAGGTCACCTAGCAGGAAAATGTACTAAGCAAGATTTTATCACTAACGAATTAAAGGGTTTTAATAAGCAGGTTTAATTAAGTTATCCTAACAAGTGATAATGGCTATCTCCAACCTATCTGAATGTTTATTCAAGTATAGGTATAGTGTAGCCAAAGTGTGTATTCCTAAACATGAAGATACTCACTATGTATTTGGGCAAAAATAATTACAAATGAGAATATGCTCTGAAAATTTCTCCTATGCTTCTTTTTCCCTGCTTTTTATTACTTTTCTGAATTAAATTTTACCTAAGCTAGGGTTTCTGTCTGCTAGTTCCTTTAAGAATCATATGACTCAGTCATATAATCCTGTGTAATCCTGTGGTAGACTCAAATACAGCTTGGTTGAATAGGTTGTTATCACCTCCTACTGTCCAGACATAAACTAGCTCTTGGTATGAGCCAGTGTTAATCTGCTGATTATTAGCCATTCATATAAACAGACTAAGTTGTCATCTGCTTAATTTGTTATTGACATATTAACTTTTATTCTTTAAAGATTAAAAAAAATTAAGCACTGGTTTTACCTCAAGTATTATTATAATTTCCTTTTAACTATGTTTATGTTTTGCAAGCATGAAGAAGGGCAAATTTTGCAGCTAATCTGTTCAAGAAGCCAGAGTGGAAGGAATGAATACATTACACTTTCCCTCATTAGACTTAATCAAAATTCCAGTAGTATCACCTTTTTTTGTGCACTGAACAAAACTGTGAATCAAATGCACTAAACTTGCTTCTTTGATTACAGGAAAGATAATTCCAGTATTGAAACAATATTTAATCTGTGCTCTATATTCCATGGGAGATGCTGTACAACTCCAATTTGTCCCTATACTCAGATGCAGAGGACTACCCCATCCTCTCTCCCAGCTACCTTTCCTCTCCCAGCCCTCTGGAAAAGGGATTGTTCAGTCAAGTCCTATCCTATTTTCCCGCTAGGCTAAGCAGACTGCTGGATTAAAGCTTTACTGCTCACCCTCAAACTTCTTAAAGTGGTTCATTTAAGTGGTTCAGCTTTGAACCAGTATAAATCCCATGTCTGTTCTCTAACCAATATGAAATGGGTAGCTCACATTTTCCACCTTAGCAGACACACTTTAGGCTATTGAAAGTCATTCCTGGATTATCAACCAGGTAGAGGTAACATCATTTTTGGTAGATGTGGTAGAGGTGTCCCCAAGCCAAGAGGGGTGCCTGTGCTATCTGAATAGTGCTGTGTCCTCAGCTGACAATCTGATAATGTTTTCAGGTGCCCTCCCCCTTCCTCCTTCTCCCCAGACAATTTCTTTACTGAGCTATTCTAAGGGAGGGAGAGAAGCTGTCCTCCTGCTAAACCAGGTCAGAAGGTTCACTGAAAGGTTCAGTTTTGCCAAAACTGAAGTTCCTTTAAATTGAAAACAGCTGAAACAAAATATGAGTATACCTATACCAAGAGTCTTCGTGAATACAACAGCCCACAGTTTAAACCCATCTCTGAGCCACGGGTGGTAGAAGTGAATTTCATTGAGTTGGGGAAGGCTCACTTGAGCCCCCTTCTTGAACTCCACTGAGCAAGAGAAGGCTCCTTTTATGTCTGGGTCTAAGATCCGTGCTAGGCAAAATTTCGATATACATATGCAGTCTGGTCCATTAGGTGCTGCTCCCTATTTGTTAGTAACAGAGATACTTCTGGGGACCACCAGGAAACTAAGACTCTGCTCCCCTGGGGAATGAAACCCTGTGGCCTAAATCCTGGGCTGCACACAGGAGATTTGTGGAGGGTAATTAGATCAGAGTGCACACAGGGAGCACAGGCACCAACAGCACTTCTGTAGCCTGAAGGCCCCGGAAATTCTCTGCAGCTGATGCATACCCATTTGTGCAGAGCTGCAGCTTTGTTTCCTGTTTTCCCTACCACCCTGCAATAAACAATGGTTTCACAGATCATCTTAGCATGAAAGCTCCTTCTGAGGCTAATCTTTCTTCAGCCCCGCATTCAGACCATGTCTGCCTCTCTTGCAGCAGAATGCTATTTGGTTTGCAAGCCACAACCCCCTCAACTTTAGTCTCATTGCTTATTTTAAATCTCTAACAACATTCGCTTGCTTCTGCTGTTTGGCAGAGCTTGCTGGAAGATAACATCGCAGACCAGAAGTCTTGACTAGGACAAGAGAAGAGATCATGGAGGTTCATTATTTGCTCAGAATCTCTCCTTAAAGAAGATACCTGTTCTTACAGAATATGTGAAATGGAGCCAAAAGGGACCCTCAGAAGTCATCAGTCCTACCCCATGCTGCAAGATCACATTTAAGCCAATCCTGACAGATATATTTTATAATTTTGTTCTTTAAGTAATGAACAGCAGAGACTCCACAATCTCCCTCACCAATCTATTCTAATGCTTAGTTATTACTCTAATTAGAAAGGTTATCAAATTGCCTGTTCTTGTAGGGACATCCTTGCTGCTCAAATATTGCCTTTCCCACTGACAGAGCTTTCAAACCTCAAATAATTTCCTGAAGAAATAGATGACTTTACAGTTGAGAAAACATTTCTAATCTCTATCTCCTTCCTCTCCCTGGAAATATGTACTGGCATAGGAAACTCAGGTTTCGTATTTAAACAGTAATTTTCTTTCTGTTGCATTTGTAGGCACATATGTCCAAATTGAAAGTCCATATATCTTAACAGTGAAAGGGAGGAGACATATAATAAAAAGCTGTAGTGTATCATTTTAAGAAAAATAATATTTAAACCCATCCCTTGTTTTTGGTGGCATTACCCATTCTCAATCTTTCAGCTGAGAATACAAGAAAAATCTCTTCAAAGTTGCTTTTTCTTGCGAAGACATGTAAGTAGGATAGAAGACTTTTGGCTATTTCTACATTTCCCTTTGGTTACAGTGTTCCTGTTTGAGCTCAAGTTCACCTGGCCGCTTGGTGAAGCCAGTTGCATTCATACTGCCAAAAGGGACAGTTTCCCCCCTTGGAGAGAGACTTCCCCAAAAGAAGCCATCCTAATAGACATCATGGGACTGCTTGCCACTATTATGGCCATATAGAGATTGATCACCATCTCTCATTGTATGAATGATCTTAGTTAGACAGGTAGGACTTTGCTCCAGCTTTTGGAAAAAATGAAGTTCCAAGGGAGCATATAAGACTTTTTTTTGATCATCTAGTCCAGGCTTTAGCTGCACAGAGTAGCTTCCAAAACTAAAATACCTAGAACTGAACAAACCATTTTTAAATGTTCCAGGCTACAGGTTTCTAATGCTTCCTTTTATAAACTGTTCCTCACTATCAAAAACAGCTTTAAACATTCCTTTAATCTCACCTTGTCTTAGTTTCATTATCCTCCATTTAGCATGTGAAGAATGCTAGAGCAGTTAAGATGTCACACCTCGAATTTGGAGATGCAAGTTCAAGCTTCTCCCCAGACCTATTAAGCAGGCTGAACTCTTCAGCCACAGCTCTAAACCAGGATCTGCTCATCCTGTCAAAGAACTCAAAGTAAGCCACTCCACAATAATGCCTTAATCTGCTCCTTGTGTCTTGCTGATCTTAGAAAATGATATGCCTGAAGCACAGGGGGTCCTGTGGGTTATCTAGCACCTTTGGGTGACTCCCTGTTTACTATATTAAATATATCTCCTCCTTTTGAGTTTCTCTCTTGCAATATTTCCTGATAGAGAAGGGGGAAAAAAAGCAAAAAGAAAAAAGCTATGTTATTCTATCATTGACAACAAAGATTAAACAATATGTTTCAGAATGCTGTAAATGTGCATTACAACTGCAAATGCTGTGGAGAGATGAAAGGAATATCATTTCTCCATAACATTTCAGAGAAATGGCGTGAAAGAGTGTTTTTCCACATCTCTCCTCCCAATGAGCTTTTTGAAAAGGCAAAATAAGAAAGGAATACTAAAACTAATTCCAGTTCCCACAGTACTGCAGTATAAGGCATTTCCGTTTGTGCAGTTTACTCCATAGTTCCATGTCAAGGCATCTAATACAGCATAAGCTGAGACTTAAAAGGTTAAGACAGTGCCAGAGTCAGCAGACAGAATGATATTTCTAACATCTCTCCTCCAGGCTTACAGGAATTACAGGTGGAGTTTCCTTACCATGGGACTGGAACATAGCGGAGATAGATGAACCCAGTGTCTGCAATCAGTATGGAAAAGGTGGGGACAGGAGGAGAAGGTGGTCCCCTTCTTTTGGGAGGCTTCTTACTGGGAAAACCAGCATTGGAGTGGAGGTCTGAGAGTGATGTGAGCAGGCAGCCAAAGGGAAACAGTGACGATTTGAGAGGGAAGACCTCTTAATTAAGAGAAGACAGAAAAATACTTTTGCCTCCTGGGCATAGATACGCAGGTGTGCTGTACCTTTCCCAGCCTGGGAGGCAGACCCTGGAGGGAGAGCAGGGGGTCAGAGAATGGCACTCCAGAAGAGGGAACACGGTACGACTGCTTCTGACTGATGTCTGAGGTAGGGAAAGGGATGCAAATGCCTCTGCCCATATAGGGGAAAAGCAACAGTCAATAAAGTTTTGAAACACTGCTCTTAGCGCTTTGATACGTAGCTCTTAACTGATTTGTATTAATAACAAAAGGAAAGGAGATTAGGAAAGTGACTTATCCCAAATAAGAATAAAAGAAAATAAATAAGGCATTTGGAGGGTGAGGAAACAACAACAGAAAATGGCTGAGACACTATTAAAGAAACGATCTCAGTAAGTTCAGAGAAACATCCAAATATTCCGAGGTTTACCCAAAACCAAAGTTTAAAACATCTCTTACTTCTTAGAGAAAAGAGAAGGGATAACAAGCAGTAAGGAACTGACACACAGAGATATTGATTTTCACTTAATTATTTGTGGAAAACATCTGATATTTTCTTGACTATTTCCAAATTTGATTCAAGACAATAATTTACCATTTCTGCCTTTAACCATAGCTTTATTAGTCACAACCACTAGACAAAATCATTACTTTCATGTATTTGCCCCAGTAGAAACATTGACTAAACAATAAGGAAAACTTGGAGGGAACAAAGAAAATAAACACAAAATTCCTTTATGAATTTCATACACCACTGAATTCCATGAAATGAAAACATGATTTCTCTCTTCACCCTCTCTCTTGCTCTCTCATGCTCCTATCTGCTATCTATACAACCATTTTTCAGGTCATCAAAGAATATTTAGCACTCAATGATTTCTCAATGAAAAAGTCAATTCTTCTTTAAAGAATGCTTACTTCCTATCAGTGTGCTTACCTAGGTGAGAGAAGAAAACAAGGAAAATCAGAATGTAAACAATAAAAAACCCTTTGTAGAGTCCAACAGGCATGTGTGTACTGTATGTACAATATGTGCATAGAAAGTACAGTGTATACACAATATTTTTTCTCTTTTCTTATTTCCCCATCACCATTTGTAATTACATTCTATTTCACTGCCTACAAAAATTATCGCTATTTCTAGTACAAAATCTATTACTGATATTAAGTTTTGTATAGATCCATGTTTATCTTCTTTGACGATATCATCCAAGGAGGATGATTTACTCGTTTCAGCAGTTTAGTTAAGCTGATCATTAAATTCATTATTTCTCTCCTCAGTTTACACTTGTAGAAATTTATATTGCTTCTGCTATTTTTATACTAATTCAGTAAGATTCAAGTAGACATCTGGTTGGGTCTTAAGTTTGAAAGGATGCTATTTATTACAAGATCATCCCATGCCTGCTAACATCTCATTTACCACAATCCTGTTATCAAAGACTCTTATTAACTTTTTTATCCATCAGAAATCTCTGTGTTATTTTTACCATATGTCTACTGATAATGAACTCTTGAGAACTACACATTAGTCAAGAAGGTCAGTAGACTCACATTTTCTATCTAGTTTCATAATCCTATAAGTAGTACATAACATTAACTCAGCTATTGAAATGCATTTAGCACTTGCCATTTACAACACATTCATGAAATAGAGGCATTCATATCCAAAATTACACTTCCACAAAATCAGCGTGTTTTTGCCAAACTTTTCATCACTTGTTCATTCAATATTGCATTAAGTTTAAAATAGCCTTTCTAAAGTTCTGGTTCTCCACTATTGGACATGTTTCAAGGCAAAAATCAAGTTTTAATAAAGATCGGTGTTTTCCAGTGTGCATGTGTACATTCATGAGCACACATGGGTTTGTGTAAGTCAGAAAAAGTCCTATTACTCTCAATGGAAAAGTAAAGGTGGGCAGGACATGATTCTCCTACACTGCAGCATTTTGGGAAATGAAATGTTTCCTTCTCCACCTTGGGTCATAACCCACATTCTCCAAGTGTTTCATATGGAAAGCAGGTTCCACAAAATACCATAAAAGCTTTTAATGAGGACACTTCCCAGGACTGTAGGAGGCCTATAGTCTAGACTATGTTCTGTTCAGTAATATTCTAGCAAGTGTCCTACCTTATCTGGCTACTGGTTATTTTTTTGTATATTTCTACCCATTTCTTCTATTGAAGAAATAATTTATTAGAGTCAGGATTTCAGTCTGAAATTTCTGCACCGCAGATAAATGCTCTAACCTTTGAATTAGAGAGTTGCTCTTTCTTTGGCCCACTGGACAATGAGAAAAACACACACACACACACACACACACACATCACATAAATATATATATATTTTACATGGGTGAATGAATTGCTTACTAAAGTTCAACAGTTAGGTCCTCTTGGAATGTGGGAGACTGAGGTAAAAATCTTTACTGTGAATCAAGTAACAGACGGACCTGCACATTTTAGGGTGTACTTTCTGCCACCCAGCAATTCTTGGTTCTTCTGTGTTTCAAGTATAAATACACATACACGTTATATGTGTATATACATATATTTACACACACACATATAAAAAACATATACAAGTAGATGTCCCATTTCATAACTGGAACAGTCCAGGAAAAAAAAAAATCCAATAAATAGTTCTGGTGAGTCTGCAAAAAATACAAACAAGCAGAAAAAAAACAAACAACAACTCTTATAAATTTCAGGTAGAAACACAACACCACTCGCAAGTCTGACAAGATTACAGACCTACAGGAGAGTGGCCAGTAGTGTATACCTAAGGTGGATGGAAGAATGGAAAACCAAGATTTAATAGGAAGAAAAGAAAGTTCAAAGAGAAATTTAGGAGAAGGCTCTAACTCACACTAGATTTAATAAAATCGCAGCATTGTCAAATGGCCAGAAGCAACTCAGGCAAGATAAGTTAAAGCTCCTGCTCAGATTATTGAAGCCATCCCCTGCCAAATAAAGTGTCAGCTCTCAAGCAGAGACTGATCTTTATCCCTTTCAATTCCTCCTTAAAATCTACCTTTTGCCTCTCTTCCTACAAATCACCACCATCTGGGAGTGGTTATCCTGCCAGCCACCTGCAAGTATTTAGGCCACTGTGAATAACTTATGTGTGCACCTGTCTTTGCTGTTATTGAATCCTTCTCCTCTTCATATTCATTGCTTTAGGTTCAATGAAGGCCCAGACTGTGAGGTATGTGGGAGCCGGACATCTCTGTGGACTTTGTCTGTGAAGTACAATAAAGCACCAACCCTTTTTTGGAGTTATAGCTACCGTCTGAACATACCTCTAATATGCAATATGCATGTAGCTTAGCAGACATCAGATAGCCCAGTATACCTACCTGCTGTGAAAGCAAGGGGAAAGGATATAGCTCTGTATAAGCATGCATGTGTGTGCATTCCTGGTAAACTGAAGAGACATGCTGCAAAGAGTCACCCTCTCACTTGAACTTCTGCTAGTTTTGGAAGGGTGGTCGTGGAGGTGCAGAATTCCCCAAGGGAATCACTTCTCCCGTTACAAAAAAAAAAAAAAAAAAAAAAAAGGGATTTTCTTGATTTGTTTGAAGCTCTGCAGTCCCCTTTAGTCTGTCTTCCTTGTCATTCCAGATCTTTTTTTTTTTTACTATTAAATCCACTTCACCAGTCCCCACCTTCATCTTTATATATGCATTTTCACACATGGTACCATTTTCATACACCGTTCCGCTGTTAGACCTGTAACATTAGCTGCACATTCTCATTCGTACGTTTAGGGATGGTCAAAACCCTGTTACAAGTTCCTGAAGTTTGCTCTGTTGGATGCTTTTGGCATGCAGTCACTTTGCAGTGCTCCTCCACACTTTTTAAGATTGCCTTTGTTGTTGCCAGTCCAATCTCTCTTCTTAAATGTACATTCCCACCACCTCCGCTAACACTGCGCATTTCTGTTACAGGCACATCACAAATTGCTGGCTACTACAGTAAATGTAGATGATGGCTTGCCTGTAAATTAGATTTGTGTGTGTGTGTGTAAAACCCACGCTTGTTTACACACTGGAATGATGCCAAATACCTGCTCAGATGAAACAAAATATCTATGAATTGGATAAACTGAAAACTTACCTCTTGATAGGGTGTTCAGAGTGGATCCAGGTATAATTTCCCTTACCCTGCCCCACTTTTAATGAAAAATTTTCTCGTTAAGGACTATTAGAAATATTGCTTTTGTAAAAGACACAATATGTTAATTTAAACTCAGTAATATTAAAGGAAAGCTTTAAAACAATTCTTTATGAAAAAAGTGATCTTAACTATTGTAATTCACATGAATTTAATTACACTGATTTTTAAAAGTAATTTAAATATTGCTTTAAGAGAAGTTGGGTTTTTGCTACCATAATAAAATAACTTGTTTTATACAAGATACAGAAGAATATAATTTGATCATTTCTTCTGTTAGCCTTTGTTACACAGATTTTTACATAATCATTACTCATAATGTTCTGACAGATAATGTTATTACTAGCGTTACCATCTTTGCTATTATTATAAAAAATCTTCTGGCTTTGTGAAAATTTTAATTTATTAAAATGTAATAAAAGCACATCTAACATGAACCATAATTTATGAAAATTTTAGATGTGCTGCTTGACATTCATGTCATCAGGCTTCAAAAGTTTCACATCTGAAATGTGAAATTACACAGATTTATAAAGATCCTTTTTCAGCATGTTAACTGGCACTATCTTCTGTAAAATGTATATGTTTGGCTTTAAAGAGACAGGCGCCTGTAATTTTAATGTCAGCACCAGCATCACCAAAAAGTGCCCTGGCAATCAGTGGAAAGGTTTAATAGGTTTCCTGTCTTGTTCTTAATTTGCTGAAATTACAAAATCAATACTTTCAGTTGTAGCTGCAGCTACCTGTTTTACTGCTTTAAGATAAAGTCTACAAGAAAGTAACCTTCACTTTCAATTTGTAGCACAGAACATCAGGGTGTTCTCGGCTACTAACTAGTCTTTTTTTCTGACCCAGTATGAGACAGTGTAGATGTGTGATGTTGCCCTTCCAAGGGGAAAGATGCATGTTGTACTAGTCATAACTCTCATGAATGAGTTGTTTTGTTTATTTTTAACATCTCATCCTACTCTCTCCTGGAGTCACCGCTGCATGGGTTGCTCCTTATTTCTCTGATTCCCTGTACTGTGTTTTGAACTGTACTATACAGCTAAGGGATTGTTGTTGAAATGGCCTAATCTTTGTTTTACCTCCGTCGGTCTTCCCTATTGCTAAGGGAGCACATTTTTCTGTTGCAGCTGGAATGGGAAATTCTCTATAGCTGGTCACATTTTTACTAGCGAACATGACTGAGGATGTAAAAAGGTCCGGAAAGGGCTAAAAAGACAACAACTTGATCAGCTCATCCAGGAGAGAGGTCAAGCTTTTGCACAGAGCAAGAAGGAAAAAAACAATAAATAAATACCCTTACATCTGCTGTGCTACACCTCCAGCTTCTTTAACTCCACAAGGGAGAAAATCAAATCCTCACGCAAGCACACGATCACCTAGTCTTCCAACTCAAATTCAGTCCTCCAGCTGAGTCTGTTGTACTCAGAGGTTAAAGTCTAAGGAAAGGCTTTAACCCCCTTGCCCCTCTTTCCTAACCAATTAAAACATTCTTTGACTTTTGTGTTTGTTTGTTTCTGTTTTTTTCAATGATAACCCTCTCTCAGAAATCCTTTCAGCATATAAGCCCTCTTCATCACTTGGCTGAGCAATATTCTGGAGCTGTTAGCGCTGGAGAAGGGCCTTGGCTTACACGGTCCCTTTCTAGCAAGGCAATAAAAGGAATGTGAAGCTGCCGTTCACAAAAGATTGCAGTGTGTGATCTCTCCCTGCCTTCCACCGATGCAAAACGTATTCACACGACGGAGGAAGAGCTCTCAACACCTGCTCCCCCAAATATAAATACACACACACACACACACACACACACACACACACACACACGTAATACTTTTTCCATCTCAGTCGTAGCAATTTTATATTGGAAATTAGACTCGTAAACAGCACATGCACATGATGGAATTAGGGTACTGTAAACGGAGAGAATGGCTGATCAGGAAAGGAATACAGTTAATCACAGGAGGAAAATGGAGCCTCCAAAAGCTACAGCTTCCTTGCTTTATGCTATGCATTGTTTTTAACTAGCTGCTCAAGGTAAAAGCCTGTTATTTATCTTGTGATGGACTCTCTATAAATGAAAATTCTGACTGGATCTAGAAACAATATTCCACAAAAGGAAACAAAAAGCATTTTTCTCTAAACAAGTCAAGAGAAATGCCAAATGATTCAATGAAGATCACTTGTGTCACTTATGTTTGTTTTGATTGGTCCTCCAATGTTTACAGCACTCAACTCAGCAGGCTCAGAACCCCAAATCTATATTTAATTTAAAACATTGCACCATCACTCAGAAACCTTTCAACAGCCTCACTACAGTCTAAAGAACAAGGGCAGAGGGACCTGTTTACGTGGAGCACCTTTTATGTGCTCAAAGAGATCACAGAATAGTTTTAAGCATATTACACCAGAACAAAAAAAATGAAGATCTTAAATGTTATTGTGAAACAAAATATATACTATTTCTTGTAGGATTTTGCCTACATTGTCTGTCGCTTTGGAGACATCCTGGATAAGAGACCATATTGTAAGGTAAGAGAAAATACTCTAAAAGCAGCTTTTAACTCTAAAATATGGTGAATCTCAGCAGCCCTAATTTTTATTGGGACCAATGAGTTTTCCAGCAAAAGTAATATAATAAAGACAGCTATCACTACAACACTGAAAGCTTTGTACAAACTCACATCAGTTTAGGCACTTAAGTAAAATAAAGAGCAATTATATCCCCCCGCCACACACACATTTGGCGGGCCCAATCCTATGAGATACAGAAACCAAAGTTTTACAAAAATAAGCAACTGAAGTAAAATACCAAAGTCCCCATTTAAGCATCCACAGGTACCTGTAAAGCATGTCTGGCTTGTCCAAGGGAATGAGCCCTCAGCTTCTATTAGCTTCAGCTAGAGTAGTATCCACTTGCTATTTTGCAAAATCAGACTTGATGCAAATGGATAGCTACTAATGTCAGATGCACAGTGTCAGACAACAGCAAACCTGCTCACTGTAACCATGACTGTAGCATGCATCAGTGCAACTTTATCACAGTGCTTTACATGTGTAAGTCGCCTTGTCAGGGCGCTGGTGTGAAAGTCTCTGTAACTAAATTTAGGGGCCTGTCCAGAGAAAGGATTTGAGGCAGAAGAAAGTCTAGAAAACTAAGCATGGTTTATCCCAAGTTTACCATCCAGATTTTTGCGTCATTCATGTGCCATGAGATTTACAGGCAAACCTGCTTCTTCCTTTTAAAATCTAGGAGTTTTTGCACATAAATTCTGCTATCTCACCGCCCCATCCTTAGGCAGCACATCCTTCAGAAGCCAGCCCATATCTGGTGCCCCTATTCCTAGTTGTGCCCCTAGCAGATACGAAGTCGCTACTGCTCTGACAGCATCACCTTTCGACCAAAACCTGCCACAAATTTAGGCTGTGGATAACATCCACTGCAAGATAAGTTCCCTCCTCTATGCCCCGGTCAAACTTTAGAGGATCTTCGACCTCAGAGCGTTCAAACAGAACGGCTGACTCTGGCCGCTACCCAAGCACCTACATGCTATCTTGGAGGCACATGTAGTTAACATGCCAGCACAGCTCTTTTCTAAGCTAGGACCAGAACAGGGCCAAAGTATGCAGCACCATGTCCTCCTTCCTACAGACTTTTGGACAACATTTTGGACAGGGGACCCACAGCTTTCAGCACTTCGCAGTCCCCAGCCTTCAGGAAAACCCACAGGCAGCAAAGGAGAACCTACTGTAAATTAGCTTCAGCCCTGAAAAAAGGAGACAGTATTGTACTACTTTTTCTCCTCTTGCCACAAACATTTGTCCAGCATCTGTGCTCCTTTTAACCCTGTTGCGCTTCTCAGCAGACAGGGTAATTTGACCCAGAGGATTTTGGCTATCTTGGTTATGCTTAATCATTTGGTCCCATTATATCACTACAAAACAGTTCGAAATAGAGGGTTCTTTTTGGTAGATTTCTTGGTTCAGCTAACAAAAATTACTCAAGCTTCAGTTTTAGTTGAGATTATTAAAGCAGTACTATGTTTAAGTTATAGTAATTGTCAATAAAGTCTTTTATAGCAAATTTAACTCAGCATATTTTAGATCTTGCCAATTTGAGACAGTTTCCATAAAAAGGAGAACAGCAATGTTACAGTGTGATAACTCAAAAATGGAAAAAAGGAATTATTTAGCATAAAAGGAATTATTTAGCATAGTAAAAGGAGGTATAACTAGGAGTAATGGGATGAAATTAATAAAGGGAATATATCAGCGGGGGGAAAAGAAAAACCTGACTGTTAGTTAACCAATAGAAAAATCTCCCTGGAG
Source organism: Dromaius novaehollandiae (assembly GCF_036370855.1). Lineage (NCBI taxonomy): Eukaryota > Metazoa > Chordata > Aves > Casuariiformes > Dromaiidae > Dromaius > Dromaius novaehollandiae. The sequence continues at coordinate 127,042,359 of NC_088099.1, forward strand.
AGCAAAGAAAGGTCCACTGCTAGGTAAGTTTAAAATAACTGGCCAAAACATTACCAAATATACAGGGTGGAAACAATTCTGCACTGGTGCAGGGAGAAGATGAGGTCCCTTTCTCTCGCCTACTTCTAAATTTCAAGAAAGTGAACAAGTAAATTGAGCTTTCTGATTGACAAATCTAGTGAAATTCAGAATCCTGGCTGCTCAGATGAAACTGCACTGCTTTTATCTTTGCTGGCATGTGAAGAAAAAAAGGAAAGAAAATCTCTCTTTCTCTTTTTTTCTTTTTAGCTGACATTTGTTTTATTGGTCTGAGTGATTAAATATATTTGAGGTACCTAATAATAATTTGTACCTCCACTGAAATTAAGGCAACAAAAATTATCAGGGCTAAAAAGTGCTAAATAAGAACAATTTAAACTGTTAAACTTTTTATCAAATGTATTTAACCATGAAATAAAAAAGAAAAAGTGAATGCTCTTAAATATAGACCTCACAGTCACACCAAAAAAAATAGTAAGGCTGAAAATTCAGAATCAAAACTAACATCCTTCTGAAATATCTTTGATTCACAGGACGTTATACAAACAATAATGTTTGCTCAACAGAAGTGGATTAAGGCAATATTAATGTATTTGCATAATTTGTACTATTTTAGTTATTTTTTTTCTTTTTTTAATGTACTGGAGAACTTTCTCTCAGTGTTCAACTTGAAAGCAAGTTTGCAGACATGAAGTGCACTATGCCATACCCATTAGACATCAATACCTATTCAATAAAATGTATCAGACTGTTCTCCTGGTGGTGGGTCTTTTGGGATAGCACAAAACTTTTGAGCTATTCAATGCTTGCTTTGATACAGCAGGTAACTTATTCAGAGTAGTCCATCGGAAAAAAAATTATTTGAATGTGTGCATGAAAAGCTTTGTTATTATCAAAACATAGTAAAATCCTCTGAATAGTTTCCATATCTATTACAACTGGCATATGTTTTGAAATAAAGAACTAAAATATTTAACTGATTTGTTTTTAATACCATTGCATGTGAAAGCATTGTGACAAGTTTTTAAACATTGCTGTTATAATATTTAAATAGTTTATATTCCATTCAGGATTTAAAATACATCTTTTTTTTCTTTAAACATTAGGTCCTATTTTAACCCAGAAATTTACAACAACATACCACAAAGCGTTACAACTAATTATTTTTAAACTGCATCTGCTGACGGTACCCATAGTGGATTTCAGCCTGAGTCCTGAGCTACAGCGAAAACAGGGATTCCAGCACCTACTTGGACAGAACTTGGCCAAACCAACATTAAACTGAGCAGCAGAAATTTTGTAAGATTAAACTTGATTCAGCTCACTTTTTTTTTTTTTTTTTTTTTTGACTTGGCATGAGCACACTACAGGTTTGCTGCATTTGGACTAATTTTTCCTTATGTTTATTATGCAAGGTCAAATTTGCTCAAACTTGTGCTCGTTATATATAATGTTTGTAGTGATATGTTCAGCATTTTTTAAGAATCAGAAGCTGTATTTCTATATCACAGCAGAGAACTCCAAAAGCGACTGGATACAGAACTTCTCTATATACCAGAAATACACAGATTATGTTATACCACTATTTGTTATTATTTAGCAGTTTTAAGTAGCAAATTATACCATGTAACATCACGTTTTATAGTGTGATAAATATTACTAAAAGATTAGTACACTGATTAATGTATTTTAGAATTGTGATTTCCTATGAAAATAATGGTATGATGCATATCAGTTATCTTTAAAAATAAAATAAAATTAAGAAATGGATTTGTAGATCTTCCTGAGTATCATTTCATTTACCACAGAACTTCAAAGTATTTTGAGGTTTACACATAACTATGCAGCTAAAATAATCAAGTTGCACATGAAAAAAAAATCAATACAATTTTAAATCACATTGCATAGTTTGAGATCAGTGTATTGCTTTGCTAGGTAAGACAGAATGATTATCTAACAGGGTCATCACTAGTAATTTTGCCAACTTTGAGGCTATAAATTAGAAACCGGAATAACAAAATAAGTGGTTGTATTGTGCCTGGAAGCTTATGATTGCATCAGAAAAATATTTAAGGCATTATCAATTTTACATTTAAAATCTCTATTCAAAAATGCTTGAGCATTTCAGAATAAACAAACTAACATGCACACACACAAAAATACTGGACCTTAAATTCATTCAGTCACCAGAAATAATCCAGAGCAGTGTTGATTTTACATATTGCTGTGACTCACCGTTTACTCTGAGGGTTATCTACTGATTCACTTGTGTAAAAGTCTGGCGAGTGAAGAGGAAGTTAAAACTACACTTGAAACACAGTACCACTTCTGTCTCTGGCTGGCACGATATGCTAATGAGGTTAGTCAGAGTATATGTGTGTGTGCACTTTCATATAAATTTCAGTATCTATTCACCACTTCTGAATACAGGTAACAAGCATCTCTGGAGATAAAATACAGTCTAACACGGATTTTATTATTACAGTCACCACGATGCCAAGTTTAATAACATATGCAAACATTCAAACATGGAATTTGCACCTGAAAGAACTTGCTTCTTCCAAACTAATTAGTATCAATGCGTGTACTCCATTATGACACACTTTAAATTCAGTACTTCATCAAATCATTTATATCCACCTGGTAAATGAACAAAGACAAACAGCACAGCATGACTCTAGAAACTGATTTCTTTTTATTTGTTTTTTTTTTTTTTCTACCATTTAAAATGTCACATCTTCAAAATTGTTTGAGGTGACTTATATTAAACACTTCGTAAAATTAGGCAAGGAAATTTTAGGTATTATTATATACTTTTCATTTAAGCATACATATATATTAAGTTGCATTTTAAAGATATCCTCAGCATTGAAAAATACTATTTAACCATAATACAGTAATTGAAGAAACAAAGTATTATATAAAGCACCTTCCCCTCAGAATTTTTTTAAAAGGAAGAAAAAAGCCATCTGTTTGTAAACCCCACCTATTGTAATGTTTCTCCTACTTTCCCTCTTTCAGTTCATTTTCTTAATTTGTTTCTGTTCATTTCCCTTTGCTCTTTGCTCGCCTGCATTCTCTCTAATGCGCATAGTTAACAAAATCAGATTTATTAGCCACCTATGTTAATTCCCTTCAATTCTACAAAGTAAATACCTGGGAAAAAATAGTATTACTTGAAGTAATGTCCTTTTGCAAAACCCTAAAAAAGTGTTTGGCTAGTGTGCTCATACTGTTTCAGTCCCTTACCCCTATCCAGGAAGGTAGCAAGGGGATCTTTAACAAGACAATGATGTTGTCATTCCACGGAGCTGTCAAGCATTGGGAGTAGACACACAGTCAGGGTAGAGAGCAAAGTGTTAGGACTTTATTTCTTATCTCCTTTTGAGTTCTACTATTCATTAGAATTGCTTGATAATAAAGACTAATTTTTTTCCAAAGGGCAGAGGGTTTGGGGGGAAGGAAGTCATCTGCAGGGAGCTACAATAGTTCTGTGCTGTGCAAAACAAGGATAAACTTCAAATCATAGTTATTTACCTGTGACTATTTAATACCTTATTTGCAGTAATAAGAAAACAAGATTTTCCCATTTGATTAAGCTTTGTTTTAATCATACATACGTAAGTGAATTCAATACAGAATTTTGTACCTGAGCTTTTCCCTTTTTCACGGGACCGTAAGAATTAGAAGGCAAACCTCATGCTCATTCTAACAAAGCAATATAACAGGGATGGAGGGAGGAAGCAATTTGGATTCTATGGGAAGGTTACGATAAAATTTACATTTTCCATAAAATATAAGTAGCCACCATTTTGCTGTAATCCCAGAGCAGCAACGAAATGGTGGTACAGAAGAAAACTACCCTATCAGACACATTTCATCATTGCTTCTATCCATCACTATCTTCTTTCGCTAGCATGGTTATCATTTACTTTTCTCCTTCTTACAAGCTACATACTAATTTTAGATTAAAAATAAACTAGTATAAAATATTAAATAGGTAAAGATTAATTGTCAAACTAAGACTACCTACTATAGCAAATCTTTTTTTTTTTTTTTTCCTTCAAACTGCAAAAAAAGTACAGCATAGTGTTTCTATCACACACTGATGAATACATCTCTTGGAGAAGGTGCTATATGAAAGCTGTATCCTAAAGGTAGAGCACATGGTATGGAATATGGCTGTTGCATTGGTCAGTATGGTATTTTAATTATTATATGATGAAATATACATAGATAAAACTCAAAATTGCCAAAATGATTTAAGCTAATTGTTTTTGATTGTGCTGTACAATGTCGCATTTTGTGAAGCATTTTATGTTTAAATGAGTATGCATACTGCCATAATCAGTTTAGAAATGTATATTAATGCATCGCTTTTGCTAAGCAATGCTATCCCTTTTTGGTTAATGCATGCTTTCCAGCAAGTGAGAATAGGAGTACATGCTTGTATTTACAGAGAGATTTGTAGATTAGTGCAGGTATGTTCTAGTGATACAGTGATTTACATGCTAAAAGAATTCATAAAGTTTATTCTGTATGTTCTGCAGAAGCCCTATGTGCTACAGGTTTTATTTTTAGGTCCTAAAATTATAAATTTGTAATAAAGCAGAAAACTAATTTCTGTAATATATTTTCTAATGCTGTGCTTGGTGTTTATTACTATAAATATGTAATGAAGTTAAAATGGATGGCATTTTCAAATACGGCATGTCATAGGAAAGTGTTCTTATTTTTCAGACATAAGTTGAATATTTTTGATTCCACTATCATGTTTTAATTAATAAATCATATAGCACAAAAATGTAGGCCATTTAAGCAATGATGTATACTTGAATTAAAGGCTTTTTTTTAGGAAAAGTTTTCTAAAACATTCTTAACAATGTAAAATCTGTTTGTATAAATCTGCAGTTATGTACAAGTAAAACAAATGTCCTGTTCCTCTTAAGTACTCCCATTCTTTTCCAATTCAAAGCAAAGAGTATTTAGGTAACACTGCCACCTATTGCTTAAACGTTATAATAACCAAAATTTGTTGCAGATTTTTTTTGCCACTTACCTTTGCTGTTTCGACTGCTACGCTTTCATCATTTCTAATAAACTACTCAGATTTAGATATTCAAGCATGCTGAAAAAATAATAAGTGCCTACCTTCATTAGTATGGCTATAATGTATCTGGAATTAATGGAAACCTAACAAAACAATGTTTACATATCTATGAAAGTAAATTTCTAGAAAATAATATAAACTTTTATTTAAAATATAAAAATCCTTGCAGGAAATAGGGAAAAAATTCCTTACATTATAATACACCAATTGTTGCAAATTCCAAGTTGTTGATTAGAATAAAAAATACCTCATACCATCCACAATAACATGTTTTTTGCCAACATTTTGCAAGTGGCTAGGCAAATACCCAAATTATAAACCTACATCTGCAGCTCTTTTACAGAAACAAATATAAAGCCACTGAAATAAGTCACTATAAGACTAGACCTAATTCTTCTTAGCAAATAATTCTGTTTTCAGGGCAACCATCAGAAGAGCACTAATTCCACAGCTGAACAAGAATAGAATAACTTTACCTAGACAGAAAAAAAAAAAGAGTAAAAAAAAAAAAATGAATAAGAAAATTATTTGCAACTTTTTAAACAAAAGACTAAAAATCAGATACTTATCCTTACTAGATATGGAAAGTCATAGGTATTAATCAGGAAGGTAGCTGCTTCAATGTAGAATAACACAAGTTATATAAGTTTATATTATATAAGTACCATCTAAGTTCATTAGTAGTGATACAGAAAGATGACTTAGTCATTCTGAAAGAAAATGTATTGTCCAAAGGCCTCTTTTTATCTTCAGTGTATTACTCAGACTGTGACTGTAAAATAAGTTGACTTCATCATTACAGGAAAGTAGCTACATATTGTAGAAAATCCCTTAAATTCTCTTGTATTGTTTTCTAATAATACAAAGCTACGAAAAAATACAAAACAATGGTTCTTTTGCCTCAAAATGTCCACAGCCGCAATGTAAAGTGCTGAAGTTCAGCCTCCATTAAAATGTCTCACTATTAGCCCAGCCAGATTTCTAAGATTTGTGACATTGTCAGACAGATGGACGTGTTCAAGGATGTTAGGAACAGAAAGTAGTTTAAAAAATGAGTGTTTACATTGTCTTTAAGTAAATGCTATATTTTAATTATTAAAATATTTAAAATTTCCATACTGGCAAAGAGAATTTTAGGGATTTTTATAGTAATTGGTGCATAAGGAAGCTATAGATATGCTAGATTTCTTTTTACTTACATTTTTTCTGTCATAAAACGTGTATCCTTTCTAAAACAGAACTCATGAGCAACATATTAACAGCTACATTTCTAAAGTTTAGAGACTCTCAATTTTTTCCCCACTCACACAGTTTTACCATATGACATTTTTAACTGTTTCCCTGCTACTAGAATGTTAGTTGTCAAAACAGGCAACTATCAAAACCAAGGAGTATACAGAGCTAATGCTGCAATATTTTTCAAAAAATACTGAACTGAAATAAATCACTATATACCTATTTTTATCTTCACTGGTTTATTTCTTATTTCTACACTATCTCCTCCAATATCAGTGACAGATGCTAGAGCTGAAACACCCTGAAGTTTGTTTTCTCCCTCGCTCTTCTTTTTTTTAAAAAAAATAAAATGAATATTCAACACCTAGGAATGTGTTATTAAAAGAAAGAATTGGATATTTTTCAGGTTTCATTAAATGTTAATGTACTTAAAACAATTTGGCACAAGAGTATTCAACCTCAAATTCACTCAACTTAGTCCTGTACAATGAATTATTAATGATCTAATTGGTAAACATTGATTTGTAATGTAATTACTTGTTTAATGCACCATTTTATGTAAATATCAGACCAAGATCTAAAAATCTGGTACTTTTAATAATTTCTCTTTGGTGAAAGACACCACTTGCTGTATATACTCAAAGAAGAAAACAGCTCCATATTTTCTAGTTTAACAAACTTTCTTTATGAAACTATAAGCTTCTTCCTGAACAAATGTTTTGTGACATCAGAAGTTTGCAGGTATATTTTCCCACTCTTTTTACCACCTAAATTCTGACATACCTAGACAGAAGAATCATATAAGAAAAATATATTAATCTTAAAGAATATATAAAATGAGTATAGAGAACAAAAATAGAACCAAAAAATGGAATATATTAAATCAAGTGTATGAAACCTGGAACTAGTAGTGAATAGAGTGTAATGTCTAAAATCCAAAAGATATCCAAGTCAATCATGATGAGTTTGCTAATTTATCTCCAAAAGATAATTCACATTTAGATTAATTCAATATGGTAGTTTAAAAATCATGAACTTTGGCCTGTTCTATATAAAGAGATTAACAAATAGGCACATGCATATTAAAATGATTGTGAAAATGCTAGCATATCTTGCATGTTAACATTTGCGTGTTAAAATACACTCAGTTCAGACAAAGAAACAACTTAATGTAAGGAAAAATACACTATAGGTGAAAAACTATCTTTCTTGATTATCTGCTATAATTGACTATGTACACATGTTAGAATGCATGCTAAAATGCAAAGATAAGATGGTTATACTTCAACAGCTAACATCATCATTACTTTTATATCCTCACTTTACTAGATCATTGCTTTAAATGAGCATCACGAAACCAATGGAGCTTTAGTCTCCACATTACATTTTATTCATAATCATTTTCAATTTATTTTTTTCTTGCATGTCATCATTTTAATGTAAATCTTTCTTTTTCTTTTCAATAAAATGAAATGATTAAGTAATCCTGCTTTTTGCATGATTAAAGATGACGGATAAGCTTGGGTGGATAAAAATCAAGGTTCCTAACAGAATCTGTGCACCTCGCATGTCAGAATCCTTCCAGCTTGTTCAGTGCTAATGACAGGAAAAATTAGCATGTCTGTGAGTTGCCTAAAAAGAATAACAAGCTACCTTTAAGGACCTAACCCTACCTGTACACTAAATTTTAAACAGTTGCTTTCCATAATTTTCTGTAATAAGCTCTGATTAATTGTTTTCAAACAGATTAATAGCAAAGATCTTTTTTTAGAGCAATAATGTATGTTCATTAAACGTCTCAGTGACTACTGTTGTGCCATTTAATAGCCACCCTTGTATCATTAGGTATAACATAGAAAAATTAAAATATAAGGAATACAAGGATTACTGAATATAGTACAAAACTGGTAAAAAAAAATGCTGTATTTTTGTTACCTACACAGATATGACTCAGTTTTAAAGAGCAGCAAAACCCCTCAAAACTATTGATATTTACCAATGTGTCTCTTTTCAACAGCCCTATGCAATATGTGTTCATCCTTTTTGACTCAGAGAATAAAACTAGAAAGGGAATATTACAATACAGCACATACATACTGCCATCGCCTCTAGACATATGACCCAAAATGATGCTAAGAAGTCTCTCTCTGACCTCCTGCTAACCAGCCTCTTGTGATTAATTCAGTATGTCCTTGAAAGTATCTGCTAGAGATCCTTGTTTTTTTAATTTAAGAGTTTCTGAAGCCCACCTATAGTTTCACTGATGGATTTTTTTTTTTTTAAAGCAGAGGAAAAGCATTAATCTATGAGCAGAGGTCTGCAGTAACAGAAAAGCACCACCTGCCTAAGCATTTGCCAAATAGGACCATAAATACCACAACATTTCCTGACCTAAGTTTCATAGACATCTGTATCATGGTAACACTGCATTTCCCTTCTTTGACAGATGAAATTACTATTCTTTGATTTTTTTCTCCCCCCTCTCTCTCTTTTTTCTGATTATGTTCTGGATGGCAAAATTTGGGCCACAAAATGCTAATTTCTAACCTAACACCATGACAGCAATCACAGCCATCACAAGGATGGAATAAAGAGAGCAATCTAACATCCAGGGATATGAATTTCTGATCAGTGGCTGGCAGACTGCCGTGAAAGCTTACAGTAATCCCATTGGACAGCTAGGGTTGATGAAGCCTGGGAACAGGCAGCCACAATGTAGGTAGTTCACAATTGCAAGCATTTGTCCATAATTTAAAGCTATATGAGAAGTGGAGAGTATTCATCTGAACAACAAGCTGTAATTTAACTAGAGTAACATTTACACAGTTTTAACCCATTAAGTCCACCTATTCTTTCACTGACATTCCCTCCATTTAACATCCATTTTAAACAGAAATCCTGCACATTAAATGAATATATGTTTTTAGCATTGCAGAGCTCAGAAAAATTTGGTCAGATTTACTCTTATTATATAATTGGGGGTGGGGGGGGGAAGTATTTGTTCTTAAATCTAAGGTCCTGCTCATGTAAAACCTTACTCAAGTGAACAGTCCCTCTGAAGTCAAGGGGTCTAGTCCTGTCACCTCTGCTCACACCAAGTTAAATCTAATTTATAGACTGATCACTCGAGTAAGGTCCTTTTCAAAGTGATAATGCCTCAGTCACCCAATGACATTCCTACCAGCTGAAAACCAGCCCCCACCTAAGTCGCGGGGCTCTGCAAATGGCAGATATTAATTCAGGCTTTGAGCTTCGGCACAACAGAGCTCTGCCAGAGCTTTAAAACTGTAGCTTGAATTGCAAAATGTTGCCTTGTGCTGGAAAGCCTTGAAATGCATCTTTCCCCGTGACCAAACTGGGTTCCTCCTCCCTCACCCAAACTGGGGCGCCGCCGTTAATTGTTGATCTGTTTGGTCACAGAGCCTTTGCTGCGTGCGCAGACCCGCTCCCAGGATTTCCAAGGCCCAGACAAGATGTCGAAGCTACTCCTGGTGAAGAAGCATCTGTGCAGACACGGGAACACCGTGACAACTAATGAAACATAGAAGCGGGCAGGTGAAACTGCTGCACACACACACAGTGCAGCGCAACAGTGAGCAAAGATTATCGCACAAACTATAGGAATACTTTGGAGAGTCGGAGCTGCAAACATTTTCCAATTTCTTGTGTGCGCTCCACAGCAAAAGCGAAAGAGCATCGGAACTCTAATGTGCACAGCACACACGTGAGCAGGAAAACTTTCCCCTCGCACAGGCAAGGAGAGTTTTGCCAGTGACTTAAATAGGGCAAGTTTCTGGAAACATTTCAGACTTCTAAACTGTTACTAATACATATAGTAAGTGGGTAATACACAAGTAAGCTGGAGTAAAAGCTCAAACATGCTAAGAAAATGCCAAAATACAGCTAAAAACATAAAACAAGAGAAGCTACAGGCCTAGAATCTTTTAATGAAGCTCAGAGAAAAAGTTATTTTGTTCTTTTTTGTTTGTTTTTTCTTTTCTTTTGTTTTGTTTTTTTAAGAGAGGCTTCAAGTTTAGAGTAATACAATAACATGCCAGTTCAGTGTGCCTTGCAGCATTCTGAAAAATAGGTTAACATCGTTACAATGGATATGGATGTTGTGGAGTGACTGTGGTGGTTTTAGATACAGAACTCACATTTTAAAAGTTTCATCTGTTTTGAAAAAAATGTTACTGATTTGTGAGATGGTTCTAAAAGAGAAAAGGGGAGGAGAAGTGGGGAAATTACTACTGTAACCACCTGCAAATATTTATGTCCAAAATACAATAACCGCAATATGAGCTGGATTTTCTTCTCATCCTTTGTTCTTTCTTTTGTTCTTCCTCCAGTCCTTTCTCCAGCTCCCCTTCCTTCCCCCTCTCCTACTAGTTTTGCCTTCATAGTCCCTTTGGTGTGTTTTCCTTCCAGATTAATTTTTCACCCCTATTTGTAAATACTGAATCTCTCTCCAACTGCTCCCCTTTTTGACAGTCCTAAGTACATTCCCTCCTTTCTTATTTCAATTCCTTTTTTTCCCGCAAGTTCTCCTGAGCCTTCTTTGTGACCTCTCTCTTCCGCCCTTCTTTCATAACTGTCTCCACTATGTGTTTCTGAGACAGACTTTCACCAGCTTTCGTTCCTTGCAGCAGAACTCAGTGGAGTACATGTGGAGCAGCTCCCTGACCTGAAGTTGGGTCATCTTAGCCTGTTAGCAGCAGTGCTTAGCTGTAATGTTGGTATATTAATAACGATAGCATGGGGCAAGGGAGGAAGCAGAAGAGGAACACTAAAAGCACCTCATGCCTGAGAGCAGAGGGCAGAACCACCTCACACCTGACCCTACTGGGGCTCTCATCCAGGCAGAAGAAGGGAGAGACCATCACTCCCAAAGGATGTCATTTGGGGACACATGTGACAGTCAAGCCTGCTGTGGACAAAGCTCCTTACTGACCACCTCGCAGGGTTCAGGGTAATCATGCATCAGTTTGAACAGCCACGGTTATAATAACATTATAAATTTAAGGGCAAGACAGGGAGAATTGGTCCTACTCGTAACAAGCCTGAAAAATTAATTTTGATTCCTTTTAAAACACTATTATTTTGTCATGGTACCACTGCAAGCTCTTTTCCACCTCTTTTCTGCCAGTGGCATTTGGAATTATTTTTTTAATACCAGCGCAGTAAGCAAAATTTTGTTGTGTCTGAGAGACAGTGGAATGGGATACCAGGGGAAGGGTTGTGGGAAAGGTTGGCCTATTCTAGGACAAATAAAATTAAGAAAGGAAAAGTGGTGTTCCAGATATCACAGACACAGAAGGTCTTTTTCTTCATTTACAAACAGATATTCTTTGGGGGATGAAATGAGCAGGCAGCTTTACCTAGACTTGTCATTACATTACAGTAGCTTGCTCCTGTTCAACAGCCTTACAAGGGCTATAGCTTCATAACAGCCACTCCTTTTCTTGAGCTCTCAGATACAGAAAGAGATTTTTCTTTAACCTTAGATATATGTGTCCTATTTCCACATGATAGCTTGTTGAACCTTTAAGTTAGCTGCCACTTTGCTAGGTAAGCCTACATTAACATTATTGCCGAAGATCTCTCAACATCTCTGAAAATGCATCTGAACACTGAAGTTTGTTCCAGTTCTGCTTGGGAATGGAAAAGGCTACATACCGAATCACCTCCAGTAATTTCACAGTATCTTTTATATGGTTCAAACTGGAGAGTAAAACATCCACTACAAGTTCTCAGAAAATAAGTCCTCTGCAGTGGAGGAAATCTCTACTTGGGAAGAGCGCTCCAGTTTCACATCTATACCTATGCTGCCTTCCTTTTCCTGCACTCGCCTATGCAAAAAACTCCATCATATTTATCTTCTACTGCCAAGGAGTCTTGAACCAGTTTAGACCTGAAAGACACTCACCAGAAGCACCTATGTTAGAACAGATACATGCTGTCTGTAAGAGGGCAGCTACACTAAATCTCTGCTCAGTTACTCCCACCACCTTGTACTTAGCAGATCTTTGGGGACCAAGGAGACACAATCTTGCCACATAACAGCAAGTAGCATTTATATCTATTTTCCTGTACTTTTCATTACTTCTGAGAATCACGTTTGCACGTGATTGTCCAACAGGCTTAGCAGCACACTTTCAGGAATATGCCTCAGTGTGTATTATAGACTGTAGTAACAGAAAGCATGAGGCATCAAAAGTATGAAGGTGTGCTGGATAGTAATTTAGTCAGAACTACAATACCTGTTTCAAACAGTCTAGCACTGACTGTGTATTGCCACTAACAAAACACCTATTGCCATTGTCTATGGCAATAACATCCAGCATATTATTTGCATAAAATTATTTATGTTGCTTCAGTTAACATGAACTCTCCTTTCCTCTCAGGACATAAAATTTACTACTTAGAGACTGAGATCTCAGAAGAGCATGGATTTGATGTCTAACAAAGTTTCTCACTGAAAATGCAACAGGACAACAAATAAGTCACTGACATGTTATGAGTTAATATAAATGGGAAGTAAATACAGTCTAAGAGTGTGCTAGGATGGACATTTCTTAGCTTTGGATTTGAAAAGTAGCAGCAACAGTTGCATGCAGTCTCCCCTTTGTTTCTCCCCCTCTACCACATAACGGAGCAACAGACTCAGCCTTGAGAGATGCAGTGCAGGCATGAGGAAAACGAGTAGGTACACATAGTAAGTGCGTAGTAAGTCTTGTTAACAGTGGACTCAAACCATGATTCAGAGTTTTCTTCCACAAGCTACGTAACAGTTCGTAAATCAGCACTTCTGTTTTACATCATCTGCATAATGTTTTAGATCTCTTTAGGTGCAGTTCATCTGCGTTGGGGCATGGCTTCTCAAAGTCCCTCGCTAATGTGTTCTGACTAGGGGATGTATCTATTATTGTGTTTAAGGAGAAAAGCAGACATTTGTTGGAACAGTTTCCACTAGGTATCAGCAAGTAGAGGCCCAAGTAATTTGAGTATCATCAAAGAGTATGGTCAAAGTTGTGCAAAAATGTCTGAATATGCCTATCTAATGACACTCAATATTTAAGCACTGTAAGAATAACAAAACATGCATATATACGTTCACTTATATATCTAAATATCCAAATTACTCCATGCAAAAACTGTTAAGAATTAAGCTAGAAATTGTGGCATTAAGCCCCAAAGAGAGATTCCAAAGCCCTTCCCAATCACCAGCCTAATGTCCCTGGTAGCAACCCAAAGAGGCCTCTGCTCAGAGGATTCAGGTATGTTTTTGCACACAGGAAAAAAAGTGGACAGCAGATAAAGACTTGGACACTTCAGTGGTAATACACAGCAGCGATACCTATTTTCTCAAAAACTTTAGCAAGTCTTAAATTTTTAGTTTTCTCCCACTGTTAAATGGGAAAGATAATACCCCTTCTCCATTCCTCACAGCTATGCTGTCAGCCAAGATTCATTCACACTTGTGTAATGTGGTGATTGCAGCAATATAAATGTTTAGATAAATACGTACAGAAGAGATCGCTAGACACACGTGGAAAGTGCCACCCCCAAAACAATCTCCATGGGTAGCTTTAGGAATTAATGTGTGTGGACAAGTGGGGTTGAATGGATGTTTGAACCCAACCGGAATTGCAGGGGTTACTATTGGCAACCACTGTAACATATGTCTGATATTAACCTTCCAAATGCCTACAATCCTGAAAAAAAGTGTAACATTTGAAGTCCGTGCTTATCCATCAATTACCCAAAGTCCTAACATAAAAAAAAGTTCTTACATATATGATACTTTTCTATTTTTCATCATATAAATTGTCTTTTGATTCAAAATCTAAAGCTACTCTACATAAGTACATATGCAGAATCAAAAATTGTACAAACCCCTTCCAGAAATAAATGAACAAAAATATTTATGTTCCCTACTATAGTTTGGGTTCCCCTATCACTCCATTAAACATGAAATTTCTACATGCTAACAAATAATTTCCTCTTCAAAACACTCCCAGTAAATAGGGAAGGTAAAAATCATATAAAAGCAGTTTGCCTTACATTACACAACCTTCCTTCCAGCTTGACGGTGAATCAGTTCATTGAAAAAAAAGATCAGTTTAATAGTATTCCTTTTAATCAGGGTTTCAGATTATCATACAATCTCCAAGCGCATAATGAGATGTGCGTTTTGTCCAATTTATTGGAAGAACCAGTACCACATCTTATTTTCTTCTACAACTTTCATTTTCAATGACGATATTGTAATTTGCTTCCAATTATTTTAAGCCCGACAAGATTTCTACCAAACATTGCTAAAAGACAAAATGCAGAAACTAAAGAAATGGTAACACTTTCTATCCAATTCCCTGGTAGCTTCAGTGGATATGGTTAAAATAAAATTAACAAGGCACTCTAAGTAATGCCTACAATGGCTTCCATCATATATTTCTGAGTACAAAATGATCAGTTTCCCTAAGTACACGTTTTAGGCTCTTTCCCATTGTGGAAGTTTCATTCTTTTACATCTACATTTTTGGTCTGCAAAAAAAGGCCTCAACTGCAAACCTTTTTGTCAAAGGAAGACTTCTTTAATAAACATGGAGTAAATACAGAGTTGAATTATCAAATAAATGTTTATAAGGATACAGGAATGCAGGGTATGTTAGACAGATATGTATATTAAAGTGTGAGGAAAAACTTCCTTTATACACCCAAAACATGAACCCAATTTTTTGATGTCTCACACAGCTTTCAAATGAATCTCAAATTTTAAGGACTCTTTGAAGAGCAATACATGTACTTTCTTTTAAAAATTAATTAAAACAATAATTTCCTGTACATTACTTGTATTTCATTTAAATTATATTTGACTTTAACTACCCATATCTGACACACTTTCATGTTTTGAAAACCCCAACAAACCACAAACATAAACTCTGAGAAAGAGAGACAGAGAAGAGAAAGCAAGAGGTTTAAACATGCCTCAGAAAGAGAGCATTTTGTTGCATAGAAGAAAATTTGCTGAAGGCTCTGCTAAATCTAAGACGTTAAATACTTGTGCAACATATTTCGTACTATACTTCTTCAAACTATGGTCAACAAATCTACATAGAAAATTCTATTAGGAACTGTAGTAATACGTAATATCCAACAATCTAGCCACCTGTTTTCTCCTTCTGTGCCATTTTTCTGACATCTGGGAAAGTAACATAAGGCTGATAATATTAGCAGAATCAGTTGCATAATTATGCAGTTATCACCCACGTTAGGAAAACACATTTTGTTCCTATTCTAGGTCAAGTCATTATGAAAATTTGTACGCATGACTAGCAGAATAATTTGTAGAATGCTGTTTGCCCTGACATTTTACTATCAGAGTACGTCTAAAAGCGAAGGCATTTAAGCCTTTACACTTCGCAATTACACTTCAGCTCATGGGTGCCAACAGACAGGTCATGAGAAGCGGACACGTGACCGGTGAGTTTGTATTTCAACACGAGCAAAGGAAGTGTTCCTGAAGCTGTTGTCTCCTTGGTAGGTGTTCAAATGACCTTTCAGCAGTGGATTGGCACAAAGTAATGGTCAATAACAGCGGTTTGCTGGAGGGAAGCCTTCCACTCTGTCACCATGGCTTCCAGAGCTGAGAGCCCCTTAAAAGTAATTTGCAGCAAATGGGACAAAATCAGGAATTGGATGTAAATATTCTTTGTCCGGTATGTTAAACCCATGCGAGAGATTCCACAGCTGCACTTTCCAGCAAAGACCAAAATGGAAATCCTGGCTCGTACTTAAAGTTTAAACAAGCACCATAAAAATGCACGTTTTTACACGATTAAATGGTATCTAGAATGTTATTGTACATTATTATAAACAAAATACAGGCATGTCACAGTTGACTAAATTCCTATCAATTATGAACTTAATTTTTACACACATTTACTACTTATCTCATTTCAGACTTTTCTATACTGAGAAATTTTCTTTTAAAGAAAAATGGTTTATACAGTTCACTTCCTGCCATAATCAAGGTCTTTCTAACCTGATATCTGAAGGTTATGCTTCAGTGAATAATTCAGTAGGTTAGTGAAACTGTGGCAGCAAAGAAAGTGCTAATCTTAGATGGAAGCTGTGAGGGATATTAAGAAACAATTGCAAAAAGTGACATATTTAATAGAGAAAGATTACTCTGTGCTACATCTATTTAATTTGAATTGAATAAATTTTGCCGGTATTTTATGAGATGCAGTCTGCAAATTATGTGAAACTTCATAGTGTCACTGAAGTCTAGAGGAAAGAATAAAGGGTTTTTTTTCCCTCAACCATTTTATGAGTATTGTGATTTCTGAGGACTTCTCACTCTTTCAAAAGAAATTTCAAAGGAACTGAAGAATCATTCACTGCAGGACTTTATTAATTTGAATTAAGAAAGAAGAAAGGGTAGTAAAAGGTGATAGTACTGAAAGATAAATAACAAGAGGCAATAGAAGGGTCTTGTGTAATGAGACTTCTTGAAATAACTGAATTCCTTCTGGACTGTGACTGAGTGAGGCCGGATATGTTCTCAATCTTTCAGGGAAAATTTAGTTGATCTAGCTGAGACAAGTCTGAAAGTATGAGTAAATGCAAGTGTGAAAAATGATAGGGGGCAGTTTTTGGCCTTAATCACTAAACAGATCCTTAATACAAACCCAGTCCTGACAAAAATAATTTAAGTCTATGTTCATATGATACCTTGTATGAGTAAGTGGAATAGGAATATGATGCTACTACTAAAAATATTAACTTCATCCTATATTATTGCAGAGGTAGAGATTATTAAAAAAACCTGCTCTTTTGTCTCTTCCAAACAAACATTCCTACTTTTTTAGTGCTATTTATATTACCGATTTTCTTCTATAATCTACCAAAGCATTAACAAATTATACAACAATGCTATCCTTCTGACAGTCTTTTAAAAATAGAATAATTAACAACATCTGGTAAAAGATAACAAAAGACTTTAGTACGTAGCAGACATTTATAAGAAGAGGTAAAATATAATCATTTCCACACATCAAGAAAAATCTTGGAAAAGTACAAAGATTCGAAGAGTTCTAAAAAATACATAATTAAAATACATATTAATCTGTGTATTATTGCAGCATATGAGTACAATTATATTGGGTCTCTATCGTACTAATTATGATATAAAAATAGCTAAGAAGAGACCTTGCCCAAAATTTCTGTCATAAAACTGCCTTACCAGGAATTTTGAACTTTGCCTCCTAACCCCACTCCATGCTACACTTGGATATAAATAGCCTGAAACTACCTTTTTTATTATTTTTATTTGAGGATGGCATTATTATTTTTTTAATCATTTGAACTATTTTTTTAAATTAAATTATAGACAAATATAAAATAACTCTTGAGTACTTTGGGGAGGTGCCAACTACAGAAAATAGCTGCACATTTTGAAGTTAAATTTTGCAAGTTGTTGGTCCTGAATGTCAATAGTTTCATAATTTATTTTTCTCTAAGTGATCGCATTATTCAACACTGAGAGGAGACAATAACTCCTTCCCCCTCAGCCCTTTCCCCTCCAAATTTGAGAATGGTAAAACTATTAGAACTCCATCCTACAGGCAAAATTGTTCTCTCTGATCTGCATGGTGGATCCAATATTCCCGATGGGAATTCTGTGCTATGTGAATAAAGAGACAAATTTCACTAATATTATGAAACATAATAATTCGACTATGCATTCACTGGCACTGTTAACACTATAATTTCTACTTTACTTATTCATAATCCCTTTTTTCTGTTCCAAACAGACAGAAAGGACAAAAGCACACATCTACTGTGCATTTCAGAGAAAAAAAATTCTCCTGTATGCATGATTAACCTTATACTGAACAAATTCATATATGAGCAGGAATGGAAATAGGATATGGAGCATTTCACCTCTGCTATAGGTTACCAGATCAAGTCTGGCTCAGGTCACTGGTAACCTAAAGATACTACTGCCTAATGGCTGGTTTGTGACCCACATGAAATGAGCTGGAATTATTTAAATTCATGGTAAATAGGTGTCCGTATCACAAAAAAATCAGAACTAGGAACCTTACTGGTAACATTAATAGCCAACAGTAGCTACCAAATAGAGTAGAGTCTGGACTATCTTTTTCACTCCAAATGGTGGTCATATGAGAAAGAAGCAACAAGAAAGCAGCTGAAGTGCACGAAAGACAGAAAGAGGCAGAGAGTGGATTCTGTGTTTGTCTACGTATCATCTGTTATGTGTACAAAGAGAAGACTTCAGTTTCAAGGCCTGTCAGTTCAGCACCTTTCACAACTACAAAATGTCATGTACTACATACTGATGAAATAAAAGACAAAGGTGTCAAAGGAACCATTACACTGTATTCTAGCAATGATCAGAGGATCAACAGCTTCCCTTCTAGACTGACACTACGTTAAACTATTCCAGCATATTTGGCCTGAATGTCTTCTTACCTGCTTCAGTTTTATACCAGGGTGGAACTTAATTTATCACAATAGCCTCACACTCTGTCAAATGGAAGAGAAATCAAATCCGTATGTACTTCCCTTCTAAGTAATTTTTTGGCTATTTTTCAATAGACAATATGGCTGTATGCGTTCATATGTATTAAGAGGCTTACTGTCTTTTCTGTTACCAGAAATAAAGGATGTGTATTTTCTCACCCCATGTAGCTTTCCTGGATGCAGCGAGTAATCACAGTAGGTAGCATAACACCTTGCTATGAAAGGTCTGCTCAGAGCTGGGAAAGCAACGTGTGAAAACACCATTGTTTTAACTTTGGATTGTTCTGTATTTTTGGCTTGCTATGCATTTCTCACAGCAACAGAGTCTTCTGTAAGTAAAGATAATTATGGAAGAGCTGCACATCTCAGCTATCATAAATTGTGATGGCCTTATGAGATACCAGAATGTATTATCCTGTAGTATATTCCACCCACACTAGATAATACATGTTAAGAATTCTCTGAGACACTAAACATTTAAGAGCTGCTCATAGCACTGCTTCTGACTTGAAATGTAAGGATGTCTTTACAAAATGATATTCCAATTAAAATCTTTATTTTGACTACTGAACTTGAATAACCACTATGGAGGTAAAATCCTTCTTTTTTTTAACTTTTATTTTTTACTTCTTCCCTCCTCCTTTTCCCTCATTTCCACAACTGTAGCATGAGTGTCCATTTGCTGAGTTAGGTTACCACATCTCATTAGAATTAGATTACATGATTCCAAAAAGTTTGGATATTTGCTTTCCTGACAAATGTTTTTACTAGTTCACACACATGCAACAGTTTTGATTATTCTGCGAATGTGAACTAATTGCCTACAGGTCTCCCTGTATCACACTACTTACAGAAATACAGTTTCCAGTCTTCAAAAAGAGGTGATATAGCTTTTACAGGACTTAACATGAAATAATACGTAGCTTACCCTTTCCCAGACTCACTTTTTTCCTGCCAATCTTGTGGCAGGAGATTTCCCCAATCCATTCCAGAAACACAGCTATAATGCATGGTAGACTGCTGTGCAGAGCCTCCTGCAGTTGACCAGAAACCTTCTGGAACTACAGCTTATGCTGGATTCAAAGGCCCAGCCTCTCAAGGAGTTACTCATAGATGGTCTTGTGTCTTAAGAAAGGAGACCAAAAAGATTGTTCAATTTGAAATACGTCATGGTACACAAAACTTCTAATTAACAGTCTTTGGACAGATGGCCTTCCAAGGGTTCTGAAGTACAAAAGGCTGCCTGGAAGAAAAAAAAAAAAAAGAAAAAGTGATGCAACAGGTAACAGGTTACATCACAGGTACTGTATTCACCACCAATACACACAGCAGGAAAGTCTTGTCATTCCTACTATATCATCTCACACTGCTTTTCGCCCTATTATATTTGCAGAACTTGCCCACTTCTTTATCTAAAACTAATATGCAAAATCCACATGCACTGTGAGATGAATATAGTATGCATACAGAACCTGGGACAGTCACATCTGAAACTACTCATGTGGCCTACCTAGTTGTGTTAGCGATTTACTTAGTCCCGCCGTGAGAGTCTCAGCTTCACAGATTCCTTTTGTGACTAGTCATTTTCGCATGGGCTCAGGTAGCTTTCTGAAGTGTTTCTCTCATTTTCTGCAGTTCTTTCAGCCATTATCCTGCAGGCAAAAGGCTCTAAAACACTCTTACCTTTTCTTAAACTTACAGGACAGTTTAAAGAAAAAGAAGAAAAGGGCAGAGACAGGCATTCTCCTGTTGATAAAATGCCATTTTAGAAGTCCTCCTGTGCTTCTTACTTTAGTCTGATCTACAGCAGTACAGTGACTTTAGCTGAAGTTTAGAAAAAGCAGACAGAAACACGGAGGTTGAAATAATCTCTGCATCTGTAGGACTGATCAGCACAAAAATTTGAGCCAAAAGTCTAGCTCTTTTTACTGTTGTCATACACTGAGATATTAGAAGGCCCTATTCAGACACACATCTTCAGCAAGGCACTAAAAAATAAGTGTCCCACAGACTGCCATTTAAAGACTACATGTCAGAGCTCAGTAACGTGGTTCATGGGAAGAAAAAAAAAAACTGAAGTAAAGCGTCATCAAAATTTCAGGCTCACAATGTTTTTCCTGCTTATATTTTTGCATTCACATCTTCTTTCTCGTCAGCTATCAAAGTGAAACACCATCCAAATACTGAGAGATGCTATCACAGTAACATTTTAGAAAAGTGCTTAACTAAAAACATAACCCTACACAATTTTCAGATCAGAGGTGCTCATGTTTCTTTAGATTCTGACCTATTAATTAAGACATAAACATTCAAGGTTTGCCACTTGGAAAAGAACTGAAAACTATATCAAATTAAGACTCTACTGTATTCCAGGTTGGAGACACCCACTGAGACCCCTCCCCCCAGGTTATCATTAGTATTATCTAAAATGTGCTGCTAGTGTGTCAAGCCCATGGGTCCAGACACTGAAGTATCACAAAGAGACATCCCCGGTGTAGACAAAACCTGATACCTGACCGAGATTCCCAGAACAGGAGCATTTAGATGCTTATTCCACTTATGTGTCAAAATCACCCAGCTGTTTTGGAAATGTCAGTCATTAGTTTACTAGTCTGATACTGGATTCAGCATCAAAAGAGGGAGAATCTGATTTACACTGCATCTGAAATACAGAAAGCGTTAATAATCATAGCTACATCTCACATTTAACAAAGAAACAAACTAGAAGACGGTGCAATGTCTGGAGAACAAGTATCAACCGCTGCTTCCACTAACCAGATATACTACTATTTGCTGAACCCTGAGGCATCTTTAAGGGCTCATTGCAGCCAAGCAAGCCAGAGGTGGCAAAGATTTAGTTAGTGCCAGAAGATCTCACATCTGAACGAAGATTTTGCAATGCCCATGCATAACAGGGAAGAGAAAGGACACACTTAGTGAGTTCAAGTTTCTTGCCCTCAGCTAACATCTAAGACAATGTCCGCAGTTGCGAATCTGGGTAATAAAACACAGGCACTTCCACATAAATAGTGGTAGTCCTGATTAAATCCCAATAACAAGCACACTCGTACATCTGCCATATCTGACTTTTTTGTTTTTTTCACTTATCAGTGTTAGAGGTATCTGATATTGAGGGTCTTTAAAAGGAGGACATGATAAGTAAATGCTAAAGACTGGTACAAGGATGTTGAGCTCCCACTTGAATTAGCTGTCCAAGAGGAACACAAATGCAAAAGGAGCTTCCTCAAAACTAAGCATTGTCCTCCGTCTCAGTTTTGAGTACTGAACACTGGACCTGCTAAGTTTTACATGGAAGGACAGTCAAATCCTTAATCTCCACCTGACTCTAAATAATGTCTTGACGTCGTACATGTACCAGGCATTGCTCTGTGCTTTCAGTCCATTCATGAGAATACCAACTGCAAAGACACAGCTTTTTCTTCTTGAAATACATACACACACACACACACACACACACACACACACACACATACTTCCAGTTATAAACACAAAAATACACACACATATGTATATATAAACAAAAGTGCAGGTATACAGCCACATAAAAATTCACAGTAAGGCTCACCATCAAATAGAAAATTTGCACATGCTCTAACTGTAACATGCAGGCTAACTAGACATACAACAAAAGACTTCTGAACCTTTATCAAATACAAATTAACAGGAATACATTTGAATTGTTAAGGCGAACATTGCCTTTCAAATAGGTTCATAACTATTTCCTCATCATAAAGACGGGAAAACTATTGTTGCAGCTCCACCTAGTGGAGCAGGAGAGAAACTACAGCATGCAATGAAAGTCCGCGCCGGGAGCAGGGAGCGGCGAGCGCGGCCGGCGCCCAGCGGAGCTCGGGGCTGCAGCCCGCAGCCCTCAGCGCCGGCCGCCCCCTCGCCGCCTCCACATGCTGCTCTCACTTGCAAGATTCAGGCATTGGGGGGTTGCAACTCTACGAAATACTCTAATTTAGACTCCAAAGAGAGAGATTGGTTTAGTTTTTTTTGTCACTCATATGACAGCAGTGTCAGAAAATAACATTCACTAATACTGGCAGCATCATCCATCCAAAAATACATATATTTTTATATACGAAGCTGTCAAAATTATATATGCTTTTAATCAAAAGATGTTTAAACCTTTAAATACATTCAAAATTTTCCTATGACCTCAGTCAAAGTAAAGGCAAGCAAATGAATATATATGCACGCTTTACTGCAGTACCAATTTGCACTTCTGTAACACATTAATTGCTTCAAAGTGACATGAATAGCCACTAGAGAAGTTATTGAAATCTCTCTGTGCCTCAGTTTCTCTAACTTTTCCTGGCATTCCCAAGCTGACAAAATGAGAGGTTCTTTGTGTCACACAAACTCACCCTCTCTTCACGGCAGATACTGGAGATAAGAGCTGTGGGCAGAAAAAAAGGGAAAAAAACCAAGCAAATAAATAAATAAAAAGCTCTTTCAATGTGTACAGCTGTTATGTTTTAGAACATAGTTCTATGATATATATATTTTTTTTCTTTCTGAAGGAAGTAAATGCAATGGAATATTCTCAGCTGAAACCCTTGATTTATTTCATTTTTATTCTTCACTTTTTAAAATTTCCCTAAATGCTTCTTTCACAAGCAGTCTGCATTTCATTTTGGCCCATTAAAAAGGTCCACCTTTTTAAAATTCAGAGCACTCTCTTAAGGCCTACCATGTAAGCAATGTCTTTTTCTTCTGTATTTTTACCAAGTTTCTCCACTATTCAGTTTCTCCGCTCCTCATGTGACAGCCAGAACTGACCTTACATTTTGCAGGGCTTTAAACCGCTGGCAGTAAAGACCAGGGCTTGAATAGCCTACACTCCAGCCTTGCTGCCAGAAGGGTAATCTGACACTGAGCTGTTTCCTCCTACTAGAGGAAGAGATATAAAAGAGACCTGTGAACAGGAGAGATATTAATGGACAACAGACTGCAGAAGAGGAGGGCTACAGTGCTTCTGCTTAAGTATAGCATATGCTTAGATTATCTTTAATTTAAAGCAGCAATATAAATAATTTCATCACACAAATAATTTCATTCATTCCAAAATATGTCATCGGTATTCTGTAAAGCAATGAGAACAATTGCAATTTTGTGCACATTCACACAAGCGCACTTGGTACTATACAGGGCAAAAATGAAAAAGCATTTATCGTGTGTGGTTCAGATAGTGAAAATATTTAGTCAGATGTGGAGGCTGAAGTTCTGTGAGTAGTCCTATTGCAGCTAATGGGACAGTTCACAGACTTTAACCAAGCGTGTGAATATGTATTTGCAGAACTATGGCTCCACATAAGTAACAGAGGGAATGGATCCATCCACCAGAATAATTTACTTCAATGCTTATATCTATTCTAGTTTGTTTCTCCTGAGAATGTAAATATTTTTCCCAAAGAAGAAACCTGAAAGGTGCATAATGATTTCACTAAATTCATGTTAACTATACAGGGTAAATTAAGCAGAAAACATAAAGGCCAAACACTGTACACAGTAATTAAGCTCAATATTACAGGGCTGTACTGTAATAATTACAGCCAGCATTGCATGCGCACTCTGATAATTCACTTAAATTGCCTTCAGAACATGCCAAGAAAACCTCCTTTACCCAGGCAGCAAAAGAGATTTAAAAAAAATTGTACTTTTCATCTTGAAAATTATCATTTTTCCTTTCCTTATCTTGTCTCTTCTAGGAAAAAAAAAAAAAAAAAAAAAGCCCTAAATATAAATAGAGCATTTGCTGTTGTCTTTCTACTAAAGCTTTTAAATTTAAGGAATAATAGATGCCTGTCTAGACAACCCTAAAATTGTTTTAGTTACTGATGTATGGATGACTGATAAATGTCATCTTTTCTGCCTGCAGTGCATTTTGCATCCAGTCTAGTGACATTTGTCTATAGCTGACCTGAGTCTACATTTTTCATTTGCATTAAGCATTTAAATTTTACAACTCTGGAGCTTCAGGATTCACTGTTTACCAGAAAATACAATACAATTCCTTCCTCCCCCTCCACCCCAAAGGAGAGATGCTTTCTTTGCTTGTCACATGGCCATTTTTAATTAAACCAGCAGCGAAGATTCTAATCAGACAAAGGCAATGGAATTTGCTTCATACCTTTCCAAGTGAAATAGTTATTAATTCCCTAGTTTCACATTTCTCATACAGATAAAATGAAATCTGTAGTATGGGAAGTGAAAGGAGGTTTTTATTTAAGTGTGGTCAGGCAGGTTTTTTAAAATAATGTAAAAACATTTAAGTATTATGTGGTAAGTAAGAAATACATGGAGATATAGGAAACTAGTAGGTTTACCACTTGCTTTTAAAATATGCTTTATGCTATTAGCATCTTTTCTTTAGGTGTTTGCTTGAGAGACTGTAGAATCGCCTCATACAGAGATTTCCATTGCAAAACAGATCATTGTATTTTCACACACCTACTGAGAAATGTTTGTTGCTGCCTACTTTGTAATACAGATGTTTCCAATATTGTGCTTTATGTGAACCGTATTCTCCAAGCCACCACTGCTCAAACAAGGCATGATTTTTGCAATACGTCACTTACTTCAGAAGACTGAACTCAGTCGAAAGCCTTTGCTACCTTCTACAAGCAGTCCCACTAACTTTTGGCATGGCTCGTTTTGTGAGGATCGGACAAATCTGGGATGGCAACAAGCTTTTGCTGTTCACATTTGCAGCAGGTATCCACTTTGGGATTCTTCAAGAGCCACCAAATTTTCCATTAAAATTTTTGGTGACAATCAGGAGCATATTTTCATTTTCATTATAAACCTTCAATATCATTTTCCAGTGCAAGTTTTTCCTACCAGTACTTTCACAAATGTTACCAAGGCAGAAACTAAAGAAATTACTTTGCTTTCTTGACGAACTAACAACAGAATGGCTTGGGCTGGAAGTAACAAAAAACATCACTACCTTCCCAAGCAGAGACCTAAAGCACGTGCTCAGCTTTACATACATGAATGGCCCTATTGAAGCCAATGGATTTGCATGCTTTTCATCAACTGTGCACTTCAGTGGTCCACAATAGATATTTTGTTCTGCTAAAAAAGCTGTATCTGCCCTACCACAAAATCCTCCAATAAACGTTTTACAGCACTGCCCGGCACCAGCGCGGTTCCTCACAGCTTTGGGAAACCCTCACTCCTTTCTGCCACCTTCCTCATTAGCAGTATGGAAAGGTTTTGCTTTGGTATAATATCAGCTGTCGTTAGCTGGTACAAGGAAAGATAACCAGCGGTGCCTTTCTTCCCCTACCATTGGCTGAAGTGCATCAATGTAAGATAGCAGCAGGGGCTTATACAAGTATCAGTGATAACCTGATCTGACCCTACCTGGTAGGAGGCCAGACTCCTTGTTGTTTCCTTGGTTTAGGCATTATTTTCTCCTGGCAGTTTTCTGTTATGCTGTACCTCATTACTTTCCATTCTACAGACCTAACTAATGTTTTCATCTCTCCAACTCCAACCAGTGAAGAAAACCATCAACAACAGAGCACCGCCAACAACCAAAACTTCACTGCGCAGAAAAAGTCTTGAGCATATATTTTTCTACTAACCACCACTGCTAAAAATACAGCTAGTGACTAGCAAACAGAGCAAAATGGAAATGAGTTCCGCACATTTTAAAAAAGCATAGACAATACAATTTTAGAAAGGGACTTTTAACCAGGCCAAGTCAAATGATCTTCAAAAAGCAAGGTTCTTTTGAATTAGTATCAGGAAAGCATATGGTCTGAGCTCAGAGAACATCGTAGCAAAAGGCAAACAGAAAACAGTTAACCTCCGCCATGTATATAAATCAGTCCAGCAGATGTAAAAGTAAGTATACATTTGGAACCTACTGACCCAGAACACCAGCTTTGAACCTCTGTTTTCTCTTCTCTCCAATATGGCCCCATCCTGTGATTTTTGCTCACATGGCACAAAAGACAGCAGTTTTGTTCTTTTGCAAGATTCACTGCGAGAAACATTTCAGCTTTTTCTCTTAATGCAGCACCTTTCCATCAACAGCATTGTAGGACACCACCTACTATTCCGGTAATGTAAGTAAAGTAAGTATCCTTAAATGCAAGGATCAGGTGTTGCCAGATCTGAAAGGGGGGGGGGGGGGGGGAGATTCTCTCTCTTTGGCCTAAGTAGTCTCTCATCAACATTCAGTAGCAGTGCAATACCAAAGAGGAAAGAAAAAAACACCCCACAGACACATGAGAAGGAGAAAAGATAAAAGGAGCACCGAATGAAGAAAAACATGTTGTTTCTTAACTGAGCTGTGGATTACGAGGAGGAGAGGGGCTCTGACATGGCCTGCAGCTCTTTGTTTATAAGAACATGCTTCCAGTGATCTGAACCAACTTCAGATGGGAGCACAAAGCTACTCTTCATCTGTTTTCACCGATATGGTTACGGTGCAAACTTAGGGAGGAACAAAGTGCAAATTTGTGTGAAAAGGCTAGGAACAGGTTTTATTTCAATGCTTTATGCTTCATGCAGAATCTTTAGATACAAGAGGTTTATGGTATGACACCAAAGTGTGATCAGAAGTCCTGCTGCTTCCCAGGAGCGAAGCTCTCCCACAACATCTCCCATTTATCATATATTAAGGTCTCAAATATGCAGTTAAACCTCTGCGACCAGCCCTTTGCAGTCCATCCCAATTGCAGGAATGGGGACACTTGTGGAAAGACAAACAGCACAGCAAGCAGCATTCAAATACTTACTTGGTTTCCACAAGCCAGAGGGCTGCAGGGAAAAAAAAAAGTACTTACATGTATAAATTTATATATTCTATTCAGCACCAAATTGGAAAAGCTTTTAAAAGCCTTCATTTATTTCCTTCAGTTAGAAAGATCTTCTCATAATCTTATTTCCTTTTTGAAGGCTAAACAGACATTTTTCTTTGATGTACTCTACATTGCAAACCAAAACCTTATTTATTTACAAGAATTTGGAGTCTTGGCTAGTGTTATTATAAATTCTTCATTTTCTTCCCCTAATTCAACTTCCCAGTATGTAATTTCAAAATCTAAGTGACTATAGTGAGTCATTGATTCTGCCCCAAACGACCCCCTTGTTTGGATAGTTTGTGTTCCTGTGACTTAAAAATTCACTCTTCATGAGGCCAGACCCTTATCAGAAGGCTTAGGTTTTAGGAGTCAGCTTGTACAAGACTGGAGAAAATGTCTCAAAGAGCAATTGTGTGAAAGTGAAAGTGAAAGCACTTGTTTTGCTTTAAGGATTCAGTTTCATACCACTGATACAGGCAGGGAATCATCCTTTTGGAACTGCTTGTTTTACATCAGTACAATGCCAAACAGAATCTGAGCATTCAAGCTTTTTCAGGGGAAATTGAATAAATGTATGCTCTCCTATAGAGGGGAAGATTATTATCTGTCCTGGGGCCTTTCTGTTTGTTTATTGGTCTGACTGCTGAAGGAGACAATTATTAGGACTGTCCTTTATAAATCTCTCTGTTTATCATTTTTATTTATTTGTCTGTTTTTAAGCCATCCTTCTATCTCATTTGCCTTTATAAAAACAATAGGTTCTGCTAGACACCTACAGGGAGATTCTTCACGAATTTCTGCATACCATGCATCCATTTATGCATATAATGTCATATTTAAATACAGAAATAATGCCATGCTATATTGGACAAGATTGCATCCACCAATCATTTGCCTGGGAGAGATAGGAGGCTAGATAGATGGAAGTTTGGAAATGGCATTAAAGGAAGGACAGGTTGCAAATTGCCTGATCAATACAGTGGAGCAATGGAGAGAAGAAGTGAAAGTCTATATCCTATAGGGATAAGAAGGAATATGGGGCAGTGATGAGAATTCAATTGCCGTAATAAAAGAGATGGAAATGAAAAAGCACAACTTTCATGCAGGGGTAATAATTGCCTTTGCATCCAATGCCTAGTGCTTGAAATAAAAAAAACAAGCTATAAAAGCAGAAAAATAATGTGAAAAATATTAATGAACAGTTGGGCCCCACTGCGTGTGACTGCTCTCTCCATGCCTGTTCTGCCTCTGCAATTTTCTCTCTTTGCCCAAACACATTTCTGGAGCTGGTCCCCACAGTATTCAGTGGCAAGAAGAAAAAGCAGCTGTGGGAGCCTCCTTAAAGGTGGACTGTCTTTAAGCCTTCTGTCTATAGATGCTATAACACGGACTCTAGGGCCAAAGCAGCGAAAACTTGAGAGTTGTGGCTGGAAACACAAACTCAGCTCTGTAGCTTTTAACTCCTAGCTCCAGACATTATTCTTTTCTCCCACAGAAATTCTTGTACATGCCCATGCTCAGCTGCATGACTGTAGCACATCTCTATCATCAAGAGTATGTCTTTCTTGGCATCATATGAATCAGATGTATAAAACATGAGCCTTCCTTCTCAGCATGGGAGACTGTGGATACAGACTCCATAACAATACAGCATCAGTGCAAACCTTTTCATGTTCTCAATATCAAATTCAGACCTTCATAACTTTCTGACATACTGATTTTATGGTCTGAGATCACGTGAGTGTAGGTTCTTCGTAAAATGAAATTATTTAGACTGTAAATGTTTTCAGCTATTTCCAAGAGTTAGCAGAATGACACATTAAAAAGGAAAAAAAAAAAAACTCTTATGAACCTGTATTTTGAAGAGATTCAGAAACAAAATAGTTCTAGAGAAAAAGCTAATTTGGGGCTTAAAATACCCTGAGTAAGGAATAGGGTACAGATTAGTCCCCAAACCAGGCATTTTGTTTGAAGTTATTTGTTAGCCTTTCAAAATTGTATATTTTATCATAACTCATATGCTTGTGGGAATTGTATTTTTAAAAAAATTATAATGCATAAAATTTTCACAGTAATGAATCTTCCATGTTACTAATGTAAAATATGATAAAGGATGCTCTACTGAATGAGATTCGCCGATCTCATCTGGATCATGATAGTCATTTTTTCCTTGCTATAAATCTCCTTTCTAATGCATGTATTTTTAATGTGGAACTAGTGACTTTGGAGTTCCAAATTTCAAAAATCTTAGAGATAAATGAGCTTAAGAGGTTAAAAGTCTTAAAGGTTTTTTTGGAGGGGCTTTTTTGAGGGATGGCCAGGGAGAAGGCTACTATATTGCTGCTCTGGGCTAATTTCTTTGGTTTTGTTCTCAGTTGTCTTGTACGTTCTATAGTCAAATGTGCCCCATCATAAGGAGCAAGAGGGATACAAAGTGATACCAAGCTGAGATGGAAAATGTTTACAATTATTTTGCACTAGGGTAAACAGCTAAATGAAGTTCAGTACAACAGAGAACCAGCCCCCTTCCTTTTTATGCAAGAGCACCTAGCAAGGTGTATATTGCACAAAACTTCTGTTTATATTGGACAGACTGTAAAAAGCAAGGACGAAGGTCAAGTGGCTTTAGTCATCCAGAAAATGGAATTGCCTGTTAAAACTATACTTTCTTGCATTATTGCTTCCACAGTCCTTTGTTTCCTATTTGAAACAAGCCTATGGCTTTAATTTGTACTTGAACTGGTTCTACCTTCTAGTAGTAGTTTCCAGTTCATAGCAGTCCAGAAAACCTAAATGCCTAATTACAGGTGTCTAGACAGTGCCTCATGTACATTATTTTCACCACCTGAAAGTTCTGTTGAATTGAGGATGCTTTATTTCTGAAATGTTTTTATGGGTAATATAAGGTATTGAGGAATATAGGGTAATATTTATCTTCTCCCCTCAGTTTAATAGGGCATTCAAGGAACCCTACTTTTATTTCCCCAGCATACAGTAAAATAAAGTTGCTTTCTCCCAGCAAAAGAGGAAGTGTTAGCACTGTGGCAGCAAAGTCAATAGCAAGCTTTACACCGGCTCCAGTGGGGTCTGGATCAGACATCTTAACCAATCCGCATTTCACCTCTGTCTAGGTTCTTAAATAACCCTGAGAGCATTGCACAGTAACTAGCAAAACCCTCGAGTAGCATTTAAAAGAAGTAAGATTTGTTATATTTTGTTCAGTGAGAAATATGCAGCCTTCTTACAGCTCAAATACGAGTTAATGTCACTTCATGGAAAAAGAAGGAAACCAGATCATTCAAATTACAAGATTGTTGATGGATTAATTTGTGGCAGAAGAAAGTGAAAGTGAGGTGGTGACAAGGGGATTAGTTAACAAGATGCAGTAAGAATGCTAGAAGAGCTGCTCTTGCTTTACAAATACACTAGACTTTTTGAAGATATTGCTAGCATGACAGATAAAGGGAATATAGCTGCATTATATATTTAAATTTTGCAAAGGCATTTGCAAAGGTACTGCACAAATGGCTTATTTTGAAAATAAAAGCCCATGTGATGAAGAGGAAGCCGCAAAATGAATTTAAAAGTAAGAAGAGAGGAAGGGAGAGGAAGGGAATAACGAATATAATACATTTAAATGGAAGGTATTCTCCTGAGAAGTATCACAGAAAGCTCTGCAGGCTTAAACCAGGGCAGCTGCACCTTGTTATTTAACTTCTGCAATGCTTTTCTGACAGACCTTTATTTGACTGTATTGATGAAAATAATTTATGGCAATGATAACGTAAAAATATTTCTTTGCCTTAATATTTATTGCATGAAGCTCCTTCCTTGATATTGCAGAGATGGGAGAGATTAGCCACAGCCTTATAGCTACAAAACTCACATGTCACAGGCTTAGTCATTATGGAAATCCTTTTCCCCTTCAGTCTTGGACATGTCTGTTCTATAGTACCTCTGTTGCAGCTCATCTTACACTGAAACCTGGAACCTCCAGAAAAGAAATGCATAGTGTGGTCCTTAAAGTCAGATGAGTTTCTTCTTTTAGTTTCTCAGCTCAGCCTCTGTGAAAGTCGCTCAATAATGACAGTGGCCCACCATGTGCATGCACTATTGTGCTGCTAGATATCCAGCACTGAACTTCCATGGTCCCATTAACCTTGTTCCTGAACATCCTGCTATTTTCATACTTGTAGGAAGTGGGAAGCACTAATATTCCATTTTTGTAGACAAGGGACAGAGAGAGCAACTTAAAGAGTTTTCCCCTTAAAAATGCAAAGATTCAGTATTGAAAAATTGAATCAATCACATAATGGAATACTCGGTCATTAACCCTCTGTAGGACTTATGAACTAAAACCTGGTTTGCCCTTTTGCAAGGAAAATGATAGAAAGAGCATGTATCACACTATAGAATAACCTGTCTAAAGCAGTCACACAGAGGTAGGAGATCTGCATTCAACTTCTGCTTCTGCCTCTAAGCTAGAACAAGAATTTTCACTGTAGCTCTGCCTGTTTCCATGTGAGAACTTTAATTAAAAAATCCTTCACTTTCCAGTGAAGTATACATTTCTCCTACTGGAGCTGCTCTATCCTTTATAAATGATTTAGAAAGAATGAAAAGAGTGTCCCTTTAACTGGCAATTTTTCATCTACAACATGGGAGATTTTGAGTCTCTTTGCTGTGAAAGAAGCAGAAGAGGGATTTGAATCTAGTTTTCCTCACATCCAGAGGAAGGGGTCCTGGCTGGACACACAAGTCAAAAATATCGTGCAAGAAAAATCCACTTCACATGCCTGCTTTATAAGCTCTGATTCTGAGCATCTTGTCCATTCTAGAGCAGTATTAGCTGTTAGGCAGATTTGTGCATGTTCTCCCACGTGATCTCGGACAGTAATGTTGAGGATGGCACCTAAAAGCTATTTGAAGATTTGGACCAAGAGATTTTCCAAAAGGCACAGGAAAAAAATTAAAAATGCAAACTAAACCATTGCTCCTAATCAACATCGTAAGTATGAGATGTTCTTTTCTTGCTAAAATGAATAGACAGCATGTTATGGTATTTCTTGTGATTGGTCATGATGGAATTTGTCTCCTGCCATCTCAAAATTTTGGCATTATACCATCTTTTAACACCTGGTAGGTAACTTAATTTTCTTTGCAGCCATTTTTGGGGAAGAAAATGTTACAATTAAATAACATTAAAATTGTCGTTTTAGCTGTAGTGGTAGTAGTAGTGGAGGACAATTCAGAGGTCATTGAACCAGGTTCAGCATAATTTCCTAAATGAACTGGAAGTGTCTACTTGAATGTCATTCTCTACTTCCAAGGCACGTTTCTGCAGGTGAGATCAGCAGAGGTTCTTAAATTCTCAGGGGGCTGGATCCAATGGAAGAACTCCATTGACTTTAACAAAGCTAGGGAAGATATTACATGTATAATAAAGGTACCCACTGGCAAGAATGTCCTTGCCAGCCCATTTCAGGTTAATTCATTCTACACACGCTCCTATTTCAAATCAAATGGAGATTTTGCATGCAGATGCAAATTTCTTGGAAGGAAACTCGTGCTCACAGTAAATTT
Organism: Dromaius novaehollandiae; assembly: GCF_036370855.1. Taxonomy (NCBI): domain Eukaryota; kingdom Metazoa; phylum Chordata; class Aves; order Casuariiformes; family Dromaiidae; genus Dromaius; species Dromaius novaehollandiae. The sequence continues at coordinate 127,075,728 of NC_088099.1, forward strand.
TGGATATGTCTGATCTTAAGCTTTCCTGCATGCTTAGGGCCTCTGGACTTCAGTTCTTCTCTAGCATGAATCAAGTAACGTCTTTTCTCTTGATTTCTGTACATATACACCCTTTGGAGGAGCAGGAAATTATTTTTCAAATAAGAGAGAATTAGCTGGAAATATTTTGATTTTTAATACAGTTTTAATTGGTTTGGATTTGTAATTGAGACAAGGTATAGTTTGAGTTCTTAAAGATTTTTAAGTTTTAGCTTGAAAGTTCATGAATCAAAGTACTTAGATCTCATATAGGCATGATTAAATTTATGCTCTACCTCCAAATAAATTTTGTGCACATACCTGAGAGAAAGAGCATATATGTGTCCACAGCTCCACCGCTAGTAGTGAACATGTCTTCAAGTGGCTGTTAGCTGTGACCTCTAGTGGTTGGGAGACATGGTTCTAGACTGACACCAACCAGTATATTAAAAACAATAATTCTCATTTAACCACGAATGAGATACCAAAAGAAATGCACAAAAATCCAACAGCAATCAGAAGGAGAAAAAATGATCAGGAAGTGAACAGACATCTAGTGAATTCTAGGGACAACAGAATAACTCAGAAGACATTGCTGACACATTCTTCTCTACTTGGATTTTCTGATATGTCTTTAAGGTCCCTTATGTGTTATGCCAAGCGTGTTATGCAGTTGACTTAATGAAGACTACCATGCTTATCAGCATGATTTGAAAGAAGAACCACAGCCTTACTGCAAACTAAAGATGGGAAACAGAAGTCATCGATGATTACTTCTGTCTAGAATTAAGAAGAAACAAAAGCTCCAAGAGGACTCAGATTCTAACTTGCAGAAAAAGCACACCTCAGGCTGCATTTCTGTTGGATAGTCCAACTTTTTATTTAGATTCTTTCTTGCCTCTCTCACCCTTCCAATTTGAGAAAGCCTTGAGGTGACATGATTTACTCAAGCCTGTTCTACTGCACAGGGAGCATAGTTTCAGGAGTATTGTGGCTCAGACTTTGCACAATTATACAGAAATCCACTTGGTGAAAACTGAACGCCTGCTGGAAGGTAGAGCAAACCCTCAATGGAAGAACTAGCAGAAACTCTGAGCTGTGGTTCCTATCCACCCATAGATTTTTCCATTAGGACCTCATTAATGGAAGAATAAGAAGAGAGGGCCTTTTTCTTCATCCTCAGCTTCTAGTTTTGCATTTGATCCTATTGGCTATGACATGCATTTTAATTGCCTGTTACAGTTCATCAGTATCTTATGAAAGAGAATCCAAATATCACGCCTATGAAAGCTTCACTGTAACAAGCAGCAAATGTGCACTACAAGATGGAAGGTATATCAATTTCGTTAGCTCTTATTTTGGAACTTGGTGAGTATACTGGGTACAGAATGGTTTTGCTGTTAGGGAAAATGTTAATTACCGCATAGTGATAGAAAAGGGACTACCTAGTTTTCACATCAGTATAGATGCAAAATTATTCATGCTGGCATATCGCTATAGGGAGGTGTTAGCTGTCAGAGCCGATTGATTTCATCTTAGATGTCTTAATTAGTTAATCCTATTGATTTCAATGAGGATGGCATACAAAGTAATTACTCTACATCCACCATAGTCAAATTTCTATTTTAACATCTCTTCTCTTTCAAAAAGCAGGGTTTTTTTTATATTGCTAAAGGCACTAATACCAGAAGGCAGCCAGATTATTTGGTTTAAGAATCAAACTAGACTCCTAAGACCACTTATCATCTTTTTGACAGTTTTTGAAACAGACCACCAGAGCTACACTCAAAACTGTCAGAAAAAGTTGTGTTTCAATACTGCTTCTTCCCCAAGGCCTGATTACAGTTTGGTATTCTTAACTTACGTATTGAATTTTCCCTCAAGTAGTCTTTGTGCTTGAAAATTGTTGAGCTGTTCCATCATATTAGCAAGAAGTGCTTGTTCTACTATAGTGCAGCAAGGACAACAAAGCTCAACCAGTGTAATGTCACTTCATTCATTTTTCACCTCTTTTCACTTCTGTATTTCATCTCTGACAAGATTATCTCTATGCCTTTGTATGATCAAAGTCAGGAAAGTTAGATTTTGGTGTGCTGAATATGGATTGAAGAGTCTTTTTATTTAAAAAGCTTGCATTTGGTTAAAATCAATATTCATATTTTATAAAACATTTCACTTTAGTCTCAAGTGCTGCTTGGGTCATTCTTTAATGTAAAGTAATCACATTTTACAGAAGGAAGAGTCTAAGTAAAAATATTAATTCCTGGAAAAATATTAACTGCACTCGAATATGAGTATATTTATCCAAAATGTAAGAAAAGTTCTCCAGAACTAGGACAGCAGAAAATATTTCTTCTGTTGTTCTTATTTTAGTAATACAAAAAGGAAGAAAAAAAAAAGAATAAAGAGAGCAACTCTTCATGAATGGTACAAAAGATTACTAGGAAACCTTTCTAATATACAGAAGTGGAACACAAAATTTTGACCACACAGTGGCCCTATATGTGTGAGTCTGATTGCCTTTGCGGGTAAGCTTAACATATCCTTTCAGTTTTTCTCTTCTCCTGAGCCTGCCCAAAGGTATTCCAATTAAGACCACTTGTATATCAGTGGCTTTGAGATGTGAATAACTAAAGTAGGTACTGAGTTTTAGGAGTTAGTTAGGTAGATTGCTTTAGGGATTAGAAATGTTAGTTTTCGAAGAAGAGGAACTACACTGAGATTATGAATATATATCACATGTAATAAAGTGCAGCTTGATGTGATGAAGTTTGATGACAAACAGTATAGTCCAGTTTCAGAGCAGATTTCAGACTTAAAAATGAAAAATTCAACACTTCTCTGACCTTTCCTAAATCATATTTTTCACTTATGATGTTGGGATTGGGGAAAGTAAAACAGGATATAAAAATGGGCATGCAAGAACCAGAAAAACTTGCTCTTAACAGTTTGGCTTACTACAAGAGACTGTTCTCTGCATACCCGTGAAGCTTCTCGGTTGCCATCTGTTCGGTTCTTGGAATCTCACTGAAATAAAAGCCCAACCCGTTGTGCTAGTCCAGAAATATAACTGATGAGCTCCAAGGCAGCTTCATCTAGTCTTCTTGCAGAGTGAGTTTCTTTTCTTGAGAAGGGAGTGATGAAAGTGTCTAAGGAGATTCCCTATAGCTTACATCCAGGATATTGTTATCTTCTGCATATTCACTGCTTTCCGAATAATACTCTTCTTTGGATAATTTTTACAAAAGAAGAATGAGCTGAAGCTTGTTTGTAGGGGTAAGTTCCAACACTAGGTGGAGAAGAAACATTATATTAAAACCTTCTTCATTTAGACTCTATGCTACTTCTTTCAGAGAGTAATACTTGGTTCACATATTGGTACTGAGAGCGTATCAATAATTCTAGGAATCATAGAGTCTACAATGTCCGCCAAGATCCTGAACATACCATAAGGATGTTGGACCACCTTTACATCATCAGTAAATGCCTGGCTTTCTAAATCTGTGCCACATCTATTATAATTAATATTGACTTATCATAGAACTGAGACATTCATTTCTTAAAGTTTAAACACTTATAAAGTCAATGTTGAAGCATCATCCATATTTCAGTGTTCGAATGTGATGTGTTATATAATTGTATTAGTATTTTATTTTATTATGAAACCAAATTCCTGTCATGGAGTATTCTGCTTGCTTTATATTTGTATGTATGCATGTATGTATATGTGTGTATATATATGTGTGTGTATGTGTGTGTGTGTATGTATATGTATATGAATGTACATGTACATGTATATGTATACATGTTTTCCACTTAAAATCAGATGGCTTCTGTTTTCCAGAGCCTCTGAGCACCTGCAGCTTTCATTGGAATGGGCAGAACCAGTGCAAGAATAGACATTTCTCAGAAAATAGGAACCCTCTCTCCCCCCAAAAATCCAAAATCCACAATACACATCCAGGAATTTCATTCTGACAGAAATCCAAGGGATCAGAATTTGTCTGGGATCTTACATTTTGATAATCCATATGTTTAGTTTGTGGTACTTTTTCCAGAGGCTAGTTTTCAAACTTGCATCAGCCTTCCTTGAGATGTCAAATCTTCCCCTTCCTCTTTGTATTTTAAATATTGAGATTTCTCCCCAAATTCCAATTTGTGGATATGAAATTCAATGATACAATAAAGTAATTCTCATCGTGTTATGTAGCCACCATTTTAATACTCTTTATCATCTTTGTTTTACTCATGCATAGGTTAGGTGTAATATGAATGCTTAGATATTTACAGATAATGTGACTGTTACAATTAGAGTGTGTAAAATCAAAGAAACAACAGAAGACTTTTTGCATTTTAATATACCCTCCTGAATAAAAAGATTGTTTTTCTATATCCATGTCTCCAGTGAGCATCATTGTTAGAAATGGAAGAAGATCTCATATGGCAGGTTAGCTTCACCAAAAATAGCTTTCTTTGGTTACCACTTGAATTTCTGAGTTCAAACTTGAAAAGTTTGAGTCTAGTTCAGTGAGTAAACTAGGATAATATTCTACAATGTGCTAAACTTTTATGATTATGAGGCATAAAACAGTGTCTTCATGTGGGACAGTAAACTGAAGTTTCCATGGAAGAAGGAAGACTCGTTTAGCTTATTTTGAATACCTAAGTTTGGGCATATATATACTTAGGAAAAGATCTGTTCCTTCCTAAAGCCACTGATACAGCTGGAATAATTCAACATTCATTGTAGGATCCAGAGAAAAACAAGTAGAATCTGCTAAGAATTCCTAAGACATTGTGCCTGTAGGTATGTGTATATGACAGATGAATAACGTAATATAAAACATACACAAATATGATTTATATGTGCATGCACCATAATATATACACTTTATTTAAATAAACTCATAAATACACACATTTAATATGAAAGAAATCTAAAAATGTTGTAACAGAACCTTTTCTGTCAAAAATATCATCCTGAAAGATCTGAACACTAACATACATCAGAGTTCAATTTTTTCTAGTAATCTGAAGCTGTTTTTGTTTCTTTTTCAAATTGTTTTTATTCCACTAAAATGAATTGGAGCTGTGAGTTATTTTGTCAGCTGATGTGTGTGAGCATTATGTGTTAGAAATACGGCATCCAAATTTCTATTTCATCTCCTATACAGATCTCTGGACAGTAAAGTTCTTATAGAGCATTTGGGTGTAACCTAGAAAATTAGATTATTAATATTCATTCTGACATCCTTTTATGAATAAATTGAAGATTAAAAGCAGCAAATTAAAAAATATCCATTTTATTTCTGGTCAAAAAATACTATGAAAAATAGGGACTGTCAAAGATGACACTAAGCTAATGAGCAAAGCCAGAAACAAAATACTGTATGACTGGATGGTGGGGGCTATACGTGTTTTGCAGGTCCTGGACCATCCCAGTTATTGCTACTGGAAGCTCTTTTTAGGAACACATTAAGCATAAGTTTCTAGCAAGGCAGGTTATGCTTTGAATTAAGGCTCTTCTGGGTGCTGGGCTCTGTATGATCAGATGTTCCTGGGCTGCTGTCCATTGCCATAGCCTCCTTCCAGCTGTGGCACCTCCCCTATAATAGTAACTGGACAGCAAACCAATCAGTGGAGTAGCATCCCAGACATGAAAAGCAGCCATCACAGCGAAGGGAGATGAGACACTAAATATATTTACTGAAAAAACATCCTGCTGTCTTAGGTAGTTCGTCTTTTCCTTCAAGGGAAACTCCTCTGGTCTGATTTTTAAACCACCAAGAAACATGAGCAGTGTTACATAATTTCAGGGCATCTTAGTCATCCTTTTAACTGTACTGAAAGTCAGTTGTCCATTCGTGTTTCTGTTTTTTTGTCTCTTACTGAGAAAAAGACAATTTATTTAGACCTTATAACTTTTTAGTTACGGGATAATCTAAAAGGGCTCGCACTGAAGCTGGATGTACAAGGTCAAGTACAATATCATGCAAATCTAGTTCCATTGAGCTGGCCCTTGAATATCTGGTTGGAAATAAAAATATTTCCAGGCACAGGCCAAGCTTGTGAGGTCCAGGAGGTAAGAGTAACTAAGTTATTGGTACTGCAGCAGTATTGGTATGCCAGTGAACCAGTCTTTGAGACAAATTGGCTACAGATAACTCCCTTGTTTGATGAATTCTTGTTACCACAAGTGATAGAATCACCGTGATATTCGGATTCCATTGAGCACTTAGTCTTTCAATTCTTTCATGGACAAATTCATCTCATATAAATTAGATCAGCTACCTCAGCTCCTTTTCCAATGGTAAACAAAAAATACACAAGGAATAACATATCCAGCTGTTAAATCTAAGATCAAAATTGTTTAGGGTGCCAAACTTTTTTGTGACACAAATGAATGCTTGTAAAAAGGCACTGCCCAAACAAAAAGAAGTGCTTTGAGATGCATTAACTACTACAGAAAGAAGGAAGGAAGGAGGGAAAGAAGGGAGTCTTTCAGTGAGAATATACTTACCAGAAATATAGGCCAACCAAACCACCAAATATTTGTCCGAGAAATTTTGGCAGGTATGCTTTAAATCACCTCCCTGTTGAGCTGTTACCTGAACTTTTAAGTATTCTGTGTTTTAATAAATCATTATGATGAAGATCATATATTGCTGTCTGCTATTTTTCTATTACTAGTATGAGCTAGGGCATTTGAACACGTAACTCACTGGGGAGCATTGCTTTCAGCTTGTGCTAGGTTCTGGTTTCTGCCTATTTGCATTGGTGCCCTGAAGCATTTCTTAGATCTGTTACTTGAAAAGATCAGCTGCAGCACTATATTTACCTGATCACTCTCACACAGCAAATTTAATCAGCAGAATTCATTCTGGGGCCACTTGTTTATTTTGTGGTGGTGATGGTCAATTATGCCACAACAGTTATCAGGACACTGGAACAGAACTGTGTTCCCTAACAGGGAGGTCAAATAATATTTCACCTGGTAGTGGTAGAAGCACAATTAGTACATGAATCATTTAAAACCAGATTGAACACAACAGTCGATAACATTCTTTTGGGAGTAATCTTGCACTTGCAGCAGGATCTGTCTATTTAGCAAGGTAACCTCAGGACTGCTCTAACCTATGCCTGAGGGCTGGCCCTGTGCATGGCAGCCCCCGGGTGAGGGGGTGCTTAGGTAAGAGCTCCTCTCTTTTTTCCCTTCCTTGCCCTCTCTGACTTGCACCATGCACTTGTCAGCCATACCTGAAGATCTGGCCCATACATTTCTTTTTCAGAACAGGCATAATGGGAATGTTAAAAGCAAACTCGGACCAACTGTACTTGGCATGCAGCCATCAGACTTCGAAATTGGTCTTACTGGCACCTGCTTCTAAGAAGGATGAAACCCTGTCCCCACTTAAGTCTCACTCACAGATTTCACCATACCACTTCTAGGTAAAAGTACTGCTATCATCATGTTTTGCACTCTTGAACAGCTTGACTATAAGTTAGTGTATCAGTTATTATGTTCAGTTATATTTAGTTTTTAAATTTACTTGCTTCCTCCTCCATTTCTCCATCTGTCATTTTAATCACTTTCATTGTTTAAGAGTCGCACTCAGATCAGTGGCAAAAAATCTTCTGAAGAAAGAATTGAAAATTAGATCCATGAAGGGATCCAACAGAAATACAGGTCTGCCCTGCACAATGGAGTATATGTAAAGAATACTAAGCCAGCACAGAAATATGTGGAGAGACTAACTGTGGTATGAAGGCAGTTTAGCCATATCGGTACATTATAATTTTGAGCTAAATGTTATAGTGACACAGGTATACTGCTTACAAATGATAACGGGCATGTTATTGGCAGCCCAGAGGTAGCTCAGAGGCCACATTATCATGCAGTATCATTTAATCTGGATGGGACCAAAGAGGGGTGCAGGTCCTAACTGTAGTCCTCAAAACTCTGCTCAGCCCAAAACCAAAGTCCTCTAATAACGCTTCTAAATTTTTGCTTGTATTCAGAGGGAGAAACATCTGAGCCTCAAGAGTTTGGAGCTTGATGATGATCAAGTTTCCTCATGGTCAAGAAAAGGGCTCAAGAAGGAGGCAATGTCCTTTCTCGCCTTTTGGTTGCTAACTCAGTGCTGATGAGAACTCTTGCACAGGAGATACCTTGCCTTGGAACATTTAACTTTTCAGCTCACTGCCAACTGGTTGAACCCTAAGTCTTCATTTTGGGGCTCTGTCCCTACTCTGCTTGGGGACAAACCTTAAATAATAATTATGGCAGCTAGTAAGGTAAATGGTGAGTTCCCTAAGCTAGCCAGTAAAAAATGAAGAGAGGCCTTGTGCCTGTTCCTCAAAGGGTCTTTGCTCAGAGGAACTGAATGTCTCCACACAGGATTCATCCCTCTTCAGTGCTGCATATTTGAGATAGGTCAGCCCTTTGAGCCAGAAAGAAATTCTGTGGACACAAAACTGGACTAGGGCTTGCATGAGGGCAAATACATCACTGCTACTATAAAGATCTCAGCTTACTCTTTTCAGTGATTTATATACTGCCAGTGTATAAACCTTTTTGTCCCTATATGAACTGTAAATGATAGCCACATTTTTTTCAGATATGACATTCTCGTGCAGTAGGTTATTTTTTCCCATTAGAACACATGCCATTAAATCCATTATCCATTCTAGTTTCTTTGTCAGTGCAATCTGTCTCTTTGCTTAGCTACAGTTAATGCCACTATTAATTAATCTTATCCTTAATTCATTCCTCGTATATTTTTAAAGTAAATGTAGAGCTTGTAACAAGCTGGACTGACAGATTTTGAGATCAAAGGCACAAACCCTCAGAGATACATGGGCATATAATTACAATATAGGTACCCAACTTCCATTGATTTCAATAGTAGTTAGGTGCCGAAATACCTGTGAAGATTGGTGCCAAAGTTCACATGCTCATATTAGCTATAGCACAAAGTTCCCATCACTAGATTCCTTTTAAGGGGGACTGTGTTAGGTGTTAGAACATAGTGCAGTCTTTCAGAGTAGTTTCAGTTGCTGACCTTGCAGCAGGGATGGGAGTGTAACTCTACTTGTGAGTGTAGCTTTGTGATAGGATGAAAGTTTCTACCCAGCTGATAACTGAGCAGTCAGCTCCACTATCCCTTCATATACAATTGAAAAGAGCTACTCTCTCCCTCTCACCATCAATGGTGATTAATTCACTATTCAAAATGATGAGGAGGTCATGCATCCTTTGCCTTTTACATGATCTACTTAGCCCAGTCTGCATCTTGTCTATTTATATTGTTTCCTGGAGAGAGCATCTTTTCTGCTGTAAGCTGTTGTTTTGTAAAATGCTGTGACTGAAGCAGGAATAATTTGTATGCTGTAGGGTTGCAATATTGCCCATTCTGCAAGGTGGCATGCAGCCTCTCCCTACACAAGCATGTGAGTAGCTCCAATAAAGTCAACCATGACTCTGAAGTTAAGCATGCGCTTAAGTGCTCTGTTGGATCAACTCAGAGTGCTAAGCACATTTTAAAAATGTATCATCTCAAATATTTTAGCAGTCTGAAGAGCTCTAACTTATGCCCTGTGCAGTGGGTGCTTATTGATACAGAATGTGTAACTTCAGTGAGTCATACACAGATACTTCGATTTTCTGTACGCACAGAAATAATAGGACCTCTGCTATCTTTCCTCACGTTTGCTTACTTATAAGGCAGAATTTGACCAAACTCCAAGGAAGACTTGTCATGCTCTTTAGTATTTTTTTCTCCCAATAATACTAAAAAGTTTTGTATTGTTTTGTAATATTGTATCATAATATTTTTAATGTAAGAAAACAAAGTGGTTGATTAATGAATAAGAGTCATTTCAATGGAGCAGCAGCTTTAGTGGAGGCCGGACTGTCTTTATTCCACAGAAAAAAAAGAAGCAGAAAGTAACTATTCCAGCTACAGGGTGATGTAGCCCTACAGACATGCTAGAGCAGGCATTCTGGTGCTCCCTTCTTACATTAAAGGTCATCTGTACCACTTAGCCTCTTTACCACAGAGGACACAAGTCACATGAGACTGACTGAGCACGCTCAGTTGTATCCCTCATCATCTGAAATGAAAGAATATTAAAGGAGCTTGACACTCTACTTCAAAGGTCAGCAAATAACTCTCAGTGTCTCCATACATAAAGCAAATGACAGTGGACACAGGGCACAGCTTTGTCTTGTGTGCCGGTTGTAGTATAAAGCAGAGCGACATGAAATAATGAGGTTTAAATTGGTGAATTGGTTTGTGTGTACTGGGGATTAACCTGTAATACACATTGCACCCAAATTACAGAACTTCAGAGAAGAGCAGCTTGAAAGTATTGTTGCAAACACTCAGACTGTGATGATGCCTTCTTTACAGTGATATTGGTATTCCTCGTTACCTTCACATAGTCACACATCATAATCTTAGACTAAAATCTTAGACTACCTTGTAATAAAATTCATTGGCACTAGAAAATAAGTACTATTGAAAACTGATTTTAGCAGGATAGTCAGAGATAAAGTGAAATGCATCAGCTAAGGATCTTGTCCAAATGTTACATTTTACTGATACTTTAGCATCAGTATTTAGGAATGAAATAAAGTGCAAAGAGACAAAGAATGATTTATGCATTTATCCTTCTTAAACTAAAGAATGGCATGAACTAACTGAGCTCCTCACATTCTTCCAAACGCCCCTCACCTACACCAATACCGATGTAAGTTGCATTGATATAGTGAGTAGCAACATCATATAGACTTTTGTGTCACCATATGTCCCTGCTGTGCATGGGTGCAAGATACCAAGGCTAATTTTCTTTATGATACATAAAGCACATAAGATGGTTTTAAGAAAGGCGCTCAGACTCCGTAAGGTACAGTTTAAAATACCATTTACTGGACTTAACACAAGAAGGAAAAAGAGGATAGATAATCTTATGTCCCTTCAGATGCTGGGACCCCCGAGATGTCCATCATCCGACGGACCCCCTAACAGGGCATGACATGGCACACAGTACATACGTGGAGAGTTCCCCTGTGACATGAGGAAGTAACTTGCAGTAGCTCACATGTTCAGAGGTCGTAAATAGTAGACTTGTGTGTTCAGCAGCAGTGAGTAACAGAAATGGCAGGAAGCACTGCATGCTTTTAAATCTGTTGCTGTTTTCCTCTTGCTCTGTCCTTCTAGCTAATAGGTACTTATTTTGCCCCAGAAAACTCAGCCCAAGCTCAAGTGAATCAGGGCTGGTAGCTGTGACAACACAAGTGCTGTAGGCTTGATGGGTTCAAGGATTCTCAGATACAGGACTCAAAATAAATTAAGCTATAAATAAATACAGACTCTTACTCTGGGAAAGATAAGATTCAGGTGAGAGAGAAGGCAGAGTAAAACAATTAATAGTTATTACACTAAAGAGCCTTTATCACCAGTAAGCAATATTATTAGGACTGAACACAATAATTTGAGCAAATAGTTCCATTAACATGCTTTAGTTGAAGTAGGTCCCATGGGTCTATTTAGTGTGCTGAATGAGACATATTCTATGAGTCTGAGAGTTCCTTTTTTTTTTTTTCTTTTAGCTTTCTAATGTCTTCATTTTTTCCCTCACCAGGCAAAACACAGAGATGACATCTGACATAACATGGTACTTTCCAAGCACTTAAAATCTTGAAACGGTACTCAAAATATGAGAAAGATTGACTTGTATAAAAATCAATATATTGAATTATTTCAAAATCTAAATAATTTATTTTCTGATATTTATGTGTATAAGTTTCATTGTTTGAGGAGGTTCTTAATGCCTTGATGCTTGCTCTGTCCATGGAAAAAATAATATTCTCTTTCACAAATTCATATGCCTCCAGAGTCATTACAAAAGGCAACAGTGCTGTTAGTTCCTTGACTGACTGTCCTTCTGTGATCACCAAACCCTGTTGAACTGATACTCCCTAACTGGGTACCCTTGAGATAAGCAACACTTTATTTTTTAAGGGATTTTTTTTTCAACTATTCTCTATCCTTAAACTGCAAAATTCTTCTTAAACGGATGTTTCCTTCTGTAGGCCAGCCGGTGAAAGCTTCAATAGTGCTCTCTTCAAGATGAGGAAGATGTGGCTTCCTCTCTTGCTTTTCAGAAGGATGCTGTCCCTATTCTCATTTTCAATTTTTTTTTTTTTTTTTTTTTTTTTGGTTAATGAGCAGCAGCTAAGGCTGTCAATCTCTGAACAGATACAGTGTCACAGGGATGGAATATCTGCCTCTATATATTTAATCACATGATCCAATTTTAATCAACCTTCAAAAAAAAGGGAGTTAAAAAGAGCACAGGTCATGATACAGTTAAATTGTGATTTTGCTGCTGAGATTAAAATGGATATTAACATTCATGTTGCAAGAGAAAAGTCTACTTCAAAGTATATAAATTAAATATGTAAAGTTTGTTATTTTATAATGTATGTCTGCATATTTTAGAGTATTGTGCCCTTTTATTACATTTCTGATCAAGAATAATGCTCATTAAAAATCTAATATGACAATGAAAAAGTCTACATGGCAAATTCTTGTCCTCTATTGCAGTTGCTATCTGCTGCATTTTTTGGAAACTACAGCAAATTAGTCTTGGACCATGGTAATCTTACTTATATCTTGGAATAGATGTTGGAAATATCTTGAACAAACTAGTTTGGTAAGATTGCCTTTGCCTCTTAATGCAAAATCTCTATGTTCATATGCTTGCATTATTGAAATTACAAAAGGCAGGCATCTGAAAAATGGGATTCTTTGTTGGGCAGTCATATTCATGAAGATTCATTCAATTGTGAGGAGGGTCAGAAAACCAGCGGAAAAAAACTGCTTGCTGTTCAAAATGCAGCGTAAGATGTGCCATTTCATTTTCATGCAGAAAAATGCATAGACTAAAAAAAGTATTTATATGATCTCAGAATTAGGTGTCTATGAATTTGGCATACTTTTAGCTTGATAGCAGTTGTAACCCAATCTGTTTAGCTGTTTTATTCAAATGGAGAGGAAATAGAGATCATTCTGATAGGAGACACAAGCACTCCACAGACAGAACGCTTCAATTGTGGCTAATAACACTTGTTGAGGTGAAAGATCAAAACAGCATTACCAGCTCCAATGGTTGTCTTTTCTACAAAGTTGTATCAAATTCAGACATTGCCTCCAATTTAGATCTTATCCATATGTATACTAAAACATGATGATATTTTTATCTCATGTCAGGCAGCCTGGGACAAGTATAAAAAGTACTTGTATTAGCATAATGGATCAGCTGCTACCATGATCACTTTGCTGGTTGGCTCCTGGCCATCATCATCTGGATGCTCCCTGCCTTGCAGTGCTTCCAGAATGGGTGAATTTACAGAACTGCTCCAGGAAAAGTGGCCAGGGCACACGAATATGCAGGTGGTGCGACTGGCAGGTTCAGCGGCACCACAGGGAACAAGATGCTTTGACAAAAAGGATATTGGAAACAGCAAGCACTGCAGCGGGCTAGACAGAAGGTCCCATTTCATTCCCAGTGCAAGGGCATTCCTCTGCTCTTGGTACCCATTGACAAGGAATGTGTTTACATAATTTAAAGGAGGGTCTTAGAGCAATGGTGCATAAGGCACTCAGGCCTGCCTGCGCAGCTGCCCCACAGATAGCCGACAAGCTGTCTGTGGGCATCTGGGGGCATATTGAGCTGCTGAGGTGTGTTTGATGACCTGCTCAAAGGTCAAGAAAAATTGCAAATGAATCAGCTATTCCAAATTTGCGGTGAACAAATGACAGGCTAGAACACAAATCGTACTCTACTGAGCAAAGTTGTCCAAGCTCGCATCTCCTCTGCAGAGGTTCTCATGTCGCCAAGGAACAGGTGGTTGTGTTGGATTTGTACTGCCCATCTTTTCTTCCTTCTTTTACTTAATTCTCTCGAAAGACTGTAGTTGACCTTGTTACACATTCTGTTCTAATACTTTTTCTCTAACCAGTTATTGTCTCCTTTAACTTTTTAACATAATTTCACTCCCTGAGATGCATCTCCCTGTGCAATCTTTGCTACTACATTTCCTTGAAGATGTTCGGGATTCTCAAACTAAAACAGCAGCTGCTGTCAGTTAGGCCAACTCAGTACCGAAATGATAGAAGTTATGTGGGGACCAGACACCACAAAGCCACTGAGCCTACTCAGACATATGAGGTTCTGAATTGTTCAAAAATTGTCTTCTTATTACAATAAGGCTAAGTCTGTTCTCAAAGACAACATAATTATGGACAGCATTATTCAGATGCAAGTTACAGAGATACAAAAATGTGAATTTCTAAGCTTTCTTTTCTAATTTCAGAGCACAGCCAGTAGTTTGCCTGAGGTTTAGCTGACACTACCCTTTAATCAGATTGGTTGAAGAAAATCCAACAAGACTTGCTGCTGTTCAGCCTGTGGAGCACACCCTACTATGGTAGGCACTGGTGACTTTTACCTTTACCAAAGGAAAAAGTGGCATCAGGCCCAGAATCATCAGCAATTGCAATTAAGAGTTCTGTGGTGGTACAAACCTGTTCCCTAATGATGTGACCTGGAACAGTTGCCACATCAGGCAGTGTTAGTGAGGAGCTGAAAACCCTCTTAGCTCCACCAATAAATCAGTGTTGATGTAGCATCTTTGACCCTTAATTCTGATGAACTACCAGATAATGTTGATAGCAATTGTATCTCTACTCCAACCTTATGGAATAGAGATCATCACCATCAGTTTTTTTTTTCTTTTTTTTTTAGATATAGCATAAATAACATTTTAGGCATAAGTTTATTCCCCTATCTTAATGAGATTTTGTCCATCCTGTTTAGATGCTATCTATACATGTATTCAATGAAAATGGTTTATCTCCTTCCATCTGATTATAGAAGACTGAAGTCCTCTTTCATTGTGTTACATTTCTAAATTTCTTACCCTTTCATATAAATATTTATCATTTTGATTAGAAATCAGGTCTGCATTTTAATTCAATTTCTGTGGAAGATGTTTTTGAAAATATATTTCCTGCAGTTCAGCACCTTTGGTCCTAACGGTAATCAAATTTACATTTTAATTTTGTATGGGGCTCTTTATTTATAAGTAGATTTTCTAATTAATGAAAATATTTTGATTTGCCACAAGACAATAAGATATCAGAAGGAAGCAGTGATTAATGTCATGCCTGATGAGAACTATGTTCCCTTTCTTTTTGTATTATAAAGCTGTCAAAAGAGGAAGAAACCTATTAACACAATGAGTTTAAACTCTTGGATAAATAATGTTGTTGTTGCTGTTGCTGTGGCTGTGGCTGTTGCTGTTGTTGTTGTTGTTGTTGTTGTTGGTAAGGAGGACGAAGGGAAAGAAGAAAGCTAAGGACTCTATATTGGGGCAATACAAAATATGTAGAAATTTGCAAACCAATACAAAAGACTTATGGAAGAATTAATGGAAAATGAGGAGTTAAGTCTTTGCTTTCTATATATTTTAGGTAAGTATATACAAATAATAGAGATGCACTACTAGAAATAATCCATTGGAAGGCCAAACGTTTTACTCAGTCAAAGACTGACAGACATCCTTCAGGTGAAAACAGAACTGTCAACTTTACAAATATTAACAAAGATTTGATAATATATTTTCTTCTTAGACTCTGACAATGTTAAATTTTCTGTCACAAAAGGTTCCTGAAATTCAATATATACATTTACCTACATTTAAAATTCCTTCATTGGGAGGAACTTTTTGCTGTGATTAGAATGGAAAGCTAGTACATCCATCTCTCTATATATAAAATATATGTGTATACACATAGGGAGCTGTTTGTAAAGTAGATTTATAGAAATCCTTAAAGAAGAGTCTTTCTGTTAGCACTTCACTGCATTGAAGATTTAGAGGATTTTCCATGTTTTCTCCCTTGTAGGCTGAAAAATAAAATCTATTCCTTAAAATTATTTTCTTTCATTGTCTTCTTTCAAAAATTAGCTTCTTTCATCCAAGTCAGTATATACAAGTAAAACACAGAGAAATTCTTACTCTAGAATAATTGGTTACAGAGACAAGCTGCTCAAAGGGACCTGAAGATCTCCAGCATCCAGATGTCTTCAGCAGAAGAACCTGAAGATCTCCAGCAGAAATCTTTTGCCTCCCATGGCAGCTTTGCCCTGTAGCTCTGCACGCTATCGTAGATGATATCTGAACAAAAGCAAACAACGCAACTCTTTGTGTCATCCCCCTCTTCCCTCCCCCCAAAAACCAAAACCAAAACCAAAACCTCTTTGAAATCTGCTTAGAAGAGACAGACTAGTAAATATACTTTGTAAGGCTGAGTAGATACTGATTACCTAACAAAACATGTATCAGAAAGAATGAGCTGAAAAGTTTAAAATATCTTTATCTATAAAACAAAGAACTGCTTAGTTGTTACCAAATTAGCTTAAATAACAGTGCACCAGAGCAACTAAAGGCAATGGTTTGCTAAGTTATCCCTGTCCAGAAAAAAGAAGACTGTTGAACACATGCTTTGTTTTAAACACAGATGGAATTAAGCTTGTGCATGAATTCTTTTCTGAGTCAGAAATAAAAATTGAAAATTATAACTATGTAATAGTTAGCCATGTTACAGTAGAATCAGCTAAAATGTTGCCATCGCATTTTCATATGATTTCAATATTGTAGAGATGAAAGCGTGCTACAGTTTTATACTTATTAATAAGATAAATAATATGAAATGCCATCATTGTTTATGTAAATAGTCAAAAATTACCAAAAGGCAAATGTGATATTTAGACCATTCATTTTTCTTTATTGAGCTTTGATGAAAAACAGTCCATTTGAAACATTTCCAGCAACCATCTGTATTCCAAATATTCAACACAAAAACTTGGTATCAGAGTTCAAACATATAATGTTACATTTTATTATAATTTAATATTTAACAAAGCTAATCATCTTTGATTTTGCATAATTACATTTACAAAAATAATGTTACATTTATAAAATAAATCAACTTTTCCCAATAAATTACAGTGGTGTTCTTATTCAAAAATGTAGTATACCATACAAAATAGATAACAGCTTTCAGTAAGATAAAATACTAAAGTATGTTTCATCCAGTACATTTTGGCAGTGTGTGAAAGCATTTTATTGTACATCTGATATCTAAACTACAGTGTGAAAACTAAATCCAATAAGCTACTCTGTGCATTGCTTATATAAGGCAAAGGTGGCCAACTTATGGACTAACTTTATTTTCAGTCAAATGTTTTAAGCCAGAAAAAAACCCACCTTGTTTATGCGTCTGACTTAATTAATCCGATCCAGTAAAGGCATGCAGATCCAGCTGGGCAAAAACACTCTTCCTATAGCAGGTACACAAAGTGACCCCAGTCAGTTAGCTTTCATGCACGCTTTATGTGTGTGATCAAAAAGCACTGGTGGCTTACTTGTAAAAATAACGCAGTCCTGATCCTCCTAAAGTTAATGGCAAAACTTTGGTACTTTATTCTGTCATAAAAACTCATGCTAAAAAAGCCTTGAAAAAGGAGAAATGCAT
The DNA here is from genome assembly GCF_036370855.1 of Dromaius novaehollandiae. Lineage (NCBI taxonomy): Eukaryota > Metazoa > Chordata > Aves > Casuariiformes > Dromaiidae > Dromaius > Dromaius novaehollandiae. The sequence continues at coordinate 127,093,352 of NC_088099.1, forward strand.
TGGCAAAAAATAAAAAGTAACCAGCAAAAAGAAAAACATTCTTTGCATAAGGAAAAACTTTCTCTAAAAAGCAAAAGGTAAACATTGAGAGCTACTATATGCAGATTTAAGTTCACAAGCAACTACTTCAAAATAGCCTGAAGAAACACAGCATCTACCTGATGGTAAGCATAATCTTATTAAAGCCTTTTGAATGTTCAGATGAGCACGGCATTTACTGTGTTGCATTCCTTTTTGTGAAAAAGTATCTCTAGGGTCATATTAGTTTGTTTGAATAACTTTAAAAGCCATAGGTTTAACTATGCTATGGTAGATGTATGAACTTCTGATGCTATGGTTATAATGCAGGTGTCTGGCTCAGGATGATCAACATCTCACCTCGTAGAATTTCTGACTCTAGTGGTTTTTGGGTTTTTTTTTTCATTTCAATAGTTCAGCAAATCACAAAATGTCATTCCTTGTTTCCCTGTTGTTCTATTACACAGCTTCTGGGAAGAACGTTTACTTTAAAGCACAAAGGGAAAATCATTGCTGTCTGGAATAAATAAAATGTGCAAAGTGGCGATTTTCTTATGATGTCAATATTGTATGAGCAATAGAATCACTTTATATATCAGCTTAGATCATTTTCACAAATTCTAACTATGAGTGAACGTATGCCCAAGTGAGCATGTGTCACAAGGTCTCATTTGTGAAATCCAGAGGGTGCAAATCCAGATGGGATTTTATAGACTCCAGACACAGAAGTTTAGTCACTGTTGGATCCCCCCAAACTGGAAATAGAGAAAGAGGAGCAGAAGGGGCTCATCACATTAAATAGAGGGTTCATCATAAGCTTCTGAAAACTATAAGAGTTTGAAATCCAGAGACTAATTAATTTGTGTGCTGGCTGTCTTCTGGCTTGAAATACTGTGGCTCAAACCAGGAACACATGGAGCTAAACTTTTGTGTGTTTGCCACTTCAGTTAGTAAGCCGTATCTCTCCAGACACATAATAACTACCTAACTATGACTACTCTGTATGTAAAGTTCAGAGTGATGGCTAAAACATGCATTCGCAAGCCTGTTAGGCAAATAAACACAGTGACTACATATACCCTAGCAAATTAAACAATAAAAGTCTACTCTCCAGCCCTGAGGTCAAGTGGCATGGTCAGAACATATTCATACTGTTATACTCTCTGAGCCCCAAAAGAAAGGTGGCCATGCCCAAAGTGCCTAGTGAAAAGTGTCCCTAGACTGGCCTAACTTGCAAAGCATGCCCAAAAACTGGGAGAGTACTAGTTAGTCCTGACCAAAAGCACACCAGGTCCCATTCTAACAGTTTAACAATATAAATGCAAGCCTACTGGTGCCTGCACCCATATCTTGGTACTGTTTAATTGACTAATATAGACATTATTGTGTATGCAAAACCTCAAACATATTTGCATGTAGTGGGCCCTTTGATTCATTCAAACCAATAGATAAGATAGGAGAATTTTATTTAACACATTCAAACCTTTTGTTGAAATTTTAGTTGAAGAACACAGTTCTTCCATATTAGGATTTTTAAAATGAATTGGATATTTCTGTCCATTAAGTATTTTCTCCTTTTTATTTAATACATCTACTTTTACTGTTTTATTATTTATGGAATCTTGGCTTGTGTTCGATTAACCCACTTTTTCATGTCTACTATTCACAGCTAAACAAGCACTAACCAGTTCAGTCACAATGAAAAAAATTATATACACATCTAAAACAATAATATTAAGATGACAACTAAAACAGGAAATAAAAAATGAATATGTGCAGTAAAAGTTCTAAAAATAATATCAACTTGCATACATATTTCTCAGACTGCAGTATCCACAGTTACAGTTGCATGTTGCAGTGAGAACAGTATTACTTTCTGAATCATGCAAGAAAAGTCATGAGAAACACCCACAGTAGTGGCTGCCGAGGGAATAATCTCCTTTATTATCCTGAGATATTAAATGTGCAAGTGTCCTAACAATTTATCTAGTGCATAAAAAGGATGGAAGGAGGGAAGGAGGGATGGAAGGGGGAGAGAGAGAGAGAGAGAGAGAGAGAGAGAGAGAGAGAAACATTATCACAATGGTTTTTGTTTCAAAATAGATTGCTGTGCAATGACTGAAGCCTGATTCGTAGACATTTTGTACTCTTGCCCAGAGCCCTGAGGAGGGGAAGGTAATGGAGTTTCTGGAGTTGCTGAAAAAGAATTCAGAGACAATTATGAATTTTTATATTCTGGCCTAATCTGCATGTTCATATACATGCTAATGCCCCAAAACTAAGTTCTTTTACACTTGTCATGTTAGGTAAATAGGTCATTTTAATTATCAGAATTTTTAACTTATTAAAAACTGTGCATGTGAAACCAATGATAAAATCAGAGCGGTGACAAACTTTTAAAACTAGACTAAATTTAAGTCAAGCTTCTTGTTTAGCACTGTTTATATGCATATGTTTTTAGTGCACAGTTATTTTAATACTAAGAATGGCAATGAAATAACTCTACAAGCATTGATGGGCCGCCATTTTAATTAATATATTTAAATGTAACAGTGAAATGTTATGACAGAAGGCTAGCTTGCAATTACTTACAAATCTGTTCTGCATGTACAGGAGCAGACATTGAACTTATGAGGATAGTTTGGCCAGTTAATGGATCCTGGGCTAAATGAGGATGTACTGGATGATGTAGATGACTGGCATCATTAGAAGTACCTGCAAAAATAACATGAGCACCTATCAATTCAAAAGAGCATGTTGTTGTCAGCAAATTATACTGCAATAATTACATTTCTGTAGAGCAAATATTTTGATTGGTAATTTGAATAATTGCCTCTGGGTATTCATTAAACAATTTAACCAGACTTCAACCATATTAAGTACTATGTTTATTTTCACTGCTTTGACTGCATTAATATGGGATTTCATGAAATGTGTGTATGGATTCTTCAGTCTGCCTAGGGAATTGTACATCTAAATAACCTGCAATGTCTGAGAAATACACAGCACAATTTGAGGATGTCGGAGTGAGGAAATGATGAATAGCCAACACAAGAGGACTTTAGCCAACACTTATGTGACTCCAAAGCTCAGTCAGCTGGCCGGTGGTTGCAATGCTTACATCATGATTCCTTCAGTTCCCCCATATGGTAAATTCAACATAATATGATAAATTTAAAATGTTGTTAACTTACCTCCCAGTAACATTTCCTGAAGCAAACTGTCGATTTTAACAATTCCAAATAGTTTGACCAGTTGTATTTGCTCAATCATTTGCCAGGTGATGCTCTGGAGTGTAGGCAATAGAAGCAGAAGTTCTCCAAACCTTCCTCGGGAGTCATACTGACGGTCATTGATGTAATCCTCTAAACTGATCTGGACTTGGAACCGCATGTTCTTAATCTTGATTGGATTGCTCAGGCCCTTTGCATCTTAAAAAAATTAGAAAATCTTCAGGTCAAAGCAGTATATGATTTGGGAATATCATCTTATTTTTTTTTCTTTTTCTCTTTTTTCCATCCAGCTAGATGCTAGACAATGTGAGCAATGCTACATCAACAGTAATTATTTTCATTGTAATCACATGTACAATAACTCTGAGAGATATTTTGGAAAATGTACCTGGATCAAAAAACACAATTGCTTTCAAGCAAGCATACTCATTGTCATCTATTTGAATTTCCTGGAAGGGTCGAACTAGTTCATCCAAAATCCGATTTGCCACTCGACTGATCTCTACTTCAGAACTGTTGCGATGGATTATATAATTGTTACCTTGGAGAGAAAAAATACCAGTATATGGATTGATATCTCACAAACATTTAGATGTAAAGTGATGAAGCACATTTTCAAAAGCGCATTTCATTTTGCATAATCAAATTATTGAACTTTTTTTTTTTCATGCAATAACTCTCCTTCACACCATGCAAAACTATTATTTTTAAAATACAGTGTATGGGCAAAACACAGCTCTCACCATCAAAACAATCTGTGCATGTGAATATGTCATCACGTCCTGATTAGTCCACAGGACTGAGGTCCATATTTGAATGCACAAACATGGATAAAGTAGGCCTTCATGTCTACGTAAAAGATAGGTAACATTAAACTGATTTTAAATTTCTTCTTCACTCATAATAATAATATGTCTCAGGATGATTGACCAGAATTTGTCAATGGACAGAAAAACCTTCCTTCAGAAAAGATGTCAGGAATATGTTTTTTCTAACCTGCTTCTATTAGTCATAATAAAATTTAGAAGCATCAGAAAATTTTCTGTAAAGAATGAATTTTCCCTGCTAATTTCACTTTAAATTTCCATTTTTGGTGTGACATCATCCTGACGTCTTAATTTGACATCTGTCCAAAAGTCACCTAACATAAAATATGATAGCAGTGGGAAAGCCACAGAGTTTCTAAAAGCCACAAAACAGTTCTCAGGAAGAAAAGCCAATGATAATGTCAAAAGAATCCATGCCAAAATGACTTATGAGCTATACAGATGTCTACCTCTGCGCTCCAGAGATAAGCCTTAGTACCTCAAATTTTTTCTTCTTGTGGTATATATTTACCCTGGTGATGATGACTATAAATATTTGGTTATTAATTGTTCATTATCTTTCCTTAACATGTGTTAGTCCCAATAAAACCATAAATACTTCTTTTTCTTTTTGCTAATTCTGTCAGTTAAACCGCATCTAAGGAAAGAACTAGATCTAAAAAATCATCTTTATAGTTTTTAAGTTGAAAAGATTGCTGATGTGAGTAACATCTCCAGAGCAAGCCCTTCCTATGCCTTCAATGCTATGGTATGTGTAAAAGTAAATTCAGGTTTAGAGCTATGAAAAGGCAGACCTGAAAAGCAAGTAGAACAAGAAGGGGAGAAACCCTTGTACCACAACACAAATGAAGAAACTAGTCTGAGTCCATATTCTTCATGGTCTTGGCTTGCATCAAAGATCCTGTCCAAGAAGACCTACACACCTTTTCACAAGACAGCCAAAGTACTGCGTATGTTTAATGAAAACATTTTTGGCAGGGTGCATTCAGACTGACGGTACTGTCAGACAAAGCTAACAAATGACTGGATAAGCATTCATCATGTTACTGTGCACGCAAGCACACATCTCATCATATGACTCTGCATCTCTGTTGCGTGAACGAATGGAAAACATTCATGCACCATGTGGTGATGTCCCCTTCTGTAAACAGGCACACTCTTGGTCTGTAATCAGACAAGGGGGTCCTTTCAGTGATCAAGATTTGGTCAAGATTCAGTGACAAGCATTTCTCCTGGCCTGTTATGCACATGAGACTTATCCCAGTGCCATGAATGGGCACAACTCTCGCTTGGCTGGGGCCCCCATGTTGGTTATGTGATGGCCACATGGTGACTGTCAAGGCAGGAGGCAGAAGGCCTTCAGGAAAGAGAGTTACCAGGAACTGTATCTGAACAATTCTTCCAGCCTGTAGTCTCTTCTGTGGCCATCTCAGATGGGCTTTTGGGAAAAAGCCAGATGAATATTTTTCACCAAGACTGAACTCAGCACATGATCCAGAGGTTGGCTGTTCCTCTCTTAAATAAAGGTTTCTTATTTATTTTTAATGGGACAAAGGTGCCAGAGAAGATGCTAACGTAAGGCGACATTTTGCCAAGAACTCTCTAAGCCGTGGCTTTTGCCATCCAATAAACCTTTTGCGATTCTAATTCGCAGGAAACTGTCCACCTGCTTTTGCTGGAACACAGCACATGACATGTCATTAATAACTATTTAGCATCCACAGAATGCATTGCTTTGTTTGTGCCAGAACAGTTGACCCACTTACATGATTACATGGTTGCTAGTGTAATACACTATCATTATTTTTAATTAAAACAAAACCAATATTTACCTAAAAGTAAAATGTCCTTATACCCCATGGACCGTTTTGCTGCTCCAAGCAACAGGTGTTCCCCAGCATGTGCTCTTAGCAGGGCAACCTTAGAAAAAAACAGCATGCTCGTTAGAAGATAAAGCAATAAGTTCCAATAGGGACAAGAGAAATTAGTATGTATGTTTCAGTGAACATAAAGTGAATAATATAAGTGAATGTAAAACCCTTCTCTTTGTAACATTGTACTAATAGTACAGTAAAATTAAATTGTCATACTTTGTCACTTCTAGCATTTCGTCTAGACTTTAAACATACAGCTTTGCAAAACACTTCTCAGTAAATACAATATTTGCATTTATTTCCTAGTGCTTATTTCCTTAACAAAGTTTGTCCTGGAATTTTAAGTTGATGCTAAAGACTCCAATGAGCTAGAATGAACTATTATGCTAAATTCTGCATTACCAGTATTTCATTTTTCTCACCTTGAACCAAAAACCTGTCATGTTTTTACTTAAGAAAATGTTTTTCCCAACAAAGCCAGATATGCTAAAGTATCCACAACAGTCAACAAAGAAGAAACCTGACTCATACCAAGAAGGCAGTTAAAAATATGGTCACTATTTTACTCTGTCATCTAATTACTTCCCTTTGGTTTTAATGTCTGCTTGAAGCTTTAGCGCTGACCTCTATTATCTCATGAAATTTCTCTTTTTGCAAGTAATTCCCTAAATTTTTAAACTATCCTGTGATTCTGTGACGCGTTAAGACTTTTCAACACCCTTAGTGGACTCTTAGTAGAGTTAATTTATCTGCTTTGGCTTGCTCTACAATTTGTAAACCAGGTTGATTTCAAGGTCAGGAATCATTTGCTCAAAACCGGATGGTTTATTGGGTAGATAAATGCATAAAGCCTATTGGAAAGAGTTTATCACAAATACAAAAGAATCATTTGTTTTAATTCCTAAGTAACAAAGTATCAGGTTTTCTAAGGTACTTAAAGTTTGGAAATATTTCCCCACATGTATTCTTTAAACAATGCGGACATGTTTTTCAGCCTAAATTGTTGCCTATTATCTTTCTAAGATGATATATATATTTTTTTTTCTTAAAGAATACAGACGCTAACTTTTTCATGAGGTCTGATCCTTCATTCCTTCATGCCATCTTAACAAGTAAAAATAGCAATATTTATTGCTTGCTTTTGTTGCCCTTTTGGAAACAGGACATTCAAAGATCAAGCAATATTTCTTTTACATGAACAATAGATTTTTAATTTGTTCCACTATTTTGAGCTTGGGCACATATCTTGTGTTCTGTGGATCTGCAAAGACATTGTCAAGATCCTAATTTGAGAGGTCTCCAATGGTCTGAACACTCTATATTCTTGAAGAAGAGTATAAGAGTGAATGATCTCAGCTTGAGTCTCAAAATCAAGGGTGATACAACCTTCTTCACAAGACTTTGTTAAAAAATGAGAGACTGAAGAGACAAAGAGGAGGAATTACACAATGCCATTTAATAGAGTCATTTTCAAGCTGAAAAAGATTTCAGAGGACCCGAATCAGGAGATTCGTAGCCATGAATTAACCTTCTGCCCAGCTGGCTGGTGACAGAACTGCTTACTGCAATACGAAGAAAGAGGTTCTGAATGTCTCACTATAATTTACTCTGAAAGCCTGTGAACATTTGGTGTATCACAGAAGTGGTGATATGTCAGACCTCTGTCATAAAAATCCTTAAGAATTTTCAAGGTTAGATGATTTTTCTCCCTATGTTCTTGTTATATATAATATAATTTTAGTGCATTATATTATATGAAAGATTATTTGCTATAGATTGCCATCAATATACATTTGGCATTTGCTCAAGATTCTAATGGCTTTTATTTTTTGCAAGTACAGAAAACATGCTTCAAATTAAATAACACGCTGACTAAAACCTTATTATAATGAAAGGTGAACACAAAATAAATGTTTTGCAAGGTTGGAAAAAAGATATTATTTTTATAGGATTTTTTTTTCATTTTTGCCGTTAGCTTTATATTTCTGTTTCCAAAAAATTACAGAAAGCACAAAACATTGAAAGACATACTAGTTTGCTGAAGATTTGCTTCCTTTTTTTAACATGCTAGGTCCATTTTGGTGACTTCTATTTTTGTGTGGTGGTCCTATTTCAAAACTGTTTTAAAATGGGGGCCTAATGCCCAGTTCTATTTGATCTGACAAGAAAAAGAGGGTTTACACATAATTTTAAATATCATAAAAATAATGGAATGGTAATTAAAGTTCTCTCATTGGTCTCCTTTTATACCTGGTCATCCAATGGCAATTCACAGAAGCCTGGAATATATTTAGCCCATTCCACAAGGACCAAAAGTTGTTGCTTCATAGATTCACAGACATCACTAATACCAGCAATTTTCTTAACATTTACGTCAGTGCCTGCACCAGGACTGGAGATTGAGATCTGGCCATATTGAGAGAGAAAAATGAACAGTGTTAAATTTCATATAATTGCATTTCCACCGGTTAACAGTGTATTTTAGAAAAATCACACCAGTAATCGTGCAAACTATTGGCAAATTCCTTGACTGTGCAAACCATTAGTCTGGATGTAAATTATAAAATTTTATTTCTCATTATTATCAGTGCATATTAAACTATGTTAAGACTTACCAGATCTTCCATTGCAAGATATTATTTTTAAAGACACCAAAGTCCTCACTATTTTGGGGGTGGAGGTAAGGAAGGTATTATTTTTTTCCTTCTAAAATGGCTGACATCTACCTCACTTTAGAAAGGGCTCATAGGGGCTTGCAATAAAGTTAAGGGAAGGGAGAGAAGGGCAGTGTATTCTTTTAGTGAAAACATAAGTATAATTAACTTCAAAAGGTAAAATAGGGGCTTTTTAGTGCCTAGAGGAGAACAATGTGTAGTGATGAAACAGCAATATAGACTGAGACCTGAGATGTTTCAGGGAATGCAGCAAATGCGAGTGTGTATCGGGACACCTGCAGTGCACAGTGTTCTGTGAACTAAGAAGAGCGCAACATCCTTCTGGGTCTGAAGCTGGTGCATTTTGATATAATCACCGAGCCAAATCCTGAAATTCTTAATGACTTTTCAAGTAAAGGAACAATACTAGACTTGCTATTAAGCCAGGTAGGAAAGGCAACTTAAGATAAAACCAGGTCTGAGAAGAGTATGCCACATTACAGTTAGATATGTCCTTGCTCTATCAAACCAGAAAAAAAACCTGCACAGGGCCTATGAAACTGAATTTCACCCTACAGACTTTTTAATAAAGCATCCTTAGGAAATACTGTGGCTTGATTATCCAAAAAAATTAGTTTGGTCTTCTAGTACTGTGTCCCTCCAAATTTCAGGATGGTTGATGCTATTTAGGTTAATTCCTACCAGATCTTCCTCACTTTCAGATCCATGTTAAATCCCCCCAGTGGAAGCCATGGTGAAATCTTATTATCTTTGCATGGTCAAAGGAGCTGCACTTCTGAACTAAAGCCCAGTGATTCCTAAATAATTCAATAGCCTAAAACACTGGGGGAAAAAAAAAAAGATATTAATGGTTGTTAATCAGCTGAATATTAGTTCCTGGGGAATATGGAAGCTAGGCAGGTGAAAAGTCCTCAAACACATAAAAAGATTATCATGTAGGAAAAGGTTAGAGGTATTGTCCTCTTGTACACAGAGCATTTGTGAAATCCCTGCTATAATCATGAGCTCTTTTTTGGCACATTTTCTACCAAAAGGAAGTTGAAAAAATTGAATATCATTCAGATAATTGCTACTAGAATTATTTGGTCTAGAAAACCTGCAGTACAGTGAAAGAGTAAAGAAACTCAATATATTTCACTTTTTTCCAGAAGAGTAAGAGAAGTCTTGATCATAATTCAAAAGCACCTACAGCTAGAGAGAGGGTTCTGATAGTACAAGGCTCTCTAATCCACCAGAAAAAGACATAGCAAGGTGCACCAACTATAAGTGAATTCAAGATGGTAAAGAACGGCCAGTTTGTCTAATCATTACAACTACTGACTGACTCATGAACTTAATACATTCTCCATCATTCAGTATCTTTTAATCAAAGCTATGTATCTTTATAAATTATATCTTATAGGACAAATCGTGGTCTTTGCTCTGAAATTACTTGGTGAATTTTTTCTGAGGATTCATTGGATGACTCCCACAAAGTTCATTATGAATTCCTAAAGTTGCATCACTACACAAGGAGATAAAGCTATGAACATCCCTCTTCCTCTTTCTCTACTGTTTTAGCCTGTCCCTCTTTTCTGAGGTGCATCATGGAAGTTGCTGACTTGATGAACGTTATCCTGTAGCACTATATCCCCATTCTTCTGAGACCGTCAGTGACACATATCTTTGCTCCTGCGTGATTCCAGCATGTCCCTTTCATATTTGTGTAATCTGGAAGCCTCTCTTCAGTCTGTAGTAGAAGAACTCAGACAATTTACTCTTATAAGGTGTCTTCAGGGACAAAATCATTTATTTTCTCTATTTCCATATGGAAGTTTAAAAAGGGAAAAATTACACCTTTTTGCTTACTTCTCACAGCTGAAGGATTTGGCCAGACCTGTGACGCTCATCTCTTACAAGTCTCTCCTCATGACTAAACTCAGCCTATAGGTCTAGTGAGTGAGAGAAAAATGGAATTTTAAGACTTTACTTTCCCATCCTGTTAATGTCACCTCTTGGTCTTTGAGACCAAGAGTGTACCTTCATATCTGCTTGGCATATGGGGAACAATTCTCTCCTACTACAATATAACCAAATAATAAGTATAAAGCATTTCATATATGCAAGGTGATGTTTCAGGCCAGGAATCTACTGGCTGAAAAGATCTCTGTAGCAGGAAAGGCTGAAGAAGTGACTCTGTTTAAGACAGCTCTTATTCATGAAGTGCATATGTCAGCTGGAGATGATTAAGAGGGTAACACAAGACAAGCACAATAAGCAAGTTCAAAGAATTACTAAGGAGGTAAAAATAGATTCTCTATAGGTATGAAAGGTAGGAAGGAACATTATGATCATCTAGACAGCCCTGACATATTATATGTGCCAAAGAATATCACCCAGTAATTCCTGCATCAATTCTTTTAGAGACAGTTCTACCCTAGGAGAGGGGCCAATAAAGCACAAGATTACAAAACATTTGGGTGTTTGTAAATCAGTCAGCATGAAATCATAAAGGTGCCAGTTAAATTCTAGGTAAGTTAGCAAGAGGTGCAAGAATGCAGAATCTATGACCATTATTTATCCGAGTTGCAGAAAAGGACTGGACTGTTCCATTCAGCAATTGATTGAACAGGAGGGAAAAAAAAAAAAAAAGGAAAATCAAGTTCATATGAGACAAAGAAAATTTAAAAGTGAGATGTGAATAGACTCAGCAGTTGGAACACTTCTGTTTGCCCTATTTATAATGTCGAAGGATATTAAAAATGGGATCTTCAAAATAATGTAAGGAAATGAGTGTCCACACCCCTTTGAAAAGTAATGACTTTGGACAATTTTTCCCTAATGTTTCACGGAAAATCCAGCTTCAAGGAATAGATAGATGCCACCAGCTGCCTGAGACAGCAACTGATTTAAAAGCAGTAAGATTATAAAGTTCTATTAAGGAAGGCTCCTAGGACATATTGTCCCAGACAAAAGTAGAATTTTCTTTATTGACTTTGTTTTAAAAATGTATTCTATTACTCATTCTTCCACTAGTAAGAGGAAGCTGGGTGTGTTTTGGAAGAAAAATACTCAAGTAATCTCAATAATTATAATTAATACAATGAGAAACTGAAAAGTATTTCATTATAGAAAAAAATGGTCTTAAAAACATTAAATAACATTGTCATAGATCTCAGTACCTGACGGGAGAGTGTCTCAGCTTGTGACAGTGTGCTGATAGAGGGAATGTTGCAGCCATCAAAAGTGTTTCTTCTTGTACTTATCCTGTCCCGTTCATTTTGTACAGCTGAAAAAGAATAATTATCTGATTTATTGACTTGTAGACAATGCCACACAGTATCATTTCAGATGTTTACTATATAACCATAGAAATCAAAAGGTATGACATTCAAGAAAGATTCTGAGTAATGAGAAGGAATGACAACAGATATTTATGCTCCTTATCCACATGACAATGTTTGCCTGTAAAACTCTGTATAACTAATTATAGATAGATACCGAATTATCAGCACTTTTGTGGACTGGCTTTATCACAGTACAACCCCATCTTTCCTCCTTTGAACTTGACCTCATTCTGTCATTTGCTTGTTTTGCCATTCTACCCACATTAATTAACAAGGTTTTGTGGTAGAAATAGACATGTCCAGACTGTTGAACAGGTCAAGAACAACAGCACCACCACTGACAAAATGCCTGAACCAGAGAAATTCTGAAAGCCCTGCTCCTGCTTTTCTTGTAAGAAACACTAAAACAGGAAGGAATAAGGAACTTCATCCTCTAGTAAGACAATTTTAAGGCTGTAACGTCATGCAGTCTTCAGGGACTCTGCCTCCAAGTCTGTTTACAGAATATTAACCAAGTCCCCCCCCCCCCAAAAAAAAAAAAAAGGAATGCCAAAAAAGATCCAGGCAGATCCAGGCAGGTAAGTTTTTCCTTATCGGGTCCAAAAATTGTGGTTGAAAAGACTGTGGATAAGAATCCTTAATCAGCGTAGACAAGCAACAGGGCTTGCTTCAAGGAAGGCTTTAATTCAAGGAGGAAGTAAAAATAAAACTATCATTCAGATTTTTCTAAAACTTAGATCATGACCAAGGTTAGGCCAAGGAGAAAGAAAAAAAAAAACCCATAGAATTGTGATCAAAATCTTTTTATTACACAAGGAATCTCATCATCTTTTGAGAGCAACAGCTTTATTTCCAAAGATATGTTTGCTATTTTGTGGGAAACAATCTGTATTACAGAATTTAGGAGCAGTACCAAAGGCTTCTTTAAAAAATAAAATAAAATAACTATATGCAGTGAACAGTTTTCAGGGTTTATCTGAACAATGCACTTGCAGTATTCCAGAGATTCTCAGAACTTTTGCCAAGGATGTTCACTGACGGGCCTTTTATTTAGGTCATAATAAGAAAAGTTGTGCAGTGATAAACACAAAGTGATAAATGTTCATGTAGAGATGAAGCAAAAAACCTTTTTTAGAATGGAGAAACGGAATCCATTCACCTCCAATCTCAGTAGCTAAGTACTGTGTAGATAATTAAAATAAGGTCAGTACTGATTAGCATTAGGAATATAGCAAGTTATTCTGACAGTCACTAGTGAAAATCTGTAGTAAAAGCACTTTCAGAATTATAGGGAAATGCTGAATTGTGTATGCAGACTGGATTGTCTGTCTTGCTATAGCCTTTTTGTCTATACAGGCCAAAACTACCTTAAAGAGAGACTTTACGAGCAAGGGGGAATATCTGCTGAAAAAGGTATAGCCTCTACCAGCTGAAGCACTTTTCACCTTTGCCACTGGAAGCAAGCTGAGAATACATCATATATACTATGCTGTATTTATGCTATGAGACATCCCTTGATGGTGTAGAGAGGCATACATGCCTCTCAACATGTGACAATGTGCAAGCAATGAAATTTACAGTTCAGCCTCTTGAATTATTTTAGGACTGCGAAGCCTTGAACATGACTTGAACACAATGGAGAAGTGGTAGTGGGACCGGAGGAAGCAGAGCTGTGTAAATTAGGTTAAAGGTTTTGTACAGGATGCATCTTTTCACTTCAAAAACATGAGTCACTACTCTGCCCTTGCGATGGAGTTAGCTAACCACAAACTGGGCTGCATTAGCAGGTGGAGGAAAGTGGTTATTTCTCTCTGTTTGGCCCTGGTGAGACCACATCTAGAGTACCATGTGCAGTTTTGGGCTTCCAAGTACATGAAAGACACTAAAAAACTGGAGGAGTCCACCAGAGGGCTAGAGAGATGATGGGGGGCTGGATCACAGGATGTAGAAGGTGAGGTGGAGAGAGGCATGTGTGGTTAGCCAGGAAAGAGGGGACCAAGAAGATGGGGCATCTCACTGCTGTGCTTTACAGAAAATGAAGCCAGACTCTTCTTGGGTGCACAGTGACAGGACAAGAGGCAATAGACACTAATTGCAATAAAGGGAATTCCAATTAACTTTAAGGAAAAAAATTATTTACCATGATGGCAGTCCAGCACTGGAGAGGTTGCTGAGAAGCTGCGTGATTTCTTTTCTTAGAGACAGTCTGAACTGGACAGGATGGGGTCTTGAGCAACCTGATTGGACTTAGAAGTTAGCCTTGCTTTGAACAAGGTCCTGGACTAGATGACTTCCAGGTGTCCCTTCTGAGCTAAATTATTCTGTGATTGCAATTTTTTTAAAGTCTATGAAGCTCTGCTTTTTGCAGAAGTTTGAGGGCTGCTGTGGATGACAACAGTCTCCCTTTTCCTTCCTATCAGATTGATAACATATATCCAATATGTTTGATTCTAATGGCTCAGATGCAAAGGGCTGAACTCTGTTCAAGGAGATCCACAAAAATTAGACATCCTTTTTCACAGATACATGAGTGTAACTATGGTAAGAATATCCCCATGCAGTTGCAAGGGCAAAATCCATTTTAGTATCATACAGAAACTTGATCAGTAGCAAGAGGTTGCAAAAGAACTGCACAACAAACAGAAATTCAGTGAAGAAAACCATTTCTGACTGCTTATTTGAATCAGGTCAGGCTCCCCTTTGCCTCTACATCGTAATTCTCAGTGAAGCAATAGGCCCAATAAGCCCCAAAATCTCCTGTGATATTCCTACACAGTTTCCTTTGCCATTGCTCTGTTCCTGTGATGCTCTGGTCCTTCCACTTTGAGAGAAAGATCACTGTGACACCCATGTTTCTTCATGTCTTTCAGGGAGATGCATAAGTAATGATCTTCCCATGTTCAAATATTAAGCCCTAATCTAGAAAGTTTAAAAGTTAATGTGAACCCTCCACTGACAGTCACCACTACTATTCTCATCGCTACTTTCCTCTCAGCGCCACACTTGTTCCTTTGCTTTAAAGACTTCAAACATTTAAATCAAAGGGAATAACCAATAAATTGGCATTGACTCTCATTACTTAGGTAATGACACACAAAATCCTAAATATAGATTTTATGTAGCAAATTTAAAATCAAAATTAAAATTAAAATTCCACGCTTTGAACATTTCCAGGCATATGGTTAAAAAATTAGAAATGAATTAGTTTTATTGCCAATATTAATAGATTAAACAGTTGCAAATTCACTTTGAAACCCTCAGTTTGATAATGTCCAAGTTTTAAAACAGCTTACCCACCTGAAAATTAAATGAAGCATATTTTATATCAGTAAAATAATTTCTTCATTATGAAGGCACTAAAACTGACTTTTTCATTGAATTACTCTACTGTTTTTTTAGAATTTTTATTAAATGTTCAGGCTCATTCAGATTATTTATCTTTTTTTATATCAAACAATAAAGGACTCCATTACCTTCTTTTTTCATTCCTGCTCGAAAACACTTTTTTAAACGACAATATCTGCACTGATTCCTTTTGTCCTTGTCAACAATACATTGCCGGTTGAATCTATCAGAGACAAGAAAGGGTAAATATATAAAGCATTAATATAACAGTACCCTGATTATGAAGAGGAAAGCAAGTAATATGGCCTGTCAGAATAATGTCTATAACCACAGAATTTCTTCCTTTTTTTTCTCATTATTTGGTCTTCAGATGTGTTTCCTACCTCCCCATTTTGCAGGAATATATGTGAAAAATTTAGGAGTTGTGTGTATCATTTACACCTCAGTTTACCTATGAGATATGCCAGTAACCAGCTGCACAGAAGAGTATTTAATAGGAAAAAAAGAAGAAAACCTACAAACAGCAAAAAGATAGGACAATCAATGAAAATGATAAGTGCCACTGGTTAAACAGCATTGAGCAGCCCTTAGCTAGGAAACCAGTGCCTTTGATTGGCAAAGTTTACTTTTTGTAGGAGGAACCAATGAACTAACTACATGTTATATCATTAAGGTGTTAACCTAAACAGGAAATGAGAGGAAGATTATCTAACAACACGTAGAGCATGACTGCAGGAAAGCTTGCTTATTCCAGCTTGGAAAAATTTTGGGCTGAACCAAACCTATTCAAACTCTCATGCACACATACAGGCGCACATCAGAGGAATATGTATGAGACATCCCCCTCCTCTCCATTTGCTTTTGCCCCTCTTTTGTGCATGTTTCAGACCTTTAGATGAACTGATAAATCGATCTATGTTTTCCAGAGCTCCTTTTGGATTCACTTACTCAGCCTCTGTCACACCCTTTTAGGGGAATGTCATCTATGGCACGTCTGTAAGGGAGATACGTCCTTACAAGAGTCTTAAGCATACGAGTATTGAGCAACCAAGGAAGAGTGTAGTAAACAACATTTCTAGCAACAAGGCATTTTTATAAGAAGATTTCTCTTTTACTGATCTGTCTAAACTCACAGTAGTATATGTTCTGCATATGTTCTGCATATGTTCTGTGCATGGCTTAAAACTAACTTCTTACAGACTCTGTGTATGCACGAAGCAATTTCCCTGAACACTGCACACTGACCTGCACTGTGACAATTTGGGCAGCCAGACATCCAGATATTATCGGATAGCCATTCAGACTGATGGGGGGGTATGTTCACTAAAAGAAGCAGTGTGTCACTCAAAGTGGGAAGATGTGCAAATGTACAGTTTTTAAACCAAGATCCTTAGACTATCAGACTTTCTTTTCAGAAACTGCCTTTGTAAGGAAAAAGAGCATAAAGAAGGAATTGTTAGAAAAGAGTTAGAAATCAAACTTTACACAAAGCCAGTGGTGTCAAAACTTGAGTTTTTTTCCTTCTTCAGGAGATGCCCTTTGTAGTCATAAATAAAAGAGTAAACAACTCTTCAGTGGTGTAATGACATCAATGACATCAAAAGGCATCTGGAAGCTGTGACATTAGCATATTTTCCCCAATAAAACACAGCTGAGGATCTGTCCTTGTATAACCATTTCGATTCTATCAAAGATAATCCAAATATAATTCATAGCAAAAATAATAGCAAAAAATCTGCCTAACTTCTAGAATTAAGATAGGACTTTCAAAAAGTACTACCTTGATTCTAATTTTATTCCTAGTAACTTTTCAACCTTATGATTTAGTTTACATGTCATATAGGTGAAAAAAGTGATAGCAATTAATCTGACTCCTGTATGAGAGTAAATATTAATTTAATATGTTGTCTTTAGGAGTGTGTATGCTCTTATAGAGATTCCACTTCAGAGAATCCACTTGTAGAGAATCCACTTCAGTAGTCTTGAATGAAAGGAATTTTTTCCAACTTATGAGAATAAACCATCAACCACATGCTTTACCAAAAGTGCTGATTAGAATCCTTTAAGAAAAAGCTGAAAATATCCTTATGTATTTATGAAAAATCTGGAAGGGTATAAAAGTGATTTTTGCTTAAATTAATTAATTTAATGCCAGAGTATGAACTTTTTAAATACCTGCATGTATAAACATGACTTTTCCGTATACTGCGTCTAAAGAACCCCTTGCATCCATCACAACTGGAAGCACCATAATGTTTTCCGGTCGCTCTATCTCCACATATTGCACAGAGACTACTGACCCCGCTGTCAGCAGCATTCATGTTGAGAGCTTCTCCTGAATTGTCTGAGGAGAGACAAGAACAACATACATAGTTATGGATAAGACTTTCAACAACCCCGCCATGATTAATCTACATGTTTTTTCCTGGCCTTTTCTCTTTCAAATGCATACTGGCTGGTTAGCACAATTTATGAACCTCACAGCAACAAATGATTGTCTAAACTCTTTCAGACTGAAAGGGGTTAAAAATTAACGTGCAACTCTGCAAGTATAATTATGTATATGTTCTTACTAGCACGAAGAGGAACTTTGGCATAAAGCATTTTTGCCTGCTTAGCTGGCAGAGCCCGTGTAAATCAAATCTAAGAACTGGCAATAACTGGCAACTATCATACAAAGATTTAAACACATACTTCAACCAAGTATTTTTTACTTCATAAAAAAAGAGAATAATGTTTCTGTGCTATAGCTAATGAAAAAAATACATGTTAAGAAGACTGTCTTAGTGTTATTTCCTTGAACAAATTTTCCAAAGGAACATTGCTGTAGACATTTTATAAGAGACTATTATCTACATGTGATTAATACTTAGCCATTCAATGCAGTGAACAGAACTGAAGAAATTCACCTGAAATCAAAATGGACATAGTGTTTTACCTCATTTATTCTCCTTTGAGTGACGATGTTTAGCAGATGTGTGCTCAAATAAATAATTGCAAACTTTTTCTGTGTATACTTCTGGTTCTATGAAAGGAAGGCTGTTTCAGTATGTCCTAAACATTTCTGGTTAAGCAGTCAGGAAAGAAGAGGAAAGAAGGCCATTTTACTCATTGAAGCATGCATAAAAAGTTAAGGATGTGATGAGTTCATGAACAATGGACAGGTTAAAAAGTAAAGTTGTGTATAATCATATATATCATTATTCATATTATAGTAGATCCATCTGAAATGTATTACACAAACATATAATAACATTTTTATTGTGTCTCAAAGAGCCTACAATTTAAGCAGAATTCTTTAGACAAAGAAAGAAGAAGCAACAGTTTTTTCCTTTTTTACAGAGAAACAGTTGATAGCAATCAGATTAAGAATCGATCAGATGAAAAAATGAAAAATATTCAGTTCTGTGAAGATTTTATTATTTTAAAATGGGGTTTGCCATGACTGTGAAAAGATTACAAAAAAAGGGGGGGTTACAGAAGTACTTTGGCTAGGAAAGAAATAAATTCTTTCTTTTGAAGCTTTTTAAAAATTTTGTATTATAATGATATAGGAGAATAATTTTAAAAATTACTGTAGCTAGATTAAATAATGAAATATTTCATAGTAATATAAGTTGTAACAGGATACCAGGAAAGTAATAATATTGGTTTTATTCTGAAACAGAATGCCAGGGAAATTGACATGATTCTGCAAAGTGCTCTGATTTCAAAAGAATTGCCTAGTGTGCCTGAATGTGGTTTATTAAATATCTCCGAATTAATTAAGAGGCTAAAAAAGACACACATAAAGGTCAGAAGAGCCAGGCCTCAGACTGGCACTGCAAAAAGACGATCTTTCTATAAATCATCCAGGCAATATTTATGCTAAGCTTATAGTGAACTCCAAAAAGAAAAAGGCTGCATTTGACAATCAATAATTGGCCAATTAATCATTTACAAAGAATAGTTTAACTAGCTGTATCACCAGCACTATGAACCTTCCTAATCTGCTTTCCCATTTCATGTAATATTAACAGGTCTGAAAGGGTGCTATTCAGCAAAAACAACAAATGACCAGAAACAGCAGAGAAATCATCTAAAAGTTATATAATCCTTGTTGATTGCTTCAAAATCACTTAGGATATGAAGGTCCATTTTTCTCTCTAAATCAATAATCAAATCTACTTTTCTGTTTACTATGAGTGCTGTAAAGTAATATCAGCAATTCAAATAAAACTTCAAGATCCAACAATAAAAACTAACTTGGGTTCTATATGGCAGGCACTGAGAGCAATCACTATCCAGATCAAAGACAATATATGGAAATGCAGGTACCAAGTATTTTTCCTGCAAATCACTAAATATTTGTTCTGCCTTTTAAAATAATCTATACACAATAATAGATTTAAGAATTATACTTTATGGTATAATAAAACATTTTTTGAAGTAGAATACAAGATTAGGAAAGTCATTTTAGAGTAGTTTAATTCTCCAGCTAATTTTCTCCTCTTTGATAGACTGGAATTTTTGTCAGTACTCAATGATTGTGAAATGAAAGAGTGTACTTCCTGTTTGAGGCACAACTTTTTAAATTCAATTTCTAAAAATTTCATTGCATTAAAAGGTTCCACCTTAAGTTAAAAAGTTACATTAGCCAAATACCAATAGTTTTTCTCAGCTAAACATTAGCATGCAGAAAGCCGATGTGTTTTTTTAAAAAAATCACTCTAGTTTGTATATACAGGTATCTAGAAAGGCTAGATTAACATTTAAATAAATAAAATATTAGTTCAATAATTACAAACTAGACATCAAGAAACAAGACCTAATTTCCTCACAAGCCTCTGGATAGTTTTGTCCTGTCCTTCTGAATGTTGTATATGAAATATACTTTAATGTCCAAACTGTCAATACTAGTTATTCATTTGTCTTACAGTAAATAAAACAACCGCTGAATACACCATTTTCTTCCTTTGATTAACTGACTGATGACAGGACAGTTCAGTTACTTTATTACATATAACCTCTCTTTTATTTTCCTTAATGTAAAAGAATTATAATGTTATTAACTTAGAGTTAGTGAAGACGTGTAAAAGAACATATTTGTAGCTTGAAAACAACCCTCAAATGCTCCATTAATAAAACATTTAACTAACACCTTATAACTTCTATACTATAACTTCCCTTTTTCTGTTAACTGGCTTGATTTTGCATCATGGAGCAGAACTCACCATTGCCATTATATAGAATCTGCATAGTTTCGAACTCCAGTGCAGTATACGTTGGGTCTAAAACTTCACTGTAGTTTGCCATTTCCATGTCTAACATTGGTTCCGAGAGCCTCATCATTGAATGCAAAAACAGTAAAAAAGCTGCTCAAATGTACAAGCGCTCCATTCTGTTTCACAGTGGTTGATAATCCAAAGTTAACTATAACTGTGTCACTTAACGTGCTGCAATGGGAGGAGCTGTAAAACTGCTTCTGCATGCTATATTCTGCCTGTATTTTTTTTTTCTTTTATGATACAGTGCAACCCTTCTGATAATCCTGGAATGCTTTCTGGAATAACCTTATCAGGAGTTGTGCTGACCCGTTCTTGAGTGAACTCAAGTATGTCCAGGAAGCTTCCTGTCTCTTATGCCCTACTACACACTTTGTGTGAATGCGTGGTGTAAAAGGTCCTAAACCCACCACTCTGGTGGTTTTGTGTAAAGAGACTCTATTTCCATGTGACATTTTTCTCTCCCTCTTCAGAGCAGTAAGAAAATATGATGTGAGTATGGACTCTCTTAGTGGGCGATACATTCATCATCATATTTTAAAAGACAACTGCAAAACTTCCCGTTTCTACAACCGTTAGCTGAACGGCTGAATTGCCTGTTCAGACACCCTACACAACACAAACTCTGCAGCAAGAAATGCCAGTTTAAAGACCCTCTCCACCACATACTGTGTTGTTGTGATGGCTCTAGGCACTGGACCTTGCATACTCTCAGATGATGGGCTTCCTGCTTTTACTCTTCTTCATACAAGGATGTCACGGCAGCATGTCGTTTTCAAGCACCATTGAGAGGCACAGGAAAACAAATCATTCATCTTCTCTGAAAAGAAGGCAGAAATTGTGGGCAAATTCATTGTTCATTAGTACACACTGCATGTACAAACCCAGGTAAAAACCTTTCTGTAAAGCTGTTTGAGTCTCGGTGCAGGAGGGAAGAAGATAGCTGAATCTGACTTGCTAATCAGCTTTTAAATGGTGGAGAGCAGAATTTCAAACAATGTGATATCTCAAGTAATTTATTACAGAAAGCTATTCTTTACACAACTGAACAACAGTTGCATTAAAGATTGCATATATAGGAGAACTATCCGGTTTTTTTAATTAGTTAGAGCCAATAACTGTTTCATGTCTAGAAACATGGACGAAATTCTCTTCAGAAAGTATAATTTCACAGAATTGGAAGTGTATGATGTTTTCCTGTCTTTAACCACAGCTACCATATTTTTTTCTTTTTCTAAAGAAATGGATTAAGTATTTTTGTAAATTAAGATTGATGAAAAGCTATATTCATTACTGAAAGCCCATATTTATTTAGGAAATCACAGCAGTTTCATCATGAAATGGAATCGTTTTGTATCATCTGACAGTTCAGTTTGAAAAGTTTCTTCAATAGCAGAATTTGCTGCAATGCAGTAATTGCTAAAACCTAGCTAATAGTTACTAAAATGATCCATTGCATTAAATATGCTACTTAAAATGATATACAACGGTATTAATGTTAATTAGAATTATCTTTGTTCCTTAGGGCGTATTTTTGATAGGATTTTCTATAAATAATCTCTGGCTCTTTCATACTGATGTTGCACAAATATGAAGATATCTAAGACTAGTTGAGTTATATTTCAAAATTCCAGCTCTGAAAGCACTTCAGCATGTGAATAGCTTTAAAATAAAGGAATGAATGTAAGGTGGAAGGTATCATGTATGACATGATCGAATCCTACCATTGCCTCCACTGTTAATAGAACTTCTTCAGTGCTGCCAAACCAGGCCCCTCAGTGACTACTAAAGAGAGGGAATGAATTGACCCTTTGTATTTCTGTCACATAAAAACGCATTTCAATTGATTTTTTAATATGGAAAAATGTACAGTACAGGAAAGCTGTTCTTTACACTATTCTTTTCATGTTTTGCTAAAGAAACTTATTAGAGTCAAATCTTGCATTCATAAAAATCTGCATTCTGGGGGGATTCTGGCATGAGGTAAATCATCAACAATTAATGTACACTAAATGACTACCATAAAATATTAATATGTTTTCTTTCTGTCTTAGGTGGATCACAATGCAGTTCTGGAATTAGACAGCTTGAGAAGAGATGCCAATGATGAACAATGGCTTTTGGTCCTATGTCAGTCCAAGCTTTAAAATGTTCACTAACATTCAGACCCACACTCAGCAGTATTCTTTTCTTGCTCGACACTTATAGTGTTTTTCAAATGCTGTAAGACCTTGCAGCTTGTAGTATAAGATGTTCTTTCAAATTCTAAGTCAAGCCATCTACTGCTGACAGCCAAGAAATAGTAGCCTTAAATAAGCAGAAGTTTTAAAACTATATAACTAGTCAGACTGTAAAACACTCCTTGCAGATAAATGATTATGTAAACTTGAGTAAGAAATGATTTTTCAGAATTAATTTAGGAGCAATTCTGAAGAACGAGGAAGCTACACAATAATGGTTTTGTTCATGTGGTTTTGTTTTTTCTTTAAAACTGAACTTAATCACATACAGTAAGCATTCCTGTCTTATCTTTAGGACTATTAAGCCTGTTAATTGTTCAGCTCTCCATATGAGATGTAATCATTCTTTCTGATTATGGTATAAAATAGAACATAAGCTAATAAAATCAAGGTTATTTCAATAAAAGTCTTCCTGAAAAGAAAAACAAATCTCAAGCTACTATCTCTATTGAAAAAACATTTTTTTTTTTAATGCAGCAATAGGTCCTTTTATTATTCCTGCTTACTGGAATGTCCTTTAGGATCTAAAGACCCTATAAGGAGGTCTTTATCTGAAGGTAGGTTTTGTTGTTGTTGTTGTTTTTCCTTGTTTTCCAGTGCACTTTTGTAATATATTCTGAGTAAGGAATACATTGTCCCAGTATCTCTTTGTTTTATAAGAAGAGTAAATTGCAGCGGACCCTCTCTAAATGCATCCTATTTTTATCAATAAGCTGGCAGAGTTATCCAGCATGTTGGTAAAACAGACACTGTGCTACAGCTCTCTCCCGCCCTTTGCAGGCACACAAGAGAGACCGGGTACGCAGGGATTCTGCACTAACTGAGCCTAATGAAACCTCATGCACCAGGCCAAAACGTCACCTTATTAAACTGAGCCAAAGATCTCCAAGTTAGAGTTTCTGTTTATTTGCCAAAAGCTTGCTAGACAGGAAGCTGTGTGTGCACTTCCTCACTCCAGCAGGGAATCTCACCTTTGGCTTAGAAAGGCACACCTCCACAGCGTATCGGTGGTTGAATGTCCCTCTCCTGCAACGTGCCCTTAACACGATGCAGAACGGCTGCCTCGGCCCTGCTGATACCCACCCCTAATTATTTCATAAATGATCAATGAGGAATGACTGTGAAATGTTGGTTTGTATTCTTAGGATTATGATGTTATGAATGTTTGGCATGTAAAGATTTGTAATATTGTTAGTATATTTATCTGATAGAGATCATTGGCTAATTTAGAAAATAGTAATTAAAATGTCAGAATTGAATCAGATAGATCTAAAAATGAATGTTAAATCTAAATGTGCATACTGGACTTCTTAGAAGTCTGGAAAATAAATAGCCTCTTGTGCTTAAGACCTAAATATCATGATGGAAACATGGTTGCAGTCCTCTATAATTCTGAAACATTACAGAAAGTATCAGACATTGACATTCCTACTGCCCCTGCCCAGGAAAAAAGTTCAGAGACAAACAAGAACAAACTTGCTTTTTGAGCCGGTTAATGTTACAGGAATTTTCAAAGCAATTTCTGAATCATGAGAGTAAATGCACAGCAGAATAACTGCTCCCAGTAAGCTGATCAAAGGCACAATCCAATACATCCTTCTCAAACTCAGCACCAACTATCACCCTTACTGGATATGTTTATGGCACTTAGGT
The DNA here is from genome assembly GCF_036370855.1 of Dromaius novaehollandiae. Classification (NCBI taxonomy): domain Eukaryota; kingdom Metazoa; phylum Chordata; class Aves; order Casuariiformes; family Dromaiidae; genus Dromaius; species Dromaius novaehollandiae. The sequence continues at coordinate 127,117,807 of NC_088099.1, forward strand.
GCTGTTCTGTCTTTTTTTCAAGCTGCGTCTTTCTTTTGACTTTATTCTGGAAGTACAGTGGTTAAATAAAACACTAGAAAAGCAAAGCCAGTACCGGAATTGAATAACAGGTTTTCATGGCACACTTACTAGGCTAGGCAGTAAGATTAGCTGCAACAAATCATGCCAGGTGAAACATAAGTATAAATCTTTGTGGGAAATCTTGGTTTAGCCTGTTTCCGTTAAACACATTTTTGGACACTTAGACCACCCCAAGCATTCTGTAAAAAGCCAGATTCTTGTGCATATTGAATTTGCCTCTTTTTTCATTTGAATTGGTGATTCTTTATGTTGAGCTGTATCATGCAGCAAAAAAAAGCTCACAGCTTTCTTTAATAAGGTATGATGAGGGGTATTTTTTCATTTTGGAGTAACAGGGAACAGACCATTACTCTGATGTCTGAATTGTCTTTGTGCTTTTGGCTTCATAAAGAATCCATTTTTCAGAACATTCAGCTGTAACTTCAACAGCCACAAATACACATACAGAGACAAAATAATATGGCTGGCTTCTGATTTTTGGAACATTACAGGTCCACCATTTTTAGCTTGTTTGACAAGCTGAAAACATTGCCCAAACAGTTATGAAGATGTCAATGACTGGTCTACATTAGAGTTTAAAACTGAGTAGGAGATTCAATACTCCAAATCCTACGAATCACAATTTATAATTTCCATCTTGCACTCACTGAGGTCTTTGCCATGTCTGTACTTGAGGGAACATATGAAAGGAATATTAAAGCTCTAAAATATTTTAACCATGATGAATACTTGCTAGAGCTTTTGAGGATAATTTACTCTGGCTGAGGATTTAGCCAGCTTTCAGATGCTCCCTCCATATTCCAAATATCTTTCTCTACATCTTATTATAAAGGAATAAAAGTTTTATATATTCTATATTCCACTATATCATTGAATGGAAATGCTACTGGCATAGCAACAGTAATATAATGGTGCCAGACATAAAGGGAAGATGTTACACCCACTATGTAAGGTCAAGATAAACAAAGCTATCTGGTTTATCTGATTTTATTGATTAATTATACATGCACATACACATCAGTTTGCAGAATTGCAGTGAGTGCCTTGTGTACATCTTGCAAAGTACAAGACACATTTCAGATAGTAAACCCTTAGTTGTTCTCTTTCTTTTACAGAAAGGTGTGTTTTGAGGGCTTTTCTCATATCACATTCACCCAAATTCTGCACAGACCAAAATTACTAAGACAATATCTTTTGCTTTTTTGCAGTCATTAATCCATGTGCTGTGCTACTCTCTGTCAATGGTTTAATGAAATCAGTGATGTATGCATGTGTGGTGGTCCTGCAGCTGCATTCCCCAACCCTTAAGCACCTACCAGATTCAGGAAGATTTTTGCTACTGTTATTATTTTACTTCTTTATTGCTTTCATATTGTTGTAAATTTCTTCAGTTACAGAGAGCTGGATTATATCTATAATGATAGTATGTCAGCAGCTAATATGTAGAAACTTTCCCCAGAGACTACTCAGACTCCACCTTAGCATAGAGATTTTGGACAGCTTTAGACCAAGGCATACCACCATTAAAGAGCAGGAAATAGTCCAGTGAAAGCCAGCTCACAGCCAAGAGGTCACACATGGACCACTGCATATAAGCCACCACAAAATGTCAGTAGCAGTGCAACTACACCGATGGACAGCAGCATGGTCTGGGTGATGGACAACCCAAGGCCATGATGGTGCCTGTTGAAGAAGTGCATTTATAAGGCAAGATTTAGAGGGATAGCTAATGAAAAAGTGGCAATCTGACAACAGTCAGGACATAGTATGCCAGGTATGGGGATTAGGAGATAAAGACTGAGGACACAATGCAGTTATATTCCTTTATCTAGCAGTTCCAGGAGGCATCTAACACAGGCACACTGGACTTTGAGACACATGTAGATATCAAACGTCATGCAGATTTAAAATCTTGTTTCATGTATCTGTGTATATATATATATTCATACATATATAATATATAATATACATATTGGTGTTTGTGTGTGTGTGTGTGTGTGTGTGTATGTAAGTATGAAATTCTTTTAAGTGTTTTGGTGACAGCTGGATTTGGCTTATGAATTACCATTCAATAGAACTACGAAAACGGATTTGACAGGAGGAAGCTCTCGCTCTTGTTCTAAAAAATCTCATTTGACACTTGTTACCTAAGTACTGAATCCTACTAATTCTTGACAGTATACTGTGCATGTGCAGATTCTCTCCATTAGCTAGTAGTAAAGCTGTATTGTGCCACTTCAATCCATTCCAGTTCTTGCTTTGTGTCCAGATTAACAGTAAATTTTCTAACCCTATCTGGGGTTAGCAGACACTATTAGATAATTGTACATTTTCATGGGGAGAAAGGATAAAAAATAGGATATATTTGCTTTTTACATGACAGCAGATAAGGTTTACTGTTAGGTATGTGAATTACTATTAGGTAGACCTTAGTATTTAATATTTATATTTTAACTGAATATTCCTTAGTTCATTTTATTTTGAAAACTCACAGTAGCCATGAGGTATTGCCAGTCTAGAGAGCTTAAAGGATTTTTGTAGCATATAATTTTGTGGTGGTATTTGCTGAGTTACAGTTAAATGACTGGAGCCACTTGTTAATTATTTGCTTAGATTAGGTAACTTATTATTTTCTGATAGACACAGGAAAATTAATCAGAGACTTGTCCTGGAAAACCAAATGAAATGAGAAGAAAAGAGGAGAGAGTTCAGGTGTAAGATAAAACTAAATCATCGTGATGTTGATAAGTAAGATTAAACACGCCTGTTAAAGAAATCCTCATGTGATTTGTAATTTCTTAAAAAGCCTTCTCGGCAGGTTTTTATTCAACCTTCCTCATAAACAATGTTTTATATAGCTAATTAGATAACTTTTACATACAAGTCATCCATGTTTATCTTGACAAATACCATCTAATGACATATATTTTTCTTTTTCTCACAGATAAACAGCCTCGTCTTTGTCATACACAACAAGAGTTGAAAAAGGGTTATCTAATATCTGGGTAGGGTTTTTTAGCCTTCCTAGAATATCTCTTTTCTGTGTGGTGAATTAATCACGGCAGTCTTCTATAGTCTATCCCCTGCTGAATGAGCTAATCTATATCCTGCATAATATTTCAGCACAAATAGACTTCTGCCCATGTTAGTGACTATATAACTCTGGGTCCTAAGCAAAAGGCTACTTAAATGACTGAATAGTCAGACAAGTCCCATTATTTCCAGTTACTCTATTTAAAATTAAAAATTTTAACTGGAGTCTAAACTGACTCATCACATTCCTGCAGAAAAAACATTGTGTCAACACACTTCACTTAACTCTTGCAAGGCCACTGTCATGACCACGCTCAGCTTAACAACATCTCTCATTTTTATTGTTATGAAGATCAGTTAATGGGAAGTTTTTGTGTTAAAGAGTATGAATGTAAAATTAAAATACAGTAAAGAGAAAATCCAAAATACTACCTGAATTAGGGAACAACATGAAAGCTTAAAGGCATACATTTTGTTTTAATAATATTTGGGGTCAGCTCTTTAAGGTATCAAAATAAGTCCATTTTATGCACCAAATAAATGTGAAGATTTTTAGAACAACTCATCTGCTAGGGAGAAATGTATATAAGATAACCTGATTTTCAAAGAAATATTTTTTTCCACTGAGAACAATAATAAATGATGGGACTGAGTACTGTTGAAAATTTAGCTCATAGATCCTATTAAAATTAATAATTCCAAGCTGCTAAAAATCAAAAATTGGGCCAATAAAATCATTATGTTAGGTTACAAGCCAAGAAATTTCACATTAAAATTATTACATTTTTTCCAAAGAGAAACAAGTCATTCTTGGTTTCATCAGATGTGAAAGGACGGAAGTAGCTCCTTAAAAACAGAAACAACAGGGCTGTCCTAAGAATCTGGAAGGTTCTGTACACTTGGTATGTTTATGGGCAGAGCTGTAAGTGCAGTAAATTCAGATCTCACAGCAAATAAAATGTAGAAACCTCTGGGGGAAGGAGATTAAGTCTATTCTTTGTTGTACACATAGTGACCAGCTCTGCAATTGGCCAATGGTTATGCCTTAGTTTTAACGGATGCTTGGTGTGTTCCCAGGAAGGAATAAAACATTAACTACTGTACCTTCCAAGAGCTGCAAATAAACCTGATCCCAACAGAACTTTTAACAGTAATTTTAATTAGTTCAAAATCAGTGAAAGTCTCTTTTAAAACACTGGTGATAAATATTATAAAAATAAGATGGAGGGCATCTCTGATTAATAAAGTCAGAATAATCACACTGAGCTGAGCCTGAAAAATTCACCGGTGTGGAAACTATGAGGGAAGCAGCGCCTCAAAGTTGAACCTGGTCTTAACCAAGAGGAAACTCTGAGAAATGGTCATGGGTGCAATTATGGGTCAACGCACAATGCAGATCATCAAGTTCCAATCTGAAAAATTATGTGTAGCTACAACAACCTAGGTTACAAGATCAATGCTATCTTAAATATTATAGATAACCCCTTGTGTCTGGTTGAGTTTTCCTGATGTCAGCAATATTCATGTGGTCATATTCCTTGATTTTAATGTGTTCATATAGGCTCCACCATCATTATATCTGAGAATCTTCCAGTTAGTAACATGATCTTTGTACCAATCAAAGAGGGCTGAATTGCATTGCTTGTTTTATGAATAAAGAACAAGGACAACAAAAAAGGGGTTATGACACCTGACTGTATGGTTCTACCATATAGTCATCTATACATGAACTAGATGTCTAACTCCCTTGTAAACAAGGAACAGAAACAGGCGTGTCTAAACAGAGATTCATCAAATCTATTTTTGACAATAGGAAGAGTTGAGTCACCTTTCAAAAACGTCAGTTTCTTTCCACATACAAAGCAGATATCTAAAATTAGGTGAGGTGAGTCTCACCCATATGACTCTCAAAAGTCGCAGAAGAGGGAATTTAAGGCCAAGACCCTAGATGGAGCCCTAACTCCTGAACTCTCCATCGTACTTTTTCTGAAACTACTTCCCTTCTACATGTTATGAATAACAGAGAAAACACATCCTTTATCACATTTTAAAACATACTCAAAACATTATTCTGGTCCTAGTGCATATAATGGATGCTTGCTTGAGCTGAAGACACGTTTCAGAATACGTGAGCTCTAGGGAGAAAGTCAGCCAACCTAACAAGAACAGCCGTTGTGCAGTCAAAAAATGATGGCCACTGTACCGAGTGATGAATAATAGAATCATACCCAGGTATATCTCCACTCAATAAAAATGGAGATATGTTTAATAAAATCACCAAAATAATCTAAGTAAAGAATGCTCCTCATAACAGTAAACAACAAGGCAAACATGGAATGGCCTTACCTGAATGCAGGATGGATATACTGCATGGTCTTGCCTGCACTCCTGGTTTGTGGATGTCTACCCAAAATCCCTGCTGCGATAAAACCTGAGGATATGCCTCCTTCTGCCATAGTTTCCTTTGGAAAGAAAACCAAGCATGTGGACTGGCTCAGAGCCAAGCTAATACATCCTCTGCTCTGGGGACCCAGAAATACAGGGCATGCTGTGGACACAGCCCACTTCCTCAGCTCTTCCTCTTGAGATACTACTCAGGGGTATTCCCTGGGGTCAGGGCTGTGAAACACTTATCCCACAGTGTAGGAAAACCCACAGAAGCAGCTTTCCACTAGAGATTAAGCTGCCTTAATAAAGGTATACTCTATATTGAATGAAAGGAGAAATCACATCTAATCTGTTAAATATATTTCAGAAGAGAGACATAAAAGTTGTTGCACGCTAGGCTTTTGGTGATTTTTCGAAAACAATTCTGTGAAGATATAGATCTTTTCATCTGATTAAAGAGAAAAAGCAGCTGTAAACCGTATTCTGTACTGAATAAATGTTCTGGTAACCCTCACTAACTAAAACTGATTAATTCTCCACATAATAATATTGCTTTAATTAGATATGTGAAAACATACACAAGGTAACAGTCCACTTGATCAATAAGTTCTGTAAATACATCAGCATTTAAAATACATTAGTATTTAAATACCCCTAACTAATTTGGGGGAATGGTAAAAATACCTTCCTGTGAAAAGTTAGTCTTTTAACTTCCAAAGGTAAGCAAAAGCATAGTAGAAAACAAGGTCTTAGTCAGAAAGAACAATAGGACTAATTTTTTTTTTCAGGAATCAGGAAGGCTGAGTCAGTAGACGTAGTGTGCAAGCAAACTAAGGTGACTTAACCTAGATAGGTGAAAGGAAGGTCACTACTGGGTGTATCCTAACCATTATCTTAAGGTTTTATTACAAATACAGCACATATTTGAAAACTCAAAATCTACAGGTAGTAGAATTTTATTTTTATAGGTGATGTAAGCTCTGGAATTGGAGGAACTGCTGCTTGTTTGGTCTAATAAAGGATGAGACCTCCTGCTACAAACCGCTTGTCTGGGCCTTTGGATAGGTACAACTAAAACACTCTGACTTCTTGTCAGGCTTTTTTGGGTAATGAGGGTTAGAGACAGGAAACATGATAAATATTTTCCCATTGCAAATGTACAAACATTTTTGATGTGGCTTATCTAATGGACTTGCATAGCATTCTTGGGAAAAAAATGAAACAAAATTACAGCACATCTCTTGGAAACAATAGTCTTTAAAAAATATGAAGACTGCCAATTTCGGAGAAGTGTGTCTAAAATCATTACTTTGGGACCCCAAAGTCTTCAGAATAATGAAATCCTAAAAAGAGATGAAGACACAATCCTTGTTGTAAGCAAAGTTGTATTTTGTGTAAGTAAAGTCACATTTTTCATTCGTCAGGACAGAAAAACAAAGAGAAGACTCAAAGGAGAAACAAGACACAGGGTTCTTTGCTAACTCCTGAAGCTGAAGAAAATGAAAGCCACCAAAGGAGCACAGTAGTAGATTGCTGTGGAATATAGTTCTGAATAGGAGAAGAAAAAAAAAAGACTGGTTTGATTTTGCTCTCTGAGGGGGATCTGAAAATAAAATTCTGTCAAAAAAGAAAAGATGCAGAAGTGAACTAAAAGTCCGGGCACCTCTATGGCATCCAATAATCAGTTTTATGAGTCCAAAGGAGGAAGTATATAAAATACCACTATGGGTATAAGCAGTCCTGAATACATTCTTAATCCACTATTTTAGTGGGATCTCAGGACATCATCTAGTTCAACCTCCTGCTCAAAGCAGCTCAGCTGTGAGGTCAGATGTGGTTGCTCAGGTCTTTATCCAGTCAGGCTCTATGTCTCAAAGGATGGAGACTGGCAACTTGTTCCACTGCTGGACCTGTACCCTCAGTCCTCAGAGGGGAAGTTTTTCCCCTTATATCCAGTATGAAGCTCTCTTTTTCCCACTTATGTCCATTGTCTTTTGTCCCCACACCAGCACCACAGTGAATAGTATGGCTCTGTTTTCTAACTTCCTCACAGATACTGAGGGGTTACTGTGGGGTCCACTACAGCCATCTCTCACCCAGGCTGAACCAGCCCCAGCCTCTCCTCACTGGGCAAGTGCTCCAGTCCCTGACCATCTTGGTGGTCCTCCACTGAACTCATTCCAATTTATCAATGTCTCTCCTGTACTGGGGGCAGGGGGAAGGGACAAAACTGGATGCAGTATTTGAGATGTCATCTAACGAGTGCTGAGTAAAAGAGGATAATCACTTTTGTCAGTCTACCGCTCCCGTTAATGCAGTCCAGGATGCTGTTGGCCTTCTCAGCTGCCAGGGCACGCTGTTGGCTCACGCTAAGTCTGCTGTCTACCAAGATCCCTCGGTCCTTCTCAGCAGAGCTGCTCCCTAGCCAGTCCATCCCCAGTTTCAGTTCTCAATTCAATTTTTATTCTCTAAGAATCATAAAACCTTTGTAGCCTCCCCCGGGTAAATTACAACACCATTCTCTATTTGTGCTATTTTTTTAAGATTTATACATAAACTAGCTGTTACCATGATGGATTTGATTCGAGAAGATTGACTCAGGTGTCTCAGACAGTTTTAATTAAAACACTGCTGTATCTGCTCACTTAGCCAGAACAAGAGATCAGCCAGTCGCTTCCATCAGTATGTCTGGATACATTTTGTAGAGCCATCAGAACTCATCTAACACCTCCTGCTATCTGTCATTCATCTGAAAGTAAACTGTGTTTCTATTTCCATCTACACTGGGGGGGGTGTAAAAGCTGCCATTACAGCCAGAATTAAGGAGCACTAACGACTTGCCAGCCATGTTCATGGCATGAGAATGTACATCTTACAGAAGCAGACTAAAAGGAGTCAGTTTGCCCTGCTCAGGGAAGTGAAAAACTAGAGGGAGATTATTCTACAAATAAATCATGCAGACTAAACATCATAGAGGGGGAAAAAACATTTAGATAATAAGAGAGTGCTGACACAAAAACAAAGGAGTAAAATTTAGACTGTGAAGTGGAAAGCTTCTAAACATGAGAGGATTAAGGCACTGTAACAAACTTCCATTTTGGTGGTGAAGGCAAGAAACCTAACTGGTTTTAAGAGAGAGAGATCTACGAAAGGGATAGTATAAGTTGGTAGCGCATTAGTGACATCAGTCAACTTGATGACTCAGGAGATCTCTTCTAGTCTTACTCCTTATGTTCCTTGAAATCTTCATCATGACTGTTTTTTAAAAAAAATCAGTCAGTAAACAATACCATGCCTGGTATTCCAATTATGATTTGAACAACATTGAATGACAGAAAGCTAACTTAGTGTGATAAGCAATTAATAGAATTATGCTGTTACTACAGCTGATACATAATTAACAAGTGTTGCAAATGATGTTATCCATCTAATTTGTCCAGACTGGAATAGCATTATTCTTAGGCATGTTTAGCAAGTTCTGCAGTAAAGTAATGTACACTTCACTGAAGTGCTCTTTACTAACGTGTTTGAATTCACAAAGCTGTTATTAGAATTGCAAATAAGATATACACCAGTATCATTTCCTTTGCCCATGATTTTCTCTTCTTTGGAACTATCCCTGACAGAAAATCAAATTGTAATAAGTCTAAAGGATGTTTGCACAAATTGAACAAAAGAAGCATTATATAATTAAACAGGAAAAATGTGCAAGAAGTCATCCCGATGGACCAAGTGGGATTGAATTCAAAACAATGTGAGTTGCTGCCAGGTAGGAAGGAAAAAGAATCATGGAGTTCACTGGAGGAGAGAGGGAAATGTTAACAGTGGCAAAGGGAAAAATATTTTTTAAGTTCTTTATATTTAAGGCCCAGAACTGAAGAATTTCTGATCATTCACTGCCTAATGAAATCAGTAGAAAAATTCCTTGTCTTTCAGGATCTTAAAGAAAGAAAGCAAGAGAAAGGGCAATACATAGGGGAGTTGCAAAGTTCCTACTTAGCTGATTAAATCAAACCAATTAAAAAAGGAAGAAGAAACTAGTGGTTCACAGGTCAGCTGTTCATCTTTCCCAGAAGGATAGTGGAAGACACATATTGCTGGAGAAAGCTGGGATATATGATGAGAGCTGCCTCATATGGTTCACACAGCCTTGGGTGAATAACATACTGATATCATTTGGCAAAATCTTCACGGTGTACGTACTTTCCATCTCTCTGCTGCCAATTTCTCCAGTGAATCTGTAGCTCCTTCATGTGCCCTGTTCCCTAAGCCTTCCAAAAGTGGTACAAAATATCAATTTTCGATAGTATGAAAAAGGTAATACAATCTGGAAATAGGCATTTATGTGGCTTTCAGGAGCACATTACGTTCCCAACAGTTCTGTCTCTAACTGCTCATCATTTTCTGAGGGAGCTGCATGTTGAAATTGGGCAGTTAATTATGTAGTCTCTAGTACACAAGTAGATTATTGAAGCATGCAGCAAATCTTTACTTACATTCAAAAGCAAAGCAACAGAGTACAGTAGTTTCAGTTCTCCACACACAGATGATGGAAGGCTGATTTCCTAGACCATTTCCATTCTCACCTATAAGTAATACCTGCAGCCAGCAAGAGTAAAATAAATGCTAAACTAATGCAAACAAATCATGCTGCTAAAGAAAATCCTTATTTGGTTTATAAAGGCTGAGAATACAGTGCTTTCACTCAAGGTATAAAGGCATTTCTGAAGATTAAAAAATCTTAAAGAAGATGCTTAAGTCATCAAACAGTGTTGTCAGATTTTATTCCACTTAGAAAAGAATAGAATAAAAGAAAATAGAAAAGAGAGTAAAATAAAAAGCATAGAATTTATACAATGTCTTGAAATACTATCTGGAAGGATTAAATATAGGGAAAAAAAGACAAAATGTTTTTAAGACTGCAGTACCATTGACACGTAGAAGCATATGAATAAAAGATACCCTGCTCTTTGGATGACTCTAATGTTTAGGTACTGGGTAAACTACATACTAAAATGGGATTTGCAGTAGAAAAGCCCAAAAGAAAAATAAGTTTAATTTGGCCATTTGCAGAGGATTTCAAGAAGGATGAAGATATGAGGGAAACAAAAGGACATTTTATAGTAACCTTGAGAACTTGTTTACACCTTCTGTAAACACACCGACTTTTCTGGGTCAACTTACAGCTTTAAATGATAAGCCTTAGCTGGGGAATTACTATCTCTTTCTATTCTATATATTTATGTTAAGGCTACCTATTAATTCTATACATTTTATATATGTTCATTCTTTATATTTATGAGCAATTCTTAAGTATAAACAAAATATACACTGGCCACTGATAAAGTTCTGAAAGACAAATTTTCTTCTGCATCCCAAATCTAACTCCTTGCTATTAAAATCCAAATAATAGCATGCCATTTTCAGGATTTTGTATTAAAAAAAAAAATTCAGTAGCTTCAGCTACAACAGCACTCTTTGCTTTGCTTTTTATTTTACTAGAAACCTTATGGGTCATACATTGTTCTTGCCCTTGGAAGTAACTGACAACACAGAAAATCATTTCTGGACACCAGGGATGAAAATAGCTCCCCTTATTTAGGTACAACAAGACTTTAGTCAGGAACAGAGATTCTTACAGTCTAAATTGTAGGTCTTCTGAGGCACTATATTCTTTATTGATCTTGTAAACTGCAGTGCATGCAAAATAGAAAGCAGTAAAATTATTAGCCCATCAGTACTTTCTGTCCTCAGAAGTGATAGTGCAACACCAGTATCCCAGATTGATTTTGGCAATATCAGAAATGAGAGTGTATTATTTAGTAGTTAAGTGTATATAAAATTAATTCTTGTGATCATATTTTCATGCATAGACCATGGATCAGAAATGTACCACTTGGCTAATTGTGGAGGAAAAGTGCAGTACTTGTAATAATGTAGCCTCTCCCTTGGGGCCACTATAAAGGCACATAAAAATTGTCAGCTGTACTGAAGTGAGGATGAAGCCTAGAAATGGATGCATCCTTGAAGTCCCTCTGCATCTCTCTCTCTACCTTCCTTCATGTATACAAGGTAAATTAGTCTCTTCATCATTCATGATTAGGAAAAGTTAGAATCTCTATGGGAAGCACGCAATTTTTTATATACCTCTTCCATTTCTACATTTTCAGAACTCCCTTCCACACCTAATCCTACAGCCATTAGTAAGGCAATAAAATGGCATAAAATGAGCAAAGGGCAATAAAGCAATCATATCCCAGCATGTTTACTTAGTTGTGGTTCTTAATGACAGAGACCTTCGTACTCAGTGATACCTGGAGCTGCTACTAATTCTCCTCTGTCTCAAAACTCTGGATACCATTATTCTCATACTTATGTCCAATGCTTTAAAGCCTACCTCACACAAACCATGCCAAAAAAAAAAAAACCCCTCACAGAAAGGAAGATTATTTTTATGAAGAAGTGTTGGCAAATTCAGCAAAAATCAATTTTCTTTTAAAGCAATACATAAAGTGTTGGTAGAGGAGGCAGAATGGTAGAGAAGGTGAACATCTGGTCTGTCTCTACAGGTGGGTACAGATTGCAGTTCTGTTGCCCATACTCTGACTTGGCTGGATGTGAGTCAGATGCAATGCAAAAATCATATAGCTGCACTGAGATTGTGTTAAAATTTCTCAGCATATGCTTTAAATCTTTAAGCATATTATCTAAATCATCTACACAAATGGTTGAAATACTGAATAGTGTTCGGTGGCTGTAGTGATTAGTGTCTAGACATATCCTTAGTGGAAAGAAAAGTATTTAAAATCTAAGGATGTGCTTGAGAGTATGATGGCCAGCCAGGCTTTCCTCACTTCAAAACATTTGACAAGCAGTCAAATTTAAGATGTACTAACTATAACATGTTGTGATTACTGTTACAATCGCTACTATGTTGATCTAAAATCCATTCTTATTAAAATACCACATCTCTCCAATTAAAATAGATATAATCAACTATCAATGAGGTAAGTAGAGTTTCCTCTGTCTATGCTTTTCCATTTATTTAATTCTCTAAAAAGCTTTAAAACACAGTTCCCATAAGAGGAAATTCTGATAATCTTCACTGACTTCTGAATAACACAGAAAAATGCAATTTGACGGAGTTAATATGGACCAAGAACTTGTGCTTGTCCTTTAGAATAACCCCTTTTGATTTAAGGATGACAATGTCATAGAATCTACCAAAACTCTAGGGGCCAATTACTGTCAAAGGTAAATAACAGTAACGTATTCTCAGTTTGGAGGCCTTTCAGCCTTTCCTGACTTCTATGGTTTTGGGTGTCTTTTTTTTTTTTTTTTTTTCGTAAAAATTAATCTATTTTATCATTTTAGGGATGCCTTTTGGTATCATGTAAAATGTTTGCAGTCACTTTACGTTCACCTCACCCATGAGCTCTGTACGTTCCAGTCTTTCCTTGCTAATATCTCTTCCTTCTTTACCCGCCCCATTTGCTTTTCAGTCACTCTCTTCTCTTCTTGATTTGGCTGTTTTGTATAATAATATATAAAAGACACTTCAAACTAATTAAAAATAGCATATATCATGAAGTCAACATGTCTTTAGACTGGTATTGAAATTTGAGAAATTCTTTCATGGAACCACTTTTCAGGACTAGGGAAACATTAGACTCCCGAACCGGGAATACTGTTGCATTACTTACTATATCCTACTGAAATGTGAGCAGATGTCACTCTTTCTTCTTTAAAACATTCATAGTAAATTTTTAAGCAGTGTACTTGAGTGCAACTATAAAACTCCTGTGGCAATTTGAACAGAACAGCTCTTTGAATGGCTTCCTATTTAGTCTGTTTAAATGAGAAATAAGATTTGCAGTTTTCTTTTAAATATTTTGTTTGTTTGTTTGTTTAAACGCATTCCTCTTAACACAGATTAATATTGCTTGCTCTTGTTTTCTCCATCTTCTCTGGATTTTTCCAGAGATGTTCCCTCTTCCCTGTCTTTTGTCAGGGACTTTTTTTACTACAGATTTCAGCAGTGGTTTGTTCCTCATCTGTGAGCTCTGGGAACCTGTCCTTCTCTTTCAAATTGGGATGAGCTACACAAGATGTGGAAGCCCAGCCATAAACTAGCAACTGCTCAGAACAAATAAATTACCTGACATGGATAGCATGTGATATGTTGCATTAATATTGGAAGCAATAAGATACAACAGGTTGTGTTTGCATAAGCAAGTGTACACGATATATAGAAAGATCATATTGCTTGGTAACATTTTCTAAAAAACACATTCTGAATAGGAAAGCTGCTCAAAAACTACCCTGAAGAAAAAAGTTTCCCATTTCACATGAATTTTCAAGAGACCAGACAGTATGCTATTGTGCAAAACTGGCTTGCTGGAATAAAAACACAATAAAAAAGAGCTATGTGTTGAATTGCTTCATTGAGCCAGAGTCCAAAGTAAAACACTGTGTATAAATCACAGCATTTTGCTTAAAAGCTGGGGAGAACAAAACATGGAAAGATAGAAGAAAAAAAAAGAAAAAGAAGAAGAAAATAATAGGAGAAAGAACAAAACAAAAGAGTGCCCCTTTCAGGATGACTGAATTTTGTTTAATCCATATTTTACTCTCTGCTACGTAATTTTATACTGTTGACAAAATGTCAAGCAATTGGAATAGGGCTGGGAAAACATATGTAGTTTTATGTCAACTTTATGTCTCCCTAAATTTAGAAGACTTTTCTGAATAGGGAAACTAAATATAAATCAGGAAGCAATGCCAATAATGGAGTTTGAATTATCTAACAATAACATACTTGAAGGCAGTTTTAATATATTTAAATAGAACTTTTATAACATAAATAGTGGCAATGAAACTTGACTGGCAACAGAAAGAAAATGTGATTTGTAGCTGACTTCCATAGATGACCTTTTCTACTTTTTCTTTTTTTTCAAATGACGCTGCCTATATATACTGTTTACTTACATATTTAAACTATTGTAAGAATTCAAAGTTAAAACTAAATGTTGGCTAACATGAACCTTACCTAATCTTAATTACATATGTTGGCACCAAAGTCTTGGATAAGCAAATATATTCACATTAATAGTTATAATTTTAGACTGCAGAATGAAATACAGTGCCAATTTGCCTGGATACTGAAACTAAGTAAACAAATACAGAAATATATAAGTACATTAATGCCTGAAAATTTTGTATTAGGATATTTATTTTTGTCTACATATATGTGTGTTTGTGTGTATGTATATATAGACAGAGAATAAGAGTGTTATGCAACTTGGGTTGGTGACTATTTTATGAAAGGGTTATGTTTAAACGTTATTCTTTATTCTCTTTAAAGAAATTTGTTGCTAAGTTGAAAAGTTGAAAGATGTGCATTTATAGAAATATAATAGATTTATTTCTTGACTTTCTATCAGGAAAACTTTTCCAGAATGTGAATGATAACTACCAGGCTTGGTCAAAAATTTAGTTGATATATCCAATAGTTTTTATGAAAAAACATCTACAGAAAAATTAGACTGGCAGTAACAAATGAAAAAAAGGATCAAGTTGGTTATCAAAATCATTAAATGTTAGTTGGAGTCTCAGGTTCTTAAATAAACAATCAAATAGTGCTATGAAAAATTACTAATCAAAGTAAACAAAAAATATCCTTTAAAGCATTAGCAAAAAAAAAGAAATTTCTAACTTGTTCTTTGCTGTTACCTCTTCATGCCACCCCTCTTGCTTCTTATCCTCTTCAGTCTTATTAGGCTTTTATTTTCCAGTGTTAATGAACATAGACTTTACCACTCACATTGATTAGTTCATCAGTGAAATCATTGCTGGCCTGAGGTATGCAAAAGTCAACCGTTATAATAATCCCACAAGTTTCAGTAGATTAGTGCTTTCTTAAACCACTGTTCTTGATTTTCCAACATATCCTTATTAATCTAAACAAATATGTTCATACAATATATTTCCAAAATTTAATTGAATGTAGTCATAGAGTATACTGCTCAGAAACCAAATCCACACACAATATGCACAAATTATTACAATGCAGTACAACAATTGCCACAACAGCAATACACATCATCTTCTAGATTATACTGAGAGACAAAGAAGAATGCAACTCTCTTTAAGCTTACAAAAAGGTGCACCATTCAGGATGCTTCTTTCAAAAAAGTCTGGGAGAAAAGCTGTATAAAAATCATACTCATAAGATTAGGAAAGACATGTAAGTCTAGAAATAGAAGCTCACATTGAGTCTGAGGATAAGCTTCAGATGGTGGCTTGATGTCAAAACTGATTAAAAGAGAACTGTAATTTACTCAGAGAAAAGAAAGTTTGTGATTGTTTTATACCATTAAAAGAAACTCTGCAATTGTTTTATGCTATATCAGAGGTAGCCATTGATTTTAGTTGAAACAGATCATTAACTATTGCAAAACATGGTATAGAAAACATCATTGTGCAAAGCACTAGCTGGTCTCCATGAAATGAAATGAAATGAAATAGAAAGAGTGAAATATTCCAGCCTAGTAATGTGCTTTCTATAGACTACATTTTGTCCCCATCATTTCTAAACACTGACAAAGAAACTGAGGGCAAAGATCTTGGACCAGCTTACAACTCATGCTCTCAGCAAAACAACACTGGGCAAACTGAAAGGAGAAACATAGACAACTGGCCAGCAGAAGATCAAGTTCCCCCCAAAAAAGAAGCCAAAGATATTTTCAAAAGCATTCAGGAACCTTAAGATGCACATATGTGCTTCCAGAGCACCAGCAGTGCCTGGTAGCAGCTGGCCTCACTCTGCTGGGAACCAGCATGCTGAAACATGGGATTCTCAGCTGAAAGACTGAAAGAGGAAAGGAGAGGAACACTCATTCAGAAGAAGCTGAAGTAAGAGCAGGTATCCTGTATGGGGACTTTTCCTAAACTGAAGAGGATTCCCCCTAAAACACACACATACACACACACATGCACGCACAGAGGTAGATGGAGCATTCACTGTAATGCCATTCTGAACATGAAAAAGAATTAGCAACTGCTATTATTTATGACAGTTTTGATCACCCTGCTCCTTTTTGCTGACAGATAGGGAGCCAAATTTACAGACACTGCATAGGATAAGCAGGTTGTATTTCACTAGCTGTCTATTTGCATCTTTTGATGTATGAACCCTTTTGAAAATCTGACCTCCAGTCCTAAGTATTCCCTGGAGAAGTATGAATCGTAAGAGTTTGCATTTGCTAGACCATTTTTTGCTTTGGGCTCATCAGTTGTCAATTAACTGTAAGCAATTAAGGCACTCATAAAGGCTAGTGGAAAATTCTTAGAGCTCAGCTCCAGGTGAAAATGAAATCTGTTTTATAAAACAAAGTCTTATAAAATACAAATATTGACTGATTAACTGGAAAATTCATTTTTGTAATAGATATATCATAAAAAAGTGCCCAAGTTCCATTCTTCTTTATTTTTTTATGGGTATACATGTTAGTTTCATGGGCAATGTATGCACTTAATAAGTGTAAAATAAACACATAATAAATATTAGCTACAATGATTTTCAATTAATTGAAATAACTGAAATCATTCTAAATAAGTGTAGTTATTAAATAAACCCATGTTTTCCCCCAAAATTCATTCCCATGTACTAGAACTACACGTGACTGGACTAAGCCTGTGGCTTAGCATAGCTGCATTATGCTGTACCAAGACAACACAGCAAGTAGCAACTGAGAAAACACATTATACGTAGCACTTAGTTCACCATGGAATTCTAGATGAGTTAATGACAGATAATAGCCTACAATTCATGTGTGACTTATTTTAGCAAATCTCACTGATACAGCAATTCAAGCACACTGCATCAAGACTGCACTAAGTATAATCAAATGGGCTTGCAGAAAACTCAGTAGAAATTACAGAACACTTAATACAAAAGAAAGTGACATGCTCAGAAGTCCCACAAACTTAGCATTGTTTGACTATTTTAAAACATCTGTTTTATTAGGCTTTCTAGTATAGAGTCTATGGAGAACAGAACTAATGTATCAGTGCATAACTATCATGCTCCTTTCCCAAAGCTATTAATCTTGAAGTAGTTACAAAAACCTGTCCAGTATCACTGTGATGGCTGCCATCTTGACTGACACCAAAATGACATGCAAAATGTATCTTTTCAAGTCCTCTTAAATCTTTTTAAGTAGGTTGCCAGATCCATGGCCACAGCTCAAGATGTGGCTGCACCCTGGCTGTACCCAGCGGCAATAGATTTGCAACAGCAACAAATTTCATCACCTCTTAAATCAACCCTTTTCAAAAAATGCTTATGAATATTTTGAATAGCAGAAGTCCCAGGGATATCTGTTTCTTCACACAGATCTATGCGTGACTTTGTTAGCAATTTCCTTTCATTACGAAAGCTAACCTTAAGCCTAACCCTAGCCCTACCCTTTGTTTCCTATCTATTAAGCAATCACTAATCCATGAGAAATACTTCCATCTTAACCCATGCTGGCTTCCTTTCTCTAATTGCCTTTTCTGATGAAATTTTCCACATGCTTTTTGTAAAATTAAGTGTACTGTGACCATGTCTAAAACCATGACCAGAAAGTACTTCAAAGCTCCTAAGCCTGACATACCTCAGCTGTGCCCCAAATTGTACTGGGACAAGACCTGGATGTGCAGCAGGTCTTCCTCTCACTAGCTTTGGTGGTGGAAGAGGAGCAATGGCTTCTTCTTACTTTTTCAGGACAGGGCAATCAAGGGAGCAGGATAAAGTGAGCACAGAACACCAGGATGTCAGCTGAGGCATAACCTATATCAATAATATCTCTCTTTCCTTAAAAGAATTCAAAGGTTATACAGTGTCTAGTCCTGCTGAAGATTCTATTTATCGTCGATCTAAATAAGTTCTTCTGCAAAGAGCTCACACCACACTTCCTCAGATTTCAAGTGGAGTCCTTTTTGAAAAAAATTTGCATGGCATTTACTGTCTTGCACAAAATTCTGGTACCTTGATACAGGGATATAGGGTGGCATAACAGACAGAGCAGTGAGGCAGATCAGTGAATAGGAATCATTCTGTAACAAGATAGCCAAAATAATAAAACCTTCTGGAATCTTTCCTACTTGTGAAAAGCATGCTAAAATAGCACACCTTTTTACCAGTGCTATGTGTAATAACCTCCTGTGGAAAAGTCTAACAGGTGAGTCAGAAAACATTTAAGGCAGAACAAGAAGAATATTGGTTCTCCGATTCCTGAAGTCATGCAGACTGCTTCCACAGGGACAAAGGAAATTACCAGCTCACTGTTCATAATACGAAATGAAGAGTAGCCAGCTCAGACTCTTGATGGCAGCTCTCTCTCTTTCAGCCATAGCCAAACAGATCAGTGAAAATGAACTCATTTAAAAAACAAAAAAACACAAAACCTTCTGTTATCAAATAAAACACTGAAATTCACAAATAACAGATATTGGAGCACACCTAATAAAAACAAGGAACATATGTGGCCTTTAATAAATGTCTGTTTTTATTTATAGCGGAAGGTCTCTTTTTGGCATGATGAATGTTATTTCATCTTGGTGGGGGGGTTTTTTGGGGGGGAGGATCAAGGAGAAGACTGTATAGTGGCTGCAGTACAGCTGGGCTTCATCTTATATAACTTTGCCAACCTGTAATTTAATTTCTGCTATTATCAAAAGGACAGAGATAAGAAAATGCAGCCTCTCAAAAGCCAACGCATTTGCACTGGCAAAGTTTTGCAGTTTTGGTTTTGCCTAGGTCAGATGAGAAGGCAAACGAAAACATTTCAGTATGAACTTCAGTCAGTCCCAGGGCATCTACAGGAAGCATTTTGTACCCCCAAGAATATACACTGAGGGAACCTTTATGTACAAGGGCAAACTAGGTAGACCTGAGCAGTGACAGTAAACCAGAAATTCTTCTGATAGGTTTAGAGCTTATTAACACAAAAATATTTTCAGACTTCCAGGAATTTCTTCCAAAATCTCTTATTATTTTTCTTGTTTTTTCTTTTCTAATTTTTTTTTCTCTTCTGTGGTTCCCCCACACACCCAACAGCACCTGCTAGGACATTCTTTACAGGCCCAAGAACTGCACTTCACTCTCTCCCAGTAAACGCAAGGGCACAAATTCAAGCTGCCAATACAGATGTCAGCTCTTAAAGTGGTGAGGAATCATACTGTGAAGGCATGCTCTATTAACATGAAGGAGCTATCGTGTGATAACAAACTTCAGATGCTATTGCTAGGGCTCAGAACCAAACTATTATTGATTCTCAGACCCAACACCTCCTCCTCTGTCATGCCTATTTTTCTGACCCTCAGGCTTCTGAAATGCATATATAGTTTGTGGTAATGCTAAGCTTGTTGTGTGCATGATTTTATCTGGAAAAGCTAAAACAAAACAAAACAAAAATATACATACGAAAGCCCAAATGGATACTAGAGAACCTGAAACACCTTTTGCTACAAAAAAATATAAGCAAACAGTTCAGGAAATACATAATCATGCCAAAAGGCTACTGGAGCAAGATTCTCTTAAGAAAGCTGGCAAAACTAATCTATTTACACAAAAAAAACATAGCCTGAAGCATTTACTTTACCACTGTTTAGTTTTCCATCTACCTTTATTCACCTAATAGCAATGGAAATCTGTGTAAATGAGTAGATCAAGAGATCTCCTGTGTAATCACATTTTTGCATAAGTATTTTTTTTAATTAATAAATAGCAGACATACTAATTATCTAAAGCTGAGTTACTGGTTTTACTTGATATTACCTGTACGTTCTTTTCAACATCCAAACAAACGGGAAGAACAGAAATGTCACTGCCCTTCTGCTACCATTTCAGCAGAAATCTACAGATTCAGGGCTTTTAAACTTTACCTTTTAAAATTATATGCAGTCTGAAGAGTTTTGCCATAATTTACTTTTATAAGTATATGTACTTTATACATAATTTACATAATTACATAATTTACACACATTAAGAATTGACCTCTTCAGAAATTTCAGCTTTCATACCAGTGGCCACCTCACCTCATTCACTATATTCTTCAATAGGAAGAATGTACTCTATCCAGTTAAAGAGACTTAAACACAGTTGAAACTAGCTTATTAGCAACAGCTCCCCTAAATAAAGTATGCATCAAAATCTAACACTAATATACCTCTCCTCAAAGATCAGACATTATTCTCACCAAAAGAAAAATTATCTGTAAGAATATGTGTAACAGTGCTCTCTGGTGAGTACGTGCCCTAGCAATATCCTTTCATTACGAGGTTTAAGACAGAGACTTTGTGGCAGAGCTAATGAGTATTTGGACAATTTTGCAAACTGAATTATGATATCACTTTTTAAAACCGGTAATGAAGAAATCAGGCATTTTGAGATTATAACTACTTCATGTAATTGGTTTATGCCCATATTTTTAAATGCAAGCTTGAATGAGGAAAGAGACAGTAGCCTTGACTAGATGAAGATTTATGAGTGCTATAGACAACATAGCTACTTTTATGGCTGAGAATGCAATAGATCCTAAGCAAACATTGATAAGTCCTCTAGTCTTCTGAGAAGTATCCACCCAACTAAGTGTCCTGACATTGGAACGCCCCACAGTTTTGATAAGAATAAAGACAAGCTAACTGTAGAAAACAATTTAATTTCTAAAGTCAGTTGAAAATGTTCATTGCATTAACTGTTTTCTGGGACATGGGCTGTGTCCTCCTCTGCTATTGGACAATGACCAGTACATTTTGAATCCTTCTGCAACATATATCAAGATAAAATATTTGAGAAAGTTGTTATTGAACCAGGGAGTAAAATTCTGCTTTAAAAAGGTTTAATTCTCTAATGCAACAAAAAGTACTTCAAAACAAAATTAGTTGATATGAAGCTACCGTAGTGGAAGCCTGAAAATACCTTTCTGGTCTAGTCTATTACCTACTGCATGGCGTGAAACCAAGCATAGGTTTACTGGGAGTGTCATAGCATTAGTACCTCCCAGTAATCACACATACTCCCCGTCTCAAGATACCATGGCACTTAGTTTTCACCTCTGTAATGCAACCTAAATTGTAGCAGTGCTCTAGTAAGTGTAGGAAGACCTAGGGAGCTATCAGAGCTGTTTGTATCTATGACATTGTACAGCAAAAGAATGAAAAAGCGAACTTAATGAAAATATTACCCTAGACAACTTATCTATCTCCTATGATGATCACTCTTCTCACTCATATTAAATATGCCTCATCACCCTCTTATACTATCCATGGTGACTAATTAACTCTGTGGTTTTTAAGAAAGGAACTTGGCAGTCCCACTGGGTTGTTTAACAACTAACCAACTGTCACCAGAACACTCGAAAGAGTCACTTCCAGCCAAGTTCCTTGTGGCAAGGTGTCAGTGTCAAACAAAAACCCACCTCAGCAGGTGGCAGCAAGAAGTGTGGGGGAAAAGAATTGGTAAAAAGTCATCCAAGAGTAAAAAATCTATTTTTTACATTTTTTGCAATGTTCAGTCAATTTATTTTAGAGACTGTGATGGACACATTGGACAGTGCAGACCTTGACTGAGCTTTATGGCTCTTCAAAATTACACATTGGCTAATACACCTACTTAACACCTCCAAAAGCCATCAACTTTCCCAAAACAGAGGCACTTGTGCTTTCCAAGGAAGACAAGCTAATTCATTTTACAACAAAAAGCCAAAAAGATTTCTATGTTGCAAACAAAAAAAATATTAAGATGCTTTCAAAAAGTTAAAAGTTCTCCCTTGTTTGCAAATTGCCATCCAGGCAAACAAGCAGATCAGGTAAACTCTGATTTTCAAAAGCTAACCCAGTTTTGCCAGAAAGCTCCACATGTGGAATATGAAGCCAATTTGATTTGTTCTGGCAAATAGAAGGAAGGGGCTGTGAAAGTCAGGCCTGCACTAGAAATATTAACTTTACTGATAATACTTTAGAAAACACTAAAGGCGCTAGAGCAAAGGCCATCTTTTTATTGTGCCAGCACATAGCATCCAGCCTCAGTAAGGCCAACAGGCGTCACTGTAATATATGAAAAACAATAATGATCCAACTGAGTTTTTGGTCTGCTCTGAGCCTTAGATGTAGGGAAAGAAATAAGTCAGCACTCAAATTAAATTACTGACTTTTAAACTTCCCCATCATATACTTTTGTGTAGCACCATTAACACTTCCAGATTAAGGCAGCTTTCAACAGAGGTATTTAGCTATCAGCAAAACGGAAAAGTGAAACTATAGGATGAGATGTCACCACTTGTTTATGTGAGGAAGAGGAGCTGGAGCTAGTTACAACCACTTTTTGCTAAGTGTTCCTCACAGGTGAAGCAATTCTTAGTGGATAGTGTGAGGAAGAGAAGCTGGCTGTTTTGTGCCAGAGTAATGATTTTGGAAAAGGGTGACAAAACATGATGTATTTTTAAGCAATACCGCATGGTAATCTACTGGAAGCAACACAAAATTTTAAAAGCAGAAAAAAACATATCTCTTTGTGTGAAACCTTAACAAATCAACAAAATCTGATCTCTCTCTCACAGTTTTCCTAAGTTCAAAATAAATGAGATTTGACTGTAATGGACATTTGTTCAAGCACTGAAAGCAAGAAAATAAAAAAAAATCAGAAATCCTGCCCTGCTTGGGGTTCAGCCCAGGCTTGTTCCACTCAATACAAAGCTCCGCATTCCCCAAGGCGTACTCCCTTGTGTGCCACCAATGCCAGTGCTGATTGTTTTTTCCATGAGCATTTGTAAAAGCGCTAAAGGAAGCTTTACTGAAATTAACTGTTTATTAATCAAAGGCAAAATAATTCCCTTTCTTCCAGTCACATCAGAGAGGACTGGACAGTTAGGTGGAAATTGGAGAGTCCTGGCAGCCCTCCTGGCTTTTTTTTTAGCTCAGAATAATACATCTCTGTCAGTGCTGCGACATGATTACACCAAGCTGACTTTATTCTTCTGTTCACAAAGAGGTACTTCACATGTCTTAGATCAGTCACAACTTGCCCCAGTGATTCTAAAGGAAAAAGGAAGAAAAATAAATATACTATTATTCTAGGCTAAAAAAAAATTGGCAGAACACACATATTTCTTTGAGTACTACTGATTTTCCTGTGCATTCCAATATCACAAGCTGCTCTGACACCAACGTTGCATAGTTAATAAAGTAAAAAGAAATCTCCTCTCATCAAACATATTCATGATTCCTTTAAACTGTGTTAATTTGACAAAATGGACTCTGGTTTGCTTTCTTTGGGCTGTGGGATCAAAACATTACAATCCTTCAACAAAAAGTTATGAGAAAAAGGAGGACTTTTTTCCCCCTATTTTTATGAAGTTTTTATAATGTCTAGGATTTCCATCTCAACTATTCTCTTTCAGACTAAATCTAGTTCAGGAAAAAATCCCCACCTCATTTCCCTGAGAACCTAGTTATTTTATCTACCTCAACAACCAAGCTCCTCTACCTTGTCATTTCAATTTTCACATATTTTCTTTTTGTGTATTAGTTCTATGATTCAGTGAAATCTCATCTCTTCAGCCCACTGCCAAAAACTACTGTCCGGAACAAAGCTCTCTCTCAAATTCAATCATCTCAGACAAAATGAAAAAGAGAAAATCACAAAGGAGAAAGTGGACCACAACCAATCCTACGGGTCCCATTCTCACAACGTCTGCAAGTTATTTTGTTTCATCAAGTAAACCTGAACTACGGAAAAGTGCTATCACCTCTCCCATTGCCAAATGAGAAAGTGTTAATAAAAACAAGAACTTCTTCCAGGGACATTGGAGTGTCAATGTTAATCACTGATTTGGCACTACTGAAATATCCTTCTTGATCTTAAAAGTGAAATACAAACAGCAGAAACTCTATTGCTTGAATAAATGAGGAAGCATACTATCACACATCTGGCAGAATTACTTACTAAACCATGATTGCTATAAATAGTAATTATTTATTGGAACGGCAATACCTGAAATCCTTTATGCTCAGCTGAGTTTTCTAGGAGACATTTAACAGTCCTAGCAACAAGGAAGGCAGAGAAAAGGTTTATATTCTTGCTCTCTATACCTATACACAGAGTGCTAAGCTATAGAAAATCTCAGTTTATAGAACTTTTAGATAAGAATGATTTTTTTCTGTTTGTTTCAAAATGTATGGTATTCATTGCATTTTCTTAGACTGCCTTTTGAAAGCTTTGTAATTTCTTCCCTCAGCTTTCTGTATGTGTTTTTTTCTCCCATTCATATGCCCACAATTGTTTTCTTAGGACCCCCACCTGCAAAAGCCTTCCCAAGAAATCTGTAATAGCTATAACTCATAGGACCAGATCATGAAGCCTTTCCTTCAAATGCAACTCTGGAAAATACCAAAAGTAAAACACTTATGTACCAAACATTTATATATATTGGAACTGAGCCACTACATGTGGGCCTGCAAGTTAAAAGGGTTGAGCAAAGGATCTATTTAAGTTCCCTACAATTAGAAAAGACTTGTCAGATAATAGTATCTGTAGGTAATTTCTGCAATCAAGAAGTCATTGACTGTGTCCCTATGGTACCATTGTCAAAGTACAATCTATACAAGTCCATGCAATTAGAACTGGAATTACATGCAAGGAGAGTTATCCCTGAATTAAAAAGTTACTGTGTTTTGCACAATCATTGTTAATCTTCATTAAAATAATGGAACTCATTTTTCCTTCTGTCACAGTGATTTTAAACTGATGTAACTCAATTAATAGAAGTTAGATTAGCAAAAAAAAAAAAAAAAAAGAAAGAAAAAAAAGAGTATGCAGAATTGGTGTGAACAGTTCCCGCATGACAGTAAACGGCAATGTACCAATAATAGCATATTGTAGTGTGATGCAGATGTCCTTATAGTCTCCATGACCAATGAAAGTTTCACAGTTTGTTGAAAAGCAGTACTTAGAATACTTTATTCACCTGCAAATAGGATATGTTATTAAAAAAAGCAAGGTTCTGACTCTTCAACTGACCTTTTAAAAAATTAGGTTACTGTTGAAAATTGCCAGCATTTCTCCACAGCTTTTCAGGGCTGTACCTCATTGTTAACAGGTTTACCCTGGTGTGACTCCATAAGTGTGCACGTGGTATAGAATGAGATCTTAATGAACTTGGCAAGCTGCAACATACTAAAAATAACCTAAAATGCATATGTATACATTTATTTTAATACATACACATTTCTCTAATTCTTCCTACTTTCTCTGTGCTGTACTGGAAACTAAATTTCCTGTTACTACTTTGTCTGGGAAACAGTCATTTTTCATATTTCAGTGTTTTATTTTCTTCTAAGTAGAGAATCCTTCCTTGGTGGAGTCCTGCAAGGCTCAGTTATGAGCCCTCTATTCTATTCTCTCCCATCACCTTGCTACTTCTTCTTAAGCATCTTACCTGTAGTCATGAGTCACCTGTAACTTAATCACCATACTCACTTCAGTGATGTTTAACTGTAGAGACCTTGCAATGGAGAGTTTTGCAGGCTTTGTCACATTTCAAAATACCTCCACCTAGAAGTCCTCCACTGTTCAGCATCCACTAGGAGTGATGTTGAACCTGATGTCTTCCTGGCCATAGCAAGTGCAGCTGCTGGAAGCCAGTCACTCTACTTTATTCCTTCCAAACATAGGATGGGGAAAGTAAAGCCTTTGAAAATAGACCCTACATACATCTTCCCCAAATTTGTCATCTTGATATTCATCTTTTTTTCAATTCTGTTACATCTCCATCTGCTTTAAATCCAAGCTCTCCAGTCTTACAATATACGGATTTTAATCCCTTTTACATACAGAATGATGCTCCTGTTCCTCCCCAAAAAATAAGTTAAAAAGAAAGAATAAATTTCCTCCAACATTCAGCCTCTTCCTCTCCAAAATATTTGCTTGGAAGTAATCTACAACAATGGAAGAAGAATATTGTATGCCACATTTTTTTATTCTACAACTGCCAACGAACCAGCAAACAGTTAATATTCCACCTGCTTTATTTGTGTCTTTAGCAAAAGCTGGTGGGCTACTCAGAAATAAACAACCAAACAGAAAAAGCATACATGATCAGCTTTTGTACAGAAAAAAACCCATATGTTTGCACTCTATTCTTATTTATTAGTCCTAATGTGTATAAATAACTTGCCCAACCCTATCTTGATTCGGTAGGGTAAGGCAATCTTGAAGGAAGATGCCAGCTATATTAGAAAAACAGGGAAAAATTACATAATGGCAGCAATCAAGTTTTACCTTCATATAATGTAAATTATTTACAGTTTTGTTAAAATAAGTGTCCATAGTTGTTCTCCTTCCTCAGATACACACACAGAAAGTTTGAAATTAGTTGTTGGAACATAGGTGTCAATACAGACATAACACATATCAAGTAAAACCTCTCAGTGTGGGCACAAAATGTGATAAAAGGCAACAGGATGAAACAAAAAATTACTCAGGAAGCTTAAAATCTATTGGATTCTTTCCTTAATCATAATCAACTTTGTTTCTTAGAGTAGCTTAATAAACCGCTATTTTTTTTAATTTAAATAATAGCCAACTGTAAATTTAATATGACACAAAATATATGTGGAACATCGTTCCAAAGTCTTCTAAGTAGATTTCCTAGAAATGAAGGAATTTGAAGAATCTGTTGCCGAGACCTAGACTAATCAATCACTTCTTTCAATTTTATTTTAAGTTTTATATTTTTATTTTAAATTTTATTTTAAGGATCTATTTAAAAATCCAAATCTTTAAATTATTCATTGCTTCTAGATTCCTTTTGGTGAGGGTTATTCTAAAAACTAAAATTTAGGTGAGCAAACAGCTTAATTTAGGTCAGTGGAATTCCTAACCACTGACTATCATTGAGAAAGAAATACAAATACAGTAAAAAATATTATAAAAATGAAGAACTGTTTAATAAAGCAGCTCTTAACGGTATTTTTTAATTGCAACTATATCTAGTATACCTCCATCTGCTTTGGCATTGCTGGACATTTTACTACATGAAAAAGTAGGTGCTGCTGTCCTTATAAACATAGCAGATCTTAGTTCTTCAGACATTCATTATATATGACACTCGATAGACTTCTAACTCAAATAATGCCTATCTTTGGTTTCTCTGTAGGTCATCATCAGTCCCATCCCATTTAATTAATTTGGCATAATTCTCACAGGGTTACTGCAAAGAATTTCAAAGATTCAGTATCATTAAAGGTTGACAAAGATGTATAAAAGTAGATGACCCTTTGTCTCACGGTCATCTGCTCAGAGAACTTCCAAAAAATTCACTGGAAGTTTTATATTAAAGTCAGTTTTATTCTTCCATGTCATCTGGTATCTTTCCTTTCAGGAACTCAGTATCGTTTTCTTTAAATTTTTGACCGTGCTTAAGTAAAGGGCCTGTCTTCAAAACAATTTTCCTATCTATTCACATTAACCACCCACCTTCTAATGGACAATTGCACAGAATACTTAGGAATAAATTTAATATAGTGCATTTAGTTCCCATGAAAGCAATGTAGCAGATGAAATAAGGAAGAAATGTACTAGTAGTATCATACTACCATACAGTACACTGTATATCATCACTAAGCATTTGACAGACCTCAGTTTGAGAAACACTACTCTGTTCAACTCCAAACACAGATATTTATAGACTAGCAGATATATGTAATATCATAAACATTCCCTTTGGTTGGAAAAATTAAATGAAATACCCTGTTTCACAGTAGGTGGCTTGTTTGTCTTCTTTTGTTCTTTCTTAAATTACAAGGCTAACGAGGCATATAAAATGATTTTAAATGGATTTAGGAAAAGCTGTAAGGCTCACTTTATAGGAAGGTTATTGATTTTCAACAGGAATCTGTCACATACCAATAACTGGATTAAATGTTTTGTGTCAGGGCAAGAAGGCAAGAAACTTGCAAACTCGTATTATGTGCAGATTTACCCCCAACCATAGAAAATATACACTCAGCCAAATGCTGACATACACTACAATTCGTTCCCAGGGTTTCCACGTAGAAGGTGTCCTTGTGCATGCACAAGCTCCTTTAACGGTTCTAATATAACCACATAGACCCTCTGGTCATGGCCATCTGAGGCAGCCAGCACTGGACCTGACCCAAAATGAGTTAGAATTTTGGATTCAGTGGGGTTAGGATCAGGATACAGAGAAAGAGGCAAAGATGAAGGTTTTGGGTTCTTTGGCACACTGAATCCAAACTCTGCATAGAAAGCATCTTAGGTAAAAATGAAAGATTCCTGCAAGCAGCAGCCACTAGCAAGCCACAGATATCCTTGATATCTGAGAAAAAAGATCTTGTCTCATTAAGGAGTACAGGACCTGTTGGATTCTTTAGCTATCTAAGAGCAATGGAGCATCTTTAATATTTCAGGATCATAAGCTGTGGTTGTGGTAGGCAGATGTATCCCTTGTGGAGAAGTGCACCATAAAATCCATTTTCAAGGTTTCTAAACTGTTACAGGGTTGAAGCCAGGGCTCCCTAAGGTTTCTACTTTCAGCTATACTGGTCTGAGGTAGAATAGAGCTCATAGACTGAGAAACAGAAATCTATTACTTTGATCACCTACAATTACCAGATAAGGCAGGCAAAGAAGCCATTTTTTGTAGTCATCTCCCAGAGCATATCATCTTTCCAAGTTTGGTGATGTTTTTAGTCCTTACTAAACAGCAGCTTCCCCACATCTGTGTAACTACGTTATTTTGCTCAACTGATGAACTACATTTACATTAGGAGATGTTTTCCTCAAGGACCTTCCTACTAAAGCTAACTTTTAACAAGTACCTTGTTGACTTGAACTGCTCAACAATGCTGTTTTTCTTCCTCTTATGGAAGTTAAACTCATGGAAGTTTAAAAAACTGAGGCTTCTACATTCCAAAGGAGATCCAAAAGAGTTAAAATGGTTGCTGTAACCTTGTAGATACGTTCTTCCAAACAGTCATAGCTGTGCTCATTTTCTGCCTTTGCTATTAATACACGTATCTTAATTTCAGAATACCTACTTGTGCTCTATGGTACCATAGGAACTTGGGAATGATCACTGGAAATGCTTTTCATTTTCTACCTTCTTTCAGCTTCAAATAAATCTTGGGAAATAAATTACTTGACCAATTGGATTAAAATAAGACAAAAATTCCACTGTTAAGCTCAGTGCTAACAAAATTTATATGGAAATTTTTGTTAAAATTTAAATTCCTTTCTTGTCCAGAACCTACAGTTTGTTACAGTTCATTGCCCTTGAAATGTAAGCCTATTAATTTAAATTTTCACATATTTGCTATATTATTAAAGATATCTTCATTGACTTGTTATTGGAAAGATTACTATAGTGGAGATACTTGTTCTCCTCTTTACCACTAATTAACATGCTGTTAAAAATGTGTAATGAGTTGCCCTCTGTCCGTTTTTGAGTAAGCAAATACCCATCCACCAGTATAGTTCATTCTTTTGGCAAGAAGAGAAATGACTGCTTTTTCTGACAGAACAATTTGCTCAGGTCTGGCTGCAATGTTTTAAAACAGCAGCCTCAGCTCTCCTCAGAGCTGATCATTCCCTTCAGCGGGGACAGCAGAGGCAGGTATGCACCTGCACCTCAGGTTCAGCATTCACAGATCAATGCAAGCTGCCCCGTATTCACCAAGTTAAGCTAGTATCCCAACTGTGCACAAGGACTTGTATTAATTCTGTTATCTTTGCTATAGGGACAATGACCTTCAGGAGAGGTGGGAGATGAAGTGGACAAGCAAGTGGCGATAAGGCCTTAACCTGCCTCAGTTGTTTCAGTCGAGTCTGAAAATGGAAGTGAATTGTGTCAGCCTGTGTCAGGAAACTCGTGCTGTTTTTACTCAGCTTTTATTTATCTGCAAAGAAAAGTATCTGAAAAAAGCCTGACAAATTTGGCTGGGGAGGTGTATCCCAAGCCAATTCAAAAGTGCAAGCTAAACCTGTGTTCTGCAAAGTCCAGAGTGCACCCATTTTATACACAATACGGACTGTACATTCCTGGGAGCCAAGGCTCTGCTTTATTCCATTTACATTTTACACTCAATGCTGAGTAACAGCAGTAAGGAGATATGGACCCTGTAACTGCTTTTTTTAAGAGATATGTTGTTTTCATCTTGACTTGCTTTAAACCAAACCAAAGCAAAAAATAGAATAAGTGAAAGAAAATACACAAAGTTAGCCTAATACATTTGGAATTAGCCGAATACATTTTACATTTTTACAACTATAAAAACTTCACCGTAATCCTGCTGCTACTTTTCACTATTTGGAGAAAGTCCAGTGTAGGGCCTCCTTTTTGTTTTGTTTTGTTTTATTTTTGCAGATGCGGGGTTGCCTTTGATATAATGACAAGGCTTTCCATGTAAGCTTGGGTGTCGACCCCAAACTCTTAAAAGGACTAGTGCGAATTCCTGTAATTTATCTACTGGATTCTGCAGTGAAACACAGAAGTGTAAATCTCATACTAAAACTTAGTATGCCTTTCTTAGCTTATTATTTTTTTCACTCTTATTGTCGTGGCCAAAGTTATTCCTGTCATAATACTCAAATCTAAAGTTCTGCCTTAAATGTATGTCAGATCAAGTTCTGGCACTTCAAAACTGTCTGAAAATAAAAAAGCATTGTCTCCAAGTCTCCCTAAACCCTTTGTTAAAATTACATGTTTAATATTAATATAAAAAGTCACCGAAACTCAAAGAAAAAGCCAGATAATAAGGGGGGAAAAAAGAAAGTTAAAAAAGAAAGTTAAAAGCAGTAACATAAGACACTGTTAAAGTGAACTGAGACAAGAGTAACACATTAAAGGCTCTTTAAAAATGTAAATCTTTTTGAAATGTTTTGAATTTGGACATTAAAAATGAGAATATCACTGTTCTCCCAAAAGGCAATAAGGAGAATATATATACCTATTATGGAGATAGCATTTACCACCAAAATCTGACCTAGAAGTAAAAACTATGTTCTGTTTTCACTATTAGTAAGTAAAAAAAATACGTTCATTTTGATGATGCCAAGGTAAAAAATACCTTAAGACCATAACACCAGAAATACCATAAGACCAAAGGGTAACTGGCCAGAAATCATATGAAACTAATGATTTGGTCAGCAACATAAGAGGTAGCTAACCAACCTAACATGGTTACGGAGTGCCTACCAAACACTCTAATAGAAAAGACTTTGTTCAACTTATCTGAGAAACCACTGACACTGATGGACAGTAAACAGTTTATAACCACTTGAAATGAAATACAGAACTTCTCTGCTCCATGCACCTCTGTTGAAATGTATCTCAGACTAATAATGAACTGATTTTGTGCTATCTAATGCTTATGTGGCAACTTGAATAATGTTATTGTACCTTCTTAATTTTAATGAAACAAACATCGCTATATATATAAAAAAAAAGTAACTTGCATCCATGCTAAATTTCAGCATATTGGCCAAGGGTGTTATAGATGTTATTCTCCCTTACGAGAAGAATCTCCAAATCTGAAATGAAATATTTGGTGAAGCGTTATAAGCAAACTCTATACTGCTGCTAGCCTGCACCCACTTTTACCTGATCTGTACTGAGTAAGTACAAAAGTTTCTTTCTTTTTCTTTTTTTATTTTAAATCAGTCCATTTAAACCTTTAAGTGCAAAAAAACTACAACCATTTTATATTCCAATATTGCTTGCCAGTGAGAAGTGGGGTAGTAATAAATAGATTAAATGCTTAGCAATTAGGAGAACAAAATGCTATCAATTCACGAAATCATAATTTAATTGTTGTAACTTCAATAGCAGGTACAAAGCAACACTTGACTACACCTATCAAGTGCAGACAGAAGACAGTGAGTGTTCATGTGCAGTGACAGTGTAGCCACCGTCTGAGTTCTCTGAGTACTCTCTAGTTCTCTACTGAAGGAATTTCATCTGTTAATACAACGTTAACCTGACATTTCCTTACAAGAGGAATACATACTATTATTCTGAAGGGCATATCAAAAGACACTGTATACAAGACAATTTTGGGCAGGATTCTAAAACAGGCGGTATGAACAGGAACCATGCTTTTCATCAGAATTATCAATCCAAAAAAAAGAAAATGCTCTGGCTGCTAGAGACACAAAATGCCTTAAGATCTGTGAGAACACATGATCCTTGCAGTGAGCAATCTTCAAGTGTCTGGAAAAGCTCTGAGAGCATAAGCTGGTCCCATCCAGAGCCCAGTGCTGATACTCTATATGTCAACAATTAATGAGTTAATGCCTTGTTTAAGAAAGACTAGGGAAGTTCAAAGAACCGCATCACTTACTGTGAGTAAGGACCATCTTGGTTAACAAGTAGCTGGTTACTGATGGACAGTGTAACTAGCTCTTCCTCAGTCAAGCAGAAACCAGGTTCAAGTAGCCTAGCAACTCTATATAAAAAGGATCAACGAGATTCTCATTGCAACACTGTCATAGATGCACTATCACTTGCAAGCCGAATCTTATTTGCCTTTTCAGGTAGGTGGAACTTATTCTTGGGCACAGTTCGGAGCATTTAGTACTACCTCTCTGTCCCTCTCCCACTTGAGTCTAATCCCTATGTTCAGCGGGGTATTTTCACATTGAGAAATCTTCTTCCGTCAGAGAATTATATGCAATTATAAAAGAGAAGTCTAGGGGCAAACTTTACCATGCTAAGAATAGATCGTGGAAACAGCATTATTTGTATAGTTCTATTGCAGTCAGATTTCCAGATACGCAGGCAGCAAAGAAAATTCACACAGCACCCTGTATGCTGCTAACTGTAATGTATGTATGTCCTTGTTGCTTCAATACCTCTGGTGAATTACCAAGCAAGGGTGCGAGTCTCTTTTCTAGACAATATTAGATAAAAAATCCCAACCTACTACTTCATAACATGTCGAAGATGCACGTGGAGGCTTCTTGCATTGTTGCCAGCCAAGTGCCATGAAGAGACAGATCTAGCCTTGAGAATTTTAAATCTTGTGAGTTGCCATGTCATGTTATGAACTAGATCTCATACAATTCATCACCCAAGTTGCAGAAAAATAGTTCAAGAACTCAAAATAATGAATTCTGTCATTTCCAATAGAAGTGTGAAGGGAGAATTATGAATGAACCTTTTAAAAACACGTATGTGGAGGGAGATTGCCCTTCTACAAAATGAAAGCAGCAGGATTCCATTTGAATGGCCCAATCCTGAAACCAAGACCTTTCATTTTCAATTAACTTGAATTGACAATTGAGAAAGGTTTGAAAATGTTGTTGGAGCCTTTCAGTTTGATAGATCTCAGCTCTGACATTATGCACAGCATTCTGACCTGATTTTTAGAATGTGCTGTTTTAAAAGTGAAAACAAGGGAACAACCGTAGGGTAGGTTACTACATCACTAGTTTTGAATCTTTTCAAGAACTTTTTTTTTCTAATGATGAGCTCTAAGAAAAGAATTAGTATTGCTTCAAGTAATGTTTTATACCTTGTAGTTGATGAAAAGCCAATGGAAAGGGATGCATATGACTCTAGATTTACAAGTAACACTAAACATATGTGCTGCACCTCGTATTTCCATCCTGAAAAGTCCAGAGAGACAATAGGAATTGGTGATACCTAGCCTGTTGTAATATCAAGCCCATATGCACCAGGTAGACAGCAATTCTGAAGCAAAGTTTGAATCAGAAGTCATGTCCAGAAGACCAAATTTTAATATGCTGCAATTTCTTACTAAACTCAATGGAATCAAAAATACAATCCAGAAATTCAAATCTGGCCAACCAATACTAGGACATTTTCTGGAGAGATGGGTTTATACAAGAATGCCTTTAAAAAGGAACTGACCTGGAAATGATTTAGTGATATTTGGAAAATAGCAGTCAACATCAGGGCTGCCCTAATTTACACTTGACCATTCAAGCACTCATATATTATTGGATGTTGCCAGACGACAGGAATACCTTTGTTGCACTTCAGTGCCAGCTCAATGCCACCTGAAGCTCTCCTCGATATACTGCACATCAGTATTTGCAATAGCCATCTTGGAAATGCAAGTTGGACCTTTGCATTGTTCTAGTTTCACAGTAGCTCTACCGAGAGCAAAATTTGGCCTAAGATGTTCCTCTAGTTATGCAAGATAAGTCGGAAGGAAAGTTCTGCTTTGTATCGAGGAATTAGTTCTGGGAATGTTGTATGCTCCAGATATGCAAGCTGCTAAAATGAATCTCTGATCTTGTCCTACACTTGATTTTTTTGGGTTTTTTTTTTTCATCTCAAAGCTTCACAGAGACTCAGAGATGATGGGAACTGTGAACTGAGTAAGAATAGAGCATTTTAAGCATTTTTTTTCTTTTTCCACTTTATGATAAGAAAAATGAGACAGGTTAGGGAAGAAATGACCAATCTAGCTTTCATAACATTTGAAAAACAGCTGCATGTATATAAATATTTCATATTCCTCCTATATAAGTCGAAAGACCTACTGTTCTTAAGGAATATAGGGAACTATATAGCGCATTGTAGTTTTCTCAGGCACATAAGAGACTCAGGGACTTGGAAAGCTGTGTAGCATAATCAGTCATTCACTAAGTGAGTTTTAACAAAGTCAGCAGCAATAACAATAGAGATGTCACTTTAAACGACTCTACTGTCTTCTTAATATGGATGAGAAATCACAATAAGCGAAAGTACATGCAGCATTGTACAAAAAATGGCCTACACAAAGGAAAGTTCAATTTAACATAACCATGGTTTACTATGGGGTACTATTTGCTACAGCACATGCGACTAGTTGTTTTAAAATACTGTTATCATTGCAATCTACTATTTCAGAAAATGTTTGACTACATCTCCCATGTCAGTGTACAGGAACAGATGTCAGGCTCACAGGCTGCACTATTTCCTCCAGCAAGCTGGCTTTTGTGAAAGTTACAAAGATACTCTGTAAACTGTGCACCTGCAACAGCATAAAAGCAGCACGGACACTGCTGGATCTGCATACAGAATTCATCCTTGACTTTTTTTACCCTTTTAATGCCTTTTGTTATTGTTGTTGTTGTTGTTGTTGTTGTCGTCCCCCCCCCCCCCCCATAGGCCCCAGGGAAGTATTTCAGGACTCCCTAACAAGGTGTCTAGCAATGGCCAGGTACTATTACCAAGAACAGCGCTACAATAATAAATCCATCTGCTGCACAGGTAATCCTGAGGGTGGGGGTGGTGAGAAATAAAGAGGGGAGGCAGGAGCAGTTTTTTAAAAAAATCACCCTAAACCTGATGCAAACCTGGGGCTTCACCTGCTGAAGCGCCACAAATACCTGCGCAGCTCCAAGGCACACCGCGCCGCGGCGGGCAGGAAGCAGGCCGCCGTCCGGGGTGCAAAAGTGCACAGGGGAGGCCGGGCTTCCCCGCACCGCCACGCTGCGCTCCCGCGGCGCCGGCGCGCAGACGGAGCCCCGGCCGCGAACACCGCCCCCCGCGGGGACCTGCGCCGGGGCGCTGACAAAACGCGCACGTGACCAGCCGTATAGCCAAAAAAAGTGTGCAGGTATATACATATAGACGTCTGTATGAATATATAGAAAGCAAATAAAGGAGTCCTCCAAAGCGGCAATTGTTCCTTCTCACGCGATCCGGGTCCACTTCCCGCAGCGCGGAGCTTCGCTTCCCCGGCGGCGCCGGCGGCCGCGGCGGGGCGGTGCGCGGCGCTGCGCTGCGCGGCGCTGCGCGCTGCTCTGTCACTCCTCACCGCCGGCGCCGCCAGCCCGAGGGAAACTTACCGGCGGGGCAGCGCCGTCCCTCGGCCTCCGGCGCCGCGGTCGCAGCTCAGTGCGGCGGCGGCGGCCGCCGCGGCATCCCCCGGGCCGCCTGCCTTCGCCGCGCCCCCCGGCTCCCCGCGGGCGTCCCGGCTCTGGGCTGCGCGACTTGTTTGGTATTGCTGGCACCGTCTTTACCATATACCGTAGCGGCAAGGAGGAGGAGGAGGAGAGAGAGTGTGTGTGTGTGTGTGTGTGTGTGTGTGTGTGTGTGTGTGTTTGTGGAGGGGGGGGGAATTAACTTTGCTCAATGGCGACAGGGCAGCAGCCTCAGCCCAAGCATCGGATCGATTTACTAAACAAACTGAAACGTGGGTGGGGATGTTAAACAGTAACCAGCAGCCTCAATGAAAACTGAAAGCTGCTGTCGACAGCAGGTTGCCCTGCGTGCACCCCGAGCCGCGCCGCCGGCCGCACGGGCAGGGCAGCCCCGGCCCGGCCCGGCCCGGCCCGGCCCGGCCCAGCCCCGGCCCGGCCCGGCGCAGCTCCTGGCCGCGGTGAGCTCGGTGCGGGCGGCCGGGCCGCACCTGTGCCTCCCGGCGGCCGGGCCGGGCCAGCTGCGCGGGGCGCGGACACGTGCGGCCCTGCGGCCGGCGCCTCCGCGTGGCGACGTCCCCTGCGCGGCGCCGGCAGAAGGCCGCCTCGGCCGCACCGGGCGGTGACCGCCGCGGCAGTGCAGGTGGCCCCGCGGTTGGGCACGGAAATACCGCCCCGCCGCGCCTAGCTAAGCCGGCCGGGCCCCCCGGCTAGGGGTACGGCGCGGCTCGCCCTCCCCTCCTGCCCACCCCGCCGTCCTCGGGTCTCTGCAGCTGTTGGGTAGGCACAGATCTGGGGGGCGCCGAGACCTCGCGCCTTCCCCATCGAGCTTCCTTCTCCTTGTTCCGCGGAAGCTGTCACGGGAAAAAGACCCTTTTCTAGCAGGACTCTGATTATGTCCTGAAACTGGACCAGATCCTAGGATCCACTACAAGCCATCGGTTCCTGACCCTAGAGGCACGTTGTCGGCCGCTTACCGTTGGAAAGTCGCGACACAAGGAAGTATTTATAAAATAATAATTGTTACTTTCCTCTGACATTGCCCGCTCACAGACTCGAAACAATAATTAACGCCTTGACTATGATATCACCAGCTCACACCCAGGCAGGCATCAGGAAGGAAAGAAAAAATTCGAGGTAGTGAAGGTGGTGTCTTGCCCCTCCAGGCAACGCCCGGGGGGGCCTCCTTGGGAAGAAGTTCCCGTGCGGGAAGGAGGAAGCCCCTCGCTGGACGTGGAAAGGGACTCGCTTTTGCCTTGGATGTGTTAACATGTCTGACTCCCATAGCAGGAGACACGTGTCAATGATTTAACGACACTCTCGCAGAAGAAAGACTACACAGGTTTCACACAGGAAAGAGTTGGGGAAAATATATGAAAAATGCCCCCTTCCTCTAGCCTTTGAAAGCGGCCAGTGATTGATTGGTTTCCCCAGAAAGGAGATCAGCAAGTCTGCACTGCTTTCTTACCGATGGTACCTTGCCATGCTATTATATCTCGTTAAGATGGCCAATTCTTCATTTCCAGAGGTTGCACATGGGAATTCTGGATCCAAATTCTAGGGGCTTTCGATCGTCATTGGGAGCGAACAGACAGAATTTTGCATGGCGATTTCCCCCCTTACGAAACGTTAGTAATCAGTGGAAATAATTGCCCAGTTATCCACCAGGAAGGTGTAAATACACGCAAGGTCCTTCCGTGCTATTTCAAGGTGTTTTTGAAAGGTCAATAAAAGTCATCTAGGAAGTGTTGTTTCTGACGAGTTCTTGCCCATCTCCTGCCGCAGATAAAATACTGCAGGCAAGGGCAGTAGCGACAGTGAAATAAACGTTACTGCTGCTGGCTAAAGCGCGCCTCGGAGCAATCTGCAGGAGCAAATAGCCGATTTAAAAAGTGACTGTCACTTGCATGAGGTGTGTGGGTTTTTTTTCTTGTTTTCTTTTTACCTTTTTTCTTATATTCTCATCCATGCCTGAGTGTCGGGGTTAATAATCACTTTTCTGATATGAATAAAGAGGATTGGTCATAATTTCTTTGCCCTCTCAATTGGAATGAAATTAACATACTAAAGCCGTACGGTCATCTGTAGCAGCTATATATCCACACTTATATATGGATCGTAAAAGCAGATGCGGGCAGATTTAATGGTGGGGCTCAGGATGTTTTGATTCTAATCACTTCAGAGTATACAAACGTCATTATTATTCTTTCTGCGGGAAAGGTGCTGCTTTGTAACAAAAGCAAATAGCTTGCAGAATAGTAAATGGAATTTCTTTGCTGTGCGGGGAATATTTGTGCTTATTTCTCATCACATAAGGCCACGTTTGATTTAACCTTAATGTAACTAGTGGTTTTCATTTCGACTTCAGCGTTTCTTTAAATGGTTTTTACGAAGTGGTTGCCTCTTTTAGTTATCAGCAACGTTTTTGAGGAAGAGTGGGGGGCAGCATAGAGTCCCTTGACGGTCACCTCGCCGCCAGAGCTACCTCTGAAGCAGCATTTTCACGTGTCACCTCCACGACGAAATCATGCGACCGCCAAAAGAGCCGCAGTAGCCGGGAGTCGCCCCGACCCCCGCGGCCGAGACCTTTTCCGCTTCCCACCTGGGCGCGGGGTCCCGCCGCCTGCAGTCCTGTCCCCCTCCCCCCCCCGCGGCAGTTTGGGGCGGAGCACCCAGGCACGGCGGTAGCGGCGGGGACCCTCTGCCTGGGACCCCCATCCGGGCCGTCAGGGCAGGCGGCGTCGCCTCTGCGCCGTCCTTTTGCCGGCCCCGTCTCTCCCCCAGCTGCAGCCCGGGAGGCAAGGCTGTGCGACGGCTCTGAGGTTAGGAAGGGGAGGAAATCCGCGCAGCCTTTTGCAAGGCAGATAACGAGTATTTCCAGGGGCTGACCTCCAGGGGAAAGTCCCAGACAGCGCACTTTCTGCGCCAATTTGGAGAAGTCCCCCTGCGCGCTGGGCTGCCGCCGCTTGTGGCTGCAGCCCCGGGCCGGGCGGCTGGAGCCGGGCGGCGGCCGCGGAGCCGGTTCCCCCCGTCCCTCTCTGAGAGCAGCCTGCGCCCGCACGGCCCCCGCTCGCCCCCACCGGGCAGCTCCCGCCGCCTCTGAGATCATCTGCCCTTCCCCGACCTGCTCCCAGCAGCGGCTTTTTTTCTTTTCCTTTTTTTTTCTCTTTCTCTGGCCAGGAACCTAGCAGTTAATCTGGGGGGAAAACACGGGGAGCTTATGGGGCTTCCTCTGCAGCTGGTCGGGCAGGCGATCGGGTGCAGCCAGGCTCCGGGGGCCGACGGCACCTCGTGGCGGCAGCCCTCCCTGCCTCCCTCCCCTCGATTCATTTCGCTAACATTAACCTCTGGGTGAAGGAACTGTTTGTGTGCCCTCTCTCGCTTCTCCGGGCTGCTTTTTCCCTGTTACTGATCCATGCCTTGTAAAACATTTATGGGGAACTGAGCACTACTTCTCTCTTCTCAGGAGCTTCCCTTGGAAAACTTTCCTATCTTCAGGCAAGAGGCTTTTCTTTGTTAACACGAATAATTGATAAAGGACCCCAGCGTGCCTTCAAACACCGTCTAAACGGGTGCCAGGAACTGTAGTCACTTACGGTCACGGGGTGCTTCTGGCTTTAAAAGCGCAATGCAGGAAACGACCAGGACCAAACTGGTTTAAAAAAACAGCTAGCTTTATGTGGTTACCTGAAACCATAAATGGGAAAATTTACAGGATCTTTTTTGAGCGTTCCAGTGGAGTCTGCAGAGCCTTTTCTTCCCCCGATCAGAGAACACCTGGCATTCTGGTGCTAACTGATGTCCCTGTGTTTTCTTGTCTCGAAAAACACAGAGAGAGAAAGTGCATTGTTCAAAAGAGAGAGAAAAGCTGTAAACCTCTTAAAACTCTGAATCGTAAGATTACGCCGGCACCACGCGGCTATGAACTGATTTCAAGGGCTGCATTAGAGAGTCTGTTTTCTTTAAAGGTTCCCTGGCTAAACTATTAATTGCCAGGGTTTCATGAAAGATTTGCAGACTTTACAACCATTTATGATCCGTGCAATAAAAACGCGCAGATATGAGCAGACTAGTTCAAGGTGTAATGCAGAGATGTATTAGGTGCCCTTGGCAACTATCTGTGGGTGCTGTTTGTATTCTCCGAACACGCCCTTCGCTGCAATGAACATTTCTGCAAACCGCGGGTTGGGTTGTTCATTTCCAGAGCTCTGAAGGCTCACACAAAAGAGCTATGGATTTCAGGCAGGGGAATCAAATGATTGGAAACTCATTCTAGTCCCCCGAAGAGTTCAAATGCAACTGAGATAATTACCCTTGACGAAAAGTAAACTTCGAGGGAAAATATATGCCTTTCCCCCTTGTAAATTAAAAGCCCGCGAGAGAGCAGATTTGAGTATTCAGGGCTCTAATGCTCTCCTGACCCCCATCAAGGCGGAGATTACATTATCGTCCTGCACAACAGAAGGCGAGGAGGAACCCCTCGAGTCTGAAGAAAAGCACCTCAAAGGATATTGACAATCCTCCAATGATACTGTATTTAAGAGCCTCACAAGCGAGCACCCTAGGCATTTTAAAGATTATCCTCCTAAAGATCTTTGAAGATTATGCTAATGACTGCAGATTACAAGAGTTTATTGCGAGAGCGGAGAAACAAAAACAGCCTCGTGGCGGTTTCCCATGGTAATTTTCTGTCTCGCTTTTAAGATGCCCGGCAGCCCCCTCCCCTCCCCCGTCATTCCCCTCATTAGCAGCGGAGGGAAGAAGGGGCTCCTGCTGCCCCGGTCTCGCTCGCTTTATACCGCGGCGAGGAGGCAGCTAGTGAGCTGCGCTGCGCGAGGGCGCTGGATGCGCGCCCGCGGGAGCGCAGCGCCGCAGGTAGCGCGGCCGGGCCGGGCGGGTGGCGGCGGCGCCGTGCGAGACCCGGCCGCGCCACCTAGCGGCACCGCACCGCGCCGCACCGCGCAGCCCCGGCCGCGCTGCCCGGCCCGGGCTCGGCCCCGCGGCGGCGCTCGGAGGGAGGCTGCGGCGCGCCGGGACCCCGCGGGATAGCGGCAGCCAGCAGCTCGAGCTGCGGGGAAGGACCGCGCCGCCCGTCAGCAGCGCTTTTAGACGAGAAAAGTGAGCAAAAGAAGCCTGTTCCCGTGTCACAATGTTGCATCCCAGCTGCTGCGGGGAAAAAGGAAACAACCAACTACCAAAAGATATGCCCCCCCCTACATGCTTCATTCATCTCTCCGCCACCCCCCACCCCCCATCTTGACCCTTTCACCCTGCATTTATTCATCACGTAGATAGATTGCTAAACAGAGCATAAGAGCCAGGGTGTCAGTCCTGTTTGTTCCACCTGACCCATGTCAGTGATCCTATCAATTTCTTCCCCAGCCAGAAAAAGCACGTCCTCTAATCATGCAAATAAAGGGGGGGGGGGGGACATTATCATCTAGGACACTGCCATTGACATAATGGCAGTGAATGTGTGGATGTACAAATCACGCTCACCGTGGGGTTTTTTTTTATTTCTTTTTTTTTTTTAACTAGCAGGAATGAGAACTCAGGAGCACAAATGTAGTTACTGTTAGAATGAGAATGAATACAGTGAAAACTATTCCCCCAAAGAAGAAAGTAACCGTGTTTTGAGAGATATTATTTTGTTCTTGTTGCTTAATCCAGGGTGTGTCCATGCAAATCATGATTAATTGCTTTTCCTCCCAAAATATAGTCAACAGATGAACAAAACATGAACAAAAGATGCGATGAAAAATATTTCATAGTTATTTCAAGCACTTCAATGTACTACATCTAAAAACATTGTCCATGCCCAAATAGCTTTCTAAGGATTAGCTGCATGGTCTGAACTTGAGAAGTTCTATCACTATTTGGTGCCTTTGATCTCATTTTGAATACTTCATGCTTATCCATAAAATAAATGACCAAAAAGGTGTATATGAATGACTTACTTAGTTTCAACATGGGTAAAGCAGTCAGTCTATATGCCCTGTCCAACGTGGGCTACTCTGAAATGATTCTTACTCAAGTGTTCTCCTTCTCAACTCAAGAAGTTCACCTTCTATGTCTGAATAGGTAGTGGTAGCCGTAGACTGTCTACCAGGTAATACAGGTCTTGGGAAATATCTTAGAAACTCTAACAGCAGAGAAATGGAGGACATTGCTGCTGAAAGAGATTGCAACAGTGCCAATGGTAAAAACACAGCTAAGCCAAAACAAGTGAGAATATAGATTAAAAGGATGAGTGATTCTCAGTGATTCAATTGGAGATGATTCAATTCAAAAGGTAGATGTGGCATAAGAAAATTTTCTTTAGCTAATGAGTGAGCATAAATCACACTCTACGTATATGGATCCACAGAGTGTATGTGTAGATACTACCATTGTAGACATGATAAAAGAAAATGATCTTTTGTTGCGAATTGGGAATAATTCAATCTCAGTGAAATCAGCTGATGGAAGCTTCTACAATGCTTTTAGTTGGCACAGGAAAAAAAATAGCCTCCCATCAGTCTAATAAAAAGTTTAAACAAATTCCCTTTTGAGAAGTTAGAAATGATGGTTAAAGCTAATTGGTCTGTCTGGGCCATTTTTGCTCTTGTGTAGATGCAGAGAAGATGAATCAGTTCAACTTTGCCTAAATCTTAAACTTGACCAGCTATTTTTATAGCAACCCAGAATGCATTGTGCCAGGCATTGGATTTACAGAATAAGCTTTGGAGCCTATTTTGGAGGATAAATTACTCAAAAGAATGCTTTTCAACTCATTCCATTTGTCGATCTTCACCTTCCCCCCACCAGTGGAAGTACAGACTCATAAATAAAAGCAATACTCTTGCTTTGCTTTTTTTTACTTTTCACAGTTACCCCTCAAGGACCCCTTAACCCACACATACCCCAAGGATTCACAGATCACCAGCTGAAAACTGCTGGTTTAGGAAAACATAAACTGATTCTTCATGACTACTGTGGTTTCAGTGAGCTGGTTGCACTGAAACCGCTTCAACACAGTCTGCTCAAAAACACATGGTTCAGTTCTCCAGTGCAGACCAAGGCCTGACTGTCAACAGCAGCAGCTGAGTCTGGTGGCAAATGTTTATCAACAGTAAGCAGGGGGCTGAGTCAAAGGAGTGCTGAAAAATAGTGACACTCTTTCCTTTTTCCAAACAGTTCTCCCTAAACTTTCCACTCCCCCCACATCAGCTGAAAGCTGCCAGTTCCTGACATCTACCAGCAACCACCCCTGGTATAACCATGTTAAAATGATCTAATTGAAATTTTAAAATGTTAGCTTGTTTGCTCTTTAATGAGATGATTTTAATAGAATTGAATATGCATGCAGTTCTGATAGCAGATTTGAGGGTGGATATAATCTTCAAAATGTAAATTAAAGGGGACAGGCAGCTTGCAGCTGAAGAGGAGTATCTCTACACTGGGGCAACTGCAGTGTTTAAAAATTTGGAGCCATGACTTCAACAATCTGGGAGGGGAAGAATCTCTCTTTATCTATGATTTCTCATGTCACGAGATCCAAAAGGACTAACTCATTCTATGTGTATCTTGCATGTGCTCATATAATTACCAAATAAAGTTGTTTGGAACCCAGCTGCATCTCTGAGATTTTTGTACATTCCTAATGCTCTATATGGAGCACAACAAGATTCAGAAGATGTGTTCAATTTCCATTATGCTCATATTTGTTTTAACAATATAAACCAATTTTAATTTCTAAGCTAATACACACATGGAGAAGAATGGCTTTTTAGCAAGCTTGTTTTCAGCATTGACATTTAACATAGGTATAGATCCAAAACTCAGTGTTTACATTCCCAGTAAGAACCTTGTTAAAGAATACAGTCTACCTTAACTCTAGCCTAAAGCCAAATTACAGCATAGATATGCTTATATTATTGATGATGAACCATAGGTTGTCATTTATTTAAACGTTTTACATTAAAAGCTTACTAAAAAAAAGTGTGAAATTAAACATCACTTAAGTTTGCTGAGAGAAGGCTATATTTACCTATTAAATCATGAGTAAAGGACAGTCACCAAAAAAAGGAAATATGTCAAGGTCACCGTAAAGAATAACCACACTACACAATTCATATCGCACTATATAAATTGACACTTGTTAGCTTGCAGTGTATTTTTCTTATACTGATTTGTAGAAACAAGTATTTTCTTTCAAGGGATGGGAAAGATTGATACCTATTT
This sequence comes from Dromaius novaehollandiae, assembly GCF_036370855.1. Classification (NCBI taxonomy): domain Eukaryota; kingdom Metazoa; phylum Chordata; class Aves; order Casuariiformes; family Dromaiidae; genus Dromaius; species Dromaius novaehollandiae. Next base: position 127,162,472 of record NC_088099.1, read on the forward strand.
TTTGCCAGCCTGACAGTAGGATATTTTAGTAAAGTACTCCAATTGTTTTTTTCTTGAAAAGTTTGTATATGTAGTTTGACGTCATGCTAGCACAACCAGTTCATGGTAAACGAATTTTGAGAGTGTCCACATTTTCATGAGAAAAAGAAAAAGAAAGACCATATGAGTTAGGATGGTGTGTTGGTCATGAGAAATGGAGATGCATCAAACTTATTATTAAAAAAATACTTTAGGAGTTCATTGGTTTACCACTATAATACAAAAGAGGCAAAACAAAAGAGGGAAAGAGTACCTTGAAAGGAAACTCTCTCATCAATGTGGGATATATTGGATCCTCCAAGAAGGATGCCCTTGGAGAGCTGCTGCTTCTCTGTTTTATGTGCTATTATCATCATGGAACAGCTGATTTGACTTTAAGGGGTGATCAATATTTATACATTTGTATTTTCTGGTTTTGGAGCCTCTTGTGACAGAGCTTATGGGTTGCTGTTGAGGAACGCTTTGGGACACAGTTCAGCTTTTTATGTGGAATATGCACTTAAAATGGTAAAGACATGGGAGGCTCAAAGGTGGAAGTGTGGCTTAGTGGTTATGACAGTAGCTCTGAGATTACATAGCTGAGGCATCTACTTTCTCAACAGACTTACTGTGTCGCTTAGGCTCTCTGTGTTCCAGTTCCTAATTCATACGGCTGGTATAGTGTTACCTTCCTAGTGTTGGGAGAAATATAAGTACCTAGGAGAGATATAGGTACATACAGCAAAGAAAACAGGCTCCATGCTGCCCAGAAACAAAGCCGTACGCTCCACAGGTCTAGCATGGGAATTGAGACAAGTATATAGAACGTGCAGGTGAGTAGACCTAAGATATATTTTTCAAGTGCTTAATGTGAAACATGCACTGGGGCCTTCTTTTCCAGGTTCTGTTTGTGTTGCATCCGAGCATCAGTGTGTATCGGATTCATCTTCTATTATCTTGTTTGAGCCCCAGGGCTGGAAATGTGTACTATGAAGTGGAGTTCATACCTGCTTGCCTACTGGGGGATCACTTCCTAGTACCCTGCATCATACAGTGCTATACAAAACAGGGAAGGGGTTCAGAAGCATGTGATTTTTAAACCTTTCCTATGGCTGAAGCAAATTTCAGATGTAGTTCAGCAGAACCTGCATGCACTGAGACTTCTTGAGAAGTACAGCTTTCAGAAAGTCTGATGTCCTGGCTTATGAATGAACAAAAGAGACCAAACTGAGTTACCAGTCTGGTTTGGTTGGCAGAAGATGGGAAGAACAGTTATTTACACAAATTAGTAGGAGTCATAGTCAGAGTGCAAAAAGGTAAAATTACACCAATTCCCTTACATTCATGCTTCATCTACTACTGAAGATACTCATTTTTTGACACTTGGATATACGTAAACCAAACTAAATTTATGTGGTCTTCTTGTGGGCCTTAACTACAGCAATTATGACAGTCACAGAGGCAGAACATTTCTATAAGCTACTGGAAAAGTTGACCAGTTCAGTAAATGAATCCCTTTTCCCTGCTTTCATTCAAACCCCCTTAATGACAGCCTTAAAGCTTCAGGGAAAGAAATTTTAAAGAAATAAAATATATATTTTTCTTAGTTTCATTCCTTTATATGCAACAGTTTTAATAATTCAACTCCGCACCTTCTACAGTAGTCCTGTGACTATAGTCCATGATAGAGTGTGTATAAAGTAAACTCTATTTTATTTCTCTGTAAATGTCAGGAGATTATAAATCAATAATAGAGTGGTAACTGTGCAATTAACTTATTTCACCCCTGTACCTTCACATTAGCATCACTGAGAATAGTATTACCCTTTCAGTGACCTCAGTAAAAGCAATAACATCCTTTTCTGCTAAAGTTATTTTTTTAAGTGAACTTAATGCTCCTGAAAGGTGATAGATTGACAGTCCTGGAAAGTGAAGTTCTCTCTTTGGTCATTTACTAGGTACTGTATAGATAGTAAGTAATTCCACAAATTATCCAGTGATCCAAGCCTGTCCCAGAAGCATAACAATGAAGTCTGGTAACTCTTCTTTTACCAATTTTATTCAGGCATCACAACTTAGAAGTCAGTCATCTGGGTGGTTTTCTGATATAGTTATTATCAATTAGCAAGCTGAGCTGGAATTCCAATTTATTTTATATAAGCTACCACACATTACTATAATCAATATTGATAGAAGTTAGATGTCAGCCACAGACCAGCAAGTGTAGGGCTGTGTACCCTGTTACCAGTCCCCTAAACAATTTCATTTGCAGAATGGCATCTAATATCCATTCAAAAGGTATCGGGAAATCCTTGAAACAACTAAGGAAGTTAAATTCAATGTAATAAGCTGCTCTTAAACTGGTAGTAAGATTTTGAAAGCTTTACAATTACTGTGGAAAATGGAGATAATTCACTAAATGAGAAAGTAGAACAGAATTTCATAAACTAAATAATTTCATTACTATTGAAAGTATGTTTTCGCGTCTGAATTTTACACCATAGTCAGTCTGGGCCTTGTTACTGAAAGGTTTTGGTTCAGTTGTCTCCTTTTGTGGAGCTGAACAAAAAAAAGAAATATCTTTATGCCTCTGTCTCTCATCTGTAAGGAAAATTTGCTAAAACTTCCCTATCTTGGGGTTGTACAGTGCACAGACAAATACAGAGAGATTATGAAGTGTTCTGATATAGTAGCAATAAGAGAGTTAGATATGAATTTGAAGTAAGACTATGCCAGAATCCATCCTTTAATTGTTAGAGGGCTTTTCCTTCCTCAGTTCTGGCTGCAGGGGAATGTTAGAAGAGCAATTACTTAAAATAACACCTGTCTCTGCAATGATTGATCTCTTTATATGTGTACTTCTGTAATTCTGTGTGTGCATGGAACCATTCTCCTTGAAGTCCAGAGGAAGAGAATGTGAGAACCACAGCTGCATCTACAGTAGTGATCCAGTGTGCTGGAGGTGTTCTTGTTTGGACGAGAACTTGCCTTGCCTCTATACTAGAATTCAGGTGGTACACACTCTAGTGCAGCAATGACACGCTCAAAGTAGTTTCTTTCCCAGTGGAGGCATCACATTAGGCCATCATCCTCAGTGCCCCACTAGCAGTGTGGACACAAGGATCTCCAGGAATTCGCATTTGATGGATGCATGGAATTATGTTAGCAGCATCAAAGCAATTTGGGATTCTGGTACAGAAATCTTCGTTGCATTGCCTATTAGGTGTAGATGCATGGATCTCATGTGGGACTGGCAATTGACTTCTGGTAAGTATATGAGGTGGACATATGGCCCTAGAATCATTGCAACCTGTCCACATCAAACCTTTCCAGTAATCAATGAGGTAGGTACATCCAGCAAAGGGCTTTTCCTCTTCTTTCAGTATTGAGTAAAGAGTTTTGCCACAAACATTGTCCTCTGCTTTTACTGGGAAGGTGAGGATTCTGTGTCTCATTTCAATCTTTTCTAAAAAGGAGGCAAAACTGCTACAGTTTTTAACAGACACAAGCTTAGGCCCTTGAACTATATCCATACTAACGGACCTGGGTAAGACTCAGGAGTCAACAGTCCTGCCTCTACTCTCCTCTGTTCCTGTCTTTTTATGGGAAGGAAAACTTCAGAGTTTAGGCTAGAGAAGAATTAGAGTGCTTTCTATGCTTTCTACACCATCCCCTATCTAGACACCAAAGTGACAAGAGCTACAGGTTGTGCTGGATATATTAGACATAGTCAGAAGTGCTTGTAGCCTTCTCATCATATTCATCTAAGTCCTACCATTTTTTTAACAGCATGCTGTTATTTGCAGTTCTCCTAGGACTGAATCTGGTCTTTCGAAATGTGATAGGCGATAAATATTTGGCTGATAGGATGATGAGATTTTTCAAACTATTTCAGAGACTTAGCCACATTTTTCACTAAATCTATTGGAAGATGTATGTATAACCCCTGAGATGTTTTTTAAAAGATTTCTACTTTGCCTTAGTGCAACACCCACTCTTCTGGGGTAAATCCAGTTATCTAGATTCCTTAATGTTGTTGTGCCACATTACACTAACATATTTTTCCTGCGGAATGCCTATCTGAGTTTCCCTCAAGATATTTGCATATGTGGCATTTCTTCTTTTACTTAAATCCAGCTACTTCTCAGCGTGCCATCTCATTAACTGTATACTGGAAAAAAGAAAAGGAGAGCACTGTGACTTGTGTGTATGCAGTACTTAGTGAGAACCTAGGGAATTATTTAATGAGCTAAATCACCTCAGATATTTCTTCAACATTCTTGAATAGTCCTCGAGATCCCACATGCCTGTAGAGACTGCTAAAGGGCTCAGGTGAACCCTCATTAGCTGTAATGTCATTTAATTTCTTCCATCTTTATGCTGGAAGTACCTTCAAATAAAGCTTGATGGCATAATTATCTGTTGCCATAATTAACAAACAAGGCAAAAGTAGGACAAGAAAGAACCAAAATATATGAGTACAGAATAGATTCCTGTCAGTGGCACACTTCACTATGTTTATGAATGACAGCAAGCTAGTGAACTCAGCTGTCATTGGGAACACCCCAGTCAGGATAAGGGTAGTGCTAATTAAAACTCATTATGCACAAAAGGGCCATTTCTAATGAGTATATACTGATGAGATGTTTAGCTGTGCCTCTTGTGCCTTCAGATGTATTAAGAGTTGCTTTCATGGCAGATTTCCCTTTCCAGGAAGAGTTGTTGATTTGCCTGAAAAATTTTGGTCATTACCTTTGCATCTGCATGGAAGCCAGTAGTGACAGGTAGAACATACTGAAATAGCAAATGTGTACTAAAAATATTGTCTATCTGCAAAAAGAATTCAGCCTGAATTTTTGGGTGCCCTTGTCAAGAAGTATCCTGATGACAGGGGAATGAGTTCTCCCTTCTTTTCAGCTCATCATGGGTCCTGGGCTAGATGACCTCTGTAGACCCCTTCCAACCTAAATTCTTCCATGAGTCCATGATCATTTCTACAACTGAAGAGTGAAGAGTAACTAATATTAGCACAAATGAATCAAAGTCATAAGAAATGTACTGATGCCAAAGTCAATGGCAAAATTCCTCTTGCCTTCAAAGGAAACAAAACTATTTTTGTGTGTGGTAGAATATGAATTGATTGCATTGAATACGTTTATAGAATGTACAGGCAAACGTTATAATACAATCATAACAATTATTTATCATAATTCCACCCTGAAATGTGCTGACAGGCATAAGCACTCTCTGACTTACAGATCTTCTGCAAATACTTGCTCTGGTTCAACTCTAAGTAATACTGAACCTGAAAATCTGTCTTTATCTCGTAGACTATGAGTTTAAACCTGTCCTCAAAGCAAGACTTGAGGCTTACAGCATGTTGTCAGGACCCCGCATGTCAGGGTACGCCTGGCAACTGTGTGTGGCAGAGAGCTGCCGAGCTGCTCAGGACAACACCCTTTCAGAGCAGTGTGGATGTAGCTGTTGACCTCAGAGCGCCTTTCCATGTGAAGAGGCAGAAAATCTTTATTTGACCTCAAATAACAATTTGGAGTATTAGCATAACAAGTGGCGTTATTTACATAACCAAATGGAGTTAGATACTCAACTGCCATTTGACAGCTGAAATTCAGTGTTTTTACTTAACCCCTGAGAGTGCCTTTGAAAATCCCTGCTGTATGCAACAGTATCTCTGCTTCATATTGATGTGCATTGTGAAAGTCTAGACAGAAAGATATCATTAATAGGAATAACTGAAGCTACAAGATAAGCCAGTTTAATATGGTTTTCGATGTTACAGCCAGAATTTCAGATCCCATATTTGCAGAAATAGCGTGCGTGATGAAAGTATTTTCACCGTTAAAGGAGACCTATGAACTCATTAAGAAATGAGGAATGATAATCTGAAGATCACTTGCATTTCTCGCAGTAAACACTAGATGGCCATGTGGGCTTTTTCTTCTTCTTACTATGTTTTAAACTTAATTATGAAAAAAAAAGCTTGTAGTGTTCTTGATGACCATAAATAATATCAGGCGATGTAATTTTTTCACAAATTTAGCACGTTATATTGATTTCATCAGAGCCAGAATTACATATTTGTTTATTGTACCTGATAACTGCATACTGTGTCCTACATGAGATGTAGTAAAAAACAATTTAAAAAATCTTTTCATGAGGAAAAGAAAAATGTCTGACAATACTTCAAAGTAACCTTTCAAGGTACTTTCTGGTGTTGTAGCATAGCTTATTTTGATGAAGTAAGATTGCTTCACAGTATGTATGAATGTTCATATATTGTTAATCTCTGTCTTAAGATGCATTTTATAGCTATCATTCTGTAGGAAGATCTGAATACTGTGGATGTGTTGCAGTCCCAAAGCATGGATATCTTTGATAACAAAAGTTATAATAAACAAAAGAGCTCAGCATCCTCACACATGTTGCTCTATCCTTTCTTGAATGAATACTTTTTTTCAGCATCTATACATTATTAAGCTTTATTTAAAATCTTGAATTATCAAAAAATAATTTAATGGAAGATATTATTCTCCCTTCATTTCTGTAGAAGTGTTAAAGCCTTCTTTCCTCAAAAAATCAATATTGTTCCAAAATTCCTAGTAACAAAATGGAATATTAGTCCTTGTGTTCTCAGCTTTTTAACTTTGACTTTCCTTTGACTTCCACAGGTTAAAAAGAACACTTCTTATGGAGTCTTTTTCTTTCTATGTTCTCAAGAGCTCTCTTAGAAAGGATAGAAATTTCCATCATCTGTTTTTGGTTCATTCTAGAGTAAGAGGGAATCTGTGGAAGTGGTAGGCCTATTGCCTCCAAACTCCTAGCACTTAAATGCAGAAATAATCAAGCATGCCTTATCATAAATTCCTAAAATCATGAATACCTGATATCTTATAAAACAGCATGTATCTAGGTAATTATTGTTCAATGTGCTCTTTCTGCCTTACAAATGGCATTCAAAAAAGCACCAATATTCTATGTATTCACAGAAAAGCTACACCAGACTTTGGGAGGGCTTGATGGATTTCTTTATGTTCCCTACATCACGGTACATTCCAGAGTTGTTTAATAATGTGGATGTTGGTCTGAAGTTCTCTTCAAAAAGTTATGTCCACTTATGCAGACGATGTGTACACTCTCTGTGAATTATTTGGCTGCAAATGAGTTTAGTCCTGTATTGCTGAGGTATGGTAAATCCTGGCACTACTCATGTGGGATTAAAAATGTATTTCTTATTGCATTTCTTAGGATACTACTGGCTACCTATACTAAATACCATCGAGATGTGAGATCGTTATGTACTGCCCAGAGATTTGAGACATATATTTAAAGCAGTTTTCTAGATTTTAGGCAGATGGCTCATTCTTCGTTTATGTTAGCCTCGAGTGGCAGATCTTTATTGACCATAAATTTCTGGCACTCCTATAGCACAGCTGCTTCACATTTAATATTTGGATGGCAGAATGTTCAATAGTATTGAAAGCCAAGAAATTGGATTTGAGTTTAATGCGCTGCTTATTACTCTCAAAGAGCTATTTATTTGAGGGGGGATCAACTATGTATGAAGATTGTTATAACAAACAGATGAGCAATCCGTTGCTGTAGATAGGACCAATCCTTGTTTTAAAATCCTGAGGGCGTATGTATTACTACCCCGAGTTGTTCCTATTACCTTCTAATATTTACTTGGGCTTTTGTCTTTTGCTTGGTGTTCTCAAAATGTTCTTGGTAACTGTCAGTTGCTTCCAGGCCGATTCTAAAGTACTTCAGCTAGAAGCTCTGACCTGGTCTGAATGCAGTGCTCACACTGCTCTGAGCAGGATGCAGGCTTAGATGGCCTCCTGAGGTCCATTCCAAACTGCATTATCCTATGATTTTGTGATTTAATTAGTGTTTCTGAACAAACCTCTTGAGCCATTTTATGACTTTCTACCAGCTACTACTTTTCTATAACTCCGTATAATTTTTCTACCTGTTCTGAGAGAAAGCAAAAGTCATGGTCATGGAACCTAAGGTCAGGTTTTAGTTGCCCAATTATGAAGTATTTATCTAAGGTTACATTTATGCTATGAAATAAAGAAGGGCTGGAGCTAAGCATTGCATCAGAACTGTCCATGCTATTTAATTCTTAGCTTACTCACCAGCACTGCATTAGCCTTTACCGACTAGGACTTTGTCTGTCAACTGACAGAAAAATGCTTAGATATTCTTGCACAGGTGGCCATTCCACAAAAGACGTTCCCAGAAAGTAGTACAGATGCAGCCATCCTGTTCTGGAGGGGAAGAGTATTTTTTCAATGCCCAGATGTGAGCTGGGCAATGTGATTTGCCTTCAGGGCTGAGCTGTCTCTGGCTCATTTTTTCTATTAGGCTCTGAGGATCATCATGAAGTGTCTGCTGATCTCAGCTCAGGCACGGAGATTGATTGCAAGTGCAAAGTGATTTGCATATATAAATTTGCATGGAGTGGTAGGTAAAATATCACTGATTGTGGATCTTGGGTGCGCCTATCTACCAAGATTTGATTACTGAGGTAAGCATGCATGATTTTCTACTGTTGGACACTTTGTTGAACAATGTGAGAGCTGGGTGGAGGTTAGGGATGTTTGATAATACAAGTAACATAAGCTTAACTGACACACGTCTCTGCCTGCAAATATTACATGTGGAACATAAGTAATGCAACTGTTTCTTAAATTTCTTTTGATAGCTGATTTCTGCAAAGGTGGACTATGCTAGAACCTTACCAGGACTATTATTACTAAATCAGACCTCCACTTTCTCTATCTGGACTCATGTTTCAAAAGCCTGTTTGATGTTATTTGAGGAGAAAGCTCTTTAACAACCTGTGATAAACACTGTACAGCAAAATACACTGGCTGCTAGATGGTAGAATTGACTGTTTGCTTCCAAGGCTATAACTTTTCCAACTTTATATTCTTAAGTAGTTTGCCAGAGATATGAGTATTTCTAAAGAAATTTGCCAAATCATTCCCTTTGGTCCAAAGTTCTTAAGGACCTTTGGAAAGGTACCATCAAGCCCAACAGCCTTCTGTAGTGTAATATCAGCAAGTTCTTATTTTATCTCTTGTACTGGAAAGGGTATTGAAAATATAAAGGATGTCTGACACTTTGACGTGTTTTAATAAGTTGTTTATAGACTTGACTTTGACAGGAATTATTTACTGGAACCTTCATGTTCCTGATGTTCATAGGATTTGGATTTACTTGCAGAAGCTTGCGAGTTTCTTGATTTGCAGAATCAATAGGTGGAAGGGTGTGCTGACTTTGCAAAGTCGATGACCTTTGCAAAATCTTTCTAGCACGTTTGCAAGCAAGTTTTGTTATGTTCAGGTTCCTATTTGGCTCAGATTGATTGAAGATCGCTTCTTTTTTGGGTGACCCACAGGAGGGAAATGATCTTCTGAAGTCTTGGGGATGCTGGTTTCTATTTCATTCTCTGAGAGATTAGGAAACCTAATGCAAGTCTTTTGAAGTGATAGAATTCAAAATGTGGGGTTTTGGGGGATGTCCTTATAATGTTCTCCACCTGACAGAAACGTCAGCTTTTGGTAGTGGCTATGGGGAAAATTGTAAGCAGATTGTAAGAACAGTCAGGGTGGGTCAAGGCAAAAGTCTATCTAGTCTGAGGGACTAGGAGTTGAATGAGGAAAGAATAGAAAACAGAGCATGTACAGAGCGACACATAACTTAAAGTAAGCAAGTAAAGCTTTAACACACTTTTCAGATGCCATCCTAAAATGTTATTTGTTTGGCATCAAAAAACAGGTATTGTTTTTTTGGGGAGGCCCATAAAAATACTTGTTCTTCAGCATGACTGATACTTTCATATTTTGTGTACAATAGTGGCTGTTCAAATCACTGGCATTGTAGTAGGATGATTTAATAAACTCACAAAGTTGCAGCCACTGATTCCACATGGAGCATTTTACAGATGCTTATCAAATAGAGGTCACAGATTAAAACTACAGTTGTATTGAATGCCATAAAAAGGATTACTTGAGCAGATTTCTTGAGCTTGCAGTTTACTTTTGTAATTACTCTATAATGTAGGGGGCACTTGGTGATAGTAGAATGTATATGTTCATCTTTAAGTGACAGGCTTCTTTCCAGGACTTGTTTTCTGAAATATCAGGAAATCCATATTTTGCATGACTACCGTGATTTCATAGTTGCACTTTTTTCACTTTTTTTAGTTTCTCACCATATGGTCCATAGTCAGATTAAGGATATATAGTCACAGATTTATTGTCCTAGTTGAGAGACTGAGAAAGTTCATTATTAACAATAATCTAGGGAATAACTATGTAGCTCAAAATCACTGGACACACAAGACGTCTTTAGGATATATCTAATAAATATCACCTCACTAATGATGGTGCCAGGTAAAAATTCAAGCTGACAGGAAAAAAAATGAGATATCACTAAGCAAACATTGTCTTCCATATAAAAAATACAAAGAGAAGTATTCCCTACTGCTATGTGTTGGCAGGGAAATAAACCCCTGGCTTCAGAAATCCATCCCAATTTGTTTTATATTCTTCTAGTGCAAGCTGATATAGTATAACATATGTACTTTCCCACTGCCTTATGTGTTTGTGTGTGGGATTTCACTTTTGCCATAGTACCATATAAAAAATAATTTTAAATGGTAAATCTTCTTCAGGAAATCAAATTTTATAAATTAAAAAAAATCATTTAGGAACTTGTCTGCCACAGTCTTGCCTGAACTGATTGTAACAGGTTTGAACGAGCCAGTGTGACAAAGCCATATTTGTGTGGTTACACAATCTCAGAGGGGCCAGCCAGAACTATCATATTCAGTGGAAAGTAAATATGTTGGTAAACTTCCTGTTGCTTAAAGCATGTCCAAACTTATATAAATTCACACAGTTCTTGAAATTCTGAATCATTTGAGGTATAATTTAACTTTGTTTTTCCAATTAGATATTCAGTCATTATCAAATGCAACCATCAAGGTAGTGCTGAGATTTTACGGTATTGTCAGCTTTTCTTTCCTAACTACTAGCTGTGTACCTTAAAATCATCGAAGAAAATGACCAACTTTTCCTTCTACGCTTCCCAAGTATCATCTGATAGGATATGTGTCATCACTGTCCCAGAGAAATACCCTGTTGGCAGAGCTGGTAGACTACTACCTGTTATTAACTGCAAGTTACTGACCAGTTACTGCTATCTATTGGCCACAACATGTTGTTATCTTTTGTACATCCAAAGACTATAAGATACCAGAAGCAATAATTTGCTTGTTTCTTCCATGTACTGAGTCTTATTTTTTCATATCAGTTTGGAAAACATCTGCCTACAGATTACATTTCATTGTTCAATATTTAGCATTGAAATAAGTCAGTTAATTTTGTGTTCTATTTTTTGTAGTGTTCAGCTTCAAAATATAGAAGATTATCATCTTTTATTTTTAGAGGTCATGAAATTTTTCAGTTATAGCCCTTTAATTGCTAGAAACTCTAGCTTTTCCCAAGAAAATGTAGCAACACTGCTTAGAAATGTCTGTGGCAAGCTAAGACTCAACAGACCGTAATCCTATAACAATATCAGCTCATACGCAGTCACTTCTAGTAGGAAGTATCTAGATGTAAAATAAAGAACAAAGTAGCACTGGCAAGGAATATTGCTCCTGCATTTAGCAGTTATTCAAATGCTTTCTCTAAATTTCCCATCTCCCCTTGCCTGCCTTAGATTAAAATAACCCTAGCTTTTGGAGCATGGCTTTTAATCCAAATCATTTTTCTGATTCATTTCACAGAACGGCCTCATGAACAATTCTCTGAGCATAATTGAAATGATGGACTCAGATGAAGGGTAGCAGAAGTAGCCAGAGGCAGGGAAAGGGGATGAAAGCTTTTTAAGAATCCACTTCTTGTAACAATGTATACTTGAGTGAAGGAACACACTTTGTTCAAGGATCTTATGAAATACAAACGTTATTATAGATTAAGCTGCTTGTAAAGCAAATAATGCTGTTTCAGACAAAGAGCTGGGACTAAGAAACATGAGCACTGCTGTACACCAACCATAGGTACCTCTGGTCTTGTAGCTCCTCTGTGACAAAACAGAATACACTGACACATACTTTCCTTCCCTGCCTCCAAGGACTCTGATATGTCAAAGCAGCTCTTTTATGTTCACACAGTCTCAGTGTCTCTGACAATATCGAGCTGCTATTTTTCTAGCAGGATCTCCTTAGAACATGCAAACTGTTTTCAGTGACAATTTCCACTGTAGCCATTGAGAGGGTTTCTATGCAGAATTCCTGTACAGTCCCTAAAACAGTTTACAGATAGCATAGGCAGTTTGGTATTTTGAAAGGTGCTATGACTGAAAAACTCATGGACTACTGACAGAGGGACTGGATAAACCCTGTGTTATGGACAGATCTCATCCACTCTATCAAGCCATGATGTCTTCTAGGAAGTAAGCCTTTCATAATACTTCCTTCTTGAACACCTTCCCCTAAGCTTTCCGGTTATGACCCTTATGACCTCTGTGGAAAAGGGAAAATGTGTTCACTATTTACACTAAGTGTGCCAGGCAGACTTCTCCTTCCTTCACTTTTTTCTACACCTTCTGATTCAGGCATTCTTCATTTGGGATCTCCACAGAGCTTCAGAACTTGTAGGAATATAGGATAAGTCATGTTGGAAAGGATATCAGGGGGTCTCTCGTCCAGCCTCTTGCTCAGAGCAGGGTCAGCTATGGGATCAGACCAGGTTGCTCAAGGTTTTGACCAGTCAGGTGCTGAGAAACTCCAAGGATGGAGACTGCACAGCCTTGCTGGTCTACCTGCTTCACTGCTTGACTGTCTGCATAATGGTTTTTTTTTCCCCCTATGCCCACTCTGAACCTCTCTTATTTCAACTTATGCCTATTGTCTCTCGTGCTCTGGCCTACCTCCCTGTAGATATTGAAAGGATGCTACTAGGTCCCCCCAAGGAAAAGAAGCTCTTTTCCTAGAGCATGTGCTCCAGCCCCCAACAATGCTATGTGCTTTTGTTGTCAAAGAAAATTATATAACAGAGAAGCTCTGTCATGGGGAAAATTGAACATTTTTTGGCCTGGCCTGAAGAGCTGAATGAAAAGAACATGCCAGTGAGTGAGCTCACCAGAAAGGAGAAAGCTGAAAGCCTGTGTACTTGAGGCAGCAGGAGCCCACAAGTTCTTCCCTGGGAAAGGAAGAGTTCTTTACAGGAAGTCATGGCTGGTTTGACTATTTCTGAAAATGTCACAATCCTCACAACATCAGGTTGACCGAAAGCAGGTGGGAAAAATCTTATCTTGCAATGTGTGATCCATGTGTATCTTAAAACCCCTCACTATTAAATTAATTTGCTTTGCTTTCATATCACTAACTGCCACATTTTTCTGGAATGCATCCTTGATGAGTAGTAGGATATGACTGCATTTCTGTTGCCTTGGGTCTTCATATCTTCTGAACTGCCTTTTTAGGCTAGTGTGCACTGTTTGAGTATTTGATACTGCCATACAGGAACCTAATTTTATATTTATGACCTCAACTGACCTGAGTTTTTCATGAGCTGCCTCTTTAGTCTTCCTAAAAAGGTTCCTCAATGCTGTCTCTCAACTCCTGGCAGCCACTAGTTTAAAGAAATCTTGTGCCAGAGTGTGGGCATAGACCATCATGTTTAATCATTACCAATGGACCTATGAAAGTCTATGAAAGTCATCTGGTCCTTTTTTGAAGCCATTTATACTCTTGGCCTCCACAGCATCCTGTGGTACTGAGTTACACGATCTAATTCTCTGCTTTACACAAACATTTCCTTTTGTTTGTACAGTAATATGCATGCCGCCTCCTCTTTGCCCTGTCATAATTCATCTTTATAGATCTCTATGAGAGCCTTCCTCAGCTGTCTTTTCCCAGCTGAAAAGTCCCAGTTTACGTAACTTCTGTTCAGCTGCTCCATACCACTCATTATCCCTGTTGCCTTTCTTTGTACTTTTTCTAGTTATGCTAGAACCTTTTCACTGTGGACACAGTATTTAAGATGTTAGTCCAACACAGAGAAAAATAGTGGCCTAAGAATATTTTTTGTTTTGTTTCAGTTCTTAAGGGTTGATGAAGAATTCAGTTACACACCTTTCCTGATCAGAGAGCCTTAAAACACTCATCAGCTGAGGCATGCTCAGATCTGTCTTTCCATTCAAGTAGTGTCTCAGGTTTATTCCTGTTCAAACTGCCTTAGTGACTAATTCTATTCTCTCTGCTTAAATGTAACCTTTTGTGCCTCTTCCAAAACTTACTTTTAGTTTGCTAAGCCAAACTGTTTAGGCATGATGGATGATTCTGTGGTTATTTTAAAGCTCTCCTTTAAATTTAGCATTTTGTTAACACTAAATTTAGTATTAAAATCAGATTTTTGCATTTAGTCTAGAAAATTGGTATGGCAAGTTTTTCATAGGATTTTAACTTTCAATTTCTTGTATGCTACCCAAAATGCTACCTAATCCATAAAGAGAGACTAGACAATTTTAACCTTTCATTCATTCAAAACTACCGTGGATGCACTATGGTTGTTTTAATTAATGGGCTTACTAACCCTTACCATGTGAAAAGACAGGTGTCATTGCTTTGGCCAAAAACTGAATGCAGGTTGTATCTCTTCTTCTTCTTTTTTTTTTTTTAGAAAGAGTAAGTTTAGTTTAATCTAGTATTTATTCTATTATGTCAACTATTTCATGTGATTATGTATTATTTTGGGAAGTTTGGCTACAATTTTCAAAGTTGATGACCTAGATTTAGATCTTCCTAGATTTGACCGGAAGACTTATAACTGCTTAGCACGATGTGTAGTTGGGAGCAGAGTTACTAAAAATATCCAGTGAAACAAAAGCTCCCATTCTTTCAAAGACTGAAAAAAAAGTCACCTAAATGGACATTTGACCTACTTGCACTTAACTAATAAAATTAAATGCAAATAAAAATGGAGTTAAAAATAAGAATATATTTATATATATATAAAGGAAAATAATGAAACATATTTTTAAAATTTCTAACACTATGAGGTTCAACAAAGAAACAACACCAGGAGCTAACCTCCAGCTCCACAGGATTTAAACAAGTCCTCAAGACATTAAGAAAGATTACTCAGTGTTACAGTTTCTGGTTTATTTTTTCATAGTGTAGCTGACCTATAGGGAATTCCCAGGGGATGAAATAGATTCTGCTGCACTTGTTGTTTCTTTTATATTTAGGAAAAGAAGCATCATAAAATGCCATAACTCTGGCCTCAGATTGCTCAGAAGTTTGCTGCTCTAATTAAAAAGTGAATGTTCCCAATGTTTTGCCAAATAAAGCTCTTTTATAACAAACAACCTTTTGATGGGGAAACCACACTGTTTGGACACCAAAAAGTAATTTTAAGGCTTATCTTGAGCCTTTGCCATGGTAAACACAGGCTAGAGCTTCTTGCCTTTCCTCTCTCTTTACTAAGGAATCAAAACAGATGTATTTCAGTGACTGGCTTGTACAAATACTCTACTGTAAATGTAACTACAGTTTGGAGTGACAAATTCTCTTCTAATGACATTTTTAGAAGGATTACACACACTCTTACATTAGGGCAATGGTTCTATAGGGTAAGGTTGAGACACTTTTCTATTATCAACATAAATTTTCACTGCTTTTGTTTAGCTGCCACAGAAAAGCTCCTTTTGGCCTGACATTTTCAATTGTACTCCTGTTCTTTTTTTTTTTTTTTTTTTTTTTTTGAGTTTGAGTTTGAGTTTGAGTTTGAGTTTGAGTTTGAGTTTATTCAGACAAGCAACATTTGAATGGAGGAGCTCAGAAAACTGAATAACTATAACGTCTTTTGAAATATAGGTGTTGTTAGATATGCATTCAGTCCCATTCTTACTAGCATTAATTCAACACTCTCCTCTGCCCCTTGCAAGTAAATGCAGTGTCCATAAATAGAACTGTCTTTACTAGAGTACCGAAGGCAGAGGCAACACACTAAATGAGAGAGAAGCCATAGCACCCTAATCTGCAAACCTTGGTGAGGTATACCTGTAGATAGACTATAGAGACTCATAATGAATAGCTGCATAAATAAACATAACTCTTCAGTAAATATACCAGTATTAAAGGGACCTTTGTAACATTTTAATATAGAAATATAGAAATATAGAAATATAGAAATCACAAGTAAAACTATATCTGTAGTAATGTGGCCACTTTTCATGGAATAAAGACTAGATTCAGCCCTCAACAGCAACAAGAAATTAGGGTTTTCCTCCACAGCCATTCAAATATTTTGGTCCTTTCTATCACCTTTGAGGTACCTGTCAAGGGGTGGTCCATCAAGTCTAATTTCATGTGAGTTAAGGTGTAATGGCTCAGCTTCTCTCTTGAATGTTTTCGGATGGTATCCTTGGTTTCCTTCGTTTCAGTGAGTTCAATCCTGAATACTAGACCCTGTCAGTAAATTAGCAAAATAGAAAGTCATCTTGACAAGATGCTGAGGGTCTCCTTGTGGTCACTAGAAACTCAGAACTGACACCACATTGCAAGAGACGCTCAGCACCTTGCAGAATTCCCTCTTGAGTCAAAAAAGTTGAAGTGCAGCTCAGCTGCTAAAAAAATATTACCAATATTAGTTAAGTAACCCCAAACTTGGAGATTGCTGGCAAATCAAAACTTTATCATTTTTTGAGGGATTTTGTTTTGTTTTGTTTTGCTTTTTTGGTAAAGGAGGATGTGCATGGTTCCTGCAAGCATGTAATATTATTCCAAGAAACTAAAAAGTGAAGGCAACAGCAGAAGTGATGCCAATTTGCCAGCCTTCTAGATACATCAGGAAAAGAGAAGAGGTCGAGGTAGCAAATATTTTAATATCCAGGCATTTTTGTATGCTATTGTATTTCGCAGGGTATATTAAACATTAAACTTCTGATGTCTTATTATCATGACAAGACAAGAATTGAAAACAGCACAGAACTGCAAGTAATCCATTTTTATCACAAGTTTGCAGTGTGAATGAGGAATAGCAAACATAAGCCGTTCTCATTACTGTGTTCTCCTTGTCCTCCATAGATGTCACACCCAGGGCAATCTGCTCTTTTTTTTTTTCTTTTTTTTTTTTTAAGAATCATATTTCACATTACTAGATGTTCTTGAGCAGACCAGTTATCTGTGCCAGCCACTTCCAAAAACAAATGTAAATTATCCTTACCTAGACAGTTCAAGAAATGCATGTCAACTATGAATAATAGTTATGAGTATTTATGAAACATCTAAATACTTTAAAAAAATAAAGCCATTCTGTAAATTTGAGTTATTCAAATTATATTTTGATGTGTATGCAAATAAGTGTACAGTTAGCCTGTTATAACGCAGGTTTTTTTAATGAATTGCAGGATGTACATATGAGCCATAATGAGAGCTTGGGAACAGCATTACCTAAATCAAATTTGCTGACACATCAGCGTAAGGTCAAGTAAGTATTTGAAGAAAAGAGCTCTAGTAACCCTAGGTCAGAGACTTAAAGATTTTTCTTCAGCTTTGCACCACTGCATATTCATGCAAATGTATAGTGAAAAAGCTAACCCTTTTTAATAATACTTCACAAGGCTCTAAGTGCTGGTGATACCATTGGCTAAAACCATTCAGAGAAACATTATAAATTAATACATGTTTCTTAGACTATGAACCTGGTGTCCCTTACAGAAAAGTCATTTTGAAGATTTTAGCAAGACAAAGAACTCTATAAACTGTTAGGCATTCCTTGTGATTGCATTTCTCCACTGGCAGTATGAAACACATCACTTCTTTATAAGATTATTCATATAGCTCAATTCATTTATCAGTAACTTTCTCATTTCCTTTAACTGTGGTTGCTGTTTGTTTGAGTTTGTGTTATTTCTGTAATGATAGGATACTGGTCCTACAGATGACTATTCTGTACAGTGGCAATGTTTTGGCAGAAATTAGTTTTCTTCTGGATTATGAGATCTTTAACTTCAGAAACCAGAACATGGAAATGTAGTTTTCCCTGATTTCCTGTGTGTTTTACCTAACAAGTCTCTTGGTAAAGTCCTGAAAGTTCTGCTTAGGAAAACATTAAGGAATCTAGGTCAAAAGTCGTAAAAAGCATATGGAATTTTCCATAAACAATACCACAGAGGTTTGTAGTTCAATTTAGCAGTTGAAAAGTGAGCTCTGAGGTACAGATTGCAATTATACAGATATACTGCATTTTAAAATACCAATTTCACAACTCATAATTATGTTGAAAATATGCTGAGCTGGCTAAAGTCTAAAAATATGACAATAATAAAAGTTTACGATTTGGGATTAGGAATGATTCCAGAGTATGACAGTGAACAGAAATAATAGATCTTTATGTCTTACTATGGACCCATTTACAACACAAAGTTTTTTGATCCTAATGTCACATGACGCAACAAGTTTATTTTGATTTATCTGGAATACACAGAGTATATATTTATCATTCATAATTCTTATAAATATGGCATTTTTGGGCAGCTTTGAATATCAGCTTCATAGTTTTCTTTTTTTTAGAAGCTCCAGGTGAGGTTAAATTCTCACTCTGCTTGGCACTCCACAGACACATAGAAAGACAGACTCCCTTCTTCAAAGAGCTTGCATTTTAAATGGTAGAGATAGAGGAAGGAGGAAAAAAGATCTATCATTTTACAGAAGGGGAAAGTATGAGAGAAGTCTGTGATAGTGGTAACTTTCATTTGATTCATGATCATTCATTTGATGCTCATGAGACACATTCTAACAACAAAGAAACATATTCCCATTTTAAAACTGTGATTTATAAAGACCGCTTTAAATTAATAATGTTGTTTATTAGCTCATGTAATATTAAAGCTAATAATATGAGGAACCTGAGATTTTCCATGCATTTATGAAGATATACAAATATCTGAGAAACAATTCATAGTGTATGCAAAATTGTGGTCAAGGTTTGGTATAGTTAAATTTCTAAATAAACTCTGCCTTATCTTTCTTTTTATTTTCATCTCTGTATTTGTCTTTTCATTTTGGGCAAACCACTTTCCTATTAATCATTTTCACCATATCACATGTCCACTTTCTCTTCTCTGAGTCCCTGAGGCAGTCTACTGGCTCCCTGTCTTTGTACACAGAATTGAAGCCCTCACAGTCATGCTTTCATCCCTCCTTTCTATCATTACCCTTTTTTATGATTTGTTGTTGTTGTCTACCCCTTAGCTCTCTCATTTTATCCTTGGCTTGTGCTGCTTCCTACTAATCAGAGGTAATTTTTCCTTTTAGGAATCATTTAATCTCCTACAACTTCATGAAGTCTCTTCTTAAAAGTCCTGTTTGTCAGTTTTTATCCTATCACTAAGCTATAAGAACTCTGTCCACTTCTAACCTGTTCTCGTTGAATACAAAATTAAAGAAATGAAAGAAAGAAGACTTCAGTGTTTTGCAAACGATGCTTTCTCTAATGTAGCTTTCTCCACTCCTTTTGTTTTCTGTGTTTTTTTCTTTCTGCTCTCTCCACTGATTTTCTGCTGTCATTTCGCAATAGTTCATCTTTCTAATTCAAGGCCTGATCTAGTTCTACCTATAAAAGATTTCTATTGAAATTAATAATGAATTTAAAAATAGATTATTTCAACCCAGGAGCTCTTCCTTTCTCTTTGTGTAAACCTGCTCCCTTCAAAGTGTTCAGGCACAAGACAGTACAGCCTCAGTTTCAAAGATATTTATGTAATTTGAGGCCAGGCAGATAGTAGGTCATCTGGTCCAGCCTGTGCATGACAGCTGATATAAGCTTATTACTCACCCCGTTTTGAGTTCTTGACTTGGATGTCAGAAGCCTTTGAGTAATCTGTGGTTTGGTGAACCAAATTCACCAGCCAACAGTCCCAGACTGTCAGTCACAAAAGATATTTGGAGAATTTTTGGAAAGAAGAATAACTTCTTTTTATTAGCCAGCGAAGAAGGGATCTGCAGGGACTGCTGTGGAGAGGCACAAGCTGCCATGGCCAGGAGCAAGTGGGAGTAGCACACTGAGATTTTGCATTGCATGCATGTTTTGTTTATAACTACTGACTGCAGATACTTGCTGTTCTCCTCAGCTGTAATGCTTTTTCATAAGCTCCTTTTATGCCATCTGCCCTTGAAGAATTCAGTCAGAAGACAACTGATCACTCTTTTATCTACAGCCCCATTACCTCAGAAACAGTTAAACATTCCAGGTAAAGATTAAGTAAGCCACTGCAGTGTGTGTTTTTAAGATGTGTATTCATGACATTAATAGGAGAAATTGCAACGAACTGTAATTTAAGATGATGTGTGATATCACTGGTAATTAAAAAAAATCTGTTGCATACGTATCACTGTTCTGACTACTGATTTGACTATTGGGCCTGATGCAAAGTCCATTGAATGGCCGAATTGTTCTTACTCGGACCCTGATTTTGGAATTTACTAGGAGCAGTTATATGTAGAACTATACAATTCTAGACATAAATAGGAAAAATGACCACAGCCTGGCAATGCTGAGAGAAGCACTCTGAATAACTTTCTCTTCTGCCTTCTTCGCATGTCCCAATCTATCAATTTAAAGCAAAAAAACAAAGTATGCTTAGCACCATAATTCTTTGGTTATGGGTCTAAGGATAACGTGCTTTAGCAGTTAAAACCCATGTGAGAAACACAACGAAGAATGAATGGAAGATTTTTCATTGCCTTTGTTAGTTTTCACATAAGTTCCAGAATCAATCCCATCCTTCACATACTTGTGAGAGAGCCCAGGCTCACTTATTTGAATGTTTTATTTAATACTTCACAGCTTCTCATATAAAATTTGTTCCTTCCTCAATGTGCAGATATATTTCTCTGGCTATGTTTAAAATCTAGAATATATACATATATACATATGTATGAAAGCTAAAATATATACAAATACCTAGCTATATAAAAATCCTTTCATGATCAAGAAGGAACAGTTTGTATGCGGATGGGAGGCGTTACCTGAAAACATGTGTCTGGCCAATGCTTTCCTTAAAAATATTTCTGACAGACTTGATTTTATTAAATCAGTCTTTGTGAAACTAGCTGAAATGCTGAGATGATCATGGTGGTTGATAGCTCTAGGCTTTCTATGATTATTTTTGTCTTCTAGAACAATAATATAAAATATTTAGAAAGGGATTTTTAACATGCCATTTCACCGACTCAGCAATTTTTTTTTTTTTTTTTTTAAAGTAAAGCTGTTCTTCACCCTGAGAGTCCCCATGGCTTTTCTTAAAGTATTTACTTGAACAGTATTTTATTTGCAGGAGTTGTGTACAGATGAACATACCAATGGGAGGTGTCAATAGTTGCCTACAAACAGTATCACAGCTGCTGCAGCTGATAGAAATGTTGACAAAATCCTTGGCAAAACAGCAAGGATAGTGTTCCCTTTTCTTCCTCCTTGTGCTATTGTGCATGACTGTGTAGCCTCTTCCAACAAATAGTATCATAAACAGGAAAACTCTCCTAGCAGACTCCCCCCACTCGGATTCTCTGGCTGATAGAACAGACTTCTCTCTGTGCAAGACTTCTGGCTGTCACGGAGAGCCTGGAGAACTGTCAGAAGAAACAAGGAAGACCTCGTTCTCAAAGAGAAAGCAAGAACACTTGACAAGTAACCTTTCTTACAGATACTGTGTGTCTTCAGCATTGATATACTGAAGCGTTGGGTGTTTTCCAGGGCAAACTTAAAAAAAATTCTTACAGTGTGGCTATGATTTGCCTTACATATTAATACTGAAGTAGGGAAAAGAATTAACACTTTTTAACATTTAAATACACACACAGAGGTTGGGCTATGGGGAGGGAGAAGGGGTCTATACTCTGAAAAAAATACTATGACGTGTAAAATACAACACAAAACTAAGCCTAAATTTTCCAAATATCTATGTTATTAGTTATTAGCTTGAATAGTCGGAAGCAGCCAGAGGGATGAAAGTCTGATTACCAAGGAGGAAGAATTCGGCTGTTATTATAATGGTATGATTCTAGATACTTGAATTTGAAATTCTGAATTATCTACCTTTAGAGCTTATTTGTGTCTTTTTAATGGTCTAATTTCCCTTCAAATGTGCAACAGCAATCCAAGAGAGATTTTTCTGGAAAACTTAGAAGTCTCAGATTTGACACTGTCTCACTTGCCAGTTATCTGAGGTGAGAATCAGGTCAGCTGTATTGTTTAAACAGCTTTAGTCAGAAAAAGAATAGTTTGGTTAAACATAAAAATAGTCATTTTTACCATTTAAGATGTGAATATTTCTGAGAAAAAATCCTTATTTTTTCTCAGAAAAGAAAATACCCTGTCTCTCTGATACTTGCCACATAACCTTAGAAAGGATATCATTAGATCATGCCTGGCAAAACACAGATTATTATTCTTATTGCAGATCATTTTTTAGGTGCCAGCATTGTGCTGCTTCACAGAATCAGGAAGAGATGGAGACATAACTCCTGTTGTGAGGATTTTACAGTCTAAATATGCAGACCAGATAAATCAATCCCAAAATGCATAGGAAGATCCATGGCAGAGATCTACAGAAGTGTGTTGCAGTGTTTCTATTTGAGTAGATAACAATGTCTTTATTGGAAAGAATTAGTATTAACAGAATTCATAGAACAAGTTAATTTTAAAGAGTATTTTAATTGACATAAATAGCACACGAGGATGATTCCAGGACAAACAGATACATAGAAATTATAAAAAAATAACCCAAAGGCTGAGATTATAATGGGATGACAAAGAAGGATAGGTTGAAGGCCAAGCACAGAAGCTCAGGCTTGATGTAGAGGACAGAAAGCCAACCAAGAGAATCAGAGAAGAGACTGATACAGACCTTATACAAATAAAAGATCTGTATAGGCTGTCAGAGAGATACAGAGTTTTAAGTCAGGTGCTAGCAAAACTTCCATTTGATTGTCTCTTGAAATTACCAGGTTATCTAAAGAAGCATGACAACGCAATAGGATGTAGTTATAGATAAGTTAGTAGGTGAAATATGCTGTCAACAAAGTAGAAATATATTTTCAGTATGTAGCTGGGGAAAAAAAAAAGGCCTGGAATTCCAACTAACAACAACAAATTTGTTTAGATTATATGAAATAATGGGAAAAAATTTTGTTGTGTTTTGATTTTTTCTTCTTAGGGGCTTCCATTGTGTAATGTTTCCCTTGTCTGCAATGCGTTCTGGCCCCAAATTCCTTGAAGAATTGTGGCTTAATCTAGTTTAAATTCATGTCTCACTTTGGTACATGGGATAAAAGCTACTCTTCTAATTAAAAAATCTAGCCCTCTGACTTATTCTAAGGAGTAATTAGCCACTATCAGCTTCCTCAGGCTTAAGTAGTTTATATAGTCTTTGAAAGAATGTGGGTGAATGGTCAAATAAAGCCAATTATGTTAAGAGAATTAATGATCAATAAGTACCAGCGTTATATGGTTCAATTCTATAACAACTGTCATATATTAAATTTCTGTGGTATAACTAAAGCATCTGTTTCAGCAAATACAATATTCCCTGGCTATTAATAAAGTTGGGGCCACTTTAATTGTTTTTGAATGTCCGTATTGTGTTACTCAACGCCTGCTGTGTTACAGTCAATTCCATTTTTAGGAACAAGATCACAAAAACTATGTTACTGAAGCCCACAAGGACACTGGATGTTCAAGCTGAATCTTTGTCCTTAGTCTATAACATTTTCATCTTTAAAATTCAGTCTCAGCAAAAAAGGATAGCTTAAAGTGAGATTAAAAATCTCTTAGTCATTGCTTGGAGCCATATGGAGTCCCAACACCACACATATTCCTAAGGGTGGTCATAAAAGCATTTTGCCAAATTTAAAGACCAAAAGCAGCTCACCTTCACTCTCCTAAAGAATCCTAATTCTGCCAGAGTTGTGATTTGTCAAACGACTAATTCTAAGAATGCATATCCATTGGATGAAGCCATAAATTTTACATTTAACAGAGACCAATATTAATTCTAAAATTCAACATTTCTACCCATACACAAGATTTGTAACTGCAATCTTAAAGGCTACCTTCTTGTGCTTGGAAAATTTCTACTGCAGGAAAATCTCCAATTTTCAGACTAAGGAAACAATCTCCATTATATTAGGACAAATCAGGCATGATTTCTGGGCTGAGTACAATCAGCTGAGCTATTCCAGGTTTGCACTTGTTGAATGACTATCTTTGCATCTCTTGCATACTGTATGTATAAGTGCATATGTTCAAAATAGCCATAACCTTTGAAAGAGCTTTGAACTACAGGGTGCTAGGATAGTTGTGGTGTTTCCCTTTGATTACCTGTTTTTCAGGTTTTGATTGTCAAGTCTAATCTAATTCTCTTTTGTTAGCTCTGAGTAACCATTTTACCAATAGTCTACTCTTCCTGCTTCTGAAGACAGGATGCTTAGAGCGTATGTCCTTATTGCCATAAGCCAGGTTCCTTGATGTGATCTTAGGTCACTGATCACAGATGCTAATTAGAAATCTGCATTTAGCTTTAGGTTGTACCAAGATATCTATATGCAGTATAATAGTATTTTTTTAACTGGTGGTAAAACAAACTATATTGGTTCATCATTTCTAGCTGGCATTCAACTTTCCACATATGTAAAATTTCCTTAGGCAGATTAATAAGTCTGGTGCCTGTTCTCAAAGCAAATGTGAAGATGTACAAAAGATATTGATTCAAGGTTAGTGCTAAACTAATGTCAAAGTGTGGAATTGTAACTTGCAGAAGAGATCACGTGGGTCAGTTTTATTTACGACTTGCATTTGTAAGCTAAGGGCGAGGATTCTTCTGAACGTCTTTCAGAACTATAGCTTCAACAGTATAATGTTTTATTGTGTGATTTTAAGGCTATGGAGAATTTGCCTGGAAAATGCTGCCTTGTGTTTCTGTTGTCACAGCGACTTTAGCCAGTAAAAATGAAAGCTTGCTCGGTCCACCTGATGTTTACAGATTGTGTTGTCTTTAGGAGTGACCACTGGACTGTATCATTTACTTTAATGGACTTTTACATATGGTGAACGTCTGAATTCTGTCTTTTCACATTTTAACCTTCTTTAAACCAGGATAAACAGAGACTTATTATGGTAATGTGTGGTACAGTGTTATCTGCTGAAACTGTAATTGAGTAAAAGTTCATATAATTTCATTTCCTTCTACACATTAATTTACTTGGAAAGAATGATGCCAATGCTTTGGAGCATGACTGGAATGTTTAAAAGAAATGTAGATTGATTGAAATACAATGCACCAGCTGTTCAACAAAAATATTTGCAGAATTAAAGGTGGGATAGTCAAAAGAACATAACAGTTTCCAGTTAACTCTGCTATTATACGATGTCAGAGGTCCTATTGATTTTACAGGGAGCAAACCTAGACCCAGGCTATGGAAACTTCTACTTTACGTACAATTGTTATATTTACTTGAAAAATGGAATCATTTTTCATTGCTAGCATTGCATTGATTATATGTGTATCAGGCAGTGTTGGTACCACAACATGATCAGTGACATGCACTTGGTCTCCATTGTGATGTGACAAAGCGATAACCCTGAAAAACTATTTTATTTTTTTCAAGTTCTTCTCCTTTTGAGCTGAAATCTCTCATGCTTGAACTCAAGCTAAGGTGATGGTTCTCAAAAAATGCCTTATATCTGTTGTATTATCAGTTATAGCGTTTATAGCAATAGCAAGAAAAAATAGTACTATGAAATCGTGTACTAAAAAAATAGATTTTAATGCAGATAGCTAAGAAGACAGTGGTAAGACTGAATTACAGTAGATCAGACTAAACTCCAGTTTTCTCAGCTTTTGTATGTTCATTTGTATGAGCTCTAACATGACATTGCTTTGTTGTTATTAAAACCAAAGGCAAGATTACTATTGATATTCAAGGTGGCTACCACTGAAAAATCTGAACATTGACTACCTCTTTGTGAAATTTACCTGAATAGAAAAAAAAACTTTCTTTACCATGTTCAAGCATTGGAACATGCCCTCACTGAAAAGCTAGGTGAAATATTTATATTTCTTGCATATATATATATATATATTTCTTACACAGCAAAATTATAGTCTAATGTGGAAGTGTTAGCTCAGAGTACCGTAATTTTTTCTTAGAGAGTACATTGAGCCACATGTACCTTCAAAATCTATTAATGAGCACATTAGGAAATACATTAGGAATACCTTAGGAAGGTCAGTGTTTTGGGGTTTGGCTAGCTTAATTTTATCATAACAGTTTTAGGGGCCAAGGGCACCCTATTTTTATAGTTTCCAGAATAATGTTTATCTTTCTGTGATGTACTGGCCTTTTAAAATTCTTATAATATTACAGTAAAACTTAATAAAAATAAATATTAGGTGATGAGTTAAACTTTAGGGTATACTTTGTGAGTTTTATACTAATTGTAAATATTTACATCTATGATTTCATTATTAGAATAGCATCTATTGAAAGTATATTATAGATGTTGTGTTAGTAAAGGCTGCAGCCCATAGTGTATCCCCCCAAACTATTCTTCCTTGCTAATGTTTTAAACATTTCTCCCCCTATATTCACACCTTGCCTCAGCTCAAAACAAAAGATTCAGAAAATTTGAATTAGTTGGAAAAAATTTGATTTCCTCTCTGTAGTTTTCTTTTTGAAAGATTAACACTGAATTTTAAAGTTTTAATTTTTATATGAGGTCTGTCAATAGCCAGAACTAGTTATATGGCTACTCAGAAAAACAGCAAGTAAATTTAAAATTAGGTCCTGATTTCATGCCACTGCAATGGAAGGGATAGGACTTCTGCCCTTTCTGTTCCAACAGAAATTAATTTATAATGATAATTCATATAGCCTAAAATACTTTTGGCAAACTTTTCTTGCAAATGCTGATGTGAATGCTTCACTTCAAATACATGAGTGGTCTTTCAGAAAGCAAAGGGACTATTCGAGTGCTAAAGTGCTTGTGTAAGTGTTTGCAGGACTGGAGCAGAAGTTTTCACACAAGAGTTCTTTCTGTACTGGTACAGGCACAGTACAATACACAGTAAAATGAGATGAAAGCACAGAGTTGTTTCAAAGTCAATCACAAAGTCTTTAGGATCATAGGCAAGCCACTGCATATTTAGGTGTGTCAAGGGGACAATGCTATAATGCTTTCCTTCTCAACGCTCTACTGCCAGCAGACACCAAAGTACATTTTCTCCTATAGTTTGTATTAAAGTTACCTACCACCCTCATCCTTTGAGAGAAGTGCTAGACCAGAAAATGTATTCATTTACTTTCCCATTAAAAAAAAAAAAAAGAAAAAAGAAAAAAAGAATTCTCTTAAATATGACCAGGAAAGAAAAAGTGTATGTAGTCTTGTAATAGGACAGCACAAGCCTCAGCGCATGTTATTGAAAGGGCGGTGAAGGTGAAGACCTTGTAGATTCTTGGGTTATATTTTCCCCAAGACTTTTTTTTTGGTAATGTAATTGGGACCAATGTTGTGCATTCCAAAGCCAAAATAAATTACTCTTTGTTAGTTGTTTTTATGAGTTCCAGGGACCAATCATTTCTAGAAGGGATTTTTTTTTCTATCCAGAGAAAGAAGGAATTGCATTAAAGGCTTTAAAATTATCCCCAATTTCCCTTTGATTTAGTGACAGAAGTTTAACAAGTTGCTTCCAGGAACCATTGAGAGCTTCCCACAGCATCTCATTCTGTTAAAACCTTGGATATATACGTATGTGCAAGTACCATGGATTTTAAAATAAAGTTATAAGCATTTTAAAAATGGCCTTGGTGCATCACCACTATTAAAATTTCTATTAGTTTTTATTGTATGCAATTCCCCTGTAGCACCATGGTGTTGCTTAATAACAAATTTACTCTCGTCTATTATCCATGGTATGGGATAAAGCTGAGAATAGTAATATAATGAAAAGCTCCATATTCAGTTGCTTGAAATTTTCACAAAAGTTTTTGGTGTTGGTTTTGTTTTGTTTTGTTTCTGCCTAAATTTTGAGCCTGGTCTGTTTTGTATTTAATAGATGCATCTTTCCTAAGTCCTAACTTTAATCCCATGGTAACAGAGTTACCTGGTACCTGCAGCTACTTATTCATGTTGGAGTTTTCCAACATAGTATGTAAATCCATTCTGTTCAAGTCCACAGTATTTCATGGTCTTCAGGTAAAACATAGCTTTTTCCAACATCCAAAAAGACCATAAGCTCCTTAGCTTTGTCTCCTAAGTCGAAGAATTTCCATCGGGGTTTTATGAAGTTTCTATTATTTCAAAGGGAAATGAGGCAGATGATCTGTGTCAGGGGAAATTTGTTGCTGATAGCAGGATGGTGGTCTCTAGAAGCCTACAGAGGTCTCACGTTCTCGAGTTGTCAGTTTTGCTACGTGAGTAGTTAAGTATTTCTCATTATTGCTCTGACCAGTGTAAGAAAAAACTTGTACAGAATAATTTTTACAGTTATTAACTAGCACTAAAAATCTCTAGTGTTTTCTTTCAGTTTAGTGCAGGGGTATCACTCACGTTCAGTTTATGAAAGTTGAATTATTGTAGCAATCCCTCACATTTCTTTAAAAAAGTATTAAACATGAGAGAGCCTAGTGCTGAAGCATGTGCATGATGGCTCTGTTAAGGTTAAGTTTGGCTATAGGGTCCACAGCATAAACTGGTATATAATCATATAATCAGAGTAGAAAATTACCCAGGAAAGGATGTGATAAGGACAAGGGTTATATACCAAGCAGAGTCCCTTGGTGAATGTTTAAAGTCTAGTAAAGGAAGAAAAAACTCTTCATTAAGCTGGAAAAATAAAATACAGGTTTATAATGTTGGCACAATAATCTTCCTGTGGGTGAAGGAATTTCAGATTCTAGTAAGTTGTGAAGTTGAGGCAAAGAAAAGATGATTTCCAAAGCTGGTGGGTTTCAGTATCATTAAAAATACAATATCTGTAAAGCAGATATAAAGGATTGGGTATGTGAATGGATCAAAAAAGAGCTAACAAAGCAATTATATTTTGGCTGGAGAATTTGAAGGATGAGGAGAGACTTCTTACTAAAGCTCAAAATAAAACAAGGGAGTCAAGTGTAAAGGAAATCAGATATTATTTTTTTCCTGATCTCTTGCCAAACACCCCATTGAAGAGGCAGACTTTTATTCCAGTAAAGAAAGTTTTCTTGCCAAAAATGTGGAGGTGGCTACTTTGTTCCCAGCCAAACTGAGGATGAATTATGAAAATAAAACTTATATCTGCTGGGACCCTAAGTCATCTGAAGATCTGTTGCAACATGCTGAAAGTGACTTAATTCAGGAAGATCTGGATTCTAGCTCAGGCTCAGAGGGAACTTGAGGACTTTATGGTTTCCTTTTTTTCTATCAAGTTTTATAGCCCACATTTGTAGTAAAATAATGTTGTTTGAAGTTTGTGTGTTTCATGGGAGTGGTGCCTTGAAGAAGTTATTTCAGTTAAATGGCACCAGATGGAGTGTTTAGTTTGTGACAAGATTCCAGTGTTTAGTTTGAAATTATGTTCTTTATTTGATGGCTTTATGGTATCAACAGCTATTCTGCTGGCATATCTTCTTGTTCTGCCCCTTGGAA
Source organism: Dromaius novaehollandiae (assembly GCF_036370855.1). Classification (NCBI taxonomy): domain Eukaryota; kingdom Metazoa; phylum Chordata; class Aves; order Casuariiformes; family Dromaiidae; genus Dromaius; species Dromaius novaehollandiae. The sequence continues at coordinate 127,192,219 of NC_088099.1, forward strand.
AAAGTGGATAAAATGCATCTTGAATCAATTTTGAAAAAAAAGAATGCCATGCTTAAATATTAACATAGAAGATTTTCTTCAACATGGTGGCTCGTTACTATATTTCAGAGTATGAATTAGCATTTTGACTCAATTATATGTCCTGGTTCTTTTTGACTATGTGACAAACCCAAAATGTAGATAGGTAAGACAGAATTAACCCTTAAAAAAACAACAATATAAATTAATACTTAATGTGACAGTCCAGGAAATATTTCTGTACTAATATGGGAAGTCAGTCCTTCTTTTTTTTTTTTTTTTTTTTTAAATTTGGCATCCTCCTTTATGCTGATATAATCTATATTTTAGAACTTCCAATTTGTAGCACAAATAGAAGCTGAAATAAGGCAAGTAGGAGACCATCAATGATGAATAGCCCTGGTAGGACAATGAGGTTGCTACTAGCTGTCATTGACTTTTAACAACTCTCCATCCAAAAGTAATGGGAAAGAGAGAGAAGAAGGCTGCAAAAAGGAAATTACCAACAAAAGCACGGCTATGAAAAAGATGTCACAGATTGTTTTAGGAGAGAGAGGTCATCTCAATAAGAGGCAGCCCTTCAGAAGCAAAAGGCACAGCTGTAAAAAAATGAGTGTGTGAGCGATTTTATCTTCCTTTAAGGACACTGGGCTCCTCAACCCACAGTCCTTTAGTAGTGGCAAAGACTCTAAAGTGCAAAGATCAAGATGTGGGAGATATCTTCCCCAGAGAAAACTGATAGAATCCAAGGATTTTTAGCCATAAGAAAGACTCTGAGAAGGGAATGGAAATCAGGTCTCTCTTATTTTGTGTACATTAGCAAATATATTTTCTAAGTACTTGTAGTATCTAAGATTAGAGTGGTTGTGCTAAAGAGAAGGAATAAAGAATTAAGGAATAAAGTAAAGGAATTTCTTAAACTCTCAAATGGTCTCTAATGGTTGACATAAAAGGAGGTCCAGTCATAGGGAGGTGAGACTCCTCTAGTGTGTGAGCTGATAGAAAGACATTTAAGACATCTCATCACTCAGTTTAGGACCTAGGAGAGCTGGATTAAAGCATAATTCATCCCAAAAATAGAGCCATACAGTTAAGAGGCCATCCCACAGAGAGTATTAAGCATCTTAGACTTTTTGGAAATCTTTTGATGTGCCTATCTGTCTTTAGGTACTGTGTGTCTAAATTACTTTTAAACTGAGACTTAAACTGGAAGCCACTTATACATTCCTCAAAGTTTTGTTCCAAGTCTGTTATGTCTTTTAAAAACAAAAGCAATGTCTTGATTTTTAACCAGAAACGTTCTGAGAACAAGAAGAAATTCTGGAATATACATACTCTCTGAAAGCAGAGCTCTTCAGCAAGAAAACCACAGCCTTCTGCGGGAGCTTAGCTCAAGTTTCCAAATAATTTGAGGTGTGGCACACTATAAAGAGTGAGATTTATAGGAATTTCTTCATCCATTTTAAATATATGACTGAATTGTAGGAATAGTTAACTCATGTCTTCTCTTCTGGGAACAGAGACATTAAAGAGACATTGTCATCTCTTTTTTTGCAATACAATGGTTTGAAATATAGTAATTATCATTAACTGCTTATTTGGATCTTTTTTCAACCAGTTATTAATTTCATACCTCCTTCAGCTGAAAGGAGAATTCTTTATACTGTCTTCAGAGGTTTGAATGAATTAATGCTGTTAAGAACTAACTGAAAAAAAATAGATTTAAACTTACAAAGGGATTGCTACTGCTACGGTGTCTTGGAAATAAGTCCCATAAATAATCACAGTCATGACAATGTAGATATGACCTAGAAATTTCTAATATCCCCTAGCCCAGCTTTAATTGTTTAAAGATGAAGGTAAAACTATTTTTTACAATTTTTCCCTACAGCTCAGTAAAAACAAAACAAATGAATAGAACAACAAGAAAAAGCTGATGAAAAATGCTTAAGTTCCAACAAAAAAGGCTGTTTTTTTAATAAATAGTGATATGCAGGTAGAACTTCTCATGCTAATGATTTTTGATCCAGTTGCTCATTTTCCTAGTGGCATCTCAGCCTTTTATTTAACCTATTTTCAAAGAAGTGGGCCTTGTTAAAACATACAGGAATACTTATTTGCTGAAATGTTATGACAAAGGATCTCCATGGATATAATGTTTCTAACAGTTCAGCAAATATACTTTATCGAATCAGTCATCACCTCGAGTGTTCATTGCCCTGATCACATTTAACCACGTGACTGGTGCAACATTCTTTGCCTTCTGCCATTCCCTGTTGGGGAGACCATTTGTTCACCCATTAATAAATGCACAGAAAACTTTTCTTTTCAAGCAAAGTCACTTGTTTGAGAAATCTAGTGAGCCACAAAACATTAGTAACCTGCACTCCACATTCGAAGTTTAGATCGATCATGTTATACTTCCAGTTATTCTAGAAGGAAAAGAGTTAACTCTTTTCCTCATGCTGATATATGAGTGTGAACATCAACACCCTCATCTGTAGCTTTATTTTTAAATATTGCTGTGACTTTTTCCACTATTTATTCTGCTTTTTATTTCTTTAATTTTAGCAATCCGACCATATTGTGTTTTCTAATCTTTTGGCTAAACCTGTATGCATGGGTCCTGTAGTGTTTTCACCATTTAATAACCTTGGAATCTTTGTGAAATATTCAAGCTTCTCATCTGAAAGAGGATTTTTCATTTTTGGTGATATAATGAAGCCCTCAGAGATGTTCTTTACAGCCAAGTCCATTACTGGACTTATATTAGCACTTATGCAATGAGTTCATATAAAAATTCAGATAAGAACATGTATTTTTTAATATATTATATGTATATATCTCATACACTTGTAAATGAGAACAGTGAAAGTAGAACAAATAACACTGCTTATTCTTCACTATTTCATCCTTAAATAGCTCAGCCGTTTTCCCTTTTTTCTTATAAGTAATCACCTTTCCCATCTGAAACAAATTAACTCCTGGGGAGGCTGTGTTCTGAGAGCTTTCATATGGTCCTTGTTACCAGGGAAACTACTTCTTTTGTCAGTATGTGTTCTGAAGCTCACAGACAGTGTAGATTGCTTTGTAACATCAGATGACAAGAGCCAGCAAGGGCCAACTAGTTTGCATGTGGTTTTTGAGTGAAGAAAATAATTAGAGGCTCTCACAGCACTGGCCAACATTACTTATCCTGGATAGCTCTTCAAAACAGAGGTGTGCAAAATAGTGTGATTTATCTATGTATTCAGCTTGCTGTAGGTTGATGAAATAAATATTTTCCTCGTGGGCTGCTGTGCACAGCATCTGTCAGTACTGGGGAGTCCTCTACTGGGGGACTGTGTGTCAGACAAGTTCTGGACTCAACAGGGTCCAGGTTAAGAGTGCTGGAATAAGCCACTAGAGAATATCACTTCCTTTTGAGCGGCTTCTTGGTGTGTAAGTACATCTCATCTTGACAGTGATGTGCAACATTTATTTAGTTTTTGTCACTACACTCTGTGCATTTTTCTATAGGACTAAGCCTAGCGCTTCCACTTCCTAATGGAATATATATGTAACAGTATATTTTTTTAATGAAAAATGGCCATTTTTTGAATGTATGGCCTGCTTTTTAATGTTTATTTTCAGCAAACAAAACCAATAGGTAGAGGGGAGAGGTAAACCGGTACGTGATACTAATTATCACTGTTTTAGAAGTTTCTTTATTTGTTTTATATTTCTAATCTGTAGCTAGCTTAGCTCCCACATTGGACTGAGTGAGGTATTAGAATTTAAAATGAGTAGCAAACAAGATTCAGAGTCGAGCCAACAGTGAGAGCAATTGTCGTTAATGGCTTCTGAACACCTCTGCAAAGTTTTCTTTTTCAAAAGTCTTTTAATAACAAGGTTCAATTCATGTTGCATCGCTGTCTTTACCAGTTTCCTTTTCTAATGTGCTATTATGTCTACAATTTTATCCAGAGGAACTGGTTTGTCTTAGAAGTGAAGAAAGAGTAGATTAATGGATCTAGAGTATTGTTTTCTTAAAAAAAAGTCATCTGGAGAATTCATTTTCATTTTTTGGAAAACCAAAATAATAAAACCAGGAACACTGGCTGCAGAAGTGGAAATATCAGCTTAGTTTTAACCATAATCATTCCACCATCGTCGCAGCAGTCCTAATGTTCAGTCTTTCTGAGCATCATACTGATGTTTTTTGTCAGCAACACCTAACCATAAGCATTAATGGGAGATCAGATCGTGAAATATATGATACATTGGTATTACACATAAAATAGTATTTAGAAAGATTATGTAACATTAACCTGAACAGATCACCAGGTAGTGGTTATTCAACAAGATGGATACAGTCAACAGCAATGATAAACAATAGACAGCCAGTCAAGTGAAATAACTAGAGTTACGAAGAAGAGAATTGATTAAAACCACTGTTCTTGCTTATATAGTACCAGATGTATTAAATGCTAATGTGAAGATATGATTCCTTGCCCAGAAGCATACAATCTAAATAGAGTTCTTAGGAACATGATAGGAGCAAGTCCAAGAAAACCAGAATGACTGGATGGCAAATTTGTGAATGAATTTTGTACAATAGGATATAAATTATTTTCTTGTGATTGTTTATGATTTTCAACGCATAACACTTTTCTATACCAGGTTTATAAGTTTCTCCAGAATACACTTAATGGGCCTGATGATTCAGAAAAATGTGGGTGTATGCTCCAATCCCATAACCAAATGCACAAGAAGAATTTTAGACATTCATTTACCATCATTATCATCTGATTTCAACCAGCCATAAGTACATACTTCAATGCTTTGTAAAAATGGAGATTTTCCTGCTTTCTGCAAAAATAAACAAATACATGGAGAATAAAACACAAAACTTCCACTTGGGACACCAGCCAAAAATCCTAAGTAAAAGACACTAGAATATATGGGAAGCTCAGGTGAACTCTTCATTGGATTCTGTGAAAGCTGCATTTTCAGGTCCAGTTTTTAGCTGGCAGGTCCTGCAGGAGTTCTGCAAAAGCAGCACATTTAGACCCGCAGGGAAGAGAGAATGCTCTTCCCAAACTCTTTCAACAGTGGTCTCCCTTGTCAATTAAAAGGATGCCAGCTACTGTCATCTAGGAAAGTCTGTCAAGCCCTTAGTGTAAGATGCCTGAAGGGAGGATGCAGATTAAAGCGATGTAAGAAAAACAGATGTTAGAGCATGAACTAGAGATATTCTGAAATTCAAAGAGGGTGTTCTGCCTTAATGTGCTTAATTACAGAATTCCTTGTTGCTGTCATTAAAATTGAACCCTGCTGTTAGCTTATTCATCTATGCTCTAATTTCCATTTAAAAATTTCAATTCTCTTAGGACTGGTAGGACCGCCTAGATTGACTGATCCTTGAGATGTTATATCAATAGGGGAAAAAATATTCCCTTTACAATTCTGAACTATGCAGCAGTAAATGTAAAAAGGAAGTCCAGTGCTTAAAGTCCAGGATGAGAGACTAGATGATCCAGATTTTATTGCATGAGGTAGACTTATGATAAAAACCTAACTCCCTTGAAAACTTTGGAAATTTTGCTATTAACTTCAAAAGAACTATGATATTTCCCTTATTGTTTAAGTTGGAGTTAGTAATTCAGATCACCTTTTTGAAAAGGCCTCAGAACTATCTATTGCCCACAAAATACAGAGCATCCCAAATATGAGGCATCCAGCACTGGTTCCATTTACTGCAAATTCTGTTCCTTATTTTCTTCTTTGATTTTCCCATGTAAAAAGTAAGAGTAATAATTTTATCTTTTAAAGAAAAATTTTATTTATCAATATTTGATCCTTCAGAAAAAAATAAATGGCTTTAAGAGTGCATGTGGTTAATCTTGCTATTCCTTCCTTCCTTCCTGAGTTAGGTGGCAACTGTATTCTCAGTTTCATAGGTAATCTTCCATTTTGACTTTTTTTGTTCTGGAATATGATGGCAACAGGAGCACATTAGTGAAATACACCCTTTCTAAAACATTTGAAAAAATTTCACTGAAGACTTCATTTCAGAAAAATAAAAATGGTTTTTTAAGGAATACAAAAAATCAGAAATTTGTATTCTTTACAAATCTTGTAAGAGCAAAAGAAAAAAAGAACAAAATGTTTTCATATTTTCATGGAAACATTTTGTTTCCAGCCAAGCAGCGTGTCTAGGCAGAATATTCCCAGCTATCTCAAGTCATATGAGTAATAAAAGGAAATCAGGGAAAATATAAACCTATTATTCCAAATTTTCAGGAAAAAAAAAAAAAGAGTTTGGATATATTTATGCTGCATGAGTATTTAAATTAAACATAGAGATGAAAAGGTCAAACTTTCCTCTACAGGAATCCCAGTAATAATATGAGCTTCCTTTTCAGATTCTGAATGAAGCTGTGTAAAGCTGCATTCACATGTGCTTAAGAATGGAGGAGAGGAACACCCGTTCCTGTGGAGTCACTCTATGGAAGGAGACTGAAGCTCTTGGAAGGCACTTGGACAGACTTCTACATGCCAGAAGTTGTGAGTCATGTGTCTGAGACAGTGTTAACCTGAAGAGACTGGAGGAAAAGGCAGCTAGAGCCATAGAACCACAAGTATTTATGTCCATTTAATTTAAATATTAGCATAGAAACCTGGCACCACAAAACAGCATTATATCATCATACTAGAACAGCATTGTTGCAATATACTATTCAGTTTTCCATAGACCTGGCTGAAAAGTTTTTAACCAGTATTTTAGTTATTTTTTTCTTTTTTTAGTTTTTTTCTTGTGCCTCATAGGATACTCAAATACACTGAATAGTTTCTATATGTAATTTCTGAATGGTACTTTATATTTCTTCAGATATTCTTTGATTGAGTACAAAGGCTGCAAGGGGTCCCATTTAAAAGAATTCCATATTTTTTGTTCAGGAACTTTAATAACTGGCCTGCTTTGGAAGAGAGTGTTTCCATTTACATATATATAAAAGAAGTAATCAAATTTTCAAACATACTCCATACTTAATATCAGAAGCGAAAACTACTGGATATACTAAATATTTCTGAAAATCATCTAGGAGCCTAAATGGAAGCAAAGCACTTATGTGAATTTGGTTTGCATTGTGTGAGATGGTTACTTACAGAAGTCAGCCCAATAGTTATTTTACCATTCTCTCAGTAATTCAGTATCAGCCAAAGAAGGAACTGTGAGTGTATATTGGAGATGATTTGTTCTGGTCAGCACTCCTGCTAGTAAACCGACATGCTAAGGCACCCCTGAATAATGAGTTCAGTCAGGTTAGGAAAACAGTCAAAGAAAATTTATTTTAAAATTTAAATATTCTTAGACATATTTAAGGGACTGTTTGCACAGCTTGGTGTCACAAGCAATTACAAATGCTGCTTTAGAAAGTGTTTTTCAGTTTTAGGAACCAGGTTGCAGAAAGGAAACCCAAAACGTTTATTCTTCAGTTAAAATCACTTTGTCATATCTACAGAGATATGATATATTTGGATGCCTGTGCCTCTTGCACAATGGTGCAGAGGTTTTTGCTTGGAGAAAAGACAGAGAACACAGCAGGAGGCTGACGGAGTGCTGGTTAATGGCAGCCTGAGACAGATAGCCACAGGGCTTAGCAAGCAACAGAAAGCAAGTAGAAGGCAAATGAGGAATCTTCAGATTATCAGTGCTAGTCTATTGTATTCAGCTCAGTGCATCAAGCCAAGCTGCAATTCATTAGCAGAAAAGAGTGAAGAAAAGGAAAGCCAAAAGTATGTGTGTGGGTAAGGGGGAATGGGAACAAACTGCTGGTATATTTGGTTGTATTCAAAACAGATGCTGGGATCTACTGTATGTGAACAAAAATTCCCTCCGGATCTGGCCTTTCACCTGTTTGTCTGAACAAGCTATGCCTCTGTTTTCCCCCACACTGCAGCAGGAGAGATACTACTGGAACTTCATGCTGGAATTACAACATGATATGAGCTAGGAAAAAAATATCGGGATGTTTGGAAGGAAAGCCTATTTGCCACTAATCTAAAACAATGTTTTCAGTAGTAAAATATCCTAGGATGGTATATCAAGGCTTTATTCCAGCACTGACCTCCATAAGAATAACGAGGCAGAGCACAGGCCGTGATGCAATCTACACATCTTTGAAAAATCTGTGAGTGGGTCTATCTTGATAGATACAACAGTGAGTTTTTCAACTGATGTCAGTGAGAGTTAGGTCAGTTCTGTACAAGAACAAAGCAATACATTTACTTCTTTGGTTTTTCAGAAGAATTTGCAAAGGTTATTCTAAAGAAGGCAGAAGATGATTCACTTGATGTACTCCTGAAGATACCAGTAACAAAAGAGGGAAAATGGTCTCTTTTAATTGTCCCTTCTCTGATTAAATGATCTCTGTAATGCTTTCATTAATAACACTAACTTTATCTTGAAAGGAATGGAAGAGGAAAAGTAGTATTTGTTAAAAGTAGATGTTATTCAAACAGATCATTTAGTTATAAAAGTGTACTTACAGGTATAAAGTTTTTCAACATTGACAAACCAACAAAGAACATTATTTTTCTTTTTTTTTTTCATAACATCTATGAATGTGTCTCAAATACAATGTACAATGGAATATAGCTTAGGAAGAGTTCTTACATTATATCAAAATCTTCCACTTTGTACCACTTTTTTACTTTTCCTGAGATGTGACCTCTGCTAGCTCAAAAACACGCTTTCTCTGTTATTTCTTGTATACTTTTCCAACAGTTAGAGAGAATAATTTATCATCTCTACAGCTAGAAGTGATTTTTCTCCTAACAGTATATTTTCAATTTAAAAAGAAAAAAAACAGAAAAGTTTATACATCATTTTATATTTTCAAAATATTTCTGTAAGTACAGTACTTTTGTCAATTCAAACCAACAAGGTTGCTGTACATTTGAACAATCCTAAGAGGCTGCTTTGTTACAAAGATCCATTTCTCAGTGAATAAATGTAAAGTGCTTATTTTATTTTGTATAAGCTATTTGATCACTGCACTCACTATAGTGCAGTAAATATTGCAACATCTGAAGTTTTCCTCTGTAAGGACACGATTCCAACTCATTAAACTCTATGGATGTTTTAGAGTTAGAGTAACAGCAAGGTATTTCCCACAAGTTTCCTTCTAATCACATGCCCTTTTCAACCAGTATGTGGGTAGATTTGGGTTTTTTTGCCTTTAATCTGTGAAAAATCAACTGTTCTAGTCACCTACAGTTCCACTATTTGCATTCGTCATAGCTAACCTGCACAGACTACAATATGGATCAAAACTCTTTTTTTTCTTTTTTTTTTTTTTGATGAAGCAAAAAATCTGTATCCAAGGTTACAAACAGACAGACAGTTTCTTTAGAAAGAAACCAGCCGGCGCTACGGCCAAGACAGGTGCATCAGGGCAGGTCTCTAGGCCTCTGCCTTGGGGGAGCACTAATAACTTCTAATTTTCAGGAAACTTATTTTAAATTCATGTTTTTAAGACCCTTGTCCCTCTATAAAATTGGCTGAAATTACTCAGCGAGTTCAGCCGCTTTCAGGAGGGCATGACATGTATCCACCCAGACTTAACACAAAGGTGCAATCCTATAAGCCCCCATTCCTATAAGCCCCCTTTCCTTCACCAACATGCTTAATAGTACCACAGACTTCATAACCTACATATATGTTGCTAGAGTAGGCCTACTTAAAAATATCCATATTTCAGTCTGGATGCGAACTGCATGATGAGCTTATATAGCATTCTGAATAACACATAGGAACTACAGAAAGGACTATTACTGTAATTGTGGAGTGCATCACATAAAGATGTATGTACATCTATAAAAACTTAGTGATATGTAAAAAATTACCTCCCTCAAACCTAATTTTCTAAGTAGGTTGATTACTCTCATCAAACAAAACAATAGGCCTGATTCTGGTCTCGTCTGCTCACCAGCTCACCTGTTCCAGTACCTCCAACAGATTCAATGGAGCAATAATCCGTGAGAACAGAATCAGTCCCTGTGTGTTTTGTATGGAAGTATTTGAGATTGCATCATTAAAGGATTTTTGTCAGATAACTTGATTAAAACTCAGGTTTGATCTTCTTTAACTCCAAAAAAGGTGAAATACCCTTTGAATTCACTATAAAATTGGATTTCGTCCATGATCCATACTTACCAGTTTCACCAAATCTCATTCATCCAATATGTTGTGACAGAAAATGCAAACTAAAGTAATCGATTCTCTAGAAAGATTTAATGGAAAGAGGAAAACAGGTTAGATTAGTTTTTTCAATCCTCAAAACTGATTAAAGGTTAACACTATCAAGCTTCTCATATATTGCAATCGAGATTGTAAAACACTTGTAACTAAAGGCCTCCAGATGCAAACCTCCAGATACACTGTACAATGTTCTGCAGACTGGTAAGGCTGACGAGCCATAATTTACTCAGAGCTACCATACTGAAGTATTCGAGAGTTACCTGAAACTTAATGAGATATACATGTGTTGTGTCAGCACTTTTTTCTCAGACTCATTAGAGGTAATACTGAACTATGGTAAGCATGGGTAGACATTGAGTTTTGTATGGTGACTGCTGTAGGGTGATTTATTCAGGCTATTTGCTCTGTGTGCTTCAATATGTGCACATTTGAAAGAGAACATTTTGTATTAGACTGATGAACTTCCTTGTCCACTTGTAGTCTCTTCGGTAGCACAGGCTTTTTCTAAGTGAGCGTTGTCATTCTGTCACCTAGTTCCAGGTGAATTTTCCTCAGGACGAAAACTCATCTTTGTTTGAAAATGTATGTTTGGTATGAAACTATGCCGGGAGTGACTTTTGAACACATCCACCCTAAGATTCCTTCACGCACTTTATGAAGCAGATTTATCAAAGATTTATAGCTGATGGCTTCCTGGGGACCTGAACTAGAATTTGACTGTCCACCCAACTGTGGCACCGCAGCTCAATCAGTACCGCTAGGTGTCAGTCTAGTGCCATATATAGTAATTACATTAAGATGGCGACTAATTAGCAAAAATACTTTTTTTTTCTTCCTATTCCCTTTGAACCACTTTTTTATTGTTCTTTTTCCATTTCCTCCCTTTTGAATTTTCGAAATTCGTAGTCAAGGAACCTGGTAACCATTTTTCTATGCCAGGTATGATGTCAGAAGCAAATGCCACATTAGGAGGGCTCAGACTTTCCCTTCGCCCAAACTGCATTTTATTCTATAAACTTTCAGCATCAAGCATGAAGTAGAGGAGTTAAGTAGATACTGCAATCCTACTTGAACATATTTCCTGAAAAATACAGGAATACATTATTCTTTTTTGATTTGGTGTAATAATCTGTTATCTTTTGTCATGCATGTTACAATGATTTCATGCATGAGTGCAAAGGATGGATGATTTATAAGGAGAGCTCTATTCATCTTGCAGAGCAGGCTTGGGTTTGAAATTGATATGTATTTAAAGAAATACAATATCTCAGGTCACAGTTGAGAAAATATATTCCAGGTTGCAGCTTCATTAAAGGTTGTCTTTTTTAAAAAAATACGTGCAAAAGAAAACTTAGCTGTTGCTCTTTTTCACATTCAACATAAAATACTATACTAATGAATGATTTAACTAGGATCATTTTCTACAGCTCCTGTTCCTGCCTTTGTATTGATTTCCGTTATTCATCCTTAATTATGGTACAGAGTGTTATAAAATGAGAATTGATTTTGAAACATTGCTTGCAACTGGCTACCCTTCAAAGTTTGAAAAACTAAGGCATCAGTTTAATTACATCAGTCTGTCACCAAGCAGTTTGGGAAATATTTTTAGTAGGATTTTAAAAAACATTAAAATATGATTATATTGTGAGGCCTATAGTTCTGCTCTAATTAACATCCCCTTGCACTAATGATAAATCACCACTCAATACAGTGGCGAAGATATTTCTAAATTGTTAGTCCTGAGTAATTTGAAAGTTGCTGCCAAGATACAGCCACCCATATTAATGAAAGCTGATTAATGACACTTGCTCTGAATAGAGTGGTAAAAGCAGGAGCAAAATCTCTGTGAGTTAATGAAATGGCCTGCCTTCTTTCAGGAAAGTCATATGGCACCAAAGCCAGAGCTTTTGTTTAGAAAGTGGTCAAGTCATGGTAGTGCTTTACTTCTAAAGAGCAGGTCAACAGTAGATGCTAAGACTTTGTCTACTAAAATTTTATTTTTTTTCTACGGATATTTTTGTAGTGTAAGTTTCAGAACAATGTCTCTACAAACAGCAAGGTGGACAGGAAAAGCTGGATAGCTGTTAGGATGCATTGAACCTACACACTTACTTTCTCTCTGTGGGTGGTTGGAAATCCACTCTCCTCATGTCTGAAATACTGTTCTGAAATACAGCCACTGAACTGAGAAAAAATGCACTCTCAGCTCTTGCACACTTTCATATTCGACCATGGATCTTTTTTTTTTTTTTTTTTTTTTTTTTTTTTTTTTTTAAGGAGTTAGAAATCCTGCTTATTTCCACTAAATAATCCTAAAGATATTCCCACTAAAAAAGTGGAATTTAAAAATGAATGTCACCAGCCCAATTGTTCCCAATGTGTACAGATATGGAATAAAAACTTTCCTTCAATGAAGTGAAAATTCCCTTTGATATGCTCTGCACTGATCATTACCATATAGGAATGAGACCTTGGGGTTATAATAGGTAGTGCTAGGAAAATATCAGCTCAGTGCTTAGAAGCTGTGAAAAGGCAAATTGAGTGTTGAAAATTATTGGAAAGGAAATAGAAAATAAGACAGAGAACATTATTGAAATACTCTACAAATCCATGGGGAGCTCACATCTTGAATAACAGGTGTAATTCCAGTCATCCCATTGTGAAAAAAATATAATAGAACTGGGAAAAAAAGACAAGGATGATCAAAATTATGTGACGTTTTACATAAAAAGGAACAACAAGCATCCTTCACCTCTTCAGCCTGAAGAGACATGAGGAAGAAATCATAAAGGTCTGTAAACTGATGAATAGCCTGAAAAGGTGTGAATAAAAGGCAACATTTTATCGTCCTTTACAATACAAAAACTAGGAACATTGAAAGAAACAATACAAGACATGTTCAAGATAAGAAAAAGGATAAGACTTCTTCAGATAGGGTTTAAACTGTGGAACTCCTTGCTATGAGGTTGAGATGGGTTGAAAAAGTATTTGGATAGTTTCATGAAACAAAAAATCCACCATGTTAAGCCTGTGATTCACTGTAATTTCATATAGAGCTTTGCATGTGGGTAATACAGTAAGTTTGAGGTCCATCACATTCATTTCAGTGCAGTGCATTCAAATTCAGTGCATTACAAAGCAATCAGCCCTAGAAGCCACCGAGGTTTTAATAATTGTGGCCAGGTTAGATTCTTCCAGGAGAAGATCCAGTCTTATGTCTAGACATAAAAAAAGGAAGATGGTTTTGGCAGTTTTTGTCACGTGGTATAGTGAGAAATGTAGAAGGATGCTGAGGCTGCCTGCCATCTTGAGAAATGAGAGCGGATGTCCCTCAAGCAAAATTTTATTACACTGTTGGTTACTTGTCCAAAATGTTTTCCCCCACCTATCATTATTGTTTTTGTTGTGCCCAAGTTTAGTTCAGCCAGCTGTTCCTAGTCATAGCACTAATCTGTCTTAGGTTCCTGGACAGCTGGAGAGGGGTAGTTTATTTGAATTTATTTTATTGGATGGTAATAACTAGAGAGTTACTCTACCGGATGAGAAAGTGATGTAGAGTTGGATATCACAATGTATCAGTAGCATTTCTGTCTATTGAAGATGAGAGATTCCCCAAAGAAGTTGCACGGATATGTTAAATGGGATGACAGGAGAGATCAAGTTTGTAGCTTTCTGTACATGAAAATTTTAGTGATACCTTCACATTTCCAGTCGATCATTTTGGAGCTGATATTACCATTCCCCTCTCTAAAACTGACAGGCAGTAGTGACTTTTAGATTTTTGAGAATTTTGGCACCCGTATCTTCTCTTTCACTTCCTATAGAGTAGCCTTAATTAACTGTTACTCCTTTAGGTTTTGCTGTTCAATAAATACATAGAACATCTAATATAGCTGGAAAAGAATAGGACTTTGTGAAGTTATTTTTGCAAATTTTATGATAAACCACCTTTAACAATAACCTCTAGAAATCCATTTTTTTCTCTGTCTACCTCCAGAAGCATCAGCTTCAGACAAACAGAAGGACAATTACAAATCCTTAAATTGCCATAAAACCTACTTTCATGGGTTATGTTTACCTCCTTTGGGCCAGCAAAAGTGCTTAACTCAAATGAGTTTTTAATTTAGCAGGGTTAATAATTATCAGTTCAGTGTGACTCTCAGAATACCCTTAGCTCTGAAGGTGTGTAACAGACCTATTGATTTCCTTGGCATTTTCTGGCTTATTCTGATATGAGTACAGATTTCTGTGAAGTCATCTTGGTGCAATGACAAGCAGTCTATAGCGCTTTGCCAGCTCTCTGTTATTGAAACCTTTTGCCTAGTTGTTAGATAGTGTTGCCTGTAAAGGTACTGACTGAGCCATGCTGGCAGTTTATACTGAAGGCTTTTCAGGGAGCTACCGCCTCAGCTGTGAATGCCTCAGTTCACTGTGCATTCTTTATTTGCTTAGCCTTGTTCTTCCCCTTAAATTATGCATTAAATATAAATCTGCATCCAGATACATCACAAAGACAATGCTGCACTTATAGCTGACTGCGACCCAGAGTCCTTACGTAATGTTTTTGGACTGTCTCAGCTCCCCAGAGCGAGACAGATTGGAATTCCCCTCGCTTCAAAGATCTATTCCTCTTTGAGATACGAACACAAGTTAGCCTCAGTCTAAGACCAGTGGCAGGGCTGCTGCATATGCTGACAGAACTCCTTTCTCTTCTTCAAAAAGCAATAAATAAATAGCTCCCACATTCCAGAAGGCACCCTATGCAGTCTTCTCAAGAAGTGAGAAAGTATTCACCTCTCGATTATCTTTTTGCAGAATTCAGCTTTGCTGCCCTGTCAGAAGATTGCTGGATAAAGGGTGACAGCTCTTTTACCTCACACTTCCCTTGAATCTGGGGATTCAAACCATTTGCCACTTGATCTTTACCAGTGATGGACAAGTCTCCCTCCTGGTGCTGACTCAGCTTTTTCTTTTCTCACCTCACCTCCTTTTCTGCACATTTGCCTGAACATTCTCCTACCTCCCCATTAGGTACTTGTATCCCCCAGGAACTGCTCTCCCCTATTTCCCTTCTTTGAAACAATGATAGAGAATGCCATTTGAATCCTTCATAGTACTCATCCCAAATCATGATATCGCTGAACCTTTTGGACAGGGAATCCCTACTGCTCAGACCTGCTAACCATACAGAGGGCTACAACCTGCCTGGGAGGTGAATATTAGAGACAAGGTGACACTGGCTCTCTCTCCCCCTTCCTTTAGCATATGAGTCTTTCACTCACCAACTCCATGTGAATAAGAGCTCTGCTTTGGCCTTTTGTAGAGTTTTACAGATAGAGAGATGGAAGGGCAAACATGGCTCATCCCCTGTCCCTTCTCCCCACTGCTGACGCTACATGTGTAGCCCTATCTCTGGCAATTAGAAAGCACAGAGGTGCTAGGCGGTACTGAGCCGGGCCAGGCCGGGCCATGGAGAATGGTTCAGGGCAATGCACAAAAACAGTATCATCAGTCCTGCAATAGAACTGGCATCTAAAAATGCTAACATTATTTGCTGTCTTGAATCACAGCACTACAAAGATGTCTGGGTGCTATGTACCGCTATGCCAAGGCAGGTGTCCTGCACAGGGGGGGAATGATATTTCAGCTTTTGTTGAATAAGACAGTCAACCACTAGCAGTTGAAAATATGGCTAGAAGACCACCTCATCCCTCTATCCAATCACAGAAACAACCATATTTATATTATTCCCTATTTTCTCTTAAATACTGAAAGCAAGAAGTCCCCTAGTTCTTTCCTATGTCTGAAAGGAGTGAAACTGGTAAGTGGAAACTCCATCAAATGCTGTTTTCAGAGAAACAGGTAAGGACTGAATCCTCCTTTAGGATGCCTATTAACTAAAGTCCTATTGCTGAAAAATAAAAAGTTCCAAAACATATTCCCCAAACCCATTCATGGATATGAGTCTGGAATCCTTACCAGTAAGGAAATTAAGGAAAGAGTAAAGACACCTAACAATGTGAAATCAATTAAAGGGGATTAAAAAAAAATGTGCAGATACATATACTCAGGATTTAACTAGCCTGAGATCGCTCTAGCTTCTAGTTATTTCACACCTGAATGAATTCATCCCTATGATATTTAAAGCACCTAAACATACATATATTTAAATAACATCCTTAGTTAAATTATATTAATTTTCCTGAGTGATCTGATGTACATAAACCCTGATATTACACTAAAATTGATTAGATTTTTTTCATAAAATGACACTGAGGTGTAAATTATGCTCTGCAGTTGGTTACAAGGCTTCCGTTCCTAGAAATTCCTACCTAGCCTAACAAACATTAGCTGAAATGAGGAGGGTCTGTCACTGAGATGATAAGGCTGAGAGACAACTTAATTATCCTGCCCAAGAAGAATTTGCTTGTTTGGACAATCTGAAGGGAGGAAGCCAGCTTGCTTTTAGTATCCCAACAATTATGTTCATTATAATACTTCGTCAGTACACAGTATTTTCCAGTCACTGTCACCAGGAAAATGGATGTAGGGACTTGTGAAATAAGTGCTATGAAATGAGTTTTCTGGAATGAGTAAATGCTTCATATTCTAGACATAAGTTGTTTAGAACTGTCTGAATCACTGAAACAAAGCAACCCATCTATTTGCATGGAAAGCAAATGATGACCAGGTGTGTCTCAGCTGGAAAATCAGACCGTGAGCACAGCCTACTGGATTCTAGCAAAACTGCATCTGCAGTAATTGTTTTTGAAAGGAGATTTGCTGTTCAAGCTCTTACATGATATGCAAAAATTTTTCCTTCCTTGAATCTTTTGCATTTTGTCCTCATGGAAAATCAAAAAAGAAGCTGCTGATGCCCTAATTAGTGAGCTAACTAAAGCTACTGCTAATGCTCCACACTGCATCCCAAACTGAGTCAAAATGAAATTTATTCATTTTATTTCAAGAAACATGAGTAATGTAGCTTCCCAAGGCCCTGCCAGATTAAAGGCATGCTCAATTTTGACTGTTAAAAATTAAATTAGAGTGATATAGTCATCGACATAAAAATACTCAGGACAGGATGGGTGGAAGCCAGACAAATACGTGTTAAACTATAGCATTCAAGGATATAAAATTGACAAAGAAAAAACAGTCCTACTTTGTGGCTTTAGCTGCAAATAAATTCACTGTCTGTATGTGAGCATAAGCTATGAAATATGACAATGATAACTTAGCAGTCAAGAAACTTTATGAGTTTATAGCACCCTTTTATTCTTTATGTGTCATTTCTAGTCCTTCCAGCTTGGGTAGTTCTTAGTCCTTTCCTAGAGCAAAACTTTCATTCTTCATAAAGAAAGCTTATATCTTAGCAGGGAATGGATACGCCACTGCTTCACAGGCTTCTGAAAAGTGAGGGCTACCTTTTCTTGGCACCACGGGCATGGATTACATACCTCCCACTAACAGCTTGATTCTCTTTAAACAAACACAACTCATAAAGACCATTCAGTCTGTATTGTTTGGCCCTGCAAGTCTGCAATTCTCTGTCACATCTCACCTACCATTTAATGAAAATAGCAGGATCTCTGGAAACACTATGCTCTGTGAGGAGCTTGGCTGCAGAGAGGGCAGTACCGGAACAAGGGCAATGGTGGAATAGGCGGCTCAGTGCACCAGACCTTAGGAGACAAGTGAATAAGGAAGGATACTGGAAGTTCTCTAAAGGACCAAGTATTTAGCCAAATCTTATGGTTTTGGGATGCTTATGTGAGCAGAGTCTATGAAATTTGACATAATGTCAGTTATTAATGATCTTTTCTACCAAAAGTAATAGCTATTTTATTGTCTTTGCAGAGTACTTGCTTTAACGTTAAAGTTGGTTATATCAGACTAAAGAGCCTATAGATGTTAAGGGACAGAATTACATGCTAGCCAGAAGACCTTCAAAGTTGTTATCAAATCTCTCAGAATAGATAGCAGGCTGATAACACGTTTGTTGTCTTCGGCTCGTTTTAGTTTCCTTAGTTTCAATCCTGTTGCTGATCTCCAGCAGCTTCTCTGCTTGCAATTCTTATTTGACCTTTTTGTTGCAAAGTTATTGTGGAGGCTTTAAATAGTTCTTTATGAGATCTCAGTGGGTATTTCAATCTGAAATTCAGGAATAGTTCTTGTTATAATCCTACGAATCAGCATATACAAGCTGACCTGCAGCTTAGTGTTCATTTCAGTCCCAAATGTCTATTGTCTCTCACAGTAGGTATAGAAGAGCACAGCATAAGGAACAAAACTGTTTATTAAAACTGCTGTGAAACATGAATTAGGGGGTTAGTGTGAAACTTTGAATTCTTAAACTGAAATGTCCTTGCCATCATTTTAAACTTTTTGGCTACTGCTAGAGCTACAAAAGTATGCATTTCTTTCTTTTCCCCACTATTACATCATGTATTTTACTCCCTAATTACTTCTGAATCTGCATATTGAAATAGATTTGTGCTACTAGAGCTTAGACGGACTAATCCTATCCCCAAATTGCAAAACAAAGCTGTTTCAATTTATATTGTTGAGAAAAAAAGATAAACAGAATGTGCAACTGGTACTTGGACAAATGAAAATCTGCAGATTAGACCATATTCTGAAACTTTTCCTAATGTTGACTAGCAATTAATTTTTCCAGATGAACATGAGTAAGTATATTAGAATCCAGTGCATTGATTTAATTGGATATACTCATAATAAAAGTTATTAATCTTTATTAGGAAGGGAAAGTAAATAAGAATAATACCAAATATCTGGAGAAAAAATTAAAATACATGCTTGGACCAGGCTATTTTGTCTATTTTTATATTGATGACCATTTAACTGAGAATTATGGGAGTTTTCTTTTAACAGAAAGATTCTGAAACCTCATATTCCTGCACAGCAAGGTAGACAAGCTCTGTTATATGAGTAATTTTTGCTGTTGCCACTCTCCACATGGTCCCACCTTTATTTTTATTTTTAAATTGACACCTTTCTTTCTACTGTTCATTCCATTTCATCGCCAGCTCATGTTTTTTTTGCTTCCCATTTACCTGAAAGAAAGAAAGGAATTATTCTCATAACCAGAAGTTAAGCTAGAGGGATTTGTACTTTTATTTTGTTCTGTGACATTTAGACAAAGGCTTGCATAAATAAAATAGTTTGTGTTGAAACACGTAGTTGTCCATTATCAGTTTGAGATACACTAAATGTGCTTTCTTTAAGAGCCTTCAGTTCCAGCAACAGCAATGTGAATATTTCTTTGACTTAAATCTTTCACCCCTAACATTTTCTCTTAGATTTCTGCTGTTTATTTAAAAAAAAATAAAGAGCCTTTAATCACATTTCTAAGGTAAAGATTTGCAATGACACAGTGACAGTGAGTCAGGTGCATTGCCCATCAGCTGTGAAATCTCGGATGATTTCAGGCAGGATTTTGTAATAGGCTGAATTAGCTCCAGCCTATTTCATTTGTTAATTCATGCTACCACACTTTAAACAGCATTGGCATTGGAGTATTTTATGACAGCCACACCCTTTATTTCCACTTCTTAGCTGGCCCAGAAAGTGTTGTATGACTACTATCTCCTTCTGTGTTCAAAGAAATTGCAACTTCCGTCTCACACTCTGGTCTGTAACTTGGTGCCAAGGAGGGTGAAACTGAAATGCATGCAGTACTCTCTGTCCTTTTACTTTTACCCAAATGAGATCAAGAGCACTGTTCTTGTGGCTTTCTCATTTCTATCCCCAAGCCTGAATGACAGCTCTAAACATTATCTGATAGAACAGACCTCCTGTAGTCCTTAAATTCACTGTACTTTGCAGTCTATTTCAATAGTGATGACCAAAGGGCTCAAAAAAAGTCTTTGTTGACCATAAATTAACATGGGCTGCCCAGGTTTTAGTACAAAAATATATGACTAGCAGCACTGTTCAAACTGAATGGCATAAATCCCTGAGGAGGTGCTTATCAAAACAGGACCATGTGTTCTGCATTATTAACTAAGGGCTGTTTACTCAGATAAGTCAATACGAAGAAGAAATTCTGAAAGAATATTTTGTTCCACAAAAAGAGTTGAGCTGAAAATATATTCAAGCTTTAGCTTTCATATTGGTCAACCTTTTGTTTTCATCTTTCATACCAGCAGGGTGGTGGAAATCCCATTTCTCAGATAGCACAAGGTGGCTGAGAGAAATCATTTTCTTCATTTCATTTAATTTCTTGTGCAGAATGGGCTAAGGATATAGCCTAGAGGCACCCCAGGGTTTGATGTACTAACATGCCAAAGCACTAAATTGAACAGGAAATTCAGAATAAAAACAAATAGCAACAAAATCTATGTGAAATGCACAGACTGTAATTCTGGTACCTCAGAGTATTAGGCACTATCTTTTTCCTGACTGATAATAGCATACACGGAAAATATATATCAGCAGCAGGGCGGTGGAGATAGTTACTATAGTCAACCAGAGGACACTCAAATATGATGCCGACACTGATTTCTTTATGTAAGATGCTCTCTCTACATATTCCTCTACATGGCAAATAATATTTCCCTCCCTCAGAAGGTTTCTATAATGAGAATAAATTGGGAGGGCAGAGACTGTGTGCCACCTTTAACTGAGGGCTTCATTCTTTGCCTTCTTCTGCTTGTCCAAAGGGAGCAAAAAATACAAACTCATCAGACTAGTAAGTTTTACCCACTTTTTACTGATACTATTTGTAACGCATTCTTCAAATGTGAAAAGGAAGATGCAAAGTTTATGACAATTAAGAACTTAGCCATGAAATTCCTTTCCTTACAAGACTGTAGCTAATGCACTTGTGCTATAATGAAGTTGTAGGTATCGCAACACCTCTTAGAAGGTTTCATCATAGGTCAGCATCAAGAGATAAAATTTTAACAGCTGGAAATTAAACCTTATACTTTGGTATTCTGTATTAATTAGCATGGTAATAAGGGGATTATAGGAAGTGAGATCAATTTTAAAGCCAAATCATCAAGAAGACATCCAGAGTGTAGTTAGTGTACATGAAGTCAGCTCGGCATTTAGGAATTGTCTGGGTCACTTCCTGAAGATGTATGAGGAGCTGGAAACGAACATGTCAAGAGTGAAAGCCACTGCAATGATGATAGTTAGTCTGTTCAGGGACATCTGCTCATGTGGAAGTACATTCCTTCATGTAGGAAGTGCACTGCACAGGATGTGCTAAGATGGTAGACTACAGTCTTTTCAGCAAGGCTGGCAAAGTAGATCCAGAACCTGGGTTCTGCATTTTCCATACTGGGGAGCTCTAGCTTCCCACTCATGACAATTGCTGAAATAAGCTTTGGATTGGTTGAAATTGTTAGTAATATTTATTACAACTAACACTTTTTGCAACAGTTCTGTCAAAGAACTTAAAATTTTAGATGCATGAATTATGCAAATGGTGAAAGCAAAAACTATTTTTGTTTGCTTTCATCAATATTTTTCACATGAACAAACCATTTTCCTCTTCATCTACCTTAGGCAAAATACTTACACACATACTGTAAGTTCCTAAGAGGTCTGACTGATTCAGAAAGGACTAGGACAGCTAAAATCATGCATACACTTATACGCTTGGCTAAATCAAACCCTTGACGTAGAGTAGGGTTCCAGCCTCATGGCCATCCTAGATATTTTCATTCAGCATAAAATTATATACATGTAAAGTACGTGAAATTGACTGGATGTTACAGTTTAGCAAAGATGTATCCTTGCAGTCAATCACATGACCTCTCTCCTCAAACTGTATCAACATACCTCTGCCCTTGTGTTCCTTTTATGCCACAACACCAGCAACAGTTTGTTTGCAGGAATGAATTTTACTGCATATGCAAGAGATTTTTCTAGTAGCTTTCTATTAGGGCTCCTACTTAGCCCTTTAGTCCTTTAAATACATATACACAAATAGTATGAATCACAGAGTCAGAGAATCACAGAATGGTTGAGGTTGGAAGGGACCTCCGGAGACCATGTAGTCCAACCACCCTACTCAAGCAGAGTTGCCTAGAGCACGTTGTGCAGGATTGTGTCCATGGTGAAAATACAGTGAGAACGTAGAGGAAATCAGCCTTACTTCTGAATCTCCTTCCGTAATATAAAACTCTTTCATGTAGTTTCCCTGGAGCCTGCTTTTGTTCCCTGTAATATCTTTGGAAGATTTTTAAGTCCACTCTGTGGACTTTTGCTTTGTGAATTATGTCCTGTGTTATTTCAGAGAAAGTGTAGAAGACAAACCTCACCCAAACATTTATGCTATCTGTGCCTAGGAGAACAAACATAACAGTAAAATGAAATCATGAGGTTCTCATCACCTTTTCTGCTTATTTTCTATCCAATCTGTCAGCGTTATTTTAGCAATAAACACTGGTCTAGTTTTCTAGTTTTTTTTTTTTCTTTTTTTTTTCCATGTGGAATATATATTTCAGCCAACACTGGAAATGAATGTCTGTCTGTGTTTCTCCTCGGGTTTTGTTTCTTCATGTTTAATTATCCAGTGAGTTACAATTTACTGCCCTGATTGCCACTGTAGAGGACACGTTAGTCAGCTAAGAGAGTCCCATGTACTTTCACCAGAACACAGAAGCTGTTACAAAGGGGTAGATGGTAATGACAGAAAGAATTTTAGAAAAAATGTGAAATAACCAGCTGTATCACACATGAAGAAGTATTCCATGAAGAAAAGCAAAAGGAAACACAGGACAACAGAGATTTTCCTTGAGGTTCTAGCAGAGAGAACGGTAAATTACCTTACTCTGAAAGGAAACTTAAGAGAACGGTACCCTGCAGATCATTTAGTTATGTTTATACAGCACCATACCTGCTCCCTCTAATGTCAATTTTCTATTTTTTTTTCCTGTCAGCCTCACACAGGCCATAGTTTTGAGAAGGTGAGCTCAACAGAGATGCGACACCTAACTTGCAGTACACTAACTTGCACTTGCACACTATAGTTTGCCTTAGGGGCCATTTTTCCCTGAGCATCCAGACTGGAGTCCCTGGTGTGCATGAACGAGCGTTTTTTCCATAGAGACCACAGTATCTGCACAATGCACATACAAAAAGAGAACAAAGTATTGATTATATAGCAGACAAATTTACAAGACTCCGTATGCATTGGTATTAGCATTAACACATATAATAAAAGCACTGGAATGAATTTTCAGCAATTTTTACTGAATTTTCTCAGCATAAAGAAGGCACATAGAAATGGTTGACTAGGGTGGAGGTATTGTTCTCCCTCTGCTGATTTGCTAAGCTTCAGCTAAGGGCAAAAGCAGATTTATTCAGGAATGGCTATATTAAAAACACTCTCAGATCTCCTACCCATATGAGCCGTTCAGGGAGAAGAATGGAATCCTGGACAATAACAACTGTTTACTTCTTGAAAACTGAATTAATCTAGAAAGACAGATAATTTTTAATTTTCTTGTGCTTCAGTTTTTCCTTTTTATTTCTTTCTTTTTTCTCTTTTCTTTTTTATGTAGAATATTGCTGTTCACAAAGAAGAAAATCTTCCCCTGCTACACAGACAGCCTGCATAAAGCACATTGCATCCACACATCTTTATTTCGCAGCCTAAGTCAGTGCTATTTTACATAACATGCCATTTCAAGTAAACAATCTTCAAGACTCTTCAAAATTTCTAAAATTCAAGCTACCTTCATCAGAACCTGTTGAGGTTTTGAAAGAAGCAAAACATCATTTCTAGGTGGTCACACAACTGGCTCGCAACACAGTTGTTGCTGGACAAGGGAGCACAGGAGTGTCTGTTCATCCCGCAGTCACCTCAAAGAGCAGCCATGAAAAGTACAAAACACTGAACTTCATTTTTCGAGGGAAAAGACTTTTCTGTATGAAATTTTAACAGCAACCAATAATAACAATAATAGTGCAGTAAACCCCTCCCCTTACACTTTTGGAATTCTGGGGGAAGAGGGAAATTTTAGGTCACTCTAGAAATCCCAGGAGGCCCTATGCCATCCGTTACATCTATCATCTATACTTCTGTTTTGCTATGGTAAGTTCTTTTGCTACGAGCTGGCCTACGCTTACTATAAAGATATACCAGAGGAAGATACTGACCTGGGAAAACTCAATTGTGTGATTTTTAATGGGGACTGCTGGGATGAGACTGGTGGATACAGCGTTCCAAAGTAAAGCCTACATAGGTGGGAGAAAGAGCAAAGATGAGAAGAGTGAAAGAGAAGCCTCTTATATGTCTCTGTGCCACTGTGTCTCCTGGGAGAGTGAACAACAGTGGCAAGGAAAAGAGCCTCGTGGAATTGGTTTCCAAATAGTTAATCTGGTATAAGCCATCAGTTTACTAGCAGTCTGTGTGGAACTGGACTAAACCAACTTTGCAGTACAGTTTTGATGCTTATTTGGGGCATTGCACAAATGCCCTACCTCAAAGACATTATGAATGAGAAATCTTTTTACTCCTGAGCTTTCTTGTTTCCCTTCTACACATATTTCTCCTCATGCTTTTTGCCAACCTCAGATGTACCAAGTATCTTTTAAAATGACTATATCAGTTTTTCCTTGCATCCTGGATGTTAACATGAGAAAAAGAAATAATCAGCATTAAAATACCGGGTCTGACTAAAGAATGGTTGTTCTATTTCCAACAACTTTCCATGGAATGTGAATATATTCTGTTCACCACTGGCATGCAAGCAAAAGCTTTTGGATGTGTTTTCTAACATTGGAATAGTATTGAATTATCACTTTTCAAACTGACACATAAATGCCTGCTTCAGTATTAGGAGGAGGGTGATAGCTGGGACACTGTTTAAAGGTTCCAGTTCAAATCCCTTTTCTGCCTAATTTCTCAAAATTCACAATATTGGCAATCACTTTATTTCTCCCTTCCCAGTATGTTCTTTTTCAAAGTCAAGACTTTTACCAATATATTTTTAGTTTTGACATAATAGTATGTTTCATCAAATTAAAATTTCACCAAAATTTTTTTATTCAGCTACAGGAAATATATACATACTGCTCATGGCTCTTGAGGTGCTTTGAACTGTTTAAGCCTTTTGGATAGTGTGTAAAATCAAAAGATTTTGGCTAAAAGTGGGAAATATACTTCCTATTTCATATGTATAAATCTTTATTCTGGAATAGGATGAGACTTAATTGTAGAGTGTCTTTGTTATTGAAATTTTCTTAAGCAATAAGATAAATGTTGCCAAAAAGGTCAAAGTGAACCTTCAATTATCACAAAATATTTCATGAGCTTATGCAAAGGTAAAAATTGTAGTGATGCCCTCCTGTCTGAACAACTCATCTCTGCAGTTATACCTTATTTGTCTGAGTGTAATGTGGGTGGCCTACCAATAAACATACTAAACAAGCAATGTCAGCTTCTGTACATATACTAATTACAGTTCCAGATCTACTGGAGGTTAGGAGTAGGGAATCAGGGGGCTTATGGTCTTTAAGGCTCTTTCTTTTCTTCCAATAGTCCCTGCTCCACAGCCAAGGACTGGCATTCAGAGCTTTCCAAGATCAGCACTTGAAATCCTCTTTACTCTTCAGTCACAAATACGAACTTTAGGGAACCCGAAGAAAACTGCGCACCCTAAATGTCACGTCAGGCAAAGAGGATGTGGAAGATGGCTTGGTGTGATTGTAAAGGTACTTCCTGGCTGAAATCTTCCATTTGACTCTGGAATGTATCCTGTCATATGACCCACATGGTACATCTCATTTATGCCATCAGTGGGCCCAGTCCCAGATGAAGGTTCATATGTTAATTTTTGGTTGCACAGTAAGTCCCATGCACCTGTGAATTGGGAAATTATGAAATTAGATATTGTACAGTCAAAATCATGGGATGAAACCACCCAACATCTAGTGAAGCGAATGGTGATATGAAGCAAAATTCCACAGTCAGATTTGGGAAGCAAGATCTGTGTTATTCCTGCAAAGTTATGTAGCAAAATACCCAGCAAGGAGAGGTATAGACACACAGCCAGTCATGGTTTCCATTCCTAATCTCTTGTTCTTAGTACTAATTTCCCTGACAAGGTATCTCTACATACAAAGTAGATCAAATTTCACAGATTGTTCTCATGTTTCTTGATTTTTGGAGTATGTTTTTTTCAGTTGTGTAGGCCTGAATCTTCAACCTTGTGACCTAACTCACAGGACAAGTGTACTGCCAATTTTCCACAAACAGGTTACACTGCTTTCTATGGTCACAGCTTGAAGCAGTATCAAAAGGTTAGAGAACAACCAGCTCTGCTGAGTGAATTCAAATTCCTTCTAACAGGCAGTCTGGACAGTAGGTGAGTTGATGGAGAGCCATGGGGAAACAGAGGGCTGAGGAGCAGAAAAGAATAGTTTATAACCTGGGGCCTTGGCTGTGCATAAGCAGCCCTTGTTCCATTTCAGTGGAACTGATTTAGCTCAACTGCTACCGAACAGAATCTAGTTATCTTTGCATCGAACTGTACCCTTAAGACCCCCTGAGTGACAGTAAGTATCCGCTGAAAAATTAGGGATCTGCCCAGACCCAGACAGTTATATGGCTGCAATTATGAAGATGTACCTGGCAGCTCAGTGAAAACATCTTCACATACTGAGAAGGATATTTTGAAAACTGTAGCAGTGTAAGAACTGGGTGGGCTGAGGCTGTTTCTTAAATTCTTGGGGCATGGATGTAGCTGGCCTTTAGCACTTACACACACGTACCAACATTAGGATCATATGCTTTCCAAGATAAGGCCATACAGTTGAGTCTGGGCTGAATATATAACATAACCATGACCCACAGGCTTCCCAAGAATGTAAATGGACTGCAGAAATTAGCCTACTTTACCTTATTGAATAGTGGAAAACAACACACTACACTAGACTTTTGAGATGAGAAAACATATTGGAAGGATTATATTTCCCCATTAGAAGCATGAATAATTACCAGTGAACCATTTTTGCACTCCTTTCAGTTTGTTGATATCACTTACTGCTAATTACGTTAGGATAAAAAATGAGTTTACAAAAACCGTAGAATAAATGTTCATATGAACATGCCTGCTGAGCTTCTTAGCAATCACATAGAAACAGAAACAATGAAGTGGATCAAGCTCAAAGTATGCTAGTTCCTGGCCAAACCAGCATATGTTCTGTGTTTAC
This sequence comes from Dromaius novaehollandiae, assembly GCF_036370855.1. Classification (NCBI taxonomy): domain Eukaryota; kingdom Metazoa; phylum Chordata; class Aves; order Casuariiformes; family Dromaiidae; genus Dromaius; species Dromaius novaehollandiae. Next base: position 127,219,679 of record NC_088099.1, read on the forward strand.
TTGACAGATTAGCACATATGGTTATATCAAAAAACATATCAAATCCAAGTTAGCCATATTGAATCTAATTTGTGCTGACTGAGCAATAATTCACAGTGTTGTTAGGGAAACTATCTGAAACTTGACCAAATACCACTGCTAATCCAAGTCACCAGTTTCTTTCAGGTGAAGCTGAAGGATTACAAATGGGAAATATAAAATTCCTTTTTGTTTACCTTCTACCAGCCAATAGAGCCTGAGAAAAATATATCTTAAAGCCAAATGTCCAATAAACAAAAATGCATATGGACTGAGTTTATTATCCATAGGTAGTAGCTGTGAATCTTTTTCCTGAGACAAAATCCCAGATGATTTTCAATCCTTTATTTTTTAATTGTTGAAAACAAAAAGGTTCAGTACTACTGTAAATAGGATCTACTTGATACATATTCTATACGAACCACAGACTCTGCTACTATGTCCTGAGATAACTAAGATATATTGATGCATTCTTAGGAGAAACTCTTAAAAATCACATTGCAGGAACTTTTGAATGAAATTGCAGTATATTAATGAATAATATCACAGTATTATAATACAGAGTAGAGATTAGAATGTACTGTAGTCAGATACAATGTGATTTACATAAACATGCAGTTTATTGTGGCCAAGGTTGTTATTGTTATTATTATTATTGTTATATGGTAAAAACAGAATTCAGAAAAGATTGATCAACAGCTACATGGTACCACAAAGTAAATGTTAAAAAAAAAGAGAGGGGGGAATTAATGAAAAGCCTACTAGCTTTTGGAATATTTTTCTGTAATTTTAATGAATTTCAACATCCAAGTCTTGCCATAACAGAGCTTCTGTAAACTGACTATAGCCACCACACCATGTGAAAACCAAACACAGGATTAGGTTTTGGAATGCACAGAGAAATGTGCCACATCTACAAACTCAAGAGCAAAAGGGCTAAGCTTTATAGGATGTTAATATATCTATATAAATATATAACTCTGTATATTTATTTTGTTTGCTTGTTTTTTTTAACAGAAGTCACTTGCGTGGACCCCAAGGGGAAAGGCAAGTAAACAGTGTTGAATCAGAATTATGTTGGAGTGTATTGTTTCACAGCCCAGTGCTAATAGATCTGCAGTGATTATCAGGATCAACTGCACTTTTGGCAATTAAGATATTTTTTCCACAGATACAGCTTTCATGTTCAGGGATATGTAGGGATCTGCACAAACTAAGTGATACTGCAAAAGATAATCCATGCATACCTGTTGGAAATCGATGTTTTCATTTCACGCATATAACTGCAATATTTTTGATAAAAAATACCTTGGTAATTCATATTCAGGTCTGATAAATACCATTTTCTATTAAATTAGTCCTTTCTCAAACTAGGGCTGATGAAGACTGCATTCAGGAGCATCAGTGGTATCTGAGACTATTTACTATAGGAAATAAAGTCCAGTGGTTCGAATGATAGATACACATGTAGTCAGCAAGTATATGTAACTTGTGTGAAAGTATGTGATGGGGCCTTTCTCTGCCAGTTCACAGATTACATGAGTTGTTCCCACGCCAGGCTTCAGAATCCTGTTTCTTTAATGCAAGGTGTAACAGTTCACTCTCAGCTCTACGGATCCCTGTTTAAATCCAGGATACGCCGATCAAGGTGGTGCTTGTCAGTTGCCCTGTCACTGTCATTTACATAAGATTGTCAGATTAGTTCAAGGCTAGTCTCATTTAGTATTTTTGGGAGTCTCCAGATGTCAGTTAGTCAATAATAAAATATTTCTCATATTTAAACAGTTGAATTGATCCATATTTGGCTTAGTTTATAGATTTTTTGTTTTTATTAACTTAACTCTCTTCAAGTTCATTTCTTATCTGAACTTTAAGCTTCTCCTCATTCCAAACCTGTAAAATAATACAATAGGCAAATCCAAATAGAGGCTACTATGCTACATGTCTTTGGCCAAAACTTGGGCACAGATCCAATTTTTCCTGTCCTATCACTATTGTAAAAAACTACTTTTCTTAGGAAACAGATATTAAGCTTGCTCAAAAATAAATGTAGCAGAAACATTCCCAGGAAAATGATTTGTTTGTTTTCCTGCAATAGATTATTATATTGAAAGTTATGTTAGATCAGAAAAATACAATGCTCAGCTCTCTGGAGCTTTGGGTCTGTCATTTTTTCCACGCTTCTATCTCTAACATTTTTTCATCTCATATCTGCCCCAGCAGCAGATTACTTCTTGCTCTGGAGGCCACTAAGTGATACCTTCCAGGTTCTTATTAAGTGATCAGGTGTCAGTTTGTTCATAACATCCACAAAGACTGTTGGTGTTATTATATGAACACTAATGTTTACCCACAAGCACTATCTGGGGTGAAGTAGTGCATGTTCCTACACTTCTAACAATGCCAGTCAGTAGCAATGAGTATAACAAGTATCAAAAAGAATAATAAGAGCTGTAGTTATTTTCCAGAATTTTACACACCATTTTAAATTCCCTTTTAACGGTCTTGCATTTAGTTAGCTATTTCCATATAACACTTCCATGCCTGCTGAATCCAGTCCAAAGTAATATACCACTGTTACTTAAACAAGATAGAATTTGTTTCTATTTTCTTTCCCTTTCCTAAGAACGTATCTCTCCCTCATTCTGTGTTAAAAGTCCTTTTGAATTGCAATCAGAGGTTCACTGTCTTGGCTGAAAAACTGAAAGTGCTGCTTGGTCATTCTCTCTGTATCATATTTTCTTAAAAAAACACACGTATGTAAGCTTTTAAGTTAATCAGTTTTCTACACTGAAATGAAGTAGACCTTCCAAGTGGAGTGACCATGCCAGTGTGACCCTCTGTCAGTTTCTGATGGTGGGAGTCTACAGATGATACCAAGTCCCTGGAAGACCATTATAACTTATATCTCTTGAATGTGCTGTTAGATTATAACTTCTTCAGGGTACAGTGAGAATTTTTATTTTAAGGAAAAACAGAATCAGAAAGTAAATTTCAATGTGTTTTGTGATATCTCGGTGTTGGTTTTCTGTTGATGATATTGCAGGTTAGGATGTTCTTTTTTTTCCCCTCTTTTGGTAGAAACAGACTATCTTATCAATATTCAGAAACGGAATGCGGCTTTGCCTAATCTCACCCTCACTCAGTTATTTGTTCAGTATAGCTTTCACCCAATCCTTCGTTTACTTGTTAATCTCTTATTTCATCAAGTCTATTATGAGATTATATTCTCAGTCCATGTGGAGAAACATAGGTCACAGACAACCATACCCACTGAAAATGTTAGTGCTACTCTTCTGTAGGAAGTCAATGACCCTAAAGTTCTACTGGCAGATGTCATCATGTTGGTCACTAATCCACTTTTGGCAAAGCCTGCTACAAAAGGTCACTTGAGTCCACCTGACCAACTTTGCCAGAAGTGTATTAAAGAGCACTCACAAGTTCCTTTCTGCTGGCAGAGCTGTGAGGGCAGCAACCTCCTGGTGGTGGGCAGTGACAGGGAGCCAGAAGTATTGAAGTCTTCAGCTGGCTCAGGTAGCACAAGTAAAACTTCTGCATGTGGCTATTTGCAACCCCAGGTGACTTCACAGGAGTTACTTAGCTCTCATTGATACATCTCCAATTTGACTAAGACTTTTAGTCTTTTTATTTATATTATACAGTAATTAAATTACTTGTGGCTACCATAATAGCAGCATTGAATATCAGTGATAATAATTAGTCATATGATAAGTGGGAGTATATCAATGGGCAAGTCTAAAAACTCTGAAATTTGTTTTGGATGAAGCATTTATAAGGACAGTCTTCGTTCTGAAGTTTCTGGTGCTTCCAACTTCCACTTGACCTATTTTTCTCATCTTGCTCTCTGAACAAAAAAAATATTGAGACTGGGACTTACTAATAGTCTAGGAGAGCCTAAATCACATCTCTTTACTCTTGGACTGCTGATGGCATATGGTGATAGCATTTATAAACAATGGGGAAGATCTCTAAGTCTTTTACTTGTTACACCTAACAATTATTAACAAGAAAATAATTTTTCAGCAAGTGATCTATTTTGAACAACTTATCATGAAATCACACTTGGCTGATATCCCTAATATAAATATATTGTGTCCTTTCATGGTCCGAGATCCTCAAAGAAGTGTTGGGCTTTGGCACTGCATAAGGTTCATAATAAAAAGAAATATTTGCTTCTCCAAATTCGTAGTGAAGAAATCAAAAAAATTTTTTTTGCCCCTAAACCTAGTCCTGAGGTATTAAATAGACTACATTATTAGTCTTTCATTTAACTTGTTCCTATAAAACTTTGACATTATAAAATGCCCCGTCTTCCGCCCTTGTTGCAGTGCATTCAATAAAGGCAGCAAAATTATTTTTCCCGTAAACTTTACTGAATACATTAATAAAAGAGAACCTTTACTTTCCTTTTTTGTGTGAATCTCCAGCTTGGCTCCAAGACAGCCATTTTTTTCAGGACATTGATTTAAGTGAACTGAAGAAAAGGACCTTGAAATGAGTAGTTAGAGTGTTGCTGCCAAGAAACTTAATAAACCAAACAGAAGTGATACATTTGGTTCAGGAATCATAAGGATGCAGCTCTATGGCCTGTATTAGTCAGACTAGGTGCGCATAATGGTCTTTTCTGACTTGAAGTCAGGTATACTTCAAAGAGAAGTTTGGTAGTAGTATTGAGCTGAGTGTAACTCCACGTGTTCTTAGAATGAAAAGGGAGAAAATCTGTTACCGAAACAAGGTTTTGCAACTGACCGCACATTCTCACGTTGCTCCGGCAAAGCTGTTGTATGCACAGCCCCACTGCAGGTGTTCAGCCTTCTAGGCAGCTTGACTAAATATCAGTTTAAAGCCTCTGTTTACTTCTGCCAGGCAAGGAACAGAAATCAGGTCAGTTATCTGATCAAAGGCTTTACTGAGTTCCACTGTATCTAACCAAAACCAGGGGCCCAATTCGACTCTCACATTGGCGTCAGGTAGGAATATGATTAACTGCCTATGGAAGCAACTCTTACTGATCAGACCTAGAAGTTCATGCTTCCCATCTGGTGTTTGAAAAAGGAACAAAGCAAATGAAAACCTTGAAAATAAATTTTGAGTATTGTCACACACACAGTTTTCAGCAGACATCATTTATCCTTTCCGTCTATTCCCCCAATCCAGTTCAGAACAATTACTTTATCCTGTGCCCTGCTTAGTCCAGGCACAGGTTGGTCGTGTCTAATATAGAGGATATGGTGGAAACAAATATTCAAAACAGGAGGGTTAAAGACGATGGCATAAAGGCAGAGATAGGAATTCTCTCCAAGAGGAGTCTTGCAGCTTCTAATCATTAACATTCTTTCTCTCCTCCCACACCCTTGGCTTCCTCTGCAGCCAGCAGGGTTTCAACGACCCAGAAGGCTATGGATATTTTCTGCTGGAGCAAGCCCAAAATTTTAAAATATATTTATGCAAGGGTATCAATCATGTAATTCAATAGAGGTCAAATACCTTGCAAGTTTTTTTTTTTTTTTCAGTTTCCATTTAATTGAAAGAATATGTTTGCTAAATTTGCTAAATCACTCATTCCAATGCACAGTACTATGTTACAGTATTAAGGCCATCTGTATTTGTAAGTATTCCATACAAAGGAATGTCAAGTTCACAGAATTAAACTCTCTAATGTAAATGCCAGAGTTTAGATCCTATGAATAAGCCATCATGTCTAGGCAACATGTTTGTCTTGAATTATCTGGTCACACACTATTTTTCAAACAATACAATATAGTACATTGTTCTACATCTCTACATGAAAATGTAGTTTTTCAAAACTTTTTTTTCTTTCTTTCTTTCTATATCACATTGATGTAAAAGTTTGTAATACACAAATTGCATAATCTATCTATATTGGCTAATGCCAACATCTTCAAAATTGAATCACAAAAATGAAACCCTTTTGTAAGCAGTGCCTTATTTACAAAGCTCTGAACATCTACAGCTACCATTGGAATAATTTTCTCTCCCTCAGTGAATAGGCTATGAAGTTCAAGATATAGTTAAGTGTTAGATATCCATCTTACAATGGCTTAGCATATGAGGCCTCATGCTATATGCTGTTGCACCCAATGCTTTTCTCTCTTTGAAACCCACAGGTATGTTACCTGAAGTTTTCTTCAAAAATTAGTTAGTACTACTCGTACAGCTCCTTTGGTGAATCTCTAATCATGTAATGGAGTACTTGTGTACCTCTAGAAATATTGCTTTACGGCATGCCCCAAGTCTAAATTTAGGGAAGACAGGAAAAAGTCTGGGGGCTGACCTGCTGGAAAGCAGCTCTGTGGAGAAGGACCAAGGAGTCCTGCTGGACAACAAGTTGACCATGAATCCGCAGTGTGCCCTTGTGGCCAAGAAGCCCAATGGTATAGTGGGGTGCATTAGAATGAGCGTTGCCAGTCAAGGGAGGTGATCCTCCCCCTCTACTCAGCCCTGGTGAGGCCACATCTGGAGTACAGTGTCCAGTTCTGGGCTCCCCAGTAGAAGAGAGACATGGAGCTACTGGAGAGAGTCCAGCAGAGGGCTACTAAGATGATGAAGGAACTGGAGCATCTCTCATAGGATGAAAGGCTGAGAGAGCTGGGACTGTTTAGCCTGGAGAAGAGAAGACTGAGGAGGATCTTATCAGTGCGTTTAAATATCTTAAGGGAGGGCGTCAAGAGTATGGGGCCAGACTCTTTTCAGTGGTGCTCAGCGACAGGACAAGAGGCAACCATCACAAACTCCATCTGAACATATGGAAAAACTTTAACTGTGTGGGTGAACTGAGCACTGGAAAGGATTGCCCAGAGAGTTGGTGTGTCTCCATCCTTGGAGATATTCAGAGGCCGTTTGGATAGGGGTCCTGGGCAATGTGCTTTAGGTGACCCTGCTTGAGCGGAGGGTTTGTACCAGATGATCTTTAACGGTCCCTTCCAACTTTAACTGTTCTCTGATTTTGTGAAAAAGGGATCTGTGCAGTTGCACAACCATATAATATGACTCAAGAGCAAGTGTAATATTGATTGGTGGTATCAGTTTTCTAAACTCTTCTTACCTGAGTAAATATGCATCTTAACATGAGAAAAAAAAATATAGAGTGCAACTCACTGAGTTTCTACCCTAGTTCCCTGAATGAAAGCAGGTCCAGTGTTACTATTTAGACATACACAGTTAGATGAAGAACTCTGTGTACAGCTTGACGTTTGACAATGTCAGAAAACAGTAGGTTCACAAATATATCTGAAGCAAATTAATTTTGCCCTTTGTTCAGTGAAAATTGTGATACTTGTTCCACCTCTGGTTATTGCACACTTGCATTGCTATTCTTTTGTTGGTTTCACTAGCACTGCAGACACCTGGATCAAGACAAACACAGAATGAAAATATGGCCCTTGGCCCAAGACTTCATGGTCTAGATATGAAAAAATGAGCTATTAAGAACAATGAAGATAGGAAGTACAGTGAACCAATGGATTAGATATTAGTCAGCCTTGTAGACAATGGTCTCAGCACTTGAGTTTCCAAGTTTTGTAAGGACTGGGGCAAAAAGGGAGGAATTTGAAGCAATGAAACTATACTTTTAAGCCGTAAACATCATTTAATGCTGGTTTCATTAGCAAGGAAAGACTATTTGAAAGCTTGTGCAAAATTGAAAACAATTTCCTATTAGTGTTTACATATACATCATTAAAAGTGTCTTACTTCTCTGACTGGAAGAACTTTGTGCTATATATCTCAGACTGAACTGTTCTATTTAATGATAAATTTGAAGAGATAATAACACAGAGGCAGGATTATGTCTATGTAAGGTTTTGCAAAGTTTTCTAGTAGTAATCACTGACACTCTAAAGTTCAGTCCAGGTTAAGAGTCGTATAGCTCCTTTCAGTGTTCAAAGGAAGGCAAATCCCTATGCCAGGGCAGAAATTATTCACTCAGATGTACTTATCTCCACCCATATTTTTCAATGCCTGGAGGCTTACCACAGATGTTCTGTTTTTTGTTTTTTTGTTTTTTGTTTTTTTCTGTTGAATATTGTGAAGCCAATGCACTCGTTCAGCTACAGGGGGAAATTACCTGTCAGTGAAAAGGACATAAAAAATCAAACTATAATTAAGGCCAATTCCTAAGTCTATTCATAACTGAAGCCTGCTGGAGCCCAAGTTAACTTTATTATGTAGACTGAATTAATTAACTGCAGACAGGAATCACATTAGTAAGTGGACTACTGGAAGACTAACATGTGATTCAGTTTTGCTCTTGCACGCTTCCTTCTGACTCCAAAGAGATTCATACAGAAAGCAACAAGGTAAAAAGATGCTCAGAAATTATTTAAGTATTTAGTACAGTCTCTCCAGAGATGACATCAGGTGGATGTTAGATACCTATTCTCACAGTTATATGAAATAACAATTTCACTTAATGATTTGCTTTTCCTCTTTTATTATCTGTATTTAATTAAAAGACTTTTCCCAAATGGCACTACTTTTTTTCAACTTAATAGGAATTTCTCTGCTGATTCAGCTTGTTTTTTTTGGTGCTAGAAGGAATTTTAAGTAATACTTGACTCCTTTGAAACCTCTCTTTTTTATAAAACACGGTGGTATATAAGAAGTAGCAGTAGTATATCATGTGGGTAGTCCCTTTTCTCTCCTTTAGCTCTCAAATATCACTGTTTTAATTACCATTTAAGTAGGCCACTGCTTTTAGGATGCCTATGTTAGCCCCTCTGATATATGATTCTTAAATCTGATTTAAAATTGGACATTTTAATGTGGGGTTTATGTTTTGTCTCTGCACAGGGTTGGATTTTGTTCCCTAAGATTTAACATATTATACTCTTTTTTGTATAATATGAGGTTTTGTACAATTCAACTTACTATATTTATTCAGTTAGTTGATGTCCAGAACAATATTTGTAAGAACGTATCAATTTATCATAGTTCACCAAAATTCACAAAATGTGAGCTTAACACCTCTTTCAGGCCATCCTTTCATGGATGATAATTGAGCTGGAAGAGGACAGGCAGCTTTTAAGAGATCTTTAGATGAAGAATCATTTCAAAATCTTTTTTTTTTTTTTACTTTGAAAATGAAACATAACTCTTACCTTGTGTAAAAAAAGAGAAACAAAAGTAACAGCAAATGAAAAGTATTTAAAAGAAAAATGATCATATTCTAGAGAGAGTGCTAGTTGTAAAGACTATTTAAGGGCTTGATTCGCTTAAATGAGAAATGAGCAATGGGATGACAGTCATGTATATAGCAACACAGGAAGCCAATTTCAGGAGTGCTCCAGTGACTGCAAAAAATGTAGCATGCTTTAAAAGTATTGAAAGAGTCAGTTCTTTTTATGACCTTGGTGCTTATGGCTCAGATGAAGCAGTCTAAGAAATCCTGAGTCTCCTGGAATCAGAGAGTTCTCCTTACAGCAATAACTGCTAGAGCTACCAGGAACAACAGGAGGGCTACAGTAACCTTGGCAGCCTCTCACAAAAAAAAAAAAATCAAGACATCTAAATATGCAATGATGTTAAAATGTGTTTCAGAATTAAGAGAAAAGGAAGAAAATCAAGTCATCCTGGTTGCACAGGATGATATGAGATTAGATATATTTTCCAGCCTTTCTCTTTTCAAAAGAATGAAATCGCATTTTGGGTACATGTTAGGTTGATACAATGTACAATGCTACCCTGCATTTTTTTCATAGCTGATGTTTGTATTGGCCGGTGTTTTTCCGTCTTTATATTACAAGCTCTCGACATCATGTTGTAATTGTGGGTATCAGTGACAAATGTTGTAGCAGTTAACATAGCATTGTGTGTAATTGTGATACAGTGAAGGTTTGGCAGGGTTTTGTCCTATACTCCCTTCTCATTCTTTAGGTGCAAACTGCACAACACTTCAGATGTAACAAAACAATGAGAGAAATTTATGAATTTAAGGACTGCTTTTTAATCCATGGAAATCATTAAGACTTTTGGAAGAAACAATACTTGATTAATGTGATTTAAGATTAAGCTCTCAAAGCTATAGTATTCCTTACTTGCATGCCTGGCTCCTTTGATTAATTACTAGCTGTATGTACTGTACACCTCTTTATGGCACAGAAGCTGACTTCATTAGAGACATATTTAAGCTTTTCCAAAGTTCTGGGAGAAGATCTAGTGCTATTTTTATTTAATAGACATGATATTAGATTAGGAAATATTTCCCTAAATATCAGTAGTTTAGATTTGGGATTCTGAATTTAGTTTTTTTGTATAAAACTTAATGTTAAACAAGAAAAAAAAGCTTATAATATTAAAAAGAAAAAAATCCTTTCCTTTAGTTATAGCCTCCATCTTAACCTGGGACGCCTGCAGTTTTACAGTTATAGTCTCACTTTTTTTTAGGAGAAGTGTGAAAATCTCTGCATGAGTATTTTTTTTCAGGCCCTTGCTCTCCTCCCAGAACAGGCAGCTGCTTCTGTTCCTCTTCCTCTGTCTGAGAAGGCTGTCATACCTCCATGATCTCATACTAACTTCTTGTTATTTCCCCTTCTGTGTCTCATAGTTGGGCTGATATTGAAAACTACAGCCAAGAGCCTCTTAATGTTCAATTGCAACTTCCATTCTCTCAGCTTGTAGATTTCCTGTCGCTTCCAAAATAGTCTCCCAAACAAGTTATTCTTCCAGACTCCATATGCTCCTTTAATTTTGAGCATATGAGTAATGATACTGGGTTCAGTTCAATTTCTCATGCAGTTGTGAAGGATGACTTGAAGGGAAAGCCAGCACTGTGGACTCTTTCTATCCTGTCTGCCCAGGTCCAGCCGTTCTGAGGTCCTGAGGACAAAGTTTCTGAGCATTTAATATTTGCCAACAAATAAGCAAAAAAGGAATGTGTTTTCATAGTTGTATACGTTTGTGCATTCAGCTTCTTTACAGGTGCCAGTTTCTCATGCTACTGTGCTACTTTTTGTGTCAATTAAAGTGTAAAGAAATAAAAAAGATTCTAGCTGTAGCTCAAAAATATATGAGAACAAACTGAAACTGTTTACAGTGAAGGAAAAATAATAATTTATGACACACTAACTTTTTTCCAGTAATAACTTAAGGAAGTTGCAGTAACTTGTATTCTGTTTTCCTTTACTTCGTGTTAATTTTCTATTTAAAAAATCTATTTGGAAACAAGTTAAATAAACAAGTTGATCAGCCAGGAGGGTTTCAGTGTTCCTGCTGACACTGGCACACAGAGGAAAAATGATGGAAAAACTAAGTAAGGCTTTACTCTTACCAAAGCAGCAAAAATTAATAAAGAAAATTTTTCACTGGTGCAGTATTTAACATATACACCAGTGGCAAGGGTGGAATGGTCATCAGTGCACAGTGTGGAGATCAGTAATCTCAGATAGCAGATGCTGCTTTTACATCAGTTAAGAGAGATGAGTTAGGAAAGAGTAGTAGTAAAAACGATGATCTCTAGTACTTAGCTTTTTCTCCTTAGATCTCAAAGTGCTTTGAGATCAGAATGCTAAAGCATGAGGTGGGAACATGATTTGCTCCATATCTTGTACCAGAAAACAAATTAATAAAATCCCAGTCCAATGTTTTATCCACTAGACCACACTTACCAGAGAAAGCTAAGAGCATGGGAGTCTCATTTGTGAAAAAGTGATCGGCTTCACTCATGAAAATATTGACACAAATAATCTTATTCTACTGTATTGTGAATCATATCAGCTATGTCCACTGCTGAGCTTGCCTATCTAAAAAGGAATATATGCTGTGTATGCTAATTCTGACTTGGCCTGCATACCTTACTACCTTCTCATCTGGTTACATGTCTTTTCACTATAAAATAAGAAGGTCTTGAGTTTGGCCTAACTATTAGTGAAAATCTTACCTCATTCAAGTAGCTTCTATTAAGCTGCTAGGTTTTCAAGAAAATGCTAAATGGCATGGTGAGCCTGAAGGCTGTTCAGAACAGTGACTACTCCCATTCAAAGCGGTACGCCAGAGGTTCAGAAAAGAATATGAATGCACGTACAACCTACTTTTTGAATTAGGGGACGCCTCCTCCCCAAAGAAAAGCTTTTTATTTTTCCCCCCAAACCAGTAATATGTTGCATTAAACTGTCATGTAATTCAGAAGCATATTCACCCATGAAAGCACTTGTATTAGCTCCTTTTATGATCAGAGTTCCCACACTTTGCTCCACAACCTAACAGCTGTTTTCTAGAACAGCCTTCTGTCACTGTAGAGCTTTCAAGTTACATGCCCAGACAGTCTTACATAAATATATTAGTGCACTTCTTACATGATACTGTGCAAGCCTACCAAAGACTAATAAACAGAAATCACTTGACTTTTAAAGTAATATAAACTTTACACCATGCTCTTCTCCTTAGATTATAAGGGTCAGACTATAATGATAGATTGTCTTCTTTTGCTGGAAATGACATTAAAAAGACCTGTTCTCAAAAGTTACAGATGGCCGATATATGTGAACAGAAAAGCACATTAGCAGCATTGTTCTTCATGAATTGTTTTACAGTTTCAAGAAACTCATTTTTCTATAAGCAATGTATTTATTTTTCAGCCTGTTTTCCTAAGGAAATAGGAAAGTCACTGTCTATGCATGCGTATGCGCATCATCATATTAGTCTATCTGTATTTTAAATCTGCAACAAATTAAGCTAAATTTGACTGAATGGTAGAAGTTTAAAAGACACCAAGGATTTGAGTCAGTTGTCCATGCACTGATGTCCAATAACGCTTAAGAAACTTGTGGCATCCGCATGACTTTGGCAGATATAACATGGGACCCCAAAGACCCTTGCACCCTTTTTCTGCTGAGGCAGCTTGTGTTGCTTTGATAGATCAAATAGTATTTGACACGCATGTATGGGTAGCTTATTCAAGTCCTACATCTTTACTGATCATAATGGAAGATTAGACACAGTGAACATGTAGACACTTTCCTTTAAGCATCTAAACCTAGATTTTTTAATCGTGAATGGACACCCACTCTAAGTTTTTATAAATTTCATAAAATTATGTTGATGGATCGAATATATTGAGGGGCTGAAGTTTGAGCTCTACCTAAACTAGGCCTCAGAGAACTGATGTAGGAGCAAGGGAATTCTTGTCTGTGTGGATTGTTCAGTGTCACCTCAGGCTAGATTTTATAATCCTTAACTGCCAAATGGATTCCATAATGTTTAATTAAATAACAGTTAATGATATAGCCTTAATATAGTACAGTTAACAAACCGGTCAATCACAAACCCACTAAAAACCAGGCTTCCTTAGCCTGTTGCTCATAGAACTAGTAGTTTACTTGGTGTTCTCAAATGAGAAATTCTAAAATGTATTTGGTCTTCATGAAGGTATCTTTCCATGTCACTCAGTATTAAGAATCAGAACCCAACTTCTTATTTGAGTCTCAATATTTTCTTCATTTCTAGACTTAGATGTTTGAGGAGTGAGATGGACTAGATAACCTCCCAAAGCCCTTTCCAGATTAATTTTTCTATAATTCTTCACTTTAGCTGGTAAGACCATCATGGAATCACTTTTTATTCAACTCTTATTGATATGAATATATTTCAAGTAATGATTTTGAGTGTGTTTTCCTTTGCTGTCCTATTCTTCCTTCCATTTCCCTCTTCAGACTACTTTCAGGACACTGGAGTAATTACTGGCTATCATCTAGCCTTCCTTCACAAAGATTCTTTAACCTTAGTTTATACCATACCTTGAAAAATCTGCATCTTGACTATGATTCTGTCCATAAGGAATGATTTCCCTTTCTTTTGCCTTCCAAATGGGAGACAGACTAAGAGTATGCATAGCGAGAGTTCAGTCTATGTTATTTGCTTTAGTCCTTCAAGAAGGTTTGAACATTTTTAACATACACTTAGGCAGTGCATTGTCTAACAAACCTAAGGCTCATAGAAGCCATTTACATGCCTTGCCTTAAGTCCAAGACTTTGTCCAGGATAAACTTTGGATCTTAAAGTGCTCCACTTGGCTAAAGATTGACTGGGGAACAGTGTTACACAAGTTGCAATTCAATATCGTCATGCAAGTGAACAAAATCCCATGCAAGTGCCAACTGAGATAATCTAGCAAAGCAACAGGACAGTGTTTCAGTAGCTTCCTGTTTCAATTTCCTGAAGATAAGTGATTCATTTTTGTAGAGAAAAGTTGTCAGTCAGAACAAAAAGGGATTTTCAAGATCTAGGTCTTTGCCAGGTGTTTTATTGGGCATGAATCATAGGTATAATTTAATCCTTATCCACACAGTGTTCCTGAGAAGCAGCTTGAGTTTTTTTGAAATTTCAGCTTCAAATAACAGCCAACAAATTCATGAATCACCTGAACTATTTCCACATCTAAATTTGCAATTCTCTCACTGAGGAAATAGAGGCAGTGCAAATGCCATTCTTCTTCTTGTGTTTATTGTTTGTTCTTTAAATGCTTGTTAGTAGTTATTTATTAGCGCTTTCAGATTTATCTAAGGAATGGCTGGTTTTATCCAGTTTTATCCATGGATAAACCAGTTTTTCCAATTTATCTAATATATCCTGTTTTATCTATCTATATATCCATTTTATCTGTTATTTTAGCTAGGTTCCTTCTTACAGCAGATTTTACTGACTTTTAGCTATATATAGTTAAACCCTCCAACTGTTTCAAAAATATTGTTTCTACTACTCCCTGCATCAAAATGGCTACCTCACCTTTTCTGTTGCCTTCAGGATTTTCTGACATACTCATTGAGCATTCAAGTTTGGAACCAAAGACATAAATTTTACTTTGGTAAAACATTAGTAAAACTTCATAGTTGTTGAAGGGCACGACAGGGCAGAGCGAGGAAGGGCAGGGCTGGGAAGGGAAGATAAAAGCTTCCTCTCCTGTCCATACATCCATCTTTCATGATCTGGTATTCATGCTGCCTTTGAAGCTGTTCTGCTTCCCAAATATTGCCTTCTACTTTCTTACTTCTTACCCTTTGATATCCCCTCATGCAAAATATATTTGCAATTTCTAACACCAGTTTTCTAAAGTCAATTGAAAAAATATGTTCAGTAGAAAAAATTACCCTTGCCCACCACAACCACCTCAGCTGAATATATTTTAAACAATGCTGTGTGCATGTCTGAAAGCTCAGCTATGGAATATGGATTTTTGAAATCTTTTTCGTTCTTTGTGTTAGGGCTGCAAGCAGATATATAGGTCACTGACAAGGCCCTGGCCTAAGGTTAAGTTAAGTGAGCATGACATGAGAAACTACTAGACATGATATGAGAAAAATTGCTATGAGAAATTAACTAGTGTGAGAAACTAATGAAAGTTACTGAAAATGCCATGAAAAATGGCTCAATTGCACAGATCGTTAAGGGGTGTTATGTGAGAAACAGCCAAACTTTACACATAATTAAAAAAGAATATCAAGGACTTTTCAAGGAGTAGATACAGAGAAAGCATCAGAAATAAGAAATAATTGCAGCTATAGCAAAACTAGAAACAACGGGAAAAAGTAATTCAGGCAGTTGTTGATTTAGGAGAGGATGAGTATGGTAAAAGGGAAGAACCTGTGAGTAGAAAAACGAAATGTAACGGGTAGCAGATCATGTAATTGTGCATGTTCCGGGGTCCCTGTTGGGCAGCTCTGCAGCAGGATGATAAACCCACTGTTTGCACTGTGCTCATGTCTGAGACTTGCTTCAGCACTCAGAAGGGACCTGGTCCTGCACGGGCGAGGGGCCCTGGAAGCTTTCTTCCTAACACCAAAGGGGGAACAACTAGAGGTGTTACCTGACAACATCATCCCTCCCCAAATTTCCTTAACATGATGCCAGAATATTGTGTTTATAGGCAAGGGACAGACAAAAACAGACTGGTACTAGGAAACAACAGAAAAAAATGTTACAATGAATTCATTGAAAATGTTTCTGTCTGTGAAGTGATGGCTTTAAGCATAGATGTGATTAATTCTCTCATTCTTGTTTTGTCATGATTCTGACATTCAGAAATGCCAAGGTCCAAAGTTCACTGTGAAGCATAAAGAGGCAGTGGTGAGCTAGTGGATATGACTAAGGCAAATCCTGAGCATTTTGACTAAGCTCAGTTACTGTATCCCCTGAGATATTCTAATTTCTATGTTGAGCTTTCATTTTGAAATCACACTGGAGGTGTCTAAATCAGAGGAACTGATCTTTCCATTTTTCGCTGTGTGAAAACAAACCTATTTTTAATAAGAAATTTAATTGTGCAACAAATAACCACAAATGATTTCAGAATAAGAAGATATACATAAACCATTTATTTGCTTAGGAAATACGTCTTCCTATTTGTTTGTTTTGTTTTGAGGACATTATTGGATACAAACTACTACAGCTGAAGCAGTTTGATAATGTCCAGAATATAACCATTTAACAGTACAAGGAGGCATTTCCTATAAACCCATTTAAATCTTTGACGTTTTCAATATGGGAAATGTCAAAGTAGACTCTCGAACTGTCTTCAGACTCTTGAAGCCAAATTTAAACCTGGTAGAAAACAGTATGAGATTTTTTTTCTCCATTTAATATTTCTTGTTGCAGGCTAATGATTTAGAGGAAGGCCGTGAGGGCTAATGAACACATGGTGGGACTTTATAAAGGATATCAAAGCTGACATGACCCACATACATCTAGCTCTAGTACCATAACTTAGATCAGAAAAAAAAAAAAAAAACCTATGTAATACTGTCTAGTTCAATTGCTGTAAGCTTAGAATACAAAAGTGGTCAATGAAAGACATCATTCTTCTGTTTGAAAAAAATAGCCTTTCTGAACAGCTGACTGTGCAGCTGGAAATGTCAGGCTATCTGTGGGAAATTCACATAACTCTAGTTAGTGGAAATACTGAGTGTCAATTGGTTCTTCACACCATTATATTGTGACAGCTCTTCACACAGCAGGTAGTAGTAGACATGCTCAAAGATTGAAATATTGTTGTGAATAATAAAACTGAAGTAACAGTAGATTTGCCAGCTTTTGACAGTCAACAGGATAATTTGATATCCAGTATTAGTTATAACATTATTCTCTCCTCCAAGAAGGGTTGATTCCTGTCACATTTTGACTGTTTTCTGTAGTAACAGGTTTTTGCTTGTAAGATCTTGGAACAAGTTTTGATAGCTGCTTGGGCCAAATATACAATTTATTTAGGGGTCAAGATAGCTCTGGGGAACTCAATAGGTCCTTCTCTGGTCTTTACAGGGGCCTGGCTGAAGCTTTTATTTGCTGGAGCACTGGGGTTGGTGTTCCTCTGGGTTATGGTCGGATCATCTAAAGTGAGGTGTATATCTCTACACAGCTTTTTCCCAAGACAATTGCTCTTACTAGCTGAACGCATGAGATGACTTTGCTTGAATGAGGTTCTGAGAAACCTGATGAGAAAGGAACTGAGAAACAGATCTCAGATAGTTTCTTTTAGGTCCATATCTGTTTCCCATAAAATTAGCGTTGTCCAAGACTAAGGCTTTCCTTCAAGACACAAGTAGATTCCTCTCTCTACCAAACATCTATTGCCATATATACTCCTATATTCTTGCAGCACCTTTTCCGAAGATTCAGCCCTGAAGCTCTGATTCAGGAATGGCTACTTTGAGTAGGCTGCAGGACTGAATCCTTGCAGCATTCTCTTTTTCTCTCTTCCATTTTTTTCCTTTCTACAGTGAATAGACTGAATATTAATTTAGGCATATTATTATATGACGTGTTTGTCTGATCTCAAATATAAACTTCCTGCTGTCAAAATAGTAGGCTTCAAGCCTTTTTCAGGTCTCAGTCACTGCCAAAATACTTGTAAGTTTTGCTGTGAATTGGATCTCTCTTCAATCTGTGGTGTTTAGAAAGCTGTTCAAAATTCATTATCTAGATCAGTTAAATGCCAAGTTGTGTGCCACAAGAACTAAAATGATGTGCAAATATTAGTAGAAAACTGTGGAACTGGAATCCTATTTGGTTCCAGAGGAAGACAATGTGGCTGAACCGGAGAAGAGCCAGCAGGATAAAGGAGCATTTTAGAAGGAACCACTGCATATGCATGCTCTGCGCCTCCATGTTCACAAGGCCAGTGGTAGAGCTGTTACCCTAAAAAGCCGCCCAGGAATCAGGTGGCTTATAGATGTTGCCCCCACCCATGACTGCCTATAGGCAAAGACGCTTTTTAGCAATACATGTGAGTAGTGTCTTACGGTCTTAACTTGTATGTTGCATTAGATGATACAGTAGCAAAAATGTTTTCAGTGTCTGTGCACTAAAACTGGATCCAGCAGTCCAGCATTCAGCTACAGGATCTCTGAGGGATATGAGACAGGTTGCATCACCCACTGAACAAAGAATATCATTTCCTGCATCTCTGGGGTCTTGGAAGAGGAAAAAACATTTACAGGTTATTATGAGAAATATCAAGGACCAATTAAATTCCCAAACACACACTCCTAACACACTCCTAAAGCAGTAGACCCCAACTTTTCTAATCACGCTCCTTGTCTTGCAGTGACAATCACATGCTTATTGGCTCCACCACGATCTCAGCCCAACTTGGGAACTGCTATCAATCCATATGGAAGATTTAACTGCACTTTTTAGGTTTTTGACAATTTATTCTGTGGTAATGTTTGCAACCTGAAAGGCTAACTGTTGAATTCTGTGTTTAGTGTGCTGTTCCACTAGAATTTAGATAAAAAAATAATTAAATTTTATATTAATGTAGTAAAATAGCTACAATTTTAAGTGCTGTATTTGCTAGGCTTTGGGAAATTCATTATGATTCTCACAGCAACTTTAGCTCCTCTGTCTTTCATGTCTATCCCCATGCATAATGTCAGCTTTTATTCCTCAGTTCAATTCAAGGTGCATGTACAATGATAAAGCTGTTGTGAAAATGAATAGTATTAAATTTCCTTCATTTTCTTCACTAAAAAATCTGGGCTATAACATTGTTTGCCTTCAGCAGGCTGTTCTGAATTTCATTTTCTTAGCAAGAAGGCAAAATAAAATTGTCTTTGATAGCTGTGTGAACTTCTGCCCAGAGTGCAGAAGTTGTTTGATGGTTCGCATTTTGAAGTAAGACACACATGCTATAATGAAGAGCAGTCCTTTATTAATTTTACTGAGGTGTATTGTCAGATGTTTTGAGAAGTATGTGCATTTTATAGAATGCTTTTGGTATATATCAAAATTACCAAGATCTCATGTAAACAAGCATTTATTTCTAAAGTAGACATTGCAGCCTAGGAAAGCATGTTTCAAACTGGGAGCCTTTCACATTCCTAACTGTAGCATTAATAAGGGAACAGTAACACAAGATACAAGCAGCAAGCACAGCTGAAGGAAACTCCTTGAACTAGGTGCTTTGCATGGATGAAGAAAGGCATAGATTTATGATTCCCCTCCATTAGCATCACTTAATACAGCTATATGGCTTTTCCCACAATCCATCAAATCAGGTCTGCGCTTTGTATGCACTTGGGTCCTGGATGACAGCAATAGGCAGGGCATCTGCTCACTCTGGAGAAACGTCCAGAAGTACATGTTGAACTATTATCCTCTCTCTCCCTCTCACACTTCTGCTCTTCCCCTCCCCCCAAACATACCCATGATTTCCTGACATTTATCTTTACTAATTCCTGTTATGCCTCTTCTACCCCCTCCTACATTTGTTTTATATACATATATATATATGAGCATATATAAGACCTGCAATGGATTGGCCCTTCTCCACATAGCTGACAGGACACTTTCAAAAAGCCTCACTTCCTAACAGATATATTTTCTTTCAGTGGTAATTGGGCTCAAGAGAAAAGAAAATGTCTAGAATTGAATATAAAACAATATAAGTGATACAAATGTGAATTCCTAAGGTGATGGTTGAATGGAAGAGTGTATACCAAAGTTAAATTGCAATTTATCATACAGAAACCTCTGTGGAACAAAGTACTTACAAGGAGCAATACGAAGCCAAAAAATAAGAGGAAAGAGAGAAAATAATTCTGTTTTTAACAAGTTATTTAAAACTTTTCAAGGTGAAATCTTAATCTTTTTTCTCTTGAATAAATAACAAGATATGGCAAGGACACCTGAAAGCTGAAATAGAACTGTAGCCAAGAAAAAATATATCTTTCATCATGAAAGATATCCACCCACAGACGATAGTAATAACAACCAATAAAATAAAGCTGGAGCTCATAAAACACATCATTTCAGTCACAATTAATTATAAAAATTGAAACAGAAGATTTGCTTACAGCATAGTGAGGAGAATTTTCATTCCTTTTCAACATATTTGCCATAAAAGGTTCCCACACACTAATTAAATGCAGTATTTTTGTGGTTATGTTGCACACAGGAGGAGTTAATTTTTCTGTAGGTTTGAAAAGGAAGCTCTGTTTGGGTGTTTTGGTTCAGCAATGAAATGAATGAACCAGTTCACCAGTTACCCCTTCACTACCATAGTATTTTCTCATGATGAGTATTATTTTATATTTTCATCTGGCAGCAGGATGGATATGTCATGAAAAGAGAGAATAAAGACATACCTAGAGATGTTCAGGGTACCATACGCTTAAATGTCAAGAACTGTTGCATGGAATTTGTGAGCAGCATGCGCCATAATAGTCCTCCCTCCTTTTTAAGACTGCACTGACTCTTATGTGATTTTTTCATTGCTCAGATTTAGCAACTGTAGCTCCAGTTCAGTGACCAGGGTATGGCAGGTAAGAACCAAAATCTTGTCTGTGTGCAACACTGGAATGAGGCATACCCCTGAAAATGCTGTGCTTTAAGGTCTGGTTGTATGTACATACAGTCATTTTCACTCATTTACACAGTATTAGTGAGTTTAACCAGGAACTTGTACTTTTGTAGGACTTTGCACTACGATCTTTTCTTTTTGCTCCTGGAATGTCCTGTGATCTTAAGGACTGTAGCTTTAAGCAATCCAGCCTCTCCTGCATAAGTCTGTGAGGCAGGCAATGAAGGAGCAATTGTTTTTGTTAAGCAAAACCAAAGGAATGATGTCACTGCATAAAGAAAGCTTATGTCAGGCACTGTGACTGATGAGCCATCAAAAATAAATACTTCATCAAAATAAAAATAAATAACTGGAATAGAAGAGTCTAACAAATCAGAGAACAGCTAGAGCTCAACACCTCTGTCAATATGAAAGATAGCAAGAATATTAAAATAGTATTTTATTCTGATCTTCAAAGACAGGATTATAGTGATAAGAAAAACAGAGGGACATAGCATACCACGATGCACTTAATTGAATTAACTGCTTTTCCATAGCTTGGAAACTACATAAAAATGTTTATAATGACTACATTCCATGTGAAACTGAAATATAAAAGAAATGGTTTTGACTGTGGATATACAAAAGGGAAGTGATACTATAGAAAAGTTTGTGATATGTTTCAGCTTGAAAAGCCAGTCTTGCAGTTTGGGGAGAGGCTTTTCTGTAAGAGAGAAACTAGAGATCAACATGCTGTAGAACTGGATATCCAGATGCCTTCAGAGATCCATGCTTCTAGAAACTCCACTTTCTGGAGAGCTGTGGGGTCTATTAAAAGGTTTTACTTTAGGTTCCAGGCACAAAGACTCCTGGGAGGTCCAGAATTAATCCCTACAAAGACTGTTCCCAGCAACAGAAGTCTCCTAGCTTAGGACAAAGTTTACAGAGGATGAAGAAGGTAAACCTAATTAAATATTCCAAACACCTCAAAAGAAGAGAGTTGAGGCAAAAAAGGCTGTGTGCTCAAAATCAGATTTAGCAGTGCACTTATCACACATCATGCATGATGTGACAACCAGACAAATTAGGACAATGCTTGTCATGTTGAAAAGGAGAAAAAAATACAGATTGCCTGACCTCACATGAGTTTGCAAGTGCAAAGCCACTTTTGCAAAACAGAGAAACTGGACGGAAAAAATCTGTGTAGCAATGGACATGGAGTAGGTGAAGAAAGCACTGCAAACCAAAAAGCAAGTGAGGCATCTATTAATCCTAATTTATACACTAGAGGTTGAATTCAGTTGCCCTAATGTATGTGCTGAGCACACCTAGATTATCTGAGACATTCAGATATGCTTGGCAGACATGATGCAGGTACCTGTGGGAGACTTGCTTCTTTCTAAAGCAGCAGGTGGATGCCAAGTATGTATCCTACAAAATCACAAATGGCATCAAACACTCGAGTTTATCAATGTGTAACATGTCAAAATAACATCATTAGTATTAAAAGAAATTTCATGGCTGATGTTCAATCTGCAGGTTTTTAGATGCAAATAAATAGGAAATAGTATATTTTGCAGTAGTGTTGGTGATAAGCACACACTGAGGATTAAGTGTCAAACACTTTCTTCAAGAGATCAAATTAATTGGAAGGATACTGTGTCAAAGTAAATGAGAAAGAATCTGAAAGATTTCTGAAAGACTTAAGGGGTCAAACACAACACCTCAGAGAACAGGAAGAGCTTCCTGCTCCATAATTATGCTTCTAAGACAGTTTTCATGCCCCAAAACAAAGGTCCTCGAAGGAGCTGAATAGTCCTATTATGTTGGGAACCAGAAATAGAAGGGAAACTTGAAGTTGTCTCACTCCACTGCAGGGAAAAAGGGATGGATCTCTAGTTTACTGCAAGTCCAAAAGATTGTAGTTCACATGTAGAATAGGAATATTTTTACTACATATAGGAGGAGGCATTTTAAAAGATATGGATGATACTAAGTAACTTCCTATATGAAATATATCAGCACAGCAGGTTCTTTCAAAAAAAAAAAAAAAAAAAATCAAAAAACCCCCAAACCAATATAATCCTGGCAAATGCAACACTTCTTTGGAGAATTACTTTGGGGTTATGATAAATACCTGAGCTGTTTCACCAGAAACCGTGACAAGCTACAAAACACTAATGTTTATATAGCTGACTTAGGGAGAAACCATAAAAAAGAACACCAGAGGCTCTGGGCAAGCTTCAAAAGACAGCATGTTATCAGGTTAAGTCAAAATGATCCAAAATGCTAGATTCATGGGAAAAAAAAGAATGTGTAGAAGAAACATTACCAGCCCAAATTGTCTGTGTGGCTCATGGCTCTTTCTCAGTACTTCAGCAAACAAAGCCAGAGAAAGGCAACTTTTCCAGGCACTGCTATGAGGACTGCGAATGCAGCATGGTTACTGGTGGTGCCCACACTCTAGCACCACATAATAGTTCTGCATCTCAGAAAAAAAGAAGAAATACAGGGATTTCTGGAAACCATGGACTCAGTTGGACACTTGCACATCAGCTCCCTTCTAAGAGTGGTGCTATTTAAGAATGCTCAATGGACATTGGATGTAAATTTTAATGAAGTTTTTGAGAAACTGGAAATGTTAATTAAAGATTTTCCAGTACTAAAGTGCTGGGAATATTAAATAAGTGAACCACCAAATAAAGCTTGGCATTGTCCTTTTACAGCAGTAGGGTCAAATTGAAGACTGCAGGCTTGTGTTTCACAGCATTAAGTAAAACTCAGTGTCAGGCTGTTTAAACAGAGGATTTGGATATAGTCCTTTGGTGTAATAGTTTTAATGCCTTTATTTACAGAAAGCCACCATTAGCTGAAAACAGTCCCAGGCCATTTATTGCTACTGCCTAAAGAAATCAATAAAATCCCTCACTTAGCCTTCCTCTCAGTTCAGGCTAGAACTTACTGTCCTGCAGTTTGTTTACGGAACCAAGACAGAGAGCCCTGAAGTGTTGAAGGAAAAACAAAAAAACCCATAAAATAGAAAGCACGGTTGTCATGCAGGTATTGAAAAATCTGAGAAGGACAAAGTATGTTTTATGATTGCCTCATATAAACAGAGACAAAAGAATTTATCAAGATTTGTCATAGATGCTAATCCAACAAGCTCCTAATAGAAAGCATTGAGGAAATGATGTCTCACTAGAAAAGTAACTGTAATTTTATTTGCACTATTTGAAACAGAAACAAGCTTGTTAACATTAAAAATGTTAACATGTGCTAGTTGAGGCTATTGTTTTCCTGGGATACAGATGCTGCAATTAAACAGGAGACCGTTGATGTTAAGTACATGGTTGCCAGATACACTATTGCTGGCATAAGTACCTCAGTTGACTGAGATGACAATCAAAACGGTGTGCCAAAGGCACAGACAAGATCTGTTCCAGCTTTCAGAAAAGGAGGGTACAAGGGACATGGAGGTTTCTGGTTTGCCCGAGAAGAACCCATTTAAACAGCACAGCAAGTCAAGGCATCTAACTCTACAGCAGAGCACTGAAAAAACAGACTCTGTGACTGTAACAGTAGTGATATTTCAACAGTGATGCTCAAGTCCAAATGACAGCATAAACTCCTTGAGGCATTGAGTACTGATTGCCGGAGAAATATAATAATAGGTCAAAGTTCATAGGTCAGTTTCAAATATCAGGAATTACATTTATTAAATATCAGGACATTTTGTTAAAAAAGAAGTTATGTTTGGGGGAATTGTATCGTAAGGAATTTAGCTACGCAGGAATAGGAATTCTGGAGGGCAGACACTGCAAAGGCATGCTGCAGGGCCAAGGAGGACTCTTGTCAGTAAATATGGGCTGGCTCTTTGAAGCAACTGATTTCTGGGGCCAGCAGCACTGTAGGCACAAATAAGTCGGTCTGGTCAGTAGTTACTTATACTGACACACACACTACTGACTCTTAGTTGCAGAATCAGAAGGTCTATTTTTTGTAGACCACTTTTCTGAAGGTATCTAAATTCTCCTATACTGCAGTTACATAGCTTAGCTTTGGTTTGGATCTTACCTTGAAGAATTCCAGACTGCTACAAAGATTAATTACATGCTCCATCTTAATCACGGTAGGCTATATTTTCCAGTGTCTGCAGACTTTATCATCTCTCTATTTGATTCCTTGTTCCAGCCTTTAATTTCCAAAGCTACTATATTGTAAACTCTTACTTATGGAGCTTGTTACATTTCTGTATGAATGCAAGCCTGTTCATATCTTAGTATATGGACACCACTGCAAATTTTCACATGGGAATAAAAGAATATAATTATTAAAAATGTAGTTCATTATTCTGTTAAACACTGCTAATGACTCATCTAGTATGGCTGTTGAGAAAGATATTTGATTTGAACCTAAAGAACTATCTTCAAGTCTAATTGGGATCAAAAACATTAAAATATATAAAGGCAGTTAATCTAGAATATTTATGATAAATATGTTTCTTACATTGTTTCTCCCTCTTTGCTATTCCATTTCTCAGAGAAATCAGCTGGTCTCAAACAAATCCTAGGTTTCTGTGGTATTTAAATATAAGAATTTCCTTGCCTCTTCCAGAACTAGCAAGATCAAGTGATAGGAACATGGAAATTTGATCCAGATTTTACTGTATATATTTGTTGTAAAATCAAAAACACCTGAAATTTTCTTTTGTACCAGTCCAACATTTTGCTTAAAAAATATTGTTTCTAGATTAGTGTATGAAGCTTACTCCAGTTCTCTGAATATCAGAAAATGTTTCAGTTTTCCCACCGGTAAAGCAGTAATTATGATGTCATCATCCAACCTCTCTTACCTGATAACTTAGTCAAAATGGACAATGTTAGATAAATTAGTCATGTGGAGTAATTCCTTTTTTAATGGATGATGAACAGTAACTTAAGAACTGATATAAGTTCATGTAGTTCTGTAGTTTGTCTTTGATAGTATCCAGAGACAGATGTTTCAGAGAAAGACACAAAGAAAGCCTGTACTGCAAACCCACAGAATGACTTGCTCATAGCGGGAATTTTTATTACACTCCATTAGGACCTGTCTTATGTACATTAACATATGGATTTATGTCTTATTTGATCAGACAAGGATTATCTGGAAGGAATGAGAGAGAGAAAGAGACTGTGACTTCCTCTTTCTTTCAATTAATACCGCAAAGCTCAACCTTTGTATTTCTATTAGAGCTGCATCCTGTCCTGACAGATGACACGATTTAGCAAAAAGAGAAGACAGATGGATTCTGCAATTCAAAAAGTTTAGGGGGGAAAATTGTGGTTCTTCAGAGTCATCTTTTTATTTGGATAATTTTTCACTGCAAGGAGAATGGCTACAATTCATGCAACCATAACGCATATACACATACGGTTACAAACGGTTATGTAACCATAATCATACATAGATACATGCCTTCACAAAGTACCACACAGAAGTGCAAGCAAGAAATATGCAATGAGCCCATTTGTGCTCCAAAACTGTCTTTTTAATATAGTGTTAGTTCCTTCTTGGTATTACTTCTTTTTAAAGGCATCTAATGGAAAAGGTTCCTTTGAAAGGGAGACCCTGCACAGGACAGATTTAGTATCAATAAGAAAGCAAAGAATGTGATCTTGTGAAAGAAGCTGCAGTGACACATTTGTGGATATCATTGCTATAATGTATTCCTTCATAAGTAGAACATGCTGCTGAAACTGCTTGAAAAATTCAGCTAAATTAAAAAAAAATATTATTTTCAGAGAGTAGAGGGTTTTTTTTCAAGACTATTTGCTGTAAAAAGTCAGCTATCTTTACAAAGATATAGAACTGCCTCTTCTGTTATTTATAGATTACCTCTATGAATTACCTCACAGAATACCTCTATGAACACACTTCTCAGATGAAGGAGAACAAATGCAAACAAGACCATCCCTAGTCTTAAACTGATCTTTTCTTCTTACAAAATGTCAATCCTGAAACACTCAGGTTTTTTGACTGAAGTGTCTTTAACTTAAGAAGGCAGATGTGTGGAGGAGCATATGGCAGACCTTACTCAGGATGGTGAAATTTTTTGCTTTCATTGTTTTGTGTCAGAATCTAAACAATCCTTATTTATGCGGATTTTTTTTGCTGTATGTGTGATAAGAAAACGATATTAAATTTTTTCCCCCAAGCTGAAGGTAAAATAAGGAAAAGAAATGAAGAGAGATATACTATACTATTATCTGTCCAAATATCATTTTTTTTCTTTTATGGAACAAAATATATAATTTTTAATATGATTTTTAAAAAGTACTGGATAGCTCATGGATTTCTGAATGGACTTTTTTTTACCAACTATGTCAGACATTCTTACTCTGGATTAATGACTAAAAGTTATTACAGTTTCACAGGTGTTAAACCAAGCATATGAAATGAATCATGTCATTTTTTACCAGTGGAGTATTCATATCACTGCAAATGGCACAAGTTTGCAATTTCAGTACTCAGTTTAAACAGCTATTTTGACTGCATCACCTCTGTAATTCCTTAGTAAGTTTTTTCTTCTTCTTTCTTGATCTTCTCCTTAATGTGCACAGAAGCATCTTTTTTTGTCTATGAAAGACAAATTTCAGCAGCCTAACAAAGCAAAACTGTCAATGCCTTTCTATAGAGCCAACACATCAGTCAGGATGAATTCTTCTTTTCAGTCTATAGAATCGAATCTGATAAAAAACCTTGAAAAGCAAATGAGGGATAAATGAAATATTAGCTCACTAGAACTGCTTCCCAATTAATATATAATTTCTATAAAGGCATCAGATTTTTGCTTTTAAGCTCCCATTTACAGATGTGATTCTGAACATGGCCACAACTATTCTTTCCTTATAGGGCTGAGCAGCTCAGTGAAATACATGATTTAGATCTAGTTATTAAAGGTTCAATTCAGTTGCTCACACTTAGGTGTCCAGTGCCAACTGAGATGTTGTAGCATGCCATGACTTCCAGCCAGTGCTCCAGAACAGTACCGTGTGAGTGCTGTATCATGTCTGCCAGCCTTATACTGGTCTCTGAAACCTTAGGGCTTCGCAAGTGTCAGTAGACACCTATCCTGCAGATGACCGCATTAAGCCCTGGGGATTCAGTTCATGCTTAGGACACCTAAATTTATCTCCATATCTGTGTGTTCTGTAGGGACTTGACTGAATCAAGCTCTAGGTGTCTAAACTTCCATTATAGTCAAGTGCCTACCTGATAGTAGCAGATACCCGCTGATCAGCTGAATACTTCTCTAGACACCTTGATTGTACTGAGTAGTGTCATAACATAGGTATCTGATGTTAACTGAGATGTCCTAGGTTGTCCAGGGCACACACACAGGCCTGCCAAATATGAACTAAGATGTATAGAAGACATCCTATATGTATACGTATATGTATAGGAGACATCTAGTCTGCCAACAGGTAGTGAGATGGGATACACAAGTTCATCTAACGTAATAGCAGATGCTTATGCTAGGTAACTGAATCAAGTCATAGATCCCCATTGACTACAACAGGAGCTTAAATACCTGGCTCACATTTAGACATCTACGTTT
Organism: Dromaius novaehollandiae; assembly: GCF_036370855.1. Taxonomy (NCBI): domain Eukaryota; kingdom Metazoa; phylum Chordata; class Aves; order Casuariiformes; family Dromaiidae; genus Dromaius; species Dromaius novaehollandiae. The sequence continues at coordinate 127,248,103 of NC_088099.1, forward strand.
AGACACCTGGTTTTAGTTACCTATATTGAGGGCTGAATCCCCTCCTAGAGGAGGGCCATCCCCCTGAAGGGCTCATTGCAGTTGTCGTTCCAAGGAGGGTCAATGCTTGCCACCAGAAACAGGCCAGCCATAAAAGCTGTGGAGGCTGCCACGTTCATTAAAAACTTTTATATTAGCTGTGGTGCTTCCTTTTCTACCATTATGTGATATTCAAAACACCTGATCAGAAATCAGAAGTTGTAGGTTATTTCCCTTCCTTTCATGGAGAGATCCTCTTTTGCTTCACCTTCTAAGGAAATGCCCAGTAACCAAATTACAAGCTGTTACAGGCTGTGGCTGAGAGTCTGATGGACTTACCTAGATCTCAGTCAAAATGTTGCCAGCATGCAGCAAAGATTCACCGGGTTAGAAACAGAATGCAGGAAGGGGGTTGGGGTGTGAGGGAGCCACGTTCTGGCTCTGTTCCCTGGCTCTACGTTTTATCTAATGGGGGCATTCACCCCAACTGTGCATGTATTAGCAAGGCATAGGAAAAACTCTAACAATGTAGAAAGGAAACTCGTTTAGTAGCCAGATGTTAAGGGTGAGGAAAAAAAGTATCTTTAAATGTGAACTGTTTTTAACTGCTAAGTAGTCAAAAAGGAAAGAAAATACCTACCATGCTGAAAAAGAAATCAAAGAATCTTCAATGCAATTACTTAAAAAAGGAGAAGGATTGGCTAAGAAATGTTTTAAAGCCCAGTTTTTTGGAATCTATTGCAGTTTGGCCTGAAAGAAGCACTTATTTACCATGTTTTGAAATCCTTCTATGCTTCTATCTCTCAAGTCGAAGGTCATTTTAAAAAGTACAGTGGAGTTTGAAAATTGGTGTTGGAGCTCAGTCTACAGCCTCATGCAAGGAGGCCTGAGTATATGAAGATCTTCTGATTCAGTGGCTGAAGTAAAACCTAGTTAACAATGTGAAAAAGCAGCTGCATATGCAAAGCAATGTAGCACTCAAGTAAATAGATAAAAGATAGCTGGTATATCTGTCTGATCACCTGTATCATCACAGCTTCCTCTTACTAGTCATATAACTTCCAAGAAACTTGAGACATATATTAAAGGTAACTGATGAAATTAGGCATAGAAGTCTAAAGTCTTATGAAGGGTAGGTGAATCTGATGAATGTTCTGTGCATGTGAGTCCACATATTGCCTTTTCTAGCACAGACCGCTGAGTTTGCAGTACTTTGAGAATCAGGAAATAAAAACACCTGGTTACAATTTACCACCATTTTCTTTGGCTGGGCTAAACAGCTAGTCTTGTGATCTTTTATTGCTCTTGAATTCCCTCATTAACTCTTTCAAACATACTTTTTATTGCTTTTTTTTTAAATCCATGACAATATAAGATGTCTGATACTATCACTGATTTATAAGGGCACTGTTTATTATAAAGGACCAGACACCTCAGCTTTCCCATGACACTATTTTAACTTACAATAATATTCCAAGTAAATTAGGCCCAGGTTGTGCTTTGTTCAGTATTGCATCTTAGGGCTACAAAGAGGTCATATACAATGGGGCTGTATGCTTTTTGTTTCTCTTGCATGCCTTGCTGGGCTTGCAAATTCTTGATCGAAGGGGAAAATCTCTCCATCTATTGCTATCCTGCTTAGTTGACCTGCAAATCTAGTCATTGCAGTGCCACTTACCAGCACAATATTTCAAACTTAACCTTCCAAACTTAATACTTGCAATATTCCCATAAAAATGAATGAATATTCGCTTTGTGTAATTCCTGCAGTGAGATATTATAGTTCTGATTCTCAGTTACACTTGGAGAGCTCTACACTATGGGAGCAGTTCAGGGGCACAAAGCTTGGACCAGTCACTCAGAGGCCATTGGAATCTCTGAGAAGCAGCACATCAGTTAGACCGATCCTGGTATTGCTAAAATTTTACATTTGGACAGAAGCAGGCTCCTTGCTGCTCTTTATTATATAGAATACCAAGACAGTTTAATGCCATTTTGGTCTCATTTAGGTCCCAACTGCTTACACAGAAAGCCTCTAAACCTGCATCTTCAGTGTGACAATGCCTACAGTGTGGCAATTTCCTACAGAAGTAAGATGCAACAGTTTTTAAGGTTACAGTTATCTTTAAAGGAGTCAACAATACACCCTCCACCCCTTTGCTGGGTTTTAGATAGGATTTTATTGTGCAAAGGAAACTACAGGAAGCTCTATAAAATCCTTTCAACTAGATCTGAAGTATACCGCAGTGACCTAACTGACTCATCTTCAACTGGGCTGATCAGAAGAGTCGGAGTTTATGCTATGGCCTACCACAATTGTTACTGTGAGCAAGAGGTCAAGAAGGAATCCTCTAGGAAGGGTAGACTATCCTGTCTGAAATATTTTATACGTATTTTTATATTTTTTAATCAACCATTCTGTGATTCTGTGATTTTCTTATCACTGTAGTACTGGCAACTAACTTCACAAATTCTCACGACATGTACAGCCAAGGAGGAACTCTGTGCTTTTGTGTTCAGTCATCAGTGTGTTCACACAGACAAGGACGAGGGACATCCTACAAGGCTGGTGTTATGTGCAATGTCAGAAAAGCATGGAGGTGTTCAGGTCAGTGGAGACTAGGTGTTCTCTCATGTTACCAACATGGTCTCTAATTGGGCCAAGGGATATTGATACCTTGTGCTCACAGGCAGTAAGGGAGGCCCATTTTATATCTGTTGTATGTTTATATGCAAGTAATTAGAAATAAAGTTGCAGTCTGCCTTTTAAACACATTTTTTGTGTCCATTTTTTTTTTACTGGTACATCTGAATTACTGAGTTCTACAGTTTAAATACTTTGTGTAAAAATGCACTTCCGTTTCTCCTGGACATTTGATTAAATATTTCTTTTTCCTTGAACTGTGTAAAGCTAAACATAGGATAACTGGTTTTCTTTTCTGTATCATTCATTATTGAATATATGCTCTCACTCATTTATTTTCTGAATAAAGTGCCTTTATTTTCAACATTTTCATTAGTTTCATTGACCATCTTTAAATTATTCCTATTTCTCTTCCATCTTTTTGAGATATGATTATCAGAAATGAATTTCACTGTATTCAAGTGAAACCCTTGGCGTTGCTTTTCCTAACACCCTATACCATCCTTAGTTTATGAAAAACACCATTTCAGGATTATGTCTAAAGAGACAGAGGAAGTAAACTAATTAAAACAGCAGATTAGCATGATGAATTTTTCTGCTGACCTAAAAACATTCTAGATTACAGAAAGTACATTCATACCTGTCTCTTCAATCAGGTTTATCTATTTTAACACTTACATTTGTAAATTGCAATAGACGGATGAAATGCAATCACTTTATTATGTCACTATTAAAATGCAAACCATTTAACTTCTCACATGTTTGTATATGTTCATAATCTTTTTCTTGTGGGTGAGAAGTAAATGTACCTTCCAGTGAAGATACTGGCAATGACCTATCAATATAACCTTACAATTAATTTTTCAGTAAGAAGTGAAAATGTGCTAAGGCCGTGCTGCATTTATTCAGTCTCCAAGGGACTCTTCAACTTCATGTTAGTTTGGTATATTTCTGCACAATGGAAGTTTGGTCTCCCACTTTGGAGTCAATCTTCTAATTACTTCAGTATCATTTCAAGGCCTGTGAGCTCCTCATTAAAGAGATGGAGAGTTCTCCTACTGATAATGACCCTCTGAGTGAGTTGTCTGCAACATCATTAATGGAAAAAAATGGCTTTATTTTACAGAAATAATTAGAAACATTGGCCACATGTGATAAAGTTGCATTCCATAATTATTTTGCCACATATGATGTACATCCTTTGTTTCCTATTATGCTTGTGGAGGCATACTTTCCTATGTTTTATGGAGGTTGTGCAAAGTGCGCCTAATTTATACTTGACAAATGTTTTTTACTGAGCCTAATTTGTTTTTGTCAATAGGATGCCTACTTAATATTGCTTAGCTTAGTTTAATGCTTACCTGATTTTCACAAGCAGAATTTATTCTGGATTTATAACAAAGGTTACAATTCATGGATATAGCTCCCTTGTCAGAAGTCCTGCAAAAGCATCTGTGTTTGAAGAAGTCAGATTGTCTGGTACTGCTTTTTTCTCTCTGTTGTTCTGCCCAAGACGCTCTGGCCCAAATGCATAATGCTATGCATTACTTTCTCCTCCAACCACTAAGAAATTTAAATCCTTTGTGTTGAAATACATTCACTTGCACAAGATCAAGCCTTCTCCTTACCAGCCATAAAAGTCCATCAGAAAATTACATTTATTTAAAAAAGAGAAGGCTTGTTTTTGTATGCTTGTTTATGAAATCAGGAATGGAATAGCACACATTCCTTTTTATGTTTCTTTACTTCTGTTGCTTGGTTGTTCATCATAGATCTAATCATATTTTAAGAAAACAAGATAAGCAATTAGAGAGCAAAAGAACATGCTTACTAATATTCAAAGAGCGTTATAAGTAAAGAAGCATAAGCTAAAATCTTCTTCTGAACTTCAACAAAAGAATGGAATATTCAAAACCACAATATTTTCTGTTAGAAAATAATCCTTTGATACCATGCACACAAAGTCAACACAGCTGAAGAAACTGCTGATCAACAAGGCAGTCACCTGGATACTTATGGTATTGGTTGGATAGAACTTATTCTTTTAAGTAAACCTCTGCCTTGGCAGAGGAGTTCTTGTTTCTCTTAAAGCAAAGGGTTATTCCAAAAATCTAAAAGTGGCCTGCCTGTAAGGTTAAATATTCAAACTGAGCTACTGCTCCAAGCTAATTCTATACACATTTCTTGCAGGCATTTCTTTCCCTTTAAAGTCAGATTTCTAAGACTACCAAGGGGAATGACTCTCTATCTTTCTGTATCAATAACAGAGCTAAATACCTACCTGAACTAAAGCCTATCACATAGCTTTTAGATGGATTATATTAGGCAAGATGAATCCCATCCCTCATGACTGATCAGAACTGTTCCTCTGTGAGCCTTATTCTCCACTATTATGTACTGCCCATAGTTGTTTGTATTAGAGCAAAATGGATATAATTGGTGTATTTGGTGGTGCTAAGCTGTGATGAAAGGATTTGGAGGGAAATAATACAGAGAACTCAGGAAAATTAAATTATTCTCTATAGAAAACTAAGTTTATTATGTTTTAATCCAAGTGAAGATACTGGTCATACTGATAATACTGCTAGTATTGACAGCCAGATGTGTGGAACTCATGTTTTGAATAGAAAGAAATCTTTTTATTTTAGTGGAATGAAGAAATAAAGTGGAAATGTCCTTTCGGGGGAGGGGGCGAATATGAAGAAGAGTGTCAATTTAATTTCAGAGTGTGTCATCCTTTTGTCTAATGGTAGACAGTCCCACAAAATTGTTGATACAAAAATGGGTTTCATAATTATTCTTTGGAGTACTATAACAAGTACAAAGATTACGCTAGCAGTACAGCCCATACAGTGTTGTGGTTTCTTCCTAATTCTGGGAAAAGCAAATTGCTTCATCAACAAATGGATTTTCTGGCAATCACTTCCATGATCTGAATACAAGCAGTATCCAGATGAAGCTAAAATATTGGTCAAACACATCTAGTTAAACTCTCATAAAAAGTACATAGTGGAGGTTAGGAGTCATAGTCACTGTCAATAGTTATATTAAGAAGATATATGGCAGTGAGAGTTAAAGTATTTTTAAAGGTAAAACAAATTTCTAGTTATTTAAAAGTTAACTTTCACTAGACAACCACTTTGCTTGGGAATGAAGAACTACAACAGATGTAAGTAAAAGTGGAGCATATCTAGCACACATTTTTATCATGTATACCCTTAACTGTTTCAAACTCAGTTAAGTGAGAGATGTGCTTCTACACCTTCAGCCTTTCCTTCCCTTCGTTCCTTCCTTCTCCATGTCCTGGCTCCCAAGAGAAGGCAATCTAGGTGAATGAGCTGGATGGAACCTCAATGTGCTCCAAGCCAGGCAGTCTAGGTACTAAGACCTTGGAATGCACCAAGTTATAGCCCAGCAGGTAAATATGGATGCATCAGAGAGATTATTATGATAATATTCATGGTAATAATAAGACCCAGGAATCTTGGATTTTATTGAGGTTCTGAAATATGCTTATGCACTGTATATTATGGTTGATCATCTTGAACATCTCTCACTGCTGCTTCATGCAGTCTCTGCCCCAGTCTTGTTTAGCTACTCCCAGTCTCATCTTTTTCTCATTTTTTCTCAGCCAATTTATTTCTCATATCTTTGTGTACTTCCTCAGCTTGAAGTCTCAGTTTTCTGAAGTCCTCTTCAGACTTGTTTTGATTTAATTCATTGCCCTCCTGGTTGTACCTCTCATGTCTTTTCATTTGAATTATGCAGTATCTTCTTCCTCCGTGTGACAGACTGCTGTTGTCTCAGTAGAAGTGACTCAAAGCCACTCTTGGCAGAACCCTGCAGAACTGCCATTTCAGGGAAAGCCTGTTTAATCCTTTGTGAACAGAGTCCTGTGGGAATTTAGCTACTAAAATTAAATGTAGATTGAGGTTGCACGAACTGCAGTTTTGCAAAGGTTTATAACATGACCAAATGTGTGCAAATTTGCAAGCTGAAAGCAAATATATGTAAGCAGTTCCTTCACTGACAAAAATATTCAGTGAAGCATGTACCCATGATGGGGAATTTCAGTCCAAGTGGTTAAAGTCTGGCAAAGTCATAAGCAAACTGAAACTGAAAACAAGGTCTCGCAATGCAATCAGTAGGGAAACTTAATAGAAGGTGGAATTACCAGCCCCCCTTTTATGAGAACATTTACAAGGGCAGATTGTCAGCTGGTATAAATCAGAGAATCTGCAATGACTGACTGACAGTGCCTCTGATTCATAGCAGATGAAGATAGTGTTTGTTAAATAGAAATAAAATTCTATGTTTAGAGCCTGTGTGAGAAAGTGTCTTAATTTGTCGCATTTTTTAGTGTATCAGTGAGCTTATTAAGGTAACATTCATAGCAATGATCCTGGACTGTAATTAGGTTAAGTCTTGGAAACAACATCATAATCTTTGCCATCATTATAGTGCTCATCTCCTGCAATGTCATTAAAATGTGATATAGTAGAACATTATATTCTACATCCTACAAATGGAGAGAGTCTTTTAAAAGTAAACGTCTTTTAAAAGCCTAAAGTAATTCTCCAGAACATTCTTCTGAAATCTCCATAGTGCCATTTTTAGGAAAAATAAAACTATAAAAACAATATCTGAGTTGAAAATATTTAGTTTCTAAATCTAAGCAAGAAAGTAAGTGAGACTTTTACTTATGAAAACATGATTTCTTTTATAAGTTCTATATAAAAACAACATCCAGAATGGCATGGAGAGCTAAAAAAAAAAAAAAAAAAAAAAAAAAAAACCTCTTAAAATGATTTCTCATTCATACAGAATATCAGTCAGATATTTTGACCTAATTTCTATATAAAGATGCCAAAGAGTTAAATCTTTGGATGAGTTCTTCAGATGTCTGCTCCCAAATAATTCATTTGCTTATGATCTTTGCTGTTCCCAGAGAAGTCTTTGGGCTCCAGAGAGATGAGGAAGAGGAGGAAGTTCACATAAAACATGGAAATAAAAATGAACTGGCTGAGATAGAATTCTTGTAAGAGCAGCACATCCATATTAATGTATTATTTATCATTCACATTTCAAAGTATCTGTCAAAGTAGTAGCTAAATGACATCAAATTGCTGAGGAGAAAGCATTTAGGTTAGGGGTCAAAACCAGAACTTGATATTTAATATCACATAATGCTTATACACCTTTGTACTTAGAATTTTCTTCCTGGAAATCAGTTTCTATCTGCCTTTGTTCTGTTCTCTCCTGTTATTCACAGACAGGTTCCCTGTGCAATTCCCATCTCTTTTCATTGGTTGTATCTTTCAAATAATTGTGAACAAATAGTCTGACAATCCTACGTTTTAAACCTTTTTTTAGCATCACTTTCTTTTATCTGTATTTACAGTAGCTCCCTGAGGTAACTCCATTCCCAATACATCAAGGACTGTACAAAGTGCAACAAAAATGTGATGGGCACTGTTCTGAATTGCTTGAGTTTCTAGAAAGCATTTTACCTAGATTTCTGCATAGCTAGATATAGTTATCATGTCATGCTTTGTATTATATAGACATATTTACATGGAAAAAAGATTTTCACAATTTTAGACTATTTTTGAAAGTTCTAAGTGGAAAATGTTTTTCTCACAGGTCAAATATCCTTGTTCTGTAAATAGCAGAATTTGAACTGCAGCTGAGACCATCACATTACCTGTGTTTCCCGACACAGCCTGCCTCCTGGAATGCATGAAAGGAATGCCAGAAGTAGTCTCATCCTAACTCAAACAAAGTTCAGTGAGAGAACTTATGGAAGGGAACGGTGATACTTATTTAAAAATCTCAACCTAAGCTGATTCAACCCGCTCACTCTCACTCTCATAAAATTCATGCACTCACACACTCACACCTGCATACTCACAAGCATCAGGATGTGCGTAGCCAATGGTCTGGCCAGGATCACTTTTGTGCAACACGGAGAACAAGGGACACTGGCTATCAAAGCCTTACTCATCTCTGAGATTCTTCTTGATGGGCAAAACCAAACTAGCTTTAGACAGACCTTTGCATCCTTTAGCATGCTTATTTCAGCCTCCATAAATCTTAGGCAAGGTTGCTGCCCATTGAGTCTGTTTTTCCTTATTTGGAATATATGTTTGCAGTTTGTATCTATGGTCTGATCGGCTTTTTTTGGTTTGGTTTTGTTTTGTTTATTTTTTCTGGTAAGCTAATAGGAAAAGGAACGGTATATGTGATATGCTGCAGCCTTGTTGCCATATTCCTGGTGTAAGAATGTAAGTCTTCCTCTGATAAGTCATCTGTGTCTTTTGCTCTGGATACAAACAACACACTTCTCAATTTTACTGCCTGGAACAACATCCTAGAAGTAACGACCTGGGGATGGTGTTCCTTGTGATCAATACAGGCCAATTTTTTAAACTCTTTTCTGCTGTTAGTTTTAGTGCTTATGTACACATACATTCTATTCATATTTCTTTCGTACCAACCTTAATATTACAAATCTTTACAAGAAGACAACAAAGCCTGTCTTCTTTAGTGAAAAGCCCCTTCAGGTGATAAGGTATAAACCTGATGGCCTACGTAACATTCTCTGATATACTACTGTGGTTGTTTCATATGGCTTTATATGGCTCAAACCCCTTATTCCTCTTCCTGGACTTGCCAGTCTTCAGATGATCTCTCTTTTCTGTGTCATCCTAATTGCCACAGTATTCTGATCTCTGCGTACATCTACTGGGAACTATCAAACTCTTCTGACTATTCCCATTGATTTTTTAAACTGTCAGATTGTCACTAAATTTTCAGTTCTTTCTTTGTTATACTATACTGCTCTTCACATGAATTATCAATACAGGATTAAAGGCCTGTGAATGAACATCAACATTAACTTTTTAAAAAAATATGTTTGGAATAATTTTCAAGGTAGACACCTAGGTCCAATGACAAAATCTCTATTTCTCTTTGTTAATTTTAGTCATATATCAGTCTTATGTGACCTTTTATGGAAATAAAATGAAATTATTAGCATTATTATTAACATGAAAATGATTAGATGTATTAATCAGGAAAATTTTAAACTTTCCTTCCAAGAGTATGTCCATCAACAACCTGGTCAGAAGAGCAATGGTCATCCAGTCAGAATAAAAGAAATCCAAAGATGTGTGAGTTACCTAACCATAAGCCAACTTGACTCCTTTGCTGGTGCTTTTGTTGGTGTTGAGACCTTGCCTGGTAAAACACTACAGATTTTTGAGACATAGATCAACTGTAACAAATCATGAACAGTTTTACTTATGTTTTATTGAGTGAGATGAGGAGGGAGTATTCAAAACTTCTTCCTACAAGGTTCTTTTTTGTTTGATTGTCTGTACCTTGGTAGGAAAAGTGATGCAATACAGGTCAAAACTACCCGAAACATGTTTATTTTCCAGACCATTTGAGGTAAAAATTGAAATTTTATCACAGAAGATTTTGATTTCATGGAAAGTACATCTATGAAAAAATGATATGGCAGAAAATTTCAAGGCAGTGCAGGGAATTGTCTAGGGAATCCTTTGTACTTACTGAGATTTAATTCCATCTCTTTCCCAGAATAATTTCCACTGATAACTGATAAATCGTGATGTGCACGAGCACTGATCACTGTGAGCAATGTTTGGAAAGAAAGTTCCTTCTTTGTCTCAAGAACACTAGCGGGACTGTTTTCCTGATACATCATTGTTTCTCTGAAGGTGTAAAACAGTTTTCTAAAGATAGAGGCAGGGTGGTTAAGTTTCTTCCACAGTTGCTATGAAACAACATGACTAGAATTTTAAAATAAAATGATAAAACATAGTGCATTAAAAAAAAACAGTATAAGCACCTCAAAAAGACAATTTCTTTTAAAAAAATTAGGATTTATGTTCATGGATACTCCAGAGAAGGACAGAAGTCAAAATGTAGCCTCTTTTAAGAATTACTTGGAGTTCTCATTGGCTCTAGAACATGAAGGAATCATTATGATATCAAGTATGACTTCCCACTTAACACAAACTGCATTCTCAGTAGCTCATTCATCAAACCCATGTTTTTTTTTAAAGACATCCATTTTTCAGCTGAGAAAGTTTGTCACATTCTTTGGTAAATTATTACAATGTCTGGAGCTCACACAGTAAAACATATGCTTCTAACTCTAACCTCAGGTTATCTAGTTTATCTCTAACCATTAGTTATGCCTTTATTTACTAGATTAAAGTACTACTATCAGAATCCTGATTCTTCCAGACACAGTCGAGTCTCTTCTGCATGTATTGTTCTTTGTTGTTCTACTGCAAGGGAAGAATACATAACACATAACCTTTATAATTTTTTAATACATATGTTTCAATGGTTTCAGTCTTTGTCAATTTGTCTATATTGTTCCTGAAGGTCTAGACATGAGAACAGAATGCTTCCATACAGTATTACTGAGACCATTCAAATAGGGTATGATGGCTTCTATTTTCTCCTACTCACTATTTCCTTGCTTACACACACAAAATCTCATTCTTCCAAGCTTACAACTGGGAGCTTACATTAATCAACTATTCACCATGTGCCTAATATACTTTTAGTACTTTCCAAACTGCAGCCAAAATATATACATATTCCCTAGATGATTTTGCAAGAAACATGAGTGATGTATGTAATACATCACACACATATGCCCTGATAGCTCCATATCCGAGCTGCATCCACCCCTGGATGGATGTAGCTGTATTTCATGTTATTTTGCAGTGCAACAACTTTGGAGTTCTTTTCAAATTTAACATGTATATATCTGTCTTGATGTGACTCTTATCTAATTAAATTGTGTGTATATTCCTCCAAGTCACTGGTAAGAGCACGAGATACAGCAGCAAGCCAAAATAAAATCTGTATGAAAGTCCACTGGCAACAGTCCTCACAAGCTGATGATTCACTATTGACATTTCTTTTTTCCTAATTGGCCTGTTGAACAGATTTAAACTTATTTAATTTTTGCCTCATTGTTTCTTTACAGTGGATATTATGTAAAATGGCTCTTAGAATTGCAAATATGTCAGCATAATTACATTTATCAAGGACATTTGTCATCTTATGAAAACTGTGTCTTGTGTCTTTGGCAAGGTATTTTCCCTTGAATCATTTAGAGCGTTATTCCACTTTAAAAGTTAAACTTGAGTATAAACTTTAGGAATATATTTGAGTTCTGCGGGTGAAGAACTGATGCCTTTGTTGTCTGAATCTGTATTTTATGACAGCATGAAGCTTGATCACTTTGACTTGCTGAATTTCAAGTTCATCCATCTGCATGGATAAATCTCTGTCAACACAGGCTGATAGAGGTCACATTTTAATTCTTTTGACGGAAGTGCGAGTGGGGCTATGCAAAGTGTTTGACAGAATGATGCTGAATGAGATGTAGAATCTTCTGCACATTTAAGAGCAAGATGATGTAGCCGATGAATCTTCTTCCTGCTTTCAGAATTGAACAGGGTAGATCTGCTCTGAAAAAAGATTTTTTTTCTTGAATATGTAAATTAGAAGATGTTGAAAGGACTAGGAATAGTAGAGATAATATCAACAGAGTATGTAGAGTGAATGTCTGTACTGAAGAATTGCACTGAGATATCCAAGGTAACATTACAGTATGGTTGTGTACTGAAAGCAATATTGTTATGGTAGCATAGATTTTCACTTGGACTAATTTACAACTGAAAGGAATATCTGTACACCCTCCTGCACTGTGCAATGCAGACACACTTTTAATCTTCCTCACCTTATATACAGCATGCTGAAGAAGAAAATTGTTATAGTTAGATGTCAGGCTGATAAGGATTATAGAGTTCTCTTTATTTTTCTAGGAAAGTAAAATAGCTGCAGCTTAACCTAAATAGTCACTTTGGAATATCATTTTACTAGCTCATTTATTTCACATTTTCAACACATTCATTTTGATATTATAATGTAATGCTTTACAAAAGAAGGTACTAACAGGATAGAATGAATGAAGGGATGTAGGAAAAAACTACAGAATGGTGTTCTACAATAGAACATTATTCTCTCATTGCTCTTTCAGTTTAGCTAATAAAATACCCTTCCTCAGTGACTAAGAATGAAGACTAAGTATGCATTTCCAGAAAGCAGAATTTGCTACCACATGTGCACTAGGATATTCATTTGCATAAGTGGTTTACTCTCTAAAATTCTAAGAACAGTGTAGGGCTTTAAGCCTTTGGAAAGATTTCTGACTCTGATATACATAACCTGCTCTGCCTGAGATTCTTCAATGGGATGGAACAGCTGTAAGCACCTTGTGGAACTCCATAATAGAATTTACATCTATTGTCCATTAAATGAAAAATAAAACAGTTTGACCAAATTCTCCTCTCAGTGGCACCAGGACAAACCATCTGAAGTGTATCTTTTAAGAACATGAATACATACAAAGAATTTGCTCATAATACTTTTACCCTCAGAAGACCATTTGAGACTTAGCCATAATTAACAGCACAGGTTGGAATGACAAAGGTTGCTAGTGTGAAGATAAATTTTCCGTAACAAATCAAAGTGATTTTCAGAGCCCTGAGGGCACTACCAGGCCTTACTATCACAGTGCAGCCCCCAAGGGGCCTCCCCACCAGGCCCAGCCCTGGCCTTATCTCAGCCCAACCCGGCACCATCAATCCCTGCCCTGCGACACCACAGCGGTGCCAGCTCCAACCCAACCCTGGCCCATGGGCTACCACCCATTCTGGCCTTAGCCTGGCTCTAGCCTCACAGATCCTCACAGCCATTACTGGATCTAATCCTCACCATGACCTGCAGGTTGACCCTACTGAATTCATAAATTCGTGCAAAACATGAGAGATACGGGAAGTCCAGATCGAAAACTTGTACATACTTGTCATATTGCAATTTCTTTCCTAGCAACAGCCATTGTATATAATGTCATTTCATTCTATCTTAAATTTTCAGAGCTTTCAAAACCTTTCATTGAGGAGTCATTTGTTGTTTAGTTCTTTTAAAGCAGACATGTCTGTTCTTTTCAGAGGTCATGAGTCCAGGAATTTCACTTCAGAGGTAGCCTTAGGAGCTATAATTGTAGCTACTCTTCAAAACTATTACAAAGGTGTACAAAAATACTTTAAAATGTCACAGAGAGCTCCAAGTATATTACTACAATATGTTATTGAAAGGCCATAAAATAAAGTTTCTAATTTTAGAAGAAAAAAATATTAAATCTAATTAAAAACACAGCGCTGAATATATTAAAACTGTTGTAAAAATCTTTTTATTGTGCATTGTTATATTAATGTCAGCTATGTCCTGAAGGCTCAGTTTTGGCTGCACAGTGGTTTCTTTTCTGAAATAAAAGTAACTTAACAGTTACAGTTTAGGAAGGAAAAACAAAAACGACACAAAACAAAAAATCTCTGTGTTTTTTAAGTCTGTCTTTGAGGTTTCACCTTGGGGAAAGTCTGGCATTAATGTGTTTTTCATCCTCCTATCTGTGCCCTAGCTGGCACCCATTTGCATGAACTAAAATCGCTTTTTGAAAGTCAATATTGGGCAAAACATTCATCTAATTTCATGCTATTTTAACATGTGCCTAGCAGAAATGATGAGGTCAGGGAAAAAATAGCCCCAAATCCATCGGCAAGGCCTCTTAAAGTATGTTTGTTTGCATACTTTGGCTTTATGAGAGTAAGTTTTAAAACAGGATTTTCAGAACAAAAGCAATCCGAGCTGCAGTTAAGCAAGATACACAAGGCTGCATCTGATGTTTTCTTGTGCAATACATTTAATTCTCACATAGTAAGTGTTGTTGATGGATGTGTCATAGATCAGCACTTCTTGGATATTTGTGTGGTCAGGGAAGTTTAGAAGTATTGAAACTGGAACATTCCTGTGTTTCTCATGCCAAATCTGGTGTTATATACAGAGGTGCTCGTCATGTGGAGGGAAAAATTGAAAAGGTTCTGGAATTAATGGTCTTGCCTATTAGCCCCCTGTATGTTGTAACGCTTTGGGATAAATGTAGAAGGCTCATTATAGAATAAATATTGATTATTTATTTCGCATAGCTTTTCTGCTTGTGAGGGCTGACCACATGCCAAGCAACACAAAAGCAGTGGATTTTGGCACTCAGAAGCAGGAAATATGACTGACACAAGATTGACAGGTCCAGCTTCAATAATCATAAAAGTTATTTTCAAGAAGAGCAGAAAATATTTTATTTTTAGACACTGACCTGTAAGATTTTTAACATAAATTTAACAAGTATACAGGATCATGCTTTGTTTCTTAGCACAGGTAAAAATGAATTTCCTCTCTTATAACCTTTGGACAAAGCTATAATGATTAGTAACAGCATCTTGTGGGATCATGTTCTAAATGCAGTGTATGCAGAGGTACCTCAAAACAACTTTATCGTTTTTCAGGTTGCTGAGAACTGGAAAGAGGGCACTAGACTCAGCCCTAAGGAAACTGTCAAACATGTTCTTGCACAGGGGGAGAGTCTATATTACACAAGCCACACATTGCAAAAATTCTGTCCCAGCAAGCAGTGGGAGTTAATTATGGTTGGATGGATTGCCTGGCAGAAAAAAATCTCTTTCCTGAATCTTCCGAAATCTTATTACTGCTTAGCACCTCCTTGTGAAATATTGCCCTCAGTGCTCAGCTGAATGTTCCAAGGTCTTTGTGGATAGATAATCTGTGCTATTTTTCTAATACAAAATGTTCCAGTCTCTCAAGAAAAAAAAACAAAGTATGCAGAAAATTATCTTTCTAAAATAAAACACATATATTTTGTGTGCATCAAACATTAGAAATCTATTTCTCACCTATCCTGAGGGGAAAAAAAAATATAGAGTCTCTTAGTACACAGAATTCAGGACCATGAGAGTCGGAATTTGTTTCAAGAAAGTTTTAGAACCTCCTAACGTTTACATGGCATGTTGCAGTGCTAAGAAGGGACCATCTACTGATCTATGAGTTACTTACAGGGAACAGGATGCATACATCTGTATAGCACAGTTTTTCAGTAACTAGCTATAGTGTTGGAAGATGAGAAGTGGGGAGATTGCCGCACAGTATCACATTATATAAGCCTACATAGTGTTCAGCAGTTCTAAGCACTAGTCCCATTTTATAGATATGCAGATTAGAAATCATTTAAATAAGTAAATTGCTTGTACAGGTCAGAGACCAGAATTCAAGAATACCTATAGCTTAGGCAGATGCCAGATCAGATATTCTCTTGCAAAGTGCAGTGACTGTTAGCAGATTATATCTTGCATGATTCCCATTTCAGCGAGATAGGCTCTTGAACCCTAAGTCTTGATTCCTGATTTAAGACAGAACAGTTAACCTATGCAGTCCCAACAGATGTTTCTTTAGATATTTGCAAAGGAACTTGTACTACAGGGCAATCTGTATCAGCGCTTCAGTAGTCTAATTATGACACTGCTTTTCCTCATATCTGAGCCTCAGTTCGCCTATTTATCATGGACTGTTGATATTTCCCAATTCCCTTATAGCCTTCAAGCTAACCATTCCAGTCAATTCACAATTTCTTTGTGATTTTGAAAAGAAAATTTGTTTCACTCATTGAAATTAAATTTATTTTCATGCATTCTAGATTTGTGGTCTTATTCCTATTGCTCTCCCTTGACTCTCTCCAATATATTTACATCCTTTTTTGAAGGACAGCATGCAGAACGGTGTCCTATCTTCAGATGAACTTCACCTAACGCTTTGTGTAAAGCATGGTCAGTTATCACAAGTCTGTGGTTGATTTGTGCAAACCTGGTTTAAAAGAAGTGCTTGATTTTAAAAAGAAGTAAAAGAGTAAATACGTTTTGTGACACAAGTTCAAAACAGATTGTTGTTCAATCTGACCCTTTTTTCCTTCCTTCCATCCTTCCTTCCTTCCCAGATACTCCACTAAGGACATAATTCACAGATTCATGTTGGAGATTTGTCTGGCCCTTCTTTTGAATTTTAGTGTATTTTTACATATTTTTCAACTAACAAACATATAATACTGGGAGATTCATAAATAAAAGTTTTTATATGTAGTTGGTCATCTCATTTTGTGAAGGAACTAAAATTATGCTAGGGCACTTAGTTTTCACTAATGTGAGAGGCTTCTCTTTCATACATTCTGTCTATTTATGGTTGTTTATGGATTAGTATCACTTTTTTATTATTATTATTCTTTCAGCCATACAGCTCATATAAAAGATGCTGTGACTGTCTCAGCTGCTTTCTTTCTATCATTCTGCCTACAAAAATATAAAAGGTAGGATCAAAGGAGGAGAAAAGACCACTTAGATCATCATGCAAAAAAATAGAAATCCCAAAGGTGTAACATATTGGAAATGAAATCCAACTGATTACAGGAACAGTCATTCCAAATAACCCTGACACTGACACACAAGCTGTAATTTCCTTTTACCCTTCCAATTTCCTATAATAAATGAATAACAACTCTTGTCTTCAAAAGATTTTCATGGTATTGCCACAAATAAATAACATCTCACAGAATTATGTGTATGTGGCTTTATTGACCTATTAGCTCCTGGGATCTGGGCCAAATTGTGAATCTCTTCAGTCATTTCTTCTCGAGATAAACAATCACCATGGAGGGGAGATTCAGTCTGAGATTAACATCTAAATTTAGGTGACTGAATGTCTGCCAGAAGCGAGGTTCAGTTGCTTAAATAAAAGTGTCATTTTAGGCACTGTGGAATATCCTACCTGCCACACTGAAAGGATGCAGGTATTTGGTCTCATACCTACCAGACTGCTAGCTCCTTGACATTGTCTTTCGGAATACAAATTCTGTTACCTAGGTATATGCATCTGCTGCTAACTGAGCCACTCTAGCATGTGTGAGACATCTGCAAGGAGGCAGCAAATAAAACTCAGGACCAGTGGAAGACTTGGTCCTTTATGATACACCATCTCAAGATCATGCAAGATACTTTAGTATGTTTCAAATGGCAAGTGCTGTCTGCATTTATGCAACTGAATAGCACTTTCAGTGTAGCTTCATCATTTAGTTTTTACTGTTCCTATTTTTATTTATGGCTAAATTGCACTTTTAGACACCTTCTGTGGCCCAGAAAGCTGCAGGAACTCCTGACACTCCTTGACACTCTTGCAGGAACTGCCAGCCTAAGTTCTCTGCCATTGTATGTTTACAATGAAACAACAGAAAAAATTACAGTGAAATATGAAGATATCTAAGCTGGGTTGAATAAGCTAGCTAGCCTGTTTAGCTGCAACACTCTGTGTTTACACACTGCTCCAAGTAATAATTTCCCTCTTACATTGTCTTTGCTTCTCAAAGGCAGGAATTTACAGTGTTTTGCACCAACAATATATCATTATCTCCTCTTCCTCTCTCTGTGTGAAGGAGTTCAGAAAATGTGGCCAATCAGTAAGCGGAGATGAATCCCCGCCTATTCCCCTCCAACACCAAATTCTGGTAAGGGACAAAAAGAGTACTATACAGCTTTGACAACTGTTGCATATCTAAACTCCAAATCCCGTTAGCCTAATTATTAGGAATTGGGAAGGAAGAGGAGGTTTTTCTTAAGTCTTTGTCACTTTCTTGTTCAGTCTGAATTCTGATTTAGCCACCTGTGGTTAGGTTTGCAAGAAAAGAAATTATTTTTTGAAGTACAGCATTTGCCAGCCGATTATGTAGCAGACACCAGGAATGTTTTCCTAGGTCATGTGCCTTCAGGATCCTGGGCTGCCTAGGTTATCTTGTTCATGTTTGCAAATAAAGTCTGCACACTCTGACATGGGAAAGACTGTAAGAACACTGATCCCCCACTTACATAGCAGCACACCTCTTCCTGAGAAAATTGCTCAAGACCAGAGATTCCACTTTGCAAACAATGTCACAGCCTCATAAACTGTATATAACACGGTCTTCCCCCAAAAGGTTAATTTTGCTTCCCTGAATTCTATGCAACACGTGACAAAGCCAAAGGTTCATATACACTCATGCAAATACATATATATATGTGTGTATATTCTGCACTCAGATTCTGTTTCCCTTTATAAGACAATAAAACTAATAGTGCACAATTTTAGACACCCACTATCCTATCAGAGAAGAATGCATTGAGAATGCATAGAGAGCCTGAGCTGCTTCTACTGCTGAAGCAAATCTTCAAGTATACTGGATTTAAAGTGACCTTGGAATTTAAAGGAAGTGGGGTTTGTTACCTCTTGAGGAATTATCAGTATCCTAAAACCATTTTGCAACTGAGAACAGTTTGGCACAAGTGGTGATCTCAGCTTCTTCTTTCTCTTTCTGCATCTCCTTTCCTGTGCCTATTTATTCCTACATGTCCAGAACACAGGACTAAAACATGTGTGTAATGTATTTCCAGAGAGATATAACAGAGCAGGATAGAAACAGCTGTAGGCTTTTCCACAGTCAATGGCCCACCTTCAGAATGAGACAGGAAGAAGTATATATTCAAAGAATATAACTGTACTGTACAAAAGACTTGTGTGGCTTCCTGACATATTTTCATGAAAAACCCTGTGGATAGCTTGCCTTCAGCCTTAATCACCTCCCCTCCATTCCTAAAACAGATTTCTTGCATTTTTGAGTTCTTCCTGTAAAGTGGCTTACTGTGCATAAAATTTTGCTTTATGCCTAATGCAAGTTATACTACCAGCTATCCAAATGCCAATTATCATCCAAAACTTGGTCTTTTGGATGCAGTAAGCTATCCAGTCTGAATGCCCAGCTGCTTTCTAAAACATAGTATTTTTTTCTAAAGCTTCCTCAAGCATCTACTCTATATTTTTATGAATTTAAATATTTAATTAATAATGGATGTCGCTAATGAATTTGGTAGCTAATCTTTCATTTTTCAGATGGTATAGAGACTTCCAGTGTTAGTCTTTTATGCCTTCTGGATGGTTTAGTGATTTGTGCTGAACATTACAGTTAGCAGGAATAGTTGGAATATTGCTAATACATAGCAGTAGACAACAGTGGATAGAATAAACTTCCTTTCAGATATATGCACACTATAGCTCACCTTGAAATATTTCTGAAGCAGCAAATAAATAAATACCAGAAGTTAGGCAAATAAAAGAAACAAACTAAGAACTTGGTACTGAATCAATACAATTTTAAATGTACATATCTATCATGTTGAAAGAAAACAAACAGCATTTCCCTAATTACAAAACATGGCTACAGAAATTGTGAATGAGCTATCCAGTACAGCTGACAATTAATGCTGGGAACGCTCTACTATTGATACTGGCAGCCCTGCTACTATGAGAAGTAGTGTAGCAACTGACTTAGTGAGACTCTCAACAAAAATTGGTATAACTGTTTCTCAGATTAACTCTTTACATGGGAAATATAGAATACAAGGAAGGTGTGTTCTCAGTTCTCTATAGTCCGTAACAGCCAAACATTCAGGACTCTCAAATCACACTACAGGTGGCCAGCTCCTCAGCTGGTGAAGGCTTGTTCTCATGCCATTTAACACCAATATATCCTTCATTTCTGGGAACCAAGAATGTATGCAAAGAAGTGCCTACAAATACAAGTGCTTTTCAGTTACATGCTCTGGTTTGTGTTAAATGCCCAACAGTTGCTTGCAACTCTACAAAATCCAGTGCCACAGCACTCACTAGTCATTTGCTAGTCCCCCAGGGGACAGATCACATCACATGCTAGCAAATGTTGTTGAGTGCCTTTTAATGAATCCTCACCAGTTCCTTATCACATTTTTTCTATTAATTCCTAAGTGCTTTTAGAAAGCCAGCTCTTAATTGTGACTGATCTAAAGGTTGCTCTGCCAGTTGTCACCGACATCGTTGGTGTCCATAGGTGCTGCCACAATTCAAGTCACAGATGATAATAGAAAATATTAGAGAGAGACTTTTATTAATGTAGCAATTTTTCACCAAACTAAGTAATTATCTTTGATGACCTACTTGGGTTAACTTTGACATGCTGAAGTTTCTACTTTAAAATGGCAATTATCACAACTCCTGGGCTGGTTTTCATGAAAAGACTAAATTTTGTTCACCAGACAGCCTGATGACAACTATTTCACTTGCTTTAATTGTCCTGTAAATGCAAATTTAAGTGACTAGTTAGGAAAATGTGTTCATCATAGGTAAAAATACTCTATGAGAATTATTTATGCTACTTTTTCCATTTGCCTGGCTTCGGTTTCCTATTGGAAATGGCAAAGCTTGCTATGTTCCAATCACAAAGTTTATACTATCTATGGAAATAACAGGATACACTTCATATAATGCTACTAAATTTAACCTTAAAAGCAATTCTGTCTAGTAGAGTTTTAGAAGAAGGAAATACCATGGTAGTAGCCATCTTGTCAATTAAGAATATAAAATAATGTCCTAGAAAATAACGCCTCTTGTGCTACCCTTGAAATTATAACAATATTCTACATTAAGGTTTGAAATATAAAGACATATTTAAGGGCAAATACTTTACTGTCTCAGTCAGTGAACAACGTTCCTTTGACAGAAGAACTAAAACAGCTCATGTCTCTGATCAGGAGTCTGGGAGGGGGTGGTCACGGCCAGTTCTTCATTCAAAGAGCAGGACTCTGTTCAATGTCAGATCTCCATGGAGATCAGAGGGAAAGGTGAAGGTAATACCTCAGGTCACTCAGAGTTTCTCTTACTCTTCCTCAGAGCTCTTTTCTAATATATTCCCTGATATCACTTAGTTTTACTCTTGAAATAATCAACGTCCATTGAAGTCTCCTTGTAATAATGAGCATTGAAACTGAGGTTCCATGAGACTTTTCTGTGACTGGTGTAGATCCTAGGAAGTTTATAGGGGTTTTTTTGTTATTTTTATTTATTTTTTTTAATAACTATTTGCTTCACAGCTCCCATACCAGTAGATGACATTATATGGCTCATTGCATAAGAACCTTTAATAGATAAGAAATATTTTGGATGATAGATTAAGCATTCTGCTTCCTAATCTAATAATAATGTCTCCCTGCAATAATCAACAGAAGTGTCTACTTTTCTGCTCCAGAGCAAAGCTGGTCATAATTCAATGACAGGTGTAGTCTGATTTGACTGGAACTAACAACTGTTAGGAGCAAAGAGCCCATTTATCTTTATTGCTTCAACTTGAGCCACACAAACTTGATATATGATTCTGTCATGGAAAGTTCAGTGTCACCTACCATCACTACCAAGTATCTGCTAAGGAGATGGTCTTGTTCTGCATTCTAATTCATAGTGTATTTCTTTTGGTTATGCATCACCAACCCAGCAAGGTCTGACAATAGGATGAAGTTTCTTGCAGTGGTCCAGGAATCCACACATGCTGACATTTCTCTCTGAAGTGGACAATTTTTTCTGATGGATAACATTCTTGTTCTCCACATTCTGTTGTTGTTACTGTACCTGAATAGGGGTAGGCTACTTTTGGGGGGGATGTTCTTTGTGTGCTCCTTAGTCTGCTTCTTTCCTACTTCAGTCAAAGGCATCATATAATCCTGGGTATTCATCTTTTCTTTGTGTCTACTCAAGCCTTAATTCTTCACTCTGAACATCAGGGACCAAAAATGTACTTGACATTTCAGATGTTTCTCACTAGTATGCTTTGCATACTGATATTTATATCTGTCCCACTGCATTAAATTATCTTAGTGCCACATTTGGCCTTTCCAGATAAATTTCATTGATAGTTCAACACCAGTTTCTGTACTAAGCCCAAGTTTCTCTAATTTCATCGATTCCCTAGAAATACTTTACTTGAAGTCCAGAGAGCTTAGCTTGCCTGTATTGCCTTTTATAAAAAATAGTATTTTATAAAATAAAAAACAGTTTTCAGTTGGCTTGGCATGACCTAGTTTTCGTAAACTTGTATTGCAGTTACCTCCATTCCACAGATACTGTCCTCTCTCTAATTAGACTACTTTAAAATCCCTTCAATGGGAACTTTTTTATGTGGATGTTTCTTTCAGTATTCCCCAAAAGAGATTATCTGACCCCGCCAGATGTAAATGTGCTGAGGTCTTTGTGTTTTACTGCTATAAAGGACTAAGTAATTAGAACTGGTTTAATTAGAATGATCAAGGCATTGGTGTTGGCATGTTTTGCCTTTAACCCGAATCATGCTCTGGGCAATCAAACTGGTGATGGAATCTGGCTTTTAACTCAACAGCTCCTTGGTGTTCTTGGTAAATTCATTCACAAGCACTTTCACAGAACTCTAGCTGTGATCTTGGTCAACCAACCTCTCACATTACCAGTTTTGGCCATGTTTTATTCTCACGTAGTGAATTAAAGTGAGCTCCACACATGCAACCAGATTGCAGAGTAGATTTATTTACTATTACAATGGTAATGATAATAATCATACTAACAATCATCTTAAATATCGATCTGTAAAAGAGTGCTGATGAGGGAGCTGGTGGACATCATTGCCAGGCCACTCTCAATCATCTTTGAAAGGATATGGAGAAGAGAGGTGCCTGAGCACTGGAAGAAAGCCAGTGTCACTCCAGTCTTCAAAAAGGGCAAGAAGGAGGACCCAGGGAACTACAGGCCAGTCAGCCTCACCTCAGTCCCTGGAAAGGTGGTGGAACAGATCATCCTGGATGCCATCTCTAAGCATGTGAAGGATCAGAAGGTGATCAGGAGTAGTCAACATGGATTCGCAAAGGGGAAATCATGCTTAACCAATCCGATAGCCTTCTGAAATGGGATGACTGCTTGGGTAGATGAGAGGAGAGCAGTGGATGTTGTCTCCCTTGGCTTCAGTAAGGCTTTCAACTCTGTCCCCCATAACATCCTCATAAGCAAGATTAGGAAGTGCAGGCTAGATGAGTGGACAGTGAGGTGGATTGAGAACTGCTGAATAGCAGAGTTTGGAGTGTCGTGATCAGTGGCAGAAAGTCTAGTTGGAGACCTGTAGTTAGCACTGTATCCCAGGGGTCAATACTGGGTCCAGTCTTGTTCGATTTATGAAGGCGCAGAGTGCCTCCTCAGCAAGTTTGCTGATGATACAAAACTGGGAGGAGTGCCTGATACACCAGAGGGCTGTGCTGCCATTCAGAGGGACCTCAACATACTGGAGAGAGGGACAGAGAGGAACATTATGAATTTCAATGAAGAGAAGTGTGGAGTCCTGCACCTGGGGAGGAATAACCCCATGCGCCAGTACAGACTGGAGGCTGACCTTCTGGAAAGCAGCTCTGTGGAGAAGGACCAAGGAGTCCTGCTGGACAACAGGTCAACCATGAGCCAGCAATGTGCGCATGTGGCCTGGATTGCATCAGGAAGAGTGTTGCCAGCAGGTCGAGGGAGGTGATCCTCTCCCTCCACTCAGCGCTGGTGAGGCCACATCTGGAGTGCTGTGTCCAGTGCTGGGCTGCCTAATACAAGAGAGAGATGGAGCTACTGGAGCGAGTCCAGTGAAGGGCTTCTAAGATGATGAAGGGACTGGAGCATCTCTCATATGAGGAAAGGCTGAGAGAGCTGAGACTGTTTAGCCTGGAGTAGAGAAGACTGAGGAAGGAACTTCTCAATGTGTAAGAGTATCTGAAGGCAGAGTGTAGAGAGGATGGGGCCAGACTCTTTTCCGTGGTGCCTAGTGATAGGATGAGAGGCAATGGTCACAAACTGAAACATAGGAAGCTCCGGCTGAACATGAGGAAAAACTTCTTTACTGTGAGAGTGACCAAGCCCTGGAAGGGGTTGCCCAGAGAGCTTGTGGCATCTCCTTCTTTGGAGATATTCAGAAGCTGTCTGGATAGAGGTCTTGGGCAATGTGCTCTAGGTGACCTTGCTTGAGCAGGGGGCTGGACTGGATGATCTCCAGAGGCCCCTTCCAACCTTAATCATTCTGTGAAAATGTCTGATTCTTTCTGCATTACCTTTACTTACCTAGTTTAATTTTCAGTTCATCATTTCTTTTTATTAAAGCTCTATCTTACAAGTTTCTTGTAACGCAAAAAATCTAGCATCTTATTGACTAGTCCAGATCTCAGTCATATTTCTTTGTGGTGGTGGTGTTGCTGTTGTTATTGCTGTTTTAAGGTTTAAGTTTGTCTTAGGAAAAACTACACTTAGGGTTTTTGCCCTTTAAACAATTTATATCTTAGTGAGACAACTTTTGTGCTTTGACAGTGCTTTTTTAGGACATCAACTTCTGATGTTGTACCATGTCAGATGCTTTCTGAATTTTAAGAATTACCTGTTTGTCAATGATATTTTCATTGCTCATTGTAAAAACAGCAGCAAAAAAAATCAGTTTTATAGGGGTACTTTCACATTTTCTTACCTGCTAAATATTTTAACTGTAATAATTCCTCTAAGGCACTCATCTACTCAATACTATGAAATGTTTTAAAGATTTTTTGCCCTGAACTTAGCAGTCTTTTTTTTTTTTTTTTTTTTTTTTCCCCTCTATGTATCTTTAGGCTCTTTTTCAACAAATGACAATATATGAGCCAGACTACGGTCCTCCAGGATCTCTCCAGAGACAAATGACTTTCAAAATGGGTCTGTAATTCTGCAATATAGATTCCCACTTCATTGTTGATTTTGAATCCTCAAACTTTAAGCCTGTTAAAATATACTTAGCTCTAGGTGGATATGGTACATTAATTCCTGACTTTTGACTCACTATTCTAAATTGGGACAAATTCCACTGTTTTTCTTCTCTTCATTATTATACCACCTTCCTGTACATCTGTTTACAAAGAGATTTTTACATACTTCCCTTCCAAATTCATTACGAAAACAGTATGAAACCTCAAAATAATTACATTCAATGCTATATGCTCAATAGTTTTTTTTAATTAAAATAGACCTTTCATTATAATCTGATATGTGTGAAAGACATACTCTTGCCACAAGAAGCTTAAAATCTCCAAAAAAAAAAAAAAGAAAAAAAAGACACAACACTGCACAATCAATTATATAATGATTTCCCTATTATTTTGCCAGCAATTTCTCACTAATTCAGAGAACAAAATCAAGAGTGTGCTGGGACTGTTTTTTAACTTGTGTCTTTCTCTCATGCACACTTGTACATGATCACTTAAGAACATGTGAGCATAAATGCACACACACGCACACGCACACACACACACACACATACGCAATTAGAAACAGCACAGTTGCACTTTCACACATATGCATGAGTTGCACTGAAGAGGTGGAGGTTCTCCATCTCTTTGATTTTTTTTTTTTTAAACCTGAGTGTTTCAAGAATTTGAAACCAAACTGATGTCCATGAAGGGAGATGAAGAGATAGCAAAGCAAACCCCCAGGCACAGGGACCCATTACCCCTCAGAATGTGCTCACAGTGCTTCCAGGCCCTGCAGCGTCACTGCTGTGTAGTATTACAGTCTGCAGGGCTGATAAAGCAGTTCATATGGAACTACCCTGGCCACCTTTATACAGAGCTGCAACCAGTGATGCAGAGAGAGCTCCAAGCTTACAGCTATTGCAGACAATTCCCAACAAGCCAATATTCTGACAGCTCAAAGAACCTCCATATTAGGTGAACACACCTTTTTCAAGTAATCTTCACATGTTATCTCAAAGGCAATTTTGCAGAGGGTATTTGAAAATACGAGATTCAAGCTCCCAAAGAAAATGCAAACCTTTTCCTGGTAAATAGTCTGCAGCTTATTTGAAAAAACAACCATGTCCTAAATATGGCTTCTGGAAAACTTCCTCAAGTTGTGTAACTTATATCAAAATCAATATAGCTTTCTTATTAGTAAGTCAACCTATTAATGAAAATATGACTTTTAGGTTTAGTGTTTTTAGCTTTTAGATCACAATATCAGGTCTTTAAAACATCCCTTCATTTATCAGATTACTGCACATCACATCATTTCTGAGAACATTCATTAAAAGATAGCGTGTGTTTGAAGTAGTGAGAAGACAAAAACCTTTGTGTTTGACAAGAATTGCATGGCCAAGACAGAGAAGTGCAGACCACCCAGGAGACCCAAAACTCTGTGTCAGTTCTCATGCAACATTATATCTCTTTGAGACTACATAGGCAACACTGAAGCCATTTAATTTATTTCTCTAAGGGACAAGTATAAAGAGTTAGAGAGAATGGCTACATTTCCTGGCACAGAAGTTTTCTGTTAAAAGAAATTGCTTCTGTTAAAAGAAATTGCTTAAATTAGTAAGAGAAGTTGTCTTTTCAGAAAAGAAAGAGAGATGTGATCTTTACTAGGCTCCCGCTCTGGATTGCCTTGTCATAGGAATGAGGAACCTACTTCCCTAATACATTCCATCCTCATAAGATAGGTGCCTTGATTTAGACACACAAAAAAAATACCCTTTTGTGCTTACGTGTTGCTGAGCATAAAGTTTTCTAAGGACATAATAATGAAAATCCAAATCCTCAGTGAACTTGGGAGAAGTTATTGCTGGGGGATGGGCAGAAATCTGGCTTAACAAAACAAAATATGCACAGCAAATCTCAGTTTCTTAGAACGGTATTGATTACTTCAGACAGCTGGGACTGCCAGCATCCCTACTATAATGCATATTCCTTGAAGAAAAACTTTACAGAAGCCTTCTGGATGAACCTGAGCGATGGTGAGTAATTTCAAATCACTTTGATGCCACACATCTGTTTAAGAGAACAAGCTTTCTGACTTATTCTGCTGATGGTCTTCATCAATGATTAAGGCACATCAACTAATAAAGAAGCTAAGATATCACACTTTTCAGCTGATAAACTTTTGCTAATATATGAAGAAATGGTCTCTACTACTGATTATAAATCCTAAGTATACTAGTAACTGTGGAACTGCTTCTTTTCTTTAAATAAGGCATACTATGCATTATTTTTAATGTTGTTATCTACAAGTGAAAAGAAGCTGAAGTTTTATTTATTAACTAACTGCTACCTTTCTTCCAGAGATTTGAATCTATAGCCTTGGAAGAGTGGGAACCCTTAAAGAGCACTGTTAACAAGCAAAGAGAATAAACAATGACTAATATCAGAATGGGAATAGTTGATCCTGGGTTATAACAACCTCCTAGATAACATTCAAAAAGGAGCTGACTGGTTGGTTTTGATAGGATCAGATTAGGTATCAGTTTTCACATGACCTTCAAAGACGTTATTTATTGCAAGGTCTTGCATCCTGTTAGCCAAATGAACTGAATTATTAAATTATTGTGAGCTCTGTAGCTCACAATCCACTTCCAGTTGATGTGGTCTGATACAAGCTCAGTGTAGTGTGTTAATTCTAATGAGGGAATAGCCCCTTCCGTCTGCAGAGGATTTTTGAATGCAGTGGAACATTGACCAATTTTGTGCTAGAACAGCAAACCTTGGCATTGTTAGTGGGAAACAGCTATCACAAGAGAATTGAGATTCTGCAGATACTTTGCCCTGCAACTTTCAAAGGAAGAAAGAGCAGGAAAACCTAAATTTCTTCCTTGTGCCTCAGCTGCACATATATTCCACAGGCATCTCAGTAAGCTAGGAACACAGCACGCTCACAGAGACTGAAACGTCTGCAAAACCAGCTGAAACAAAAACAGAATAAAATTTTGCTGTCAGTAGTTGAAACGCGAAATGTCACTGGAAAATGAGAGGGAGAAAGTACCAGAGGATGCCAGTAATGGAGGAGGGAGAGGGATCATTTGTTTTTTGTTTTTCTTTGAATTACTGTGACTCACCTGGGAAAGGCTGGAAAAAAGTCATTCTCAGACTTTACCCTTAGAAAAAATGGATTAAATTAGTGAGTGGTTAAAACCTAGATTAATTGCTCATATCAATTAGACTAAAACCAGAGAGAATGAAAGTTTGTTTAATCAGGTGGTGTACTTTGTATCATCGGTCTCCTTGAGAAAAAAAATATAATAATCTTATAAAGCTTCTGAAGAGAAGTTATATGGCAAAATGACTTGTTTACACCAGGAATACAAGAGACAATACTATAGTGTTTTGCTTCCTTTAATCTTTTATGCTATTAGGAGTTGTTAATAACAAAAAAAAAGTGCACAGGAAAAGCAGTTTTATGCACCTTTATTTTAGCACATTAATTTAAATCACAAGGTGTGAAATGAAACATGAAGGAATATGCCAGAAGACAGGGCCTTACATTTTGGAACAAAAATAACTTGAGTTCATTCAGTCAATTGAGGTACCATGCTATGTACAGGTAATATTAAAAAACAGGCTTCTTCCACCCTGAATTGCACTTTGTTGGGAATCTTTATCTCCTCTACCCAGAAGAAGGGAATATCAGAGTATATTCACACATACAGATTTCAAATGCCACACTTCTAGTAGTGCCCAATATACAGTTTTAGATTCAGCTGCAGCTTTCTCCAGCTTAAGCTAATTTAAATGCTAAATGTTCTGTGTCACTATGAAACAGCCTATAGGAAGTATACTATCAACATAAAAACTGCCAGAAATGCAGCGCCTGAAGCAAGGGCCTGTAAAATATGATTATTTTCATTATCAGTACATTTCAGTTTTACTTCACACAAACCCAGCTTAAAGCTTTTTTACTTTAAACTCACTCACTCATACTCTAAGTATCATATGCAGCCTACATATAAGCTCTTTTGCTCAGAATTATACTTGTTCTGCTTTGTGAGCTTTGGTGAGACTCCTGTGAGGATAGGCAGAGATAAAGGCAAGTTTCCAGTGATTTAAAAGTTCATTATGAGTTAATTCTAAACAAGAAGGGTATCTGGGAGCTAGAGAAACTCTTCGATCTTCTGGAGCCTACAAAATCTGTAGAACACCGAATGCCAAACTGTGGTTAGAGATCTCAGTAGCCTCCAGTACATCTCTAGTGGCCCAAAGGAGTACCTTAACATTGTCTTTATGATGTTTTCAGTTATGGTTCATAGATTGTTCTTTCCCACACTCAGCACGGTGAAGGCAGGAAATTTCTTGCTCCTCTACAATGGGAGAAAGACAAGTAGATTTTTCCACCAGATCTTAGGCATAATTGTTTGGCAACATACATTCCATGGGAGAGGTGTATGGTTGACAATGGTCTGTGCTTCAGAAAATTTGAGAATCCCTGATCTAGATATGACATTAAGCTTTGGGTTACTTACACATTTCGATGAGTTACAAGCTATACCCTTCCTACCCCTTTGATGGACATTTGATCATCCTCAACTTTGGGTCTCTAGTGTGTACCTGAAATCCTTTTATAAACTTTGTTTTGTCTGCCTTCAGAAAACTGGGGATAGATTTCCCATTGCCTTGTTATTTCAGTAGTTATTTCCCTTGGATTCATATTAGTTTCTGTTTTATATCCTTGAAAGAGTATGCATGTGAGAGTTCTTATTCCCAGATTTTCTGCCTTCCTGTGGCACCTACTGAGTCTTTGTATGAAAAAGAAAAACTTGTCTGGTGTAAACACAGCAACAACCTTAGTACTTCCCTACGAAAATACAATATTTCTTCTTCTATTTTTGGAAGAAACTTTTTTTTATTATTATCAAACTTTATTTTACTATCGAACCAATTCTGATTTAGTGTATACATTAAGGTCATACCAAAGCCTCTCGTAATTCTAGTGGAGAAACTCTTTGTAGAAAGTTTATGCAAAGTCAGTTCTACATGTAGGTGTACCTCTCCCATTTGTTTTCTCCTGTGGGTGTCTTTGTTCCTTGGAATTCTGAGTACACAACAAGCAAGAAAGGGACTTCTGATACACTTCTTCACAAAGATGAGAACAGAGAGCTTAATGTTTGCCTTTAGTTAGAGCCCTTGCACTCCTGAACCAAAGGATTTACTGAAAAAATGTCTCTTTTTTGATTGGCAAGACTCTATTCCAATTGCCTGCACTGCAAAATTGTTAGAACAGTCCCAACATTTTCTTGGTCTCAGCCAACTGGCAATCTCTTAAACCATTTACAACAAAAGCTGTGCAGGCCAGAGACCATTAGTAATGGGAAGTTTTATGGGACCGGCCTCTCTCAGACTTTAAGATTTCTTGTGACAGACCTCTTTCAGATCTTGAACTTCATAGTATAGATACAGAATATTCTGTGCTTATTGGCCATAATGTCAAGGAATGGTCCCTGAGGCATCTAATTTACTAATATAGCTATATCCAGATGATTCCAGTTCCTGAAATCTAAATGAAATGAAGTTATTCTTCTAATAATCATTACTCAACTGCATGATTGAAATCATATATGATTTGATTTCCAGTTACAGCTTATTAAGAATAGCATAACTTTTGGTTTTTATCAGCTTTTTTAATCGTGAATTATAAATATCTTTGAATCCTGGAAAGGGGTATTCCTTCCCTGAGGGTTGCCTAGCTAACTATTATCACATTCTTTTGCTATCTATCCATATTTCAATAAGGCTGTGATTGCTTTAGAATCACTCTCTTCCTCCAGTTAATTTCACCAGTCAAGAAAACAATGACTTGTGGCTTCTGGGACTATTAGATGTAATAGGAGGGCCAAATAGAAGGGCAGATTTTTTCTCCCTCCTGTGACTGTGATATAAAAATGAAACTTTGTGTCAAATTCTTCAGTGCATATAATACACACCAGTGTGGTTTCCAGGTGTGTCAAAGGACCCAATTTGCAAGAAAATTCATGATTTGGGCTATTCTTGCCGTGAATATTATGCCTATTAGGAATGATTACCTTAACGCAAACACATACTCACACAAATTGCTGGTGTCTGTTTTATTGTGTGCTACAGTTTGGCCTGGGTGTGGCATAAATTAGTCTCTGGATAAGAGATCAAGTTATGCTAGCTCAGCCTAGCCTGTAACCCTTTGGTATCTGAGTCCATCAGATAATTTGAGTAGTTTTGCCTCCAGAATTAGACTGGAGGAAAGCCTACTGTACGCAGTTATGTTGGTGACATGGCTGGGACATTTGCTTTACAGTTACTGCTAAGTTCCACCACACTGCCACAACTAGAATCCTGATTGTGATCCAGTTTGTGTAATCCAGCAGTTTGTATGAAGACCCTAAAATACTGTCTTTGAATATTGTTTTATTGTATTTGTCTTTGTTTTACTTTGTCTCCATGGAGGTGCAGATAATCATGCTAACTACTAAACAGCAAGCTACAGAACTTCCATGCTGTATTTTCTGACTTACAGTGGAGACAAAAAGGAGTAAAATAAAGTTAATTCAAAGCCAATTTCTTTGAGAAAAAACATGCCCTGTGTGTTTTCAAGTCATAGTCAGTGATTGATCTGTAACTAAGGTCCCAGACAGTTTTGCAAGAGTTGATTTCCTAAAGCACCTTCCATTAGAGGCTATTTGTTTTCATTTTGGAGTTGGCTATGTTAGCAGTAATTCTTTATAATAGTATTTACCTGTGAAAAAATACAGCCAGGTTAAACAGTACATCTTTTCTTTTTTGTTTCGCTTTGTTTCATAATTTAGTTTTGCTGGGCAAAGCTAATTTACAAACATGAATCAGATGCCAGGGAGGAAAACACCTCAAAGGTTCTGTACTTGGAAAATTTATATTACTTTATTATTAGCAGACATAAAATTAGCAACCTGTATTTTTCAGTCTGGCTTCTCAGAAAAAACAATTGCTTTTGGTAGCTGAAAAATTCAGCTGAAATATGGATATGGGAAAGAGAGTAAATGGAAATAATATGACTTTTGAAATAGCTTGAGGATTTCCTAAAAACTTGATTCAGTCATCATACAGAGAACTTCAATGTTCAAATTCAGTGATAGAAACTTGTAGATTTTGGTCAGGTTCTTATTTTGAATGTCAAGCTTAGAGTCTGAAAAATGGAACTGGAACATGATTTTGGACACTGTGTCCAACTGTTCCTTCCAAGAAGGGAAGACAGAGTGTCTTGAATATCAGTTTAAATGGGAAAACAAGTTAAAAACATTCTCTTTTTCATTACCATTCTTAACTTTGTCAAACAACTAAAAAGGATTCTTTGAATGGGTTAAAAAAATAAAAATTGTTATTTGTGGTTACAGATTGCAGTTTTGTTCCCTCAGATAATTTCCACGTTAACTTTCTTCAAAGAGCATTTACATTCCAAAGTCAATATTTTTACTTGTACATTTCTTTAACAGTTTGCAAAAATGTCTAGACTTATATTTCAAATACACTTCTTATGTTCCAGCTACATGAATAAGCACATTTTTTTGCTTAAACCTAACATTTTCTAGCAGATTAAGTGTGCAGGAATGTAAAGTGTTCTAAATTGTCAATAAATATCTCATTCATAAGTTTATAAAACTGTAGTAACACTAACAAAATATAGCAACAATTGCTTACTAGTTATACAGCAAGCTATTACAAACAGGCAGGATGGAAAGCCACAATAGGTCTGGTAACTTCAAACACCAGCAGGATATTCATGCAATCAGGCTATCTCATTTAGGGCATGTGTCTAAATTAGGAAATTTGGATTCCAGCCATAGTCCCTGGAAAGAGCTGTGTTCCTCCAGAGGCTGACTCTCAGCTCCTGAGAAAGTCCATATGTTTGTGGACTGTATAAAGGACCTATAGTTAGCTATCTGAAATACAACAGACAGAT
Source organism: Dromaius novaehollandiae (assembly GCF_036370855.1). Taxonomy (NCBI): domain Eukaryota; kingdom Metazoa; phylum Chordata; class Aves; order Casuariiformes; family Dromaiidae; genus Dromaius; species Dromaius novaehollandiae. The sequence continues at coordinate 127,281,347 of NC_088099.1, forward strand.
TAACCCTTTGGTAATAATAATGGCAGACAGCACAGCGTCCGTCAGTCAGCACACTCACACAGGTATGCCTGTCGTGCATTCACAACTGAATGCCATTTCAGGTATATTCTGAATGAGATGTCAATATCTGCCCCAGGGTTAAAATATGCCACTGAGAATATAAAGTATTCTTAATAGCTTGCATCCTCCAGAGTGTATTATTACTCTGTGCCCAAAGACACAAATAGACTGACAGGAGCAAGGGAGCAAAGAGGTACTGCAGTGTATCCTGGATCAAAGCAGCAAAGGTCCTACTCAGCTCTTCTGTCTTCAGCAATATTAGAGAGGAGTTCCAGCAATGGATTTCAAAGGCAGAGCCGGCAATGACTGGAGAAAAACACACACATACCCATAGTTACAATGGTTACTACATGTATCTGTTGGAAAAATCAGGTCACACTGAACAAAATAAGATAAAGAGAAATGCAGTGCTGGATGTGTAGGAATGCTTTCATGGCAATTTCTAGTGTCATTCCCTAAACCATAAAGATGCTTTGAAACTTGCCAAGTTAATATCTAGAAAACTCTATGTGATGTTATTAGGTGCAAAGCAACATAAAATGGCCCTGACCAAAACTGAGGTCTGTCATTCTCACTGCCTGTGTCCTTCCCAGTTCTTGCACCTTATACCTCTTTTGTCTCCTTCTCCAGTTCCCACTTTGATTCTCTCTTTTACTCAGGTAGAAGTATGTGTCACGGGTCAAATCATACACTGGACCCACCTCCAAATCCCTAACATCATCACCATCTTCCATAAGATCTGGCCTGCAACAAGGAGCAGTTCCAACAATTTTCCTTTCCTGCCACCTCATTCTTATTCTTCACACCACTCCCTATATAAATTGTTTTTCTGAGTCTGGTCTTCATTTATTTTTTTGCTATCTGAGACTATAAACATTTCAGAACAAGGAATGTATCTTATACCATGCTTGTAAAATGATGTGTACATTTACAGCTCCCTATAAATGACTTTTTAACAACAGAAGCTAAATCCTTCAATCCCTAAACAGGCAGAAATCCCTCTGCTCCACACAAGTTTTACTTAGGTGAAGTCAGAGAAAAGCAACTGTCACTAGTGTAGCAGTAACAGTAATAGTGGTTTACTGTATTGATACTTTTATTAAAGCCCAAATCCTGAAATCAGTCCTGCAAAAGTTAACAAACTGACAGCAATGGCTGTTTTACATGAAGTGTAGTAATGGCAGGAAATTATTCTCAACCCACCACTCTGGTAGGCTGAAGTAAAATATTCCTCATCGGTAATTTAAAACTGTTCAATAAGCCCCAGGTCTCAGAGGAGTCGCTCTATAAGGGAAATATCGGTTTTCACCAAGATTATCTTTCAATTAAAGTTTTACTTACATACCGGTAGGAGGGTAAGGGACACATATTCTAGTCGAAAGGAAAAAAAAAATTAAGATCAAAGTACCTTTCCTGTACGCATACACACATGCAGACACTCAGTGTATCTTCACTGTTTTTTCTGAGGTTTATTCATTGAAATTCTAGACTTGTCATTTATTTTCTGAGGTTTCTGTGGTTATTGTTGTCAGAGGTACCACTACTGCAGCAAGTGAAGGAACACATCTCTCATATTTTCTATATGCGGTACAAAAAATCCAGACTTGTGCAGATTTTTCAAGTATTGGTTACTTTATAATTTCCTTCCTTCTCCCCCCTTTCCAGCCTTTGTCTAGATTGTATGCATGCCAGACATAATTTTCAACAAAGAAATGTTGAAATAGGAAATACTCCACAGCAAGTTCTCGATGTTGAGTCTGCAAATTCACTTCAAAGATATGCTCAAGCTGTAGAGTTACTAGGGAGAACAGGCCTATTACAGGTTGGAAGTAGCATCTACACCATTCACTTTGCAAACTAGGACTATGACTAAAATATATGCAAAAAAGTCAGCCTTGAGCAATCACAAGATGTATCAAACTAACCCAAAGGAGAACAACAGTTGTCTGATGTTTGAAACCAGAACAAAAAGGGGCTAGTGTTGCAGAAATTTGAGTAGTTCATTGTCAGAAGGACTTGACAAATTCTGGCCAGTAGAAGAGATTAGATGTCTGAACCAGAAAAAAGATTAAAGGTCTAATTCCCTCTGACACCAACATGTGCCCTCTCCCAAATGCATTTTCAGTGCTCCTGTGCTGTAAGACTTAGTCTGATTCCCACTGAGCAAGATGTGCTGTAAGACTTAGTCTGATTCCCACTGAGCAAGAGAGTTAGATTATGCTATATTCAGGGGACATCTTCCTTTTGGGATGGGAGAAGGGGAGGAAGGTCCATAATCTGTGAAACCAGAGAGAATGGTGTGAAGAAAAACACTTGTTCCAATCTCCCTACTGTTTTTTTTTCCATACTGTTTATAAAAGACCATGCTTACATCAGTATGGATCTGCTGAGGATCATTCTGTTTTGTTTTGTTTTTTCTTTCTTTAAAATGCTTCCTGCTAACAACCGTTTAAAGATATAGTAACTCTGGGGAGTATAACATCCGTATTTTCATAGCTTGTTCTAGGCCTTCGATCAGTAAGATTCTCCAGTGACCTTCCTGGTACTGATACATAATGGGCTGCACAATCTGAAATCTGGGGAATTTCTGAAGGCCAAAGGGCTGCTAGAGGGAGATGGGTATATGTGAGGCCTGACCGACGTTCAGTTGTTTCTTGTGCAACAATGCAATGAATGAAAAACAGGAAATTATTTCTGTTTTTTTTTAATTCCAAATCTACTACATAAAATTATCCAAGACTGCAAAGGAAGTATATGTTCATGTTTCATATCAGAAGTCATTTAAAGTGGAACAGCAAAGGCTGAGTTATTTCTAGTTTGCTTTGAATAGCCAGCCTACGATTAGAGTTTGGAAACTGTATTGGCTTGAAATTGGGTTTTCATGATTCATGAGAGTGTTATAGTGCTGACAGGCTAAATAATGTACAATCTTGATGGGATTGTGCACATTTCTAATATATACATTTTTTTTTAACCAGAAAGGACTTGATATGCCTGTGTTCTAGTTCTTAGAAGGAAAGAAAATCAGCTTTTAGTTGGTATGCATCAATCATATAGACCTTATTATTTGGAAATCAGAAGAAATATCCTGCTCTCACCTTGATACAGCAGAAAAATACTGTGTAAGGCACATTAAGCCCCCCAAAACTTTTCACTTCTACTCCATCCCTTGAAGAATGAAGAGATTCAACAATTAGTTGTCCCTTTGTTTCTGGAACTGGCCTAAGGATTAATATACAAAACTGTGGACATTAGAAAAATTTAAATTGTCAGTTCCCAGTAGAAGTGTGATTGAAACTCAACTTTTTTTCTTATTTTGAAGGGGTGGAGGAAGGGAATCCTGAAGAGGTCCAAGTCATAGCGATCTGGGAAAATGTTTTATATTTTGTTCATGAAGGTGAGATGATGTCAAGAGAACTATAAAGCACACCTTCAGTAGCCTTATTGGGGAGAGGAAAAGGGAAGAAAGCAAGAACATAAGAGTGTTAGAGGTCAGAGGGATACACTGAGACCAGCATCCTCATTCTGATATTAGCCAGTAGTAGATGCCCAGAGGAGAATGTAAGACCTGGGCAAGTACCTGCTAGCACTTCTGCAGAATGCTATTGACCCATAAGTGATTTCATGAAGCAAAGTGGTATTTTTGTATTTAATAGCTGTTAATAGATTTCTCTTCTACACATTTGTTCAGTTGCTTTACAAAACAAGGAATTCCAAAGATTAATTACTCTGTGGAAAAGTATGTATGCCTTGCTGTTTATTCAGAAGCTTCCATTTTCTGCTTTCATTTCATGCTGCCTAGCCTATTCTATTAGGTAAGGCAGAGAATAACTCTAACTCAAATATTTCTATTGTTTTTTGTGCTCAAACCAAATAAAATAGGGAAAGGGAAGGGCAGGGCAGGGCAGGGCAGAGCAGGGCAGGGATCAGATAGTTTTTAACAGGTTTTCTTAGAAAAGTTAAAATCTAATAGATGATATTTTGATTTTTCTAACGTTCCTTCCTTTTTTTTTCCTCCACTGGGTATAGAGATTTTTTTTTCTCCCTATTATGTAGAATATTCCTTTCAAAAACTGCCTAGCTCTGCTGGATTCTTTCAGGAAAATAAAGACAATTCCGGGAGATGCAAACCTCCAGGTAAGAAAATGTTACAACATTTTAGCAGCCTGGCTTAGGTTGGAAAGATTTTGTTGCTACAAAACTACCATGTCTTTATTGCACGAATCCAAAGAATTCTACCTTATTGTCTTAGCCAAATAATAAACCTAGATTCTACCATTATTATCTCAGTGAGGGAGTACGAACAGAAAGATCTAAAATGCTGTGAGTAAACAGGAAAAGCAGTCGCAGGTGTGTGGAATTACAAGAGGTAAATTGTAAATCTGGTGCAGTTTTTTTACAGCTAAAGATAAATTTATGGCTGAGAGTAGTCATGAACAAGAAAGCTTTCTTTTTAATGCTGTCTGCCCAATGCAGCATGGGTGGCCCTTAGCCAACAGCAAAACTAGGTTTGTGCTAAAGGATATATCCTATCTTTGTATTTAAATTCTCATATACAGTAGACCTGCTCATATCACATTTTCCAAGAATGACACATACATATGTTTCTGTAGAATTACTTCTATGTTTCAACTTCCCAGTTCTGAGCCACTGTGGAAAAAAAAAAAAAAATCAGATGTCTGTATCTGGGGATATTTTGCTTGTTTGGGAGTGGGGGTGAGGGACAGAATGCTGAAAGTTGACTTCCTAACCTAAACTGGAATTCCCAGAAACTTCCTGGAACATGACAAAAGAGTAGGATTTAAAATATTTCTTTTCCAGGGGCAAGCGTACTCAAGTTAAAAGTAACTTAGCTGAAAATTAATTACAGGAACTGGAGAGAGGTCAAATCTATTAAGTAATCTATTCAGTAAATTTCTCCCTAGTCTAGTCTTTCTTGAAGGCTAGTTTAAAATGTCTAAATCTATAGGTCTTCCACTACTTTCCTTGATAAACTGGTCCCTGGCATAATACATCTCAGTGATAGGATTTTATTCCATCTTAATTTCATCAAATTATTCATAGTTATATTCTCTTGTGCCACCATAAATAATTTCTCTTCATCACTGCGGTGAAATCCCAGCCCATCAGAAATGATAAGAGCTTTGCTGTTGTGGGTCCAGAATTTCACCCTTGGTTTTACATGCTTGAGATACTTTAGAATGTTGTAATAAGTTATCACTTACCTAAGCTATAAATATATATCTGTTATCATCAATCATTGAAGAGAGCTTACAAGAGATAAGATTGAAATATAAAGACAAGAGATATGAAGATTGAAATATAAAGTCAGAGCAACTCACTGAAAAGGCAAAAACATTCATCCAATAAGCTGACATGCATGATTAAACAGGTTAGAAAAGAAAGACCACCTGGCAGGTAGCAGCTAAAGAAAATGCTGAATGTTGATTAAAAAATATACATATCACAGAAGAGTAATCTCTTAGAGCATGAAATCCTTCCCTTTGCTCAAATGTCTTTTCTCTTCTATGTGAAGCTTTTAGAACAGAGCAGAGAAAAAAGAAATGCTTGGGGAAAAAAATCAAGTAGCAGAAGCGAAGGACAAATGATTTTCAGTCCATCCTTTCTAAGGAAAGGGGAAGGGGAAGGGAAAGGCAAGGGGAAGCAGAAAGGGAAGAGAAAGGGGAAGCAGAGATATTTTTTCTGGATTCCTTTCCAGTCTTTTTCAAAGTTCCAGGACTTGCAGTAATCTTTACTCCATCTTTTGCCTTTTATCTTCTCCCTACCACAATACTGAGAAGCAATAATTGATGTTACAATATTGAAAAATGCAGCAATAAAATGAAGCAGGCTATAGAAACTGGAAAACAAAGAAAGAATAACCTGGATGATATCACTTCTTTTATATATTTTTCTCATTTTTATTTTTCAGATTTCTCCTTTGACATGTCTGATATTGCTGAACTTTATCCCAAAGTTAGGCTTGTTTGACCAGCCTTCTATTGCTGCAGATAGGTAAGATCTAGTAGCAATATAATATTGAAAAATTGAAGTCATTGGTTATTACTCAGTGTCATCACATTCACTCTTTTAAAGAGCTTTCAATTTATTGAACGGAACATGCATACAACTGAAGGAACAACAAGGAAGTTTTACAGAGGGCAAACTTCTCTATATTGACCCTATTGTTATGGATTAAGCAATTCATAAGCCTTTTTGTACTTAACCTGTTGTTTCCTTTTTCATATTCTCAGCTTTCAAACAACATGTACAACTATTACAAAGTGATACACAGCATGGATGAATACTGTATTGATATCTGACAATGCAATGCTTTCCTATATGATAATGACGATATGATGTTAAAGAAAGAAGAATGGTTATAGCAGAAAGATTTAGCGGTTTTACCTTTAGAATAGATGGAATTAAACTCCAGTGAAGAAGGTCCATGGCACTATTTTCAAGCTATATTTTTGAAGAGCAACCTAGAGTGAGTATTTATATAAAGTGATATTCTGAGTTTCTCACTCTTACATCAGTGAAAGTGAATGAATCAAGCCTTTCGAAGAGACTCATGTAAAACAGACCTAACTAATCTCATTGCTTGGAGTGTTTCCCAGTTGCTGGATCAGAACAACTTAGAAATTATTTATCATTGAAAACATTTGACAGCAAAAAGCTAAATATGCCATCATTCAATATTGAATGATGTAAACACCTAAAGTTACACCAACCTTAGGAAGCTAGCCTGCCAATCTATAGCCACTGCCAACAATAATAATAAAAATTTAACCCTATGCCACTATACAGATGAAACTGATACAAAATTGCCTTTCAATAATTTGCATTAGTTCCCTCTATTCTTTTCCTATGTAAAGAAAACACTTTTTCAAAACATGCATACATTAAAATCCATGACTGAATTGACTTGCTGGTTTAGAAATGCAAGCCCATCCAGTTTGTGTTTTGTACTTGGACCTGTTAAAATTCTGGGAACCCTGTTCAGGGCCCAGGCCAGCACTATTCACTGGGATCGTTTTACATGATAGACACCTTTAACAGTTGAATCCTTGCAAATTTACCCCATGACCTTAAAATCAAGTCAGTTACATTTTATACCCCATAGCCTTTTATGCCCTTGTGGTCTGTGCTTACTGTGTAGAGGTGATTTGGGCATCAGAAGAGGACGCCAGCCTGAGGGCAGCATTCATCTACCTGCTCGGCCACCCTCAGTGTGCGTGACTTTGATGCTAGTCAGTGCAGACTTTGTCCAAACAGAGGTGACTAATGTGGAGTTTAAGTGAATCTAGGGTCCAAAATCTCTCTTTAGCACCATTGAACCGTCAGGATTTTTTTTTCTTTGTTCTTTGTTCTTTGTTCTTTTTTCCTTTGTTTAACTATACAGTGTTCCCCACGTTATATCTGTGCACATCTAAAACCATCCTCCCTGAAGAGAGTGGGACAGTTCTGTGCTTTGCTCACTTAAGCTCAGCCCAGCTCCAGAAATGAGACTTTCCTCAGCCTGACAACCATGAATAGTTTGTGTGTCCTCTTGATGCACTTAAACTCAGGAATAAGGTGAAACTCCTTGCTTGGTGAAATGCTTTTTCCTGCTTCTTTAAAACATAAGTAGAAGAAATACTATCAACATTTTTGGTGTCCTTCATATAAGTCTGCCTAAGGATGTATGTGAAATAATATTCAGTTCTTGCCTTGGTGTGAAGAAAAGCTGGTCCCATTACCAACGCCCAGAAAAGCAACACCACTGTGGATCTTATGTGGGATGTTCAAGGCTGGGCTGATGCTCCACTAACCCTATTAAAATTATGCTACTGCAGAAAGAAATTTAAGCAAGATAGAATGAATGAATTACACAGTGAGTGGGGCATTCATTTCAGAAGCGGGAGTCTGCAGACCCACATCTTTTTCCAAGCAGGGGTTCTGTATTCTAACTAATGACCAGAATTTCAGGGATGGGCAAGTTTTTGTGAGGATTACTTTAGTAACATGTACTACATTAGTACATGTAGTTAAAATATTTAAATTTTCAGTCAAACTGACTCTTTATATGTATCCTAAAATAAAAAATGAAAAATAAAAAATAAATGTAATGTAAAGTTTCAGTGGAATTTCAATGTCTCTATGCTCCAAAACTCTGCATAAGTTTTTGCTATCCCCATACTACAAGTCCAACTCAATGTTCCTATTACAGACTCCATTATCCCTCTAGCCATGAAAATTTGATCTCAGATACGCCAATAGGAAACACAAAGGGAAATTTAACAGAGCTTTAGCATTAATCTTCAAGGTATTAAAATTTTCCTCAGGTAGAGAAGAAAATATTTTTTATCTTCTGAAGTCACACTAAATATTGGTAAGCATTTGAAAGATTTTTTTTTCTTTTGTTTTATCTCCAACAACAGTCATTAGGCATTCTCTAAAGAATCAAATCAGAAGTCACTTGATGTATTTCCACTGACTTTGCAAAAACTCTCTCAAGTCCTAAAATGCCATTCTAGCTAAGAATTTCTTATTACAAATGATGGAAATGCAGTTCAAAATAAATGAAGTTTCCTCAATGGGCTGAGTTTTTCATAACTGAGTTCTTTTCTGAAAGTTATTTTTGTTGTCTTTTAAATTAAAATATAGATAAATAAACATGCCACCAAGTTTCATTGTCTTTTCATATGACTTTTTCAGAAAAGAAATAGATATAGATGAATGAAAAATGAAGAATAATCAATCAGATTAAAATAAAAGTACACCAAAGAGCTGGTACTTGTTTTTACCAGACCGCTTCTCTAAAATCCTTCCAAACAAAAAAGGCAATCAAACCTAGTTTAGTATTCCCTGGGATAAAGAATTAAGTTGACTGTAGGAATTAAGATGCAAATTACCACTCTGCCAGAGGTATAGGACGACATATCTTTTGTGATGGAAAAAAAACGAAAGAGAAAATTGAGCTGCCAAAAGCAGAATATTTCTACATATGACATTGTTTTGGTGAGTCACTTGCACCTATACAAAATGAAAGAAGGAATATCTGCAAGAAATCAAACCCAATTTTTATGTCATCTTCCCAGAGTACTTACTACATATTCTTAGTCATGCCAAGCTCCAACCATAGCTGCAAGCTGTTTTGCTAAGCATAGGTTGTCAGCATGCCTTGCCATTATTATTTACTCTATCCAAAGGGTTTAGATGGAACAGATGACTTGTCATCTCTTTCACAGTGAAATACATGGTAAAATGAACTTTATTTTTTCCAAGAATCAAAAGGTAGAAAACCAAATTTCCATCTTTTTTCCATATAAAAATTCACTTTGAAAGTTAAGTATACAAATTCTAACCAAGATTTGGGGATTTTTGTTGTTGTTGTTGCTATTGATTTCTCAATTTCATTCTGAGATTTTGCCAGAACCTTTTCCCAGCTTAATTTTTAGTAGCTCAGAGGTACAGCGAGGATACAGGAACTAGTCCTGTGTAAAGCAGACTATAGAGAACTGGCTGTGTAAACTTGAAAGAACCTGTCCCAGAAAACCAAAGGCAGGAAACGAGAGCTTTAAATGATGAACAGAGAAACAAGGAAGCCAACAGGACTAGGGCTCACAGGGAAGGATTCTGGAGTAGGAGCCTGAAGGATGTTCAACACTTGTTACCACAGCACCTTGCTCTTTATTCATAGCCCCATAGACTAAGCACTCCCATAGGTTATAGTATCTTCTCCTACGAACTATTTGTTGAAAGACTTCATACTCCCATTACTGTGGAATGTAATGGGTGGAATTATTGTATAGACTCGCTGTGCAGTTCTTGGGTTTCAACCTACTGGCTCTTTGTCAAAGATGGGTAAAGAGATATCCCTGTCTTAGATTCTGCAAAGACCTTTGTTTGATATTATGTAAAAGTGAAATTTTATATTCTTTTAACATGCTAGCACTGGAACGGAGAGGTATGAATACATTTATGCTTTTAATTTCAGTGCAAAAGAAACTGAAGCTGAAAATAAAATACGGTTCCTGGATAGTCAGCCTACTGTATACAGAGGATGGGGAAACTAAATGAAATCCATTTGCTGTAGGCTAAAGTTGGCCACAGGAGCAGCTGACATTGGAACATTACTAGAGAGACCATGTTGTTGTGAATTTATTGATGGCTTCATGAACAGCAGAAATAAACAGAGCACTGGGTTTTAATTTTAGGGTATATTTTTGCCCTACTAAACTAGAGACCCCAATGGCATCTGTCTCAAGTAACTGGCACCGCCTCTGTTTTTTTAATGGACATTGATAAAAGGTGATTGATTCAGCACTGAAGAGGCACACTGTACAGCATGTGTGTTACCTTCCTTTGATTTATCAATAAATGATGTTTTCAGGGGCTGTTATAATCCTATTTTTACTTACTTTCCTTGCATTTAAGATGATTCAGCTGTGACACAAAGCAGTACTCTACCATGATAACAGTCTGGAGAATTTTTGGTTGCACTCTTCAGCTTCCTCAGCATGGCAGCTCTGCAAAGTGAGAACTAAATGCACAGTCAATGCACCTTGAACCCCTAAAAAAACAAATGGTAAGTGTTGAGGGCACATAACCTATGCCAGATGGATATCCATATTCAAGCAATGTCAATTAGTTCCCTGAAAGAGTTGCCCTTCCTTGGATACTACAAGGAATCAGGACTAAGATTTCTGTAACAAGATTTTGGCAGCATTCCAGAGTCAGAGTCAAGCAAACCTCTATTCCCAGCATTTGCATGCTCCAAATGTATTTTAACCTTTCATTTGAAAATTAATTCTTAAGTAGTCACTCTCATGTAGTTTTTTTACTGTAAAAAAATCATTGCATATTGATTTTCCCACCTGCTGCTTTGGATGCCAGGCATCTAAGAAAGTAGATCTAAGTAATCTGTCTTTAACCAGATGCAGCCAGCAGTAGTCTGTCTCATGAAAATTATGTGTGAATTTTTGTCAATTCTACAGAGTATGTCACAGAACTCAGATGTTTAACAATGTGGGCTTTACTTTGCCCTGGGCATATTACCTGGCATGCAGATAATTCAAGTAGTGCTTGGGTGCCTGGTAATATATATATGTATTATACATATATGCATATATGCACATATACATATATGCATATATATATGTGTGTAAGAAGTTATGCTTCCATGGCAGAACAACAGATGATCCCATTCATTCACCACCTCTGTCTCCCTCCATCACAAAATATAAAAAGTTGCAGAGGGCAGGTCTGCATAGCTCATCAAACATGTACATGTCTGCCTGTGCTCACCATGACTGTCCTTGTCTTGACAGTATGACTGTATCAGTTGTGACACACTTCTTTGCTTGAGACAGGCTGAAGCTTACTTTAAAGTAAAACTTCTGGTAGAGGATTCAGGCTATTTGGTTTAATTGTTTTTTGTAACTCAAAAGACTGCTAAAGATACTTGCAAGATCATCTCCTGTAAATAAGCAGTGTATGCTGAGCAGAAGTCAGTAGTAATAATGTTCATAAATTGCCGGTAATGACACAAGCAGAATTTCTCTTCCAAGCTGAATACGTGGTGTCATGAGTTCAGAAGTTAAACAAATGCTGTTCATGAGAGTGACCTGAAGCCAAAGTAGCTTATTTTTCGAATGTGAAAACCACATGAACATCTAAGAAAAGTTGAGGTTGACTCTTTTGTTGTTATCTTAATGGGAGAGCTAGAAAACACAGCTAGAAAATATAAAGAACTCAATATATGCAAAGGAGTAAAATATTATTATTGTGTACAATGCCTTTTCTGCCACAGGCTGCCCTCAACTGAATTTCTCTAGAGTCGTTGAGAGTAGTATCTTGTTATTCCACATTTGCCACCTTCTCCAAGGACAAGCTAATAGCTTACATCTACTGTATCAAATCTTATAATAGGACAAGAGTATTTTAGTCTCAAATAACCAAAATTAAAGTTGCTCTCCTGACATTTCTCCTCTCTATAATTCATTCATAGATTTGCCATTAAAGGAATAGGGACAACCTAAATAAAGACAACAAACTATCCATTAAATAGAATAGTATATAAAACTATCCATTAAATAGAATAGTATATAATATACTGAAACTTATTTTAAGGAAGGGATGAGAGAATGCTTTAGAGGTATGCTCCTCTAAGAAGGGCCAGGCAAGATAGTGTTTCTTGTTTAGAAATGGTAGTATGTCCTTAAATATTGGTTTCACAAACAAATTATTTACTCTTTCTTTTAGTGAACATATATTTTTCTGTTCATTTAGTGTTTATCGGTTAAGTGTAATTTCCTTGAATTTTCATTATTCAACTATATTCACATTTATCTGATCAGAATTTCACCACCAGGGATTGAATATGAACAGTTCATTCAACATTTCAGTCTCAGATAGCCCAAATTAAACCTGTGTTGGTTATGTATGTCACATGTTCTTTTTCCTGACTGAATGAATTTAGTGATTATAATCTGAACAAAGGCTTAAAGAGGTCAGTAGAGTTTGAGTTTCCCAGGAACAGGCATTCATTGACTGAGCAGTTAGAGATAAATACTGTATCATGAGGATGCTGACAGCACTATCTTAAAGGTCTAAGGGGGAGGAGACAGGACTGTTTATATCTTTCACCTTGAAAGACCAAAAATCACTTACATGTCAGGTCCTATTATATCATCCAAGTCTTAAAGCAGATGGGTTAAAGAACATACAATTTTTGCTGAACAGAGTCAAATTTCTCATTGAAGCAAAGCAAATAATGGTATAATGCTATGTTTTGAGACATATCTCAGTGTGGGGCTCAGAGTCAAGGTTATAAAACAATTTAGTTTCCTAATTTCATATCTTTCGACTGTTTAACCTGGAAGCTTTACTTTTGAATTGCATGTGATAACATGTATAATTTGATTACAGTTATACAGTACAAATTACACTTACAGCTCTACTGCAGATGGCTGACAGGTGACTTACTGATAGCATGGGCAACTCTGTAAAAGATGATATGTGGGTTTTTTTGAAGAGATTAAGCAGCCCTTCAAACAAAAAGGTTTTAGAAACCCTGCTCTGGGACACACTTAGGATGAGAAGTAATCATTCATAGGATACAGATTTTTCTCTGGAACAATTCATTGAAACTGCTGGAGAAACTTTCTAGAAATTTACTTCTTGTGCCTTTGCTAAGCTCTGCTCTGATCTCTGAATTTTCCTGAGTAAAAGTCATTCCTCCACAGAGTTCACAGAATATTTTACAGTAATACTTAAGGTTTCCAAAATCTCTATTATCTATCTTAGAGCTAGTAATATTTTGTAATTCTATTTCCAGAAAACTTTGATGAAATATTTTCACTAATTAAAAAAAAAAGTCAGCATTTCTGTAACATGTTTGCTTCTATTTTTCCAATAGCTATAATCATTATACCCAGTAAAAGCTAAGTAAACAGTGAAATTGAGATTTTAAATTATTTGCCTGAGGTCTACGTGTGATTTTCTCCCATTTCTACGCTTTTTTCCGGGAACTCCAGCTGGTTTCTGCTTTTCAGATTCCAAGATTTAACACCACTTCCATATCTTTCTCTAAAGTCATTTGCATTTTTTTTGTCTGGTCATAAGCAGAATATTGTACAGTTAAAAAAAATAAAACAATAAATAAAAAATTCTAAAAAGAAAACATCAGTGTTCAATCCCAGATGTGAAAGAGAAGTTTAATGCGGATGTTACATATTTTTGTGCACAACAGAGGGTATTTCCAGACAGAGCAATCTTTCCTCCTCTTTCTTCCTACATAAAAGTAGGATGTTCTTCCTCCAGAAAACTAATACCATCCTCTCAAAGCCTTCTTAAAAGTTCTTGAGTGGCACAACCTTCCTGCTTCTAAAATAAGTGGTTTTCAAACTATAGCCTAGGATCCTTGGGGAAATCCCTGGACCACAAGCAGTCCACAAAAGGTAACTGCAAAAAATATACCTAATGAAAGCTTACATTCACTATGTCCAAACCTGCTCCCTCCATGGAAAATAATCAAATGTGGTGTCTGTAAAAGTCAAAATCTACATTTAGGCAACCCAAACTGTTTGTGAACAAACACTTATGACATGAAAAGTTTATGTACTTTGTTTTTACAATGTATTAATGTAAGCATCATTATTTTAAGTACATGCTTAGCACTAAAATATATATATATACATTAGAATAAAGGAAAAACCCATTGAATTTGTGATTAAAGGTGGAATGAGCCTCACAGATCGGTGCTCAGCATAGTGCTGATCTTTTAAGATAATGAATTCCAAGATGGTCTTTGGAAATACCTTGTCCAAAAAGGTGAAAAATGTAAGGTCTTTTGACAAAATGTCTGGCTAAGGTTACCTGGCAGTTTGGATCTGGAAGGGAGAATCCATATCGAGGAACAAATCTGTATATGCTTTCATAAATTAAAGCCACATTACAAAAAATTTGAAATTACAAAAAGAAAATTAATCCCATTTCATAGCCAGTACCACTGAGAAGTCCACTGCCTGCCCTTTCGATTTTTGTAGTCACGATGCCTACCACGAGTTCATCCGAGTGCCTCCAGGAACTCGGTGTTCAAAACTGGCTGAATCCTCATTACAGATGACTTAACTTTTGTCATCCCTTGGCATGGATCCGTTACCGCAGAGACAATCAATTTGTCTGAATCAATGCAGTTTGAACAATGGAGTAAATGGAAAACTTTTCACAGCAAGAAACATCCCATTTCATTCCTGAGCAAAGACAACGCAGATTGCCTACTCTGCCTGCCAAGCAAGACAATTCCATTGTTCAGGACTTAACAGGCATTGTGGCAAAGGACATGAAAACTCGTTTTGTTTCCAACAATGTTAAAGCACAATATTTTGAATCATAGATCTCAATAAAAATTTTACATTTGGTCTTGTCAAACTTAGAACATAATATCTGCCATCATGATCTGATCACATCTCCTCCCTCTTCCACTGTCATAGGCCACGTATCCTTATTTTGGTATTTGTTTGCAAAATAGCAAAGAGAATAGAAAATAAGGTATTAATTGTCTTGAATAAAAGATGATAAGTTTCCTTGTGTCATCACTTGGGGAGCTCAGGGCATGCTCAATATTCTGCCTCTAAGACCTATGAAATCTCTATTTTTCAGCTTCTTCTCCCTTTTCATTTTGTCTTCTCACCTCCTTACCATAGTCACCATAGTTAGATCAGGAGCTATTTATTCCATCATTGACAACACTGAAGTAACAAATTTATTCTAAGCAATAAAGAAAATACATATAGATAAGCAAGGATTGCATTTTTCCCCCAATAAAAATGAGTTTATTTATAAATATGTAGCAGTCATCCATTATGAATAACTCAGACTCTGTCATGTAAATTCTACTGTCTGGCATCTCTTCAACAGTGCTTTTTTTTTTTTTTTTTCAATTTCAAAATCAACGGAAGAAATAAAAGGATTTTGTAGTATTAAAGAAAAAAACTGTGGGAAAAATCCTTCATTGTGTGAGATTTAGACCCTGCAATAGGTCTCTCACTAAAGAGACCTAGAAAATCAAGGAAGGATTTTTCTGTAGAACCAGAAATACATTTTATACTGATATGTTGCTCAAAAAATACAGAAAACCCTTTTTATTTATTTATTTATTTTTATTTGAGAAAGCAATGGACTGGTATTTCCTTAGAAATCTAAGTGTAACAGTTAAACTACCTTCTACAGTTTCTGGTCAGGCAGGGTTTGCCTTATCTTTGAAGAAAGATTTCCCTAAGGAAACACTGTCCTATTTGATCCTAATGATGATACAAGTGTCTGAAACATATTCAGCCAGTCTTAATTTTTTGAAAGATATTAGCATGATTCTAATATAGTTCAACCAAGCGGAGCTATATGATACAATATTCACCATAGTTATTAAAAGCAAAAGTACTGAAAGACATGAGCTTTACCAGAGCAACATTTTTGTGGGTAGGAAATCTTTTACTTTTGAAAAAAATAAATATTTCTTTAATCACATATTACAGACATTTTAACCAGGGTTTTCTGAACAGCACATCTGTTCCTATGTCCACAGTGACGCATCATGTGGTGACATGTCCCATCTATTTATGTCAAGTAGGCCACGTTACATCAGTAGGACACCGTGCTTAACAGAATAGGGAATTCTCATACATATAATAGACACAGAATAATATATACAAAACTGGATATATTCATGTTTGTATGTGCGTGCCAAAAAGAAATGGATGCCTTCATATTAGAAAAAAAAAGGTCTTGGATCCAGTTCTTATGTCAGTGGCAGTTTTGTACATTTAAATTCAGGATGTGGCCTTGTGAAGGAAAAAATGTGTGTATGTGGTATGAATGCAGGGGGCTTAGTCTATTTTTTAATGGCAGTTCAGCAAGTAAAAATATCTAAATATGGAAGAGTATTGATGTCTTCCTGATTACACTTAAAACTACCTTCCCATTATACATGATTCTGATATCCAAATCCTTCTAGTTTTTCCAGGAGTAGAATATTTTCCAAGGTGTTTCTTTAAATTTAATCTGCTGTTACTTGTTTTTTATGTGAGATACAGGAATTTTAAGACTCTGGAATTTCAGATTTCTTGGCATGTTTCCAAGTGTTTCTGGCTCAAAACCAAATATCTTAGCCTAAAAATGTCACATTCTTTTGAATTCAGTCGGTAATACTGAATGCTCATATCACTGGAAGGTTTATAACTGTGTTGTTTCGTTCATTCAAACTAGAAAGCAAAATATTCAAAATTCAGACTACAGTAACAATAACAGGCAGAAATTTTAATAATTTAGAAGAGAGAAATTAATGTCAGTTGTGCAGCTTTAATTCTAGTCCTGTAGTATTAACAATGCATTGCCCAAAACTGAAGAATCAACTCAGCATTAAGGTAAAGCAATACCAATTCAGATTTCAGCTGAAAGATCACGCAATAACTGTAAAACACACTGTAGAGAAAATTATACAAATTGAAAGTAGGCAAACCATTTCTTATTTAACCAATGAATGGATAATCAAGAAAAGAGAAAAAGCTTTACGTCCTCTTAAAAATTCAGCACTCATTGTTTTGTATATGACACTTTCAAATTACAATTTTAAGTGATGTTATGAATATTCCTGGATAGACACAGCAGAGGTAACACAAAAGTGAAGCAATGAGATTTTGTTATGCACCACTGTGTGCTCCAGTCTTCCTTCCAAACTGAAATTCACTTCCCATATTTAGAACTGAGGGAAATTTTAAAGCTCTACTATAAAGAGATCATACATGAAAGAAAACAAGCTAGATATATACAGATATAATAAGACAAATTGTTGGCACACTGTGAAATTAAGCTCAAGGACATCCACTTACTATGTTTATACATGTTTACCTGCAAAATGACCTTACTATAAACACACTCAGCCTTTGCAAAGTTCATGAGCAAATTTTGCAAATATGCATAGTATTTTAAGAACATAAAGTTTGCCCTGTTTAAAACCCTAAAAACAAACAAAAATATTTAGAGTTTACATGCAAGTTTGCCAGCATAAACAAGATTGGCTACCCTTAGCAAATTCTCTCTCTTCTTTTCCACAGTCTTCACTCTCTGCTGCACTCACCTCATTGCAAAATGACCATAAAATGCTATTTTTCTTGTAGTACTATTCATGTACTTTGTGCAAGCAGATACAAGATTATTTGGGTCCCCCTAAGAATGCATTTTGAGATTTATGTCCTTTTTTTTCTTAAAGTGCAAACTCATTTGTTAAAGTAAAATACAATGCTCTTAGAGCACTTTCCTGAGAGCTGCAGATGTGTAAAGTACAAACTCAGACTTGACTAAATCTTTTATTTAAAATTTACCAGTAAGTAGGCAAGTCAGCCCTATATTTAGAGCTTCTCATTTTGTCACAAAGAGTTCAGCATATCTCAAAAGAAAACCCTGTACTCTCTCATTTCCTAACTTCTCAAGATGCCTTTTGGATACTCTATTATTTTCAGAATTTTAAACAGGTGTAAGGCTGACCTTCGCGACTAGGCAGCCAGCAAGAAAAGATCCATTCCCAACCATAATCACAGGGATCTGTAGTACATCACAAAACCCTGAAAGTTAAGTATTCATTTCAAAATTTTAGGACTTGGCATCTATTCCACAACTGGGACCCAGTTATTTCTGCTTTTACCAAACAATCCTCAAGGCTCTGTTTAAATATACCTCAGCATTTACTTCTTTTCTCCACCACATATGCTAAATGAAACCAGCTGAGTTAGCAGTGTCCTACTTGAATATATAGTCAATGAACTTTGAAAATTCCAGCCTATATCAAAATGTGCCACAAGTACCAAACAGGTAAATCAGATTTATTTTCTGCTGTGAAACAACAACACAAAGGAAAGAGCAAAGGTGCTTTAGAGGTGAAAGTCCACTAGTGTTCACCAGATCAAGAAAATAAAATAAGCAGGGCTCATTTACTTAGCGAACAGAATCATCCAAATCACAGGACTTTGTTGTAATAAGGGATATAGCTATCCTAACAGCTAGTGGAACAGATCCATTTTGGGTCCATGCCCATTTTGGGACATTTTGAACAATATTTTGAATAGGAAATAAAGAAAGCAATTATTGGTGAGAGAGAAGCATTCTTCCAGGAACTGAAAAGAGTCCTATGAAATGGAAGCTAGGTCTAAGAGCCAAGGATGAGTGTCAGAGTATAACATGACCGTGAATGTAAACTGCTCATTCGAAAAGGTTTATTGACAGTTTGCTATCAAGCTAGGTGGCTATATCCAGTATCATCCCATAGCTGCTTGTCCTGGGTGTGGTCTCTCTTCCATTAGCAAGATGGATGATGAAATAGCACATTTGTTCAATTTACAAAAAATGCCATGTAGGAACAAGCCACAAATATTTGGCAAGGCAAGATTAGAATTCAGAACAGTCTCAACAGAACTGGCCTCAGAAAAAACAGAATTCAGTTCAATAAGAGAAGCAAATGCTACCTTTATGTCAGAATAACCAGCTAAAAAAATGTACAATGACAAACAAGTGTGATAAAATTTATCATCTATATTCTATAAGAAATAAGATATTTTGGGCCTTAAATCATTAAATTTAAGAACTAATTCCTGGAGACAGAGCCCCAAAGTGGAGTTTTGGTCACCAATACGGAAGCTCTAGAAGAGTGATCAATTTCCTAGAAAATAGGTAAATGAGCAAAGATTTAGCTAAAGAATAAAAGGCGTAGTAGAGATACGAGAAATATCTTCAAATAAATATGTGGTTACCACAGAAAGGCAACCAATAAATTGTTTTCTATGTTCTTCGGAAATAAGCAGTGATAGATTTAAACTTTAACAAGAGAGAATGGACAACACAAAAAACACTCTAAGAGTTGGAGAGTTAAGCACAGGCATACACAGCACAGAAATATTGCAATGTCTCCCGCACAGGAGGATGTTTAGGTCTGGTTTAGATAAAAAATGTCCTGCATGCAGAAAGGAATATGGACTAGACAAGGACTTACACTGTCGTTAGGGTTTTCTGTATGTTTTCAAAATACTTGCCCAAAAATTTTTGAAATTTTGTGTGTACTGCTATATGGAGAATTTCATATTCATAATGGTAGACATAAAACAGTATAAGTAATCTTGCAAAAAATGCACTAGTGTAGGCCAAAATCTAGAAAAAACATCCTTAAAGTTTTTCAGATGAAAAAAACACGGAGTCTAAATTCTAATCTAACCAAGACTTTTGGCACATTTGTTCTGTGAGTGAATGAACGCTAAGGGATCAGTAGCATCTCTCTACCATTAGAATGATGATGTTTAGTAATAAAAAATTCAAGCCCTGTGAGAACGCAAGTTCTTCAAGCCCTTGATGGCTGCATCTGAACTTGACTGCACAGCGGGTAGCATCTGAATTCAGTCTTATACCTATTCTCGCTATATTTACAGTAGGGGTTATGTTGAAATTCTTGAATATTCTTAAAAGGTTTAACTCAAATATATGGAAGAGGACACTGACAAACAGGATACTATAGAACAAAACTTGTAAAAAGAAAGTCATTTACGCTACAGGTTGTCAATACTTCCTGCAAACAAGAATGAATGAATACAGCATATGTACAGATATACAAATTACATTTTTTTTATCAAAGCGTGCTAGTGGTTACATGATTTCAAGGATAGAAGAAATACGTTCTTGATACTTTCTTTTTATAACGTCTTTCCATTGTTCTTCACTAAAACTCAGACTAACTGTAAGCAGACTAAACTGTACCTTCTCCTCACTTTGAAGTCTTTGTGTCACCAAACTGTAAACCCAAAGCTATCATATACATACATATATATATATAACCCTTCTCTGTTTTAATAAATCTTCTCTCACACACACAGCAGCCACTGCAATTCCCTCCGGTAAGCTCTCTCTTACTACTACTTAACTGTGAGTGGTTGAGAACGGTGTGAGGAGAAATACACACTGAAAGTTGTATCTATGTTCTCCATTCCTATTTATTTGATTTGTGATAAATGTTCTGCCTTACTGGTGGTTACTTTAATACAAATTACCATAAAAAGCTCCTAAGTATTTTCCATTTTAATTTGCTATTTTAAAGTTTTAACATTCAGAAGCCCACTTACTTTGTATATGGAGATTATATTCAATATTAGTCTGGAGCCACACCACAATTAAAGTGTTTTGGCTAATGATGATAGCTAAGCAGCCAAATCCAGGTTTAGTTAGTAAATGGATGGAAAACTCCAGGGAATACTTAGTGCTATTGGAGCAAGCCAAGAAGGGCCAGTTGGACACTTGACAAATATTTGAACCGCAAAAACTGAACAAGTTAAAAAATTTTCATCCCTGTTGTTGCTGATAAACTGAGAGATGGGAATTAAAAAAAAAAAAAAAACAGCAATAACATCAGACAGAAATCCTATTTAGTGCCATTTAGGAAATCCCCATAAGGAAGAAATAATACAGAGTGATCATCTTTGATATGTTATTATTTCTTTGTCCTAGGCAACTAACTAACATTTGGATAAGTATAACTTCCCTCTTACTCCACCAAATTCACTCCATCTATAAACCTTTTTAAAGCAAACAAATTTTAAATTACTGCTAATCTTTCTCATAAAATGCCCTCTCCATTATGAGAGTTTCATCTCTTTTCATTTCTTTGATTACGAACTGCTTTAGCAAGAAGTAAAGAATCAAGAAAATACGCTTATCAAATTAATTTCATCAATAATATTTCAAAATAATATAAATAAAGTAAAGAAAAAAGTAATGAAAAAAGCCTCTGAAAACAGCTTTTTCACTATTTCGGTTGTTTTCACTGATTGTGCACTACAAGATAATATTTGGAGAATCTTTAACTTTTACTGTTACTATACTGAAGTGTATTTAGCACTTTAATCCCTGACATCCCCATAGAGATGTGGACCTTACGGAGCTAGAAACTGACAATGCATTTAAAAAAAGATGGTTCCTAAATGGAGACCACTCCACCAAAGTGCAAGTTAATCACAGGCTCATTTGAGTGACATATAGAGCCCTAAATGCATTAGAATCTCAAAAAATTTGTCAATTTACTTTCCCCTTCACTTTGTGTTTCTTCTTAAATCAGCAATTGCTGTTACTATTCTTTCCATCAGAGCCAGTTAGCATGCATGTGTGGGAACAGACATACTAGGAATATAGAGTGTTATTCTAAAACATTATCTTAATACCCTAAATTTTCTTTAATGAGGCATTTAAATTGTGCTTCATTTTTATATGCTGCTTTACATGATGAATGCTTAGAGGTTTAGGCTTTATTTGGAGGCCCTTCTCTGAATACTGCAGAATTTTTAGTTGTTGCAAAATATCCTTAACAATTAAGTAGAAGATTTTCCAGAGTAAATTATTATTAATCATCAGTTGATGAAACTATCAAAAAGTAATTTTATAGAAATTTGCAATATATAATAACTTGGGGAAAAGTCTGCATTATGCACAATACTATGAGAATGTAAGCAGACAGGAATCACAAATTTTAGTGTTACAGCTCCCAAAGCAGCTGTAACTAACCCGAGATAAGTTATAGATGCTTCAAGACATATAATCCTAAATAAGTCATTGTCTTGTTTATATGTAGTATTTTATTTCTCTATAAACTGTACTTTCTTTTATTTATGTGTCACATATATGTGTGTAATATGCTAACTTAATGTTGCTGTGGGAATCATAATTCAGTTGATAAGTTTCTGACTTGTGCTGTTTAAGTTCTCAGCGCATCTCATGACTAACGTTGCATTAACATATTATTTGCACTGAATTTTCTTACACTTAAAAAATGTGGTGAGTAAATGCACATAAAATGTAAATGCATTCTGTTTCTCTTTTGAGTGTCTGCAATATTCAAATGTGAAAAGGAGAGATAAATCCTGCTTGGTAAAAAAAGGAAAAGCTTGCTTGATTGCAGATTGATATAAATGCATGGAGTCATTTGTTTCAATGTGCAATGTGAGATTCAAATGTGATAATATGCACCCATCTGACACTCTGTGGAATGCTTTCTGAAATGACTGCACATTGAAATAAACATGATAACTTTCAGTCCAAAGAATAACCTTTCCAGAAAGTTATAAGAGCTTGAAAATTGCTGTTTTGAAAGAATATGCCTCCTGAACCATCGCTATAGACAAGTTCATATAAAGTTTCTGTTTTTTTCAGATTCCTACAATGCTAGTAAGTGCCAGAAGGAAAAAAAAATGTTTTGAGTGCTGGTTAAAAAATAAATAAATCCTTTAAGGCTTTTATAGTTGTGGAAAGGAATGAAAGAAACAAAAAAAAATTTTTAAATCTAAAATAGGTATTGGGAAGTCATCTGATATAGTTTGAGGTGTCAGACAATTAAGTTGAAAACCTCTTGAAAAAATTATTTTCAGAATTGATATAAAATCTTAAACTCTCCAATAGCCAAGATCTTTTCTTCAGTACACTGAACTTGCCAGCACTGTTAATCCAAATCCTAACAAGTCCTCAATGATAATTACAAGATTTTCTTGAAATTTATGCCAAATGTATGCTGTTTTCTGTATAGGCCTGGTCTTAACTTTAGATCTCTGCCAGTGCAGATCTCATACTTCAGACCTCTTTTGTTGTGAGATAGCTCTATGCTGAAATACGTGAGTCAAAACTAGTGTCAGCTCTCTATGGTCTTTCCTACTATTTTTGCACATTTATCAGAACCTCTTTGAGGAGTTGCTTTTTACATTTGAACAGATACAAACACAGATAGGAATTCTGAACACAAATGCTTTTTACTTATGAAAGAAAGCATAAGCATACTGATAGATGCATTAAAACAATGACATCTAGACATATTTTCCCTCTTCCAGTTTCCTCACTTCTCTGGAGAGGGTAGGTCAGAACCTTCTGAACTATCTCAGAAGTTTCTCCTGCCTCACAGTTTCTTCTCTAACCCTTCCTGCTACAAGCATGCAGTTGTCTGTCTTTCTTTTGCTCCATTCTTCCATGCCTCTTTGCCCTGGAGTGCATACATCTACTAGGCTACTTTGTTCTCTTCCAGCTCCTCACGCACAGGGCAAATTTTCTGCACCTTTTTTTTTTTTTCTCCTGGCTGGTTACCTTCCTCAGCATAAATCAGTAGGTGCAAAGGTTGTTGATTCTTGCCCACATAGTTTCCATAAGTGCATCTGAGTCTATCACTACACATTCTGGATTGTAGTTGCGTAGGATCACTGCATAGTTTATCCTAGCTGTATTATGAGGGCCCTTTACTTGCTTATATCAACTAATTTTGTGTGATTTGCTCTGGTATAGTCTGGCTACATTTATTTTGTTGTTGTCCTGGAAATTTACTTCTGATGATGACTTTGATGAAGGTAGTAGATGGTGTGATAAGAAGAGAAAATTTCTACAGATGAACTCTCAAATCTTCATTATTATAGTATGGAATTTGCTGAGAGTTACATCGCCTTGAAGAATTCTGTGAGCCTTAGATATATGTTTTCATGTTTTCCAGACTTCAGGCTTTTTTTCTCTCATAATCTTTTAAACTTTTAGTACTTCCCAAAGAAATCTCTTAGTTGCATCCTCATTAAATGTTATATGAGCCTTCTGGATTTCTCAGTAAGCAATTGCAGACTTCTATATTGATAGTACAAATGCAAGGGTAGTTCCAAGGGAGAAAAACAAAGAAAGAATATATCAAACTAAGATCATCTTCTGCTTCCTATCAAACCAAGCAGATCAGATTCATGCCCTGAACACATTAACTGAGTGAATGGAGCTATACTAAAGGCTTTACAATTACTTTCTTTTTTTTTTTTTTTTTTTTTTTTTTTTTTTTTTTTGCAGTAGATATTCACTGCACTAGAACATCTTTATTGATAGTCTGTAAGGGACAAACTCACTAATATTCATTCACTGTGGCATCTGGTCAGCAAAGTACCTTTGAGCCTAAAGGTTTAAGACTGTGCATTGAAGTCCAGTGTATTAAAAGTTAAGTATGCTCCTAAATGGATTACAGACCAAAACATATCTATGTGCCTGCTTAAAGGCAAGTATGCACATAAACACTGTGGAACTGATATTTTTATGATTGCTCATTGTCTAGAATAATTGCTCTTTCAGAGTTCAAGATTCTTATGTAACTCCCATTTACTTCAGTTGGAGTCTTTTATTAGTTTCACAGAAAATGTGAAAGAATTTGGTATTTGCATGCAGAGTTAGATGCCGCCACTTCCCTCATCACCTGACACCCAGTCTCTGCTGGGCCAGTGTTGTTAATGAGAAGAGGTGGGATGGAGGGAGAGAAGGGGATAAAGCCCATTAGCTTCCCTGTTAAATCCGTGCCTGGGATTTTATGAAAGGACTCAAAGAAATTGTAATGCAATAGTATCTGGTCCTCACAGCTACTTGCTCAACAGCCAGTGACAAGTTCAGATGATGTAATGCTTCTAGCATGTACATTGTTACTTAAGTCAGTTGCTAATTAATACCATGCTGAAAAAGCTTCAGCTGGGTGTCAACACACTCAGAGTCAGTCTCCGCAGCTTAGGGAATGTTTCTGCTTCAGCTCCCTCTGTTCTTAATGTGTGTGCAAACTCATCTCTAAGCAAATCTTTTTTCTTTTTTCTTTTCTTCTTCTTCCCCCCACCCGCACTCCCAAATTGCCTCTGGGCTCTTAATTGCTACATACACAGCACATTACAAATGCTGCTGCTAAATGATTTTAGCAAAACAAAATTTCTTGTGTCCTGGCAAATTACTGTTAGTTTTTTGACAGTAGAAAAACATTCTGGCAGTACTTTTCTGGGACAAGACTTGAACTGTAAGAATACTGTTAAAATGGAATTGAAATACTATTGGAGAATGCTTCTCTCAAAATACATGTGAGAAAGCATGTTGTACACATTATATGCTCTAGGGATGCACATGACTATTTTTACATGCAGCTGTTTTTCAATATTTGGTGCATAAAGCAGTTCTGTCTAGTGTTTAATTCATATGTGAGGAATAAAATCTATGCCAAGCATCTGCAGACATTTTACTAGACAACTGTAAAAGGCCTTCAACCTCAGTGATGCTTAGAGACCTAATTCCTACATAGGATGCCTATTTCCAATGGAAGTAATAGAAGTTAAGCACTTACTTAAGAACAAGTCATTTAAATACTTTTGAGAATCTAGTCCTTAGCAACTCCTTGCACAATTTCCCCCTTAAGTAGTAATACTTACTTTTCTCAGTTATGTTTCCTGATATGGAATCAGCAGCATCATAATGAATATGCAGAGCAAAGAAACTGGGAAATGAATATCTAATGCATATTACTGGAATCTCTTATTTCCTTATAAAGACAGTGATTGTTCTCTGATGTGATGGAGAACAAACTCAGACTCTCAGTTTTAGATCATTTGTGTGTTTCTCCTATATATTTTACCTTTCCGTTTACAAACCAAAGCCAGTATATTTATAGCTGCCTGGTTCAGGTACGAGCTTTATAAACTTCAGCAAGCTTTTATTTTTTCTTAAATAAAGACAAAACAATCAAGAATGAGCAATGAATTACACACATACTTCTCATTGCTGAAGTCACTGACCAGAGTTAATATGAAATAAATCCTTATTAAAATTTATTCACAGAGTTAGAGCTGTCTCAGTCTGGGACTAACTGCTCTCATAGGTATATAAACACATCAGCATGCCTGCATCATGATCACACTTCCGTGCCAAGGGCTGGCACTACATCACAAGTTAGAAAACAAAGCTGATAACTTCCAGCAAACAGACAAACTTTTTATATGGATCAGCTCCAGACAGTAATATACCTAGCTCAGCTATTGAATTAATAACTGGATGCGACCTATTTGCAACACTGGAATTTTGTTCAGGATGTCTACTTTTTATGAAGAGTTCAGAGGAACTGGTTAAAACTATATCTGTTGCAGCTGGGTGACTATTGCACTGGAAAACTACCTAGACCCAGGTCATATTCCAATTAGTTGTTAAGAACTGTAATATTTCATGCTAACTACTTTAAAGTGTTTGGCAATTATCCCATTCATTTTACTAGGAGAAAGATAGCTGAGATTATCTTAGTTCTGCCAAAAGACAGCTTCTTCTGTCTTATATATTCCCAAATGCCAATCGGATCTTCTACCACAAGTATGGCACATCAATATCCTCAATGCCATGCCTACAAAATGATAACAGAAAAGCCTTCTCATCCCAAATGCGGTTAATCTATGAAGACTGCAAAGGCTAATCTAAGGCAGTATGACACATGCCAGCTACTAGATAACTAGTTTGTGGCCGATGTTACCTTTACAGTATTTTCAGTTAGAAGTTTGCTTATATGATGACTCATCAGAAAAATGGTGACTCGTGAACTGGGGATTGATAGAAGTCTTTGGTCAAAATCCTTTTATGTCTTAGTTGTTCAAAAATAGTAAGACTAAAGTGCCTTCAGGGAAAGAGTATTCTAGCATTACTAGCCAAATTTCTTTTTAGAAAACTTCTAATCCAGTGTTTATTTTATTAATATTAATTCTCAACTGTCTTCAGGTGGCCCTGGGTATATTAGCAATTGGCCCAGTCTTGAGAGGAATAGTTAAGTGGCAGAACATCTGAAATAAAACACACAGATCATTGCATCACATCTTAACTAGTTTGATGTCAGGGTGGTTTTTTAAATGCAGATTCAGCAGGGACTATGTAGAATTACAGCTTGCAAAAGCTCCAGGTAATAGTCTTTGTCTTCTATGTAGTAATGCCTCAGCCAATGGAAGTAAGATAAATTGCTTAGATGAATTTTGCTTGTGTTAGAACTTTCAAAGCCAGAAGTAATGGAGAAGTTTGAAGAGTGATAGTAGCTAGGAACTTTAAAATTTAGTCATCAAGATACCAAGCTACTACTTGATGTTACCATACTACTTCTCAACATTAAAAAAAAAAAAAAAAAAAAAAAAAAAGACCTTTGGGTAAAGAATGCTAGAAACTTACTGTCATCTTTGTTCAGGCCATTTCAGAAATAAAGAGCACTTAAACCCCCAGGAAGTGGGGGTTTCCTGTGGAACCTAGCAATAGAGCAGAATTTCTGTACAGGTGTTAGAGTATAGTAATGGCTATGATTACACACGGCTAAATTTTATTCCAGAATCCTCTCGCTAGGTGATTGATCCTTCCTCTGGGCAACAATATAGATGCTGAGAAATTACAAGGACCTTGACCTTTCAAACGCATTTTTTCTCCATGCCAATTTGTTATTTGTTTAATAATCCAAAAACATTTAGAAGAAAATCAGATGGCAAGAGTAGATCACCACTGATGATCTAATTCTGACTTCAAAGAGATGAGACACAAAGGCAACCTTTCTATTAATAAACTTAACATGTCCAGTCTCTGGCCCTGACAGCATGTGGCACAGCACAGACTGAGGACAAACAGTTTCTGTTTTCCAAATCTCTTCACTCTCAAAAGGAAGGGTAAACTTATTAAGAATACTCCCTCACCAGTGTTACTTCCATTCTGCCCAAGCAGTATCTGGAAAAGTCCTAACAATTGAACAGAACAGCACTGCTTGAGCCCATGCCCTGGCCCCATGTTAGCTTCACCACTAAAAATAAACTAAAAATACAGTTATAATAGTTTGTACTATTCGGGGTATAATAGTACATACAGTTTATATGTAACAATATAATATCATATGGCTAGATTAGACACAGGACCTGTGGGAGACCCTCTGCCTCCTGCTCAGGAAGCCCAAGGTATCACAAGGGTCACTAGATGCCTAAGGAATTCCCTTAGGAATGGGCCAGCAGGTGTGTTCTTATGGTGAAGTGAATTGCTTTTTTGGCTGTGTTAAACATAGTGACTAGTTCTGCATTGACTGTAATAGGAATTGGCACGTATCTGGAGGTCTGTCTACATGCAAACACTTAAATATGAGTAAGCTGAATCCCACCCAGTATGTTGTTATCATGAGGATTCTTTCTTTTGTGGCTAAGAGATCAGATACGAAGCAGTTCCTTTCAAGGTAAGGACAAACAGAATGATGTAGACACTAACTGCTTTTTCATGGTTTCTTAATGAAAATAATGAATTATTTGCTTCCCCCTGGTCCTCATAGCCAGTGAAAAAGATCTGAGTAGGAAAACAATCTGCAGTCTTCAAATGCAATTAACTTTTTTTTCAATAAATCATCTTTATTTTAATCACCAACTATCATTCAGTCCCTAATTTTGTTTCTCTGCTTAATAATGACATGAAAATTGGTTGAAATTTGGGTTCAGCATGTAATACAATATTTTTATCCCAGATTAGTCAAACTAGGACCCCGTTATGACTGGAAGTAACACTGATCTAAATGCTCCCTGATCTTTCTATGAAGGCAAATGGGGCCACATCTTCAGTGAGTGTAAATAACTCTGTTGACCTATGGAATGACTTTGAGTTGTACAGGTGGTGAGCTGCACCTTGTTTTCCTGAAACTGAGGTGTTAAACACTTTATGTGTAACTGCAAAGTCCTACACAGAATAATTACATCATGCCCACCCAAACCTGATGTAGTGTACTGTTTTAATCTAGCACTTTTGTGTGCTGTTAAACACTTTCACACGTCTCGCTGGATCATGACATTAAGTAATTAGAGCCTTTGGTAATTTTCTGATATTGAAAACTATCTGAAATTGCAAGTTATTACTACTGATGATTATTCCCTGAATGGGAATAGAATGACTAACGGAAGGCATCTAGTTGTGTAGAAATAACAGCACACAGCTTGCGTGAGACCTTGTGTACGATTGGCAGCACACAGTAAAATTATCATTCATAATAGAGCCTGAATGATTATTAAATTACGTTATAAATTAGAGGAGATCCTGAATGGAAAAACACAGACAATGGGAGAGACAGAAGCTACCGTATCAACTCAGTTTAAAAGGGGATTTGCCAGATGACTGCAAAAGACAAACAGCAGCTTGAAATGGCACAACGGTTTCTTCTCCCTGCATGCATAGAAGTGAAAAGCAGAGGCGGCATGCAGTTGTTGTAAGTTGGCTAATCTCTTGACCAGCTGAGAATAAAGACCTTCTGAAAATAGTAAAAGTTCTAATTTTTTTAAATATAACTGGTGTAACCCAGAGCAATTTTCCTGCTATCAGTGAAGAGCTTATTGAATAGATAAGTCAAAGGACAGTTTTTAAATGCTCCATTGTATGAGAATGTTGCCTGATGGTCTTCCTTTTCCATTTTATTGGTTTTTGTTTCTGCTGTTGTTTATGAAAAGGCCTGTGTTATGCTGTGAAAAATGAATAGGAAAGAACTAACAGAGTCTTGTTTTGTTTTTCAGATTCAGGAAATAGTTCTGTATGTTCTAATCTTACAATGTACTTAATTCCCATACAGGATGCTTTTTAGGATGTAGCCTGGTAATCAACAGGACCTCTATTAGTGTGTGAATGAATGCACAAGGTCAAGATGTTCATGTTTTAGCATCTTTGAGCAATTCCGGGTATAAACACAAGTTTTTGACAGTGTCATGCCAGCTTTGGGGAGCTGCTGTCCCTGTCCTATCTTCTTCTTAAATCTGGGCCCTGTTCTTTCCACGAGAATTAAATATGACTCTCCTTTTTGCCAAAAAAGACTATTTGTGCGACTGTGGTGTAAACAGAATCTCTGTAATGAGCAAGATTTTTAAAAGACAGTATTCTGGGGAAAGGGAGCTGGAAGGAAGACTAAAGAAAACATAACATGTAACTATTCTCTGAAGCATAGCGGAGAATAAGCAGTAAATACCATAGTCAAGATAGCAGGATGTTTGCAATGTCTTTATGCTTAAAATACAGTGAGAAGTCTTATCAGTCACATACTGAGTAGAATGTAGAGAATTCCAGGCCCCTTTTCATGAAAAACAGGAGATTTTTTCATGAAGTAAAACAAGCAGGAACATACTTGTGCAAAATAAACCATAACGCATTCTTCTGAAGAGGGAAAAAATTTGGCAGATTGCCTATCCAGGGAAATTTCTGCCTGAACTGTTCTGCGGGATCAAGTAAGGAACTGGGTGGAATTTGTGTCTCTCTCAGTCATGTACCTTTGCCACTCCTTACATAGGGTATTAAGTGAGCAAATACATGCGGAAATCATCAGCTGCATTGCTTTAACATTATGCCAACAACAGCATCTAAGACATTAACAAAGTGAAAGAAGGCAATTTATGCTTGAAAATAAAAACAACTTTTAAAAGAATAAATTAAAACTTTTTCTAAATAGAAAATATTAACAAAATATTCCAAAATTAGTGGCTATAAAATGAAGAATTAAGCAACAATAATTTCCTGTTATACGTTTACACAGAGATTAAATATGGAAAAAAAAGATGGGTTGGGAAGAAACATTTCACTATCCTGCCACTTTTCTGGTCCTTGAAACTGCTAGACTGGCAATATGGCACTCAGTCAAGTGTGAGTAACATGAGGTATCAAGAGTCATAACAGCAAGTAAAACCAGTTAAGCCTTGTCAAATAGGTAATAGACTTAGTGGTTCTCACTCAAGAAAGGTGGTTCTCATTCTAACTGCACTACTTGCCTCCTGTGCCATATTTTAATAGGGACATACTGGTAATAATATTTTCACAGAATATGTTGAGATCTCCTGAGGTCAAAATAGTGACATAAAAAGATAGGTAGTATTATTAATATTCTCAGGTATGATTATTAAAATACTTCAGTGAAGTACAGCTATTAAATCTTCTCAACAAGTTTGAAATTACACATAAAATGTGAATTACATGTGAAATAATATGTCCTTTCAAATAACAATGTAAATCGAGATGCATATGGAATTTCAGCAGTTATTAATATCAGAATTTATAAAACTGTAGACTATGGTAGCCTTTTCTGCAAGGGTACTCTTAATCCAGGGTCCTCTTTTCTCCTCTTCACTGTATTTTTGCATCCCAAACGTAAATACACAACTGAATCAACTCCTAAAGCTAAGTCACATTTAATTTTACAAGATAGTTTTATAGGTTTTGAAGTTATTGATTCTATGTGGTGTATTTCATATATATCTATACTATGAGCAGCACATGGGCATTGTGTTCTGGCAATTTAGAAAAAGGAGAGGAAAGGAAAGAATAAGAGGAAAAAAAGAAAAGAAAAGAAAATCATTTTTCTAAAGGAATCTGTTAAAATTATGGGCTAAGTATACCAGGACACATAAAAAAGTGACTGAAATTGATCTCTGGTGTGCTTTCAAATGCATGTCCAAATTGCATTGTGTCTTAACCCAGCCCAGACAGCAAATGATATTCTTTAGCAATCACTTTCCGCTCTCTCTCTCCCTCTCCTCTAATTTGACCTTTTAAATAATAAAGAAATTAATTGTACTTTAATTTGTACCAGGCACTTCAAAATAACTAGTTAGGCTCATCTCCACACACACAAAGGAGCGCAGAGGCACAGCAGCAGATTAGGGAGCCCCAACAGCCTGGTCAGAGAGAAGCAGCCGCTGCCTGATCCCTTGCGGGGCCGTCCCAGGAGGGCCTCAGCCCCGTGGCTGGGGTGGCACCTGCCCAAGCGGGCAATGGAGAGGGTCCCTGGAGCACAGCATGCACCAGCCAAGAGGACTGCTGCCAGGGCTAGGGGACTTATCTGGGGACCCCAGGAAGAGCATTCTGGGACTGCAAAAGCCTTGTTATGGGATGTTTAGAGGAGGCAGGAAAAGGGAGGAATCAAGGTAGTTTGGGGAGGAATAACTGGAAAATAGAGGGAGAAGGGGATAAAAGGGCCAGTTGTGCACAAACAAGTGGCTGGTCAGTGTACTTGTCTGGCCATGCCCTGCACCTGGTCATGGCAGTCTGTCCTGTCCTCTCATTAAACTCCATTTCTAACTATTCTGCTGGGTGAGGGACTCTCTACTCTGTGTGCACATGTGCGTATGGAGCTCTCAGCACCAGCAACTAGAGTTGGACCATGGGTAATAGAAGCCTGTGTGTCTGCAGTGCCAGCAACTGGAGAGACTGGAGCGTGTGCATACTGTATGGGCATGTATGTTGGTGTGTAATCAAATATCAAGCTTCATTAGCCCGCAAGTAGGATAAGAGGCTTGGGAGCCAGGTATCAAAGCAGCCATAAGTCTGGGTCGGATCTTGGAGAGACCAGAGGGTCTGCCAGTTGGCCTACTGGAGGGATCAAGAAGTCCAAGCCAGGTAACTGGAGAGACCATGGGGTCTGGGGGTCAACTAAGAGACCCTTTTGTATGTGTGTCTGTGCATGCGGCAACTGGAGACTAGAGGATCCAAGGCTAGCTACTCAGTAGACTCTCTGATGCTGGTTATGGGAGGGATCCACAGTGTGCATGTGTGTACATGTGTGTACACATGTGTGTGAGGGGGTCTGAATACCAGCAACTGGCATGGGCTGCAGGTCTCAGGG
Source organism: Dromaius novaehollandiae (assembly GCF_036370855.1). Classification (NCBI taxonomy): domain Eukaryota; kingdom Metazoa; phylum Chordata; class Aves; order Casuariiformes; family Dromaiidae; genus Dromaius; species Dromaius novaehollandiae. The sequence goes on from NC_088099.1 coordinate 127,314,363, forward strand.
GTTTGATGGCCCAGCGCCAGCAGCGGGGGAGACCTGGGATCTAGGGACAAGCTACTAGGTTTCTAGGTTTCTTCTTCAAAATTAAATTAATACTAACAGATACATCATGAACAACAAATGAACCTACTGCTTGAATATCAAAGCCAGGAAGGCCAGCCAGCAGATTTAGCCACTCAGTCTATGGAGTCTGTAGACTCTCATTCTCCAGTCCTCTCTTAAGGAGTTTTTCTCCTGGACTTGCTGATAGCAGTCAGAGTTTCCAGAAATAACTATCTTCTCATTCTAAAGGTGCCATTAATTTGGATAGCCTTCTGAGGGTGGAAAATCTGTGCCTGTTTTCCAAGACTTTTCCTCTTTGAAAGTCATCTGTTTTATTAACAGTTGTATTAGATTAATCTTATTTCAACAAGTTAAAAAATAATTGCTTAGAAAGATAAAATCCCAGTATCTCATAGCTGCTTGTACTTGAGGAGGTAAATCTTTTGGGCCTGCTTGAATATTTCTCCACTGTTTTCCTGCTCTGGTTCATCATGAGATTAATACAGATGTCCTGAGCATTGGTGTGTCACAGATTTGCTCAGTGCATGAGGAAAGAGAGGATTTGCTTGGCACAATGATCGCCTTTTCTTGGCAGTCAGACAAGGTCTGAGTTTGGAAACAAACACATGGGAAAAGGTTCGGGGGAAAATGTCTGTATTCTGTCAGAGGCATATTGATAATTTTAAAGGAGCAAACTTCAAACAGTAGATAAACATATTAAGACCTTTTGCCGTATATTTGTAATTCAGATACACTACTGCAACTCATCTATACATGTCTGAGTTGGCTTCACCTTCCTTGTTGAGATACTAGCAGAAAAGAAGCCTCAGACCCTGAGTATTTTGACTGAAACACCCTTCCAGTAAAGGCACAAACTATATGCACTGTATATGCACATAAAAATCATAATATTTGGTATATCTTTTAATCTTAGCCAGAGCATGTGAAGGGACAAAGTAGCTTCATAAGACAGTTCTGTATAAGAGTTCATTCATTTCTCTTATGGAATGAATAGATGTCTTAGAACATATTTCATGATTGTAAAAGAAGACAAGAGGCAAAGGCAAAGTTTCATGGTTTGATTATCCTCTGCAATCTAGAATGTTCTCTCACTGCAATGAGGTGAATTCTGCTAATGCTGCTCACCTTTGTTCAAATGACAATAAAAAGACTGTAGCTCATGGTATTGCTTTTTAAGTCCAGCATTGCAAGCAATAAAGTCCTTTGCTGGGTGTCCAAACAAGGGTTAATTTTGCTTGGAGGCACCTTTATCTGCTTCAGAATCTCGCCTTTTGCATTAGCTTAAAATACTAAGTTCACAGAAGAACTAAATCCCATGTAGAGTCTTCACCCAGCAAAATCACACCAGCACTATTGTACCTTGTTCAGACTTTTTTTATTCCAGACCTGACAGCCAAGTGCGTATTGGAAAAACATCTTTGAGTTCACATCTACACAACTGAAAATCACAGATGCCACAGAGCTTAATTTAGAAACTGCTTCTTTTATTAAATTTAGTTACTTTTCCTTTGCAGCTTTACATCAATATTGACTTCAAAGTGCTAGTAGCTTTCATTAAACCGAATTACTTTCTCCTGTAATTTGAAAAGTAGTGAGGCAGCTACTAAATGAAGCTGTTGACAAAACAAGAGCAGAAGCTATTAAAATTACATGGCAAAGTATAAGTCATAAACAATGGCATTCAGTGTTTGAGGGTGGTTTCTGAACAAAACTGCACAAAAAAAAAATCAGTTCGCCTCTGTCATCTTGAGTATGCATCTAGGAAATGTGAATTCTAGCTGTTTAATTCTTTTATTTCTGCTTTGTTTCAAACAGGATCTATAATGATATCATCCACACTGTATCTGAGCATCTTCCAATGGTGCATTAAGTAATACGATTGACATCTGTTACGATTAACATCTGTTACAATTAACATCTGTTTTGTGTCATCTGTACTCTCATTGTCTCCAAAGAGGGGGTTCAGTAGCTTTCTTTTATCTTTTTTTTAATGTGCTTGGGGAGTATGTTTACAGAGTGTTTTTGTCTTGGATTTGTAAGTAAGCATATACATATAAAGTTCTATAAACCTGTTTCAAAATTCTGCAACCAATACACAAAGCAGAGGGTAAGTATGATGTACCTTCTGTGTTCTTCATTGCTGTGGTGATATGCAGCAGTACTCACAATTAGCTGGAGTTTTCCAAATGTCAAAGGCATTATACTTGAAGCTGATTCTCCTATATTTCCGTAATCCTTTGCAGAGATGCAGAAATGGATTAACTGCAGCCTGGTCCTCTTTTTGTCATGTTACTAAAAGAACAGCCCATTCAAATGAAAATGATACAGATATTCTTTTCTTTGATCATCACCTTCTCTTCTGTCTAATCCTTGCAAGGGGTCATTTGATGGTAGTATAGCAAGCCAATATGATGGCAGATGAATACAACTGTGTGTTGCATGTCAGCAGCACATGATCCATTAATCTATTGGCCATATAAATTTACCGAAAAGTCTTCAAAGGAGAAAACAGATGCACATATAAGATGATGAATGCTAGAAGAGAAATTTCCCATTAGGTATGTCTGTTCTTCCAAATGGTGCAGGACAAACAGCAGGTTTGATTTACTCTGATCTGATACAGCTCCAGTACCACACGTGTATACCACATTTGTACTAACAATGGATTTCATGCCATTGACCAGTTCCAGATTCACACCATGCATTGATTATAAACTGCTGAAAGACTTTAGCAAGACCTTTCAAGCAGGGCATTTTGTATAGCACCTAGGTGCATGGCTTCAACCATGGTTCCATCAGAAGGGGCATTTTATCAGCACCGGTAAGGCACTTGAGTCACTACAGAAAGACTCCAAGTACAGGCATAAGGCAATTCACACCAAAAATAACTCCTTCTGTGCACTCTATCCCTAACGTAGATGTATTCCTTGTGCACATTCCTTTTATAAAAACTCAAACTGTTATAGCACGTTGTCTGAACACTTTTTTTTCTGGAGAGCCACCATTCTTTTATAACCAACTGTATAATCAAGTGGAACAAAGAAGTCTGGGAGAATAAGAATAAATATTTATTCTCTGCCCATGGACAGAAGATATCTATTGTTGCACTCAAGTTCTAATGACTTTTGGGCAAGAATTTTGCTTTTGTGAAATTTTAATATAATGCCTACTAGTTGGGTGGCCAGAACCTAGTAGGCACTTTTTCAATACAAATTAATAATAAATTACAAAAACCAGAGAAAAATAAATATTTAGTTAGATTTCATTTAGTCTTTATTCATGTTCTCATTAAAATTAAAATTCACGAAGAACCTCTATACCTGTCAATGCTAATTTAATCATTCAGTTGCCTAAGTATGGATTCAAATTCCTGATTTTGGACATTTCCTTTACAAATATAAGATTCTGTATCTGTCCTTAAGAGTTTTAAATTGGTGCCTAAAAGTTTTTACCAAAAGCAGAGATCAGCTTCTCAGCTGGTGTATTTCCATTGACTAGCGCTAACTCATCTTTAAAATCTCTCAGGGCAATCAACCCCCCCACTCACACCCCACCCAACCCCAAGTATTCATATCATTGTTTAAAGGACCAGTTTAGTAATGTGATTACCAGCCTAGACTGTTCAAAAATGTTTGAACTGATTGCAGCAACTGCTGCACTATTAACTAATTCCCAAAGATCTTGCCCATTAAAGGAGATGCCTGTTCATGACTTCTAAATAAACTTGTATCACAAATAGATCTTATTGACAGATACTGTATGCTTAGCATTTCCCTCTAAAAGTTCTCTGAAATAGGCACTAAACAGAGTAATCAGTAATTATACCTCTTATCTGCCAGACTATAAGGAGATTTACTCATGAAGAATGGTTCTTAATTATGCATTTCATGGGCAATAGCCAATCCTACTCTAACAAAATGAATGTATATGACAATATTATTGACTTTTCTTTCAGGAAGATCATGTTAAATGTTTAAGGTACAGCCCCATGTCTTTAGATGTCTATGGATTTGACAGGAATTTCAATGATTTTTCAGTAGCTGACTTGTTAGGAAGTACAGAGCAATATAGATGAACACAACTGTATGTCTGCTTAATAAACATTGTCCAGCCTCAGATCTATATAGGGTACATTATAGATAAAGTACCAAAGAGGGGAAAAGAACAACTGTTAGATAAGTGTCTAATTTGTCTCCTCTTTACCTAAGTGGCATTGGATAGCTCCTTTTATGGAAGTTGCATTAGGATTAGAGGGGTTTGTTTTGGTGTAGTTTAAAGGCCAGAACTTAAAGGATAAAATCATTCCTGGAGTAACTTTACTAAGCACCCCAACGGTGGTAAATACATGTTGTATTTAGAGCAGAATGAATGAAAAATGACAAATATTTCTGAAGAGATGGGGATGTGGACGGGAAGATAGATATAAGAATGTAAGGAGATTGATAATAAACAACAGATCAGAGTATGTACACTTTGAATTCATATTTAATATTCCACCTATAGTTTGGTCGCAAATATTCTCCTACTTCTCATGCTTTTACTAATTAATTAGTAACTGCAACCTATTTTTAAAACATAAAATCTCTCATAAGTTGTGAGAGTCATCATAATTACAACAAACTATAAATCCATTTTTAACCTCTGTTAATTATTTTCTTCAAATAACTTTTCAATTTCAATAACATTTTTTTCATTAGCAACCAGCAATTTATGCAATTTCTTTTTGCTTCATATAAAATTTGAGTTTTTATAGTGTTTATTATAAAGGTAACTATATCTTTTGTTTCCTCAAACCTTTTCAGAGATTTATTTTGCTGTATTGCTAAAAGATTTTTCTACATTGGAATATACTTATTTGTTTTTATCACTCACATTAATGAGGCTATTTTTACTATTATACAAACTTGCTAGTTTTGATTCTATTTCCACTCAGCCTGCCAAAAACAAAATCAAGATTAGATTGGTCTGTTCATATGCCTAAATAAAAAGGAAGCACTGCCTATGGGGATAGAAATAGTTGTGTTCAAACTATGCCTTCAGGAGCCTCTAAATATTGAAGGTGTTAAAGGATAAGATGTGGACAAAAGGCTCTGTGGGTGATGATTTTTTTTAAAAAAGCAAATGTGTTAGAATGGGAATATCATCAGTAGAAAGGAAAGGAAGTAAATTCTTATTAAAAATTGATCATAAGTTCTTATTTCTTTTGGGGGGGAAGAAAAACTTATGTCTTTAAACAATTAAACAATTAAACAATATCCTTAAACAATTGTTTAAGTATGTACTTGCATGCAAATCTTGCCAATGTCCATATAGTCCTCTATTAAATATGAATTGGTCTGCATCTTGAAAGGTATCATAAGAGCTATGAAAAAGCTACATGCTTATTTGTCTCTTATTTGTCCACTTCATTTCAAATCCTATATTGTGAGCTTTCAGTGGGTTGTCTTTTTGCTCAAAATGTGCAGAGTACAATATGGCCCTGCTCCCTCTAGGGTTCCATAATTGTTCTCTCTCAAACGTGAGATCGAGCATTTTTCCCTATACTTGTTTTCGTCTCCAATACGAAAAAGACAAGGCAACCCAATAAATGATAACAGGCATACATGGATTAATGAATACTATTCTAAAATCATTTGTTGCAAAGGGTGAATCTGCAATAGAATTTTTAGGACCTAATTTATCCTGCTCACTCTGGTAAAAATCAATATTCCCTGGAAAAACATCAGTGTAAAAAAAAGCCAAACTAGGCACTCAGTGGGTAGACTGATCTTTGATGTTTGTTAGATATTTATTTTTTCTGCATGTCCAAAAGGACAGATCCTTTTTGCAGCTCCTTCCTGTTATAGCTTTTTTTCCTTAAATGAACTCTGAATTTTTCAAATTCACACCACTCCAGGAAGCAAAATCTTAAGGAAAATTTCAGATATAAAAAATCAAAGCACGAAATCTGTAAGAGCTGGCAAGATGGAAACAATTTCCAGTATTGTTTGTAAGAATAGGTTCAATATCATGAGCCAAACTAAACTTCCAATTTGAAATAATATTATGATTATGTAAGTTATTATGATTCAACAAACCTCCAAACTGTCTCAGCCTCCCCAAGATGAAATGAGGCCTGAAGCCACTCTGTATTCGCTAACTGATATATGTCAGTAGGATACATCTGCACTGTACCCAACAGCGTGATTGTCTGCAACCATATTGTCTTTCTTGCCAGTCTAAACTCAGTCTAGACCCAGGCGCTCTATAAATCCTACCTGTCTTCCAGGGCATGCCATAGAAGCAGGCAATGCCGCAGTAGGCAAGAATACAACAACTCCCTTCCTTTTCTCAGACTATTTTGTCTATTTGATGTCAGTCCCATGATAACAGCTCAAAAATAGCTGGGATGCATGGGGGAGGACAGCCAGCCGGAGCAGGCAGAGGTCCCTTGGAGGGAATTCCACCCTGCAGATTCCAGAGGAGTTTTCTCCCACTAAATACTAGCCAGAGCTGTTGTAAAAGGGTTTTTCTGGAGTTAAACGGTGTGGAGAACTGGCAAATTTGATCACAAGCCTTCTCCAGTACAGCCATATGAGATACAGTAGAAGTGTAGCATCATATTTTCTGCTTTAAGTTGCTAGCACCTTGGAGGAGATTTGAATCTCATCAAGCCCATCATCTGGATCAAAATACTGCCACTCCTTGAAGAAAATTGCTATAATTCATTCCTCTACCACTTTTTTTTTTAAAAAAAAGGGGGAAAGAAAGAAAGTCAGGTAGAAAGAAAGACAGATTTTTGCAGTGTCTCTACTGACTTCCATTTTTCTCTTCAGGAATCAGTAAAAAGGTACCTATTAAACCATTTTTCAAATCTAATAAGAAAAAGTCAGTCAGAAGAAGAAAACATGATATCCTGTTTTATATGTCCACTGAGAGACTTCAGGGGCAGGAAGTCAATTCACAGGAAGTTGTAACTATATAGTTTACTAAATTTTGGAAGAAAGAATCCTGGGAGTCATTCAAAAATATGTGCTGGAAAGCATGTAAGCAAAAGCAAAACAAAACAAAACAACAAAAACAAGCAAGCAAAACAGAGGAAACAAACAAACAAGTAACCAGTTTAATTAAAAGTCAGTTAAGGGAGTGGATGAACATGACATAATTTCCTGGAGAGGTCACCACAAGTAGAGTCAGGAAAGTTCAGTGGGTTAATGTTTATGTATATTTTATGCATTAAAAAAGATCCTACATCTCGTTATGGCAGCATTGGTAAAATAAGAACAATAAATGAAACAAGAAATAAAATATCAAGCAATGGTGGGAAAAGATTTTAATAGAAATGGACAATCTGTAAACACACAGGATTATTTTTCAAGTTGCAAATGTAAGAGCCAAATTTTTGGCCATACCCCGAATATAGAGAAAGTGAATCATAAATTGGGTACAAGTAACATAAATCTTATTTTTGCTTTGTCTTCATATTTGAGAGTCTTGCCTTTAGTTTGGCTTATATGTCAACTGAATGGCAACCTTGTACAAAGTAGGTGCAATCTACTTTAGTAGAGTAATGGAAAAAGGAATATCTTGTAATTTCTTTTTTAATGCTTGGAAGATATAAAAATTCATAGGTGAATTAGACAAGACCAGATTTTAACATATTATTCAAACATTAAAATATGTAGCAATTTAATTATTTAAAATATATTTGGCATTGTAATCATCTATTCCCATGTTTATAAAAGTGTCAGTATTGTTCAGACTGGGTTTGGGGGTGGTTCATCAAAACCCAAGCAGCCCCTCAGAGTCGTTTGGTGACTGTAATGTCTTTCTCTCTTGACAATATGGTTCTGCAGACATTGTTTTCCACTGTACATTTACATTAAACGTAATTGTCAATAGTGCTTATATGATTTATAGTATTCAATGTACAAAGTTATGTACCAAGATTTAAAAATGACCTCACCAAGTGACAGTGTATTTTTTTCACTCAGCAATTCTTTTACTTTTACTGATGTTAATGCCAGGCTAATTGTTAGCATATTTATTTACTGTCTGAATAGAAAATGGTTCTGCCCATCCATTCTCAAGGAACAATAGCATTTCTGAAGTCAGATGAGAAAGTCAATAATCTTTGAGTGAAGTGTTAAAGTACGTCACGTATTAGGTTGCAGGAATTACAGGAAATCTCTGGGACAGAAGAGAAGGGAAGGCATAGGAAAAAAAATCAAAAGTCAGAGAGAAAGGAGAGGCAGGTTCCCAGCTTAAGGCTGCACTCAGGGAATGCAATGCCCAGAGGTAAAGTTTTGCCTAAAACCAAAACCCATCTGTGGGAGCCATGCAAACTGGCTGACAGCCTTTCAGCTTCATGAAATTCATGGACAGGCTATTGAACATACCAGAAGTATTGGGAGCCATATATTCTTTTTTTTTTTTTTTTTAATATAATTTCTGCATATCTGTCCCTAAACCTGTCAACTACTTTGTTCATTTTTGGATTGCAGCATGCATATTTCCTCTGACCTTCACTTTGCCTGCTGCTAAGAGTGATTCAGGGTGACTGGCATAACCATAAACATGCTGTTTCTAGTGGAGAAGGGTCCTATAAGAGAAGCCTTCTGGCTATTTTGCAGTGCTACCCTTGCACTGTTCCACATGAAGCTGAGGAACTCCCTTCTAAGTCGCACAAGCCAGCTTAGGTGTTAGTAACACAGTGTGAGATACCTCCACATGACAAATGTTAGCCTGAGTTTCACTTGCACCCTGCTTTTTTCTGTCCACCCCAGGTTTGTAACTTAAGCAAAAACAAAGATTCACCCCAAGGATCAGGAGCAACCTCCTATGCAGGGTATTCACATATATACAAGGGTATTTGGTACCATTGGCTAGTCCCCTTTTCTGTCATCTCAGTTGCAGGTTGAAAAGACAGTGGCTGGTTTGCAATTACAAGAAAGACTGAAATTTTATCATGAAGTATGTGATGAATTCTTGAGAGTAACTACCACGGCTATATAAAATCATTAGTTTATGGTCCGTTCACAGAAAAACAAAGTGGTACACTTGACGCACAGTTTTAATATGCAAATAATGGTACCAGTATATAAAAGATTTTCTTTTTTTCTCTTTTTCTCTTCTGCTTCCTCTTTGCCCACTCCCAAATGTTTTCTGCTTATTTATATACTGGCTTGCTATAACCAATAGGACTTATTTAATCAAGAAAAGCTTCTGAAAGGGAACATAAAAAAATACAACTATCACATTGTTAGTTTAATTACTGCAGTATAAATATGTTCACAATTTGGTGCAGCTACTTTTTCCCAAAAGGCTGTAGTATGTTCACTGGATTTCTAAAAGACCTCTGATCTCATCTAGTGCATGAACAAGGGACAGATTTTCCACAGGACTAAGCATATTAGGTGTTGTTCTATTTTGATATTATGTCCTCATCTGTAGTTTATGTAGTCTGTATTCTATGAATCTGTAGCCTAGAAATTAGGTTTTTAGAAAATCTGTCCCTAAACGTACAGGTAGTGATATATCAACAACCACATATGGGGACCTATTAAATAGAAAGCATTATTTTTGTTTGATTAAGGATCCCTTTGGCTCCTTTGTATCTTTGGACTTGTGTCCTGATTAACAGGAAACAAAAGGTATATATATTTTGCCCTCTGAATGTTTCTGAAGGAGTGCTAGAGATGGGGGGGGATTAGATTTTAAAGTTTCATACATAATCATAGGATGTAATCTATATTCCACCTAATAATAGCAGAGAGTAAATCCACACAACTAATTTGAAGAAGTCCTTGTTCAGTCCCCATAATATTCAGAGGAAAGCAGAGGAAAAATCAGAGCACTCCCATGGGATCTGGGATGCTTTTGGGGCCAGGCAAAATATCATCCAGAACTGACTCAACATCATTCCCTCATGTCTATAAAAACAAGTACCCATTAGTTTGTGTGAGACTGCTCTAAACAGCCGGCCTTTTGCATTATCCATTATTTTTACTGTGCTTAGGTTAAATTCTGGCTCTGTGCGCAGCCCACATACGTAGGCTGTGTGCTGGGGGCTCTGCAGGGGTTGCTGAAAGAGCTCCTCTCTCACAGGTAAAGAAAATTAATGATAGTAAAATTGCTTCATAGTGTATCCTACAGTTTTTGTTCCCTACCTGCAGCAAATCCAGTTCCCTTCTCCTTTCTCTCCTGAAACTCTCATCCTTGACAAGATACACTCCATGGTATAGCAATATATTTATGAAACAATTGTTTCATTAGTAGTGAATTAAAAAAAATACTTATAGCACCAATTTAAAGAGGATTCTCTTTGATTCCTGTGTTACCATTTTGTGCTGTTGACTGGGAAACAAGCCTGGGAACAGGAAGTCATGCAAGCTCTGTTTTATAAGTTTATGGAGGTGAGAGGCTATCAATCCAAATTATAGGTCCTTTTAAGAGGCTTCGCCAGTATTTATTTTCTGTTTGCTTTTGAAGAATATAGACTATACTACCAGCTTGTGTAAAGTAGCAAATTTCCCTTGAAGTCAAGAGAGCTAGTCTGATTGACACCAGCTGAAAATCTGGATTGAGCTTTTAAAAAAATCACTGTGATTAAATGTTGATATTATTTTTCTTGAGTAGTATGCTGGCCAAAGTGGAAAATAAAACAAAACCTTGAGGGATGGAACAGTTTCAGATATGTACCCTCAAGGTGGCTGGGACAATGAGCCATTACAGGGAGATGCTTCTTCCAGATGGCAGTAAATTTAGCAGATTTTTTTTTTTTTTTTTTTTTTTTTTTTGCCAAAGCCATGGCCCTTAAACCAGACAATCCAGAAACCCTGATCATTATGTGGCCCTGGCAAAAAGAAATCAAGGGAGCATCTGCAAGCAGCTGCATGAAGCATAGAGATTGACCGAAAGTCAAGGAGACTGTAAATCCATCTCCAGCAGATTCAGGAGTGCGAAGATTAAGACCAGTTTACATAAGGGAAGGAAGAAAATGCCAGGCTCAGGTAAAAACTTGGGCAGGGAGGTCTCTTGCAATAAATCCATTCCCCTGTCTGCACTGCTTCTTTTGGCAAAATAAATTCTATCTTGTTTGAAAGAAGTTCCTGTGTCATGGTGTACTAACCCTGTTCACAGAAGTTGGAGGTGCCAACTGGCTTGCCAAGTAAAACAGCCGGTAACCAGGGGAATATACCCTACTGGATCATAGCATAATGCCCCAAAGAGATGTGGAGGGATAGAACAGCTGTTAAAAAGTGTATTGTGGAGGGAATGGAGAAGGATCTGAGAAGACTAAGACTGCTCGTGGGACTATAAACAGACCAATTCAGGCTGTTCAAAGTGAAATGAGAGCCAGTCTTTCTTTATACGATAGGGAAGCAAATGGTCTGCCTCCAAGAGAGGTATTTTGAATAATCTGTATGCCTCTTTGTTAGTCTTTTTTTTCTCTGAAATAATCTCCCATTATTTTGAATGTTCTATAATTCATGCCACTTCCTCAAACATTTCTAACCATGAATGCCTCGCTTCCTTTGTTCCACGCAGAGCTGTTCCAGGGAAACCAGACAAAGAACGTTTTCTTACATCAGTTCATTCATCATGCTCAGATCTCTCTGTCTTGTTGAGAAAGCTAATGTAGAAAAGATTTGCTTTTCGCAGAGTATTATCTCATCTCGTGGTATTCCAGGGCTTCCCTCTTTAACTTTAAATCTTGTGTGTCAGGCCTTTAGCTGATGTAAATTGGCATGAATATATTGACAGAATAATTTAGGTCTGAAGATGGCTGTCAGTAAATACAAGACTGAATTACACCCATCTGAAGCAGCAAAATTAGTATCACTTTCAGCAGACTGCCCCATATTGGAAAGGACATGTTCTCAGGTAGGTTTCTGGGACTCCTGGCAGTGGAAATTGGGGACAATCCCCCTGTTTAGAGCTAGATAAAGGTCAGAGCCTTCTAGAGTCATATGATAAGACTGAAATCTTTTTTTTCTTTTTTCTTTATGGAGAATAATACGGAAATATGACTGTAGCATAACATCAAGAATGGTTTTTGTCAGTATCCATAGACTGCCTCCACCTAAGGAACAAGAAACAGCAACTAATCCCAGCATGAAATTTCCTGGGCCTGCAGCTGCCATTTGAGCAGACTACTTGCAGACTAGTAGGAGACACTAGAAGCAAGGCATAAATAAGACACTTTCTGTCTGTAGATCATCCTAGATTTGAATGTCCCAGTGAAATGGATTAGCTACCTTTTTATAAAGATCTCTCCTTGTTAATGCACTTAGCACCAAGATAAGACATTACTTAGAATATGCAGTGATGATTGCTCTCCCCTCACTAGACACCTTCATATCACTGACATAGCTAAAGTGTTATGATGATGTAATACTTAATCTGGTGAACAACTGGTTTCTTTCTGAAGTATTACTATAAGTAGAAAAAGTGGAGCTATTCTTGCCCCAGTTATATTGGGGAATATCACAGACAGTGGTACGACTTCTCAGGTGATTCACACCGGTTTCACTGAAAGGATAACCTGGCCTTTTGTTTATCAAATTTTCAGTATTTTATGTAACAATGAACAGTGTGGCTGCTGCATAGTATGGTTTGCTAAATTGCATAAGGCACAAAAACTGTCTGTTGTCAGTATTGCTACTGTGCTGAAGATGCCTTTGTTATCACACTTTCTTATACCTGCTTATGGTACGGCAAGACTCTCTCCCTCCCTCTCCTTTCTGTGCTTTCACATGAACATTTCCAGTTACAGAGCCCTGCAAGGAGTCTGCCATCCCGCTAGCCCCGCTGTGCAGTGCAGTATCACCACAGACATCCTCTCAAGATTTTTCTCTTTCTTTGTAACTCCCAGCTTTGACTAGGAGGGAAAAGAGGCAGTTATGCTCTTGCTGAGACTCAAAGCAGCTGGGTTAGGTGGGAGGAGAGACACCCTCTCTGTTTCACAGTCACATCTATCACTAGACATGAGTTATGAGAGTGAGAGCTGGGTAGCAGCTTCAACTGTGCAGATAGTTTTAGCAACTCCAGAGTCAAGCCCAGAAGTTGTACTGCAACACAAGTTTCTCAGCTAACATACTATCTAGCCAGTAGGTTGAAAGCAAGAAACTATTATTTCCTTTACATTGGCTTTCTGGGGACACAAACTGGATTCTTATGAGCAGATTTCTTTGCTCTGAAAGGCCAACCCACATTTTGTAACATCTTTTGTAACTCTTGTTGCCAATGCAAAAATCTCTGGATTTTCACTCCTAACACATTGTTGTCTGGGAATTTGTATGTCTGGAGAATATAATGGGATTTTACTGATCAATGAACTGGTAGAAATACACAGTGAACTATAGGGAGAACAGGCAAAGGGAAGAGTTTTTTGAGTTGAGCAGACTACAAAAATTTAAATTCATTTTTAATAATGATAATGCAAAATAAAGTGATAAGTAGACACCTTTATATCTTCAAACTTAAATAATGAACTGTTTAGTTCTAGAAGTTAAGAGAAACCTCGTGGTTGTTCAGTTTAGAGGACCTCATAAGACATACTTGTTTACTAATCTAAGCAATTTTGGAAGCCTCCTGTGAAAAAATTACAAAAGAACTCACGCTTCATTCTGTCTTCTGCTTGTTGGGCACTTTGTCCTGTGTGCTGAAGAATTTGGCCATTTGATCCATCACCTCCAGACTTAGCTACGCTTCAGCAACTCTTAATCCCTAGGGCTCAAATTATATGTTCTAATATATCACAGTGCCCTGCTTTTCAGTAGGTAAGAGGCATTTCTCTCATTCTTAGAGGCCTCAGGTATTCTAGCCTTCAGTTGCATTCTAATTTCACCTTTCTTGTTAAAGGCCAGATTCTGTGACAGGCTATGGACATTAAGTCATTCAGTATATTACTAGAGATGTTAAGTATTTCACCCATCCTTTTGGCTAATGGTAAATGTGAAGCTGGGTTGAAAACTTTGCTTTCTTGAGAGTCACAGATGGCAATAGGATGGATTGGTTCGGAGTTGTTTCTGTGTTGTACTAATGTAAGATAACTCAAATAACAGCTGAATGTCTTTGAGAGACTGTGGTGGAGATGGCAGTTTTCCTTCCTTGATAATGGTAGTATATTTTAGCTGTTTTGACTGGATTGTACTTCTGGACTGGACTGGACTGGACTATCATAATGCAAAACTACAAATTGAATTGAAGCATTGGCAGAAAAGAAATCCTAAATCAAAGAGAAATATTTTTTTATGTGTAGTAGAAGTCAACAGCACATCTCATTCGAGGTGTGAGTTTTTCATTCCTAGCACAAATCCTTACATATTCTTTGTAAACAATTGCCATGTAACTTATGGAAAACTGCCTTAAAATGATGTGACCTTTGAAGTTGCTGGAGGAGAAGCTTCAAAATATAAATTTACTTAACATTAGCATCAAGCAAAATATAACTGAATGACAATCAGGAAATGTCTGAATATGTTTGATAGAATATGCCTAAGCCCTGACCCAGTGGCAAAAGGGCAAATTTTTAACAGTAAGCTGCCAAACCCTTCTATTTAGTGATTTCTTTGTTTAAATAATGCAAACTGATCTAATTTACTTCACAATTTTTACTAGGTAAGTGAGAAGGTATCAGAGCATTTCACAAAACCATTCACTGGATCAGTTATAGCTGTGCCAGAGTAGGACTATCACCACCACTGCAGCAAGCACTAAATCAACTCATACAATGTAGTTCTTTGTGTGCAGAACTGGGCTAAATCCAAAATCTGAGACTAAGTCCTTTCGCATAAAGCTATTGCTCTGTTTCTGTGCTTAGCACAGCCTGCAGCCCAAAAGGTCTTGGAGTCGTTCTGACACAATAAAAGAAATGCTTATTCAGAAGACATGATCTTTCACTAGAAAAAAACAACCAACAACAACAAGAAAAAGATGGATTTTAACAGATACATAAGGAATGAAGATTGAACCAACTACAGGGAGATTTACTTAGTAAATGATTCCAATTTATCTTTGGGATGTACAGTAGCAGCAATTCAGACAGGTCAGAGCCAACTTGCTATTTACATTGGGTATAAACAAGCCTAAGTGAATAATTAAGCAACTGAAGTACTTGTTTTTCAAAGTGTAGGTTAAGTTTAGAAGGCTTTAGTACCTCATAGCACTTTTTGTTTCTTGAGAATGTTTGCAAACTACTGTACTAAAAATAATTAGTATTACTATAAATTCTGAGGAGTGTCTCAATCTTTGGAAGTAATTCTGAAAAGATTTATGAGCAGATCTAATGCAATCTGGGTATTTTTAAATTGTTTTTTGCATTTATTCTCAGATGATGTTCCTAATAAGGATACTTTTGTCATAAACAACATTCATTCAAGGATAACTGCAAACTCACCAAATAGTCTGCTAAATACTATCTAAAAGCCAAACCAGAAGTAATGATCAGCTTTAGCAGCCATTATAAATAAAGATTTCAAAGGAGATCAGTGCTAGTATTGCTAGTATTAGTTAAGCAATTTCTATTCAGCTGAAATAAAGGGAATTTTTTGAACAACTGAATTTATTACTAAACAGTCAGCATGTGCTGACATTTTTATTTTATTTTAATTCTTATCCTTATTCATGTTGCTTGGCCAGTGTATCACAGTTCTTAACCAACAACTTCACTGTTAGCCTTCAGACATTCACCCCATTCTGCCATAAAGGCAAAAACAATATTGGATGCAGCACTGGGGCAGATACTTGAAGTGAGTAACTAGGGTAATTATTGTAGGAATCAATGTGAATAGGAAGATATTGGAGTATCATGACGGAACACTTTGTTCGCATGTTTTTTACTTTCCTCTTTTGGTCTCTCCTGTTTTGTGTGCCTGAAGATACTGGGTTGGTCTCATTGGGGGCTTTTGGGTACTGCTAGAAAAAGCACTTTACAAAGTGCTTTGATGGGTTTTGTGAAGTAGACATCTGTCTCCTAGCAACCAGACTAAGATGAACAAGACATTTAACACAGATCATTGAACAGCTGATGGCAAATTTCAGGTGTCACATTATCATCTTGTGTTAATTTAGAGCAGGAATTGCATTTTATTGTTTTTATACAGCCCCCAGTACATGACAAGGGCTTCCCATGTAATAATAATAATAATAATAATAAACAATCAACAATAATGACCATATTTAAAATACTATTTTAATAATTTATTCCTAGCAGCAAAGTCAGGCTAAAGCTAAGGCTGACAGCATGACTTCTTTTCCCATATGCACAATGTATGTCTTATATAACCATATGCAATTTTCTGAATAATAAAGTATGCTAGCATCTGTATTCCTAAAGCCCTTTAAGATGCATGTTGTGCACTAAATGAAACAAAACTCTTCAGGTTTTCCGTTGCCTGCACAGTTCCCTAGAGTTCCACAGATACTATAAAAAGCCTTAAGACATAAAATACAGGCATATGACAGTACAGTATTTTATACAGTACTTATATAAATTTCCAAATACAATATTCCACTACATGAATAATCTTTGTAACTTCCAAATATTTACATTTCTAAATCTGACCCTTTGTATGACTACAGAAATTGCAGGAAGTGAACTTCCCCTTGTGCATTTGCAGGAAGCTGGGTTATCTGAGTCTTAAGCCAAGTTTAAAACATACTTCAAAAGCAATTGTCACACAGAAGATACTGTTCATGTAACTGGTTACATCCCTGCCATATGAAGTAAAGTGTTGTACATTTTTCTGTGCAAAAGTATCAATACAGGCAAAAAACCCCTGAGTTATTTTTGTGCTTTTAAAGCATCTGATATTCCATGCACAGCTGAAGTCTGACATTTACATAAAACTTGCAACTTAGTGTATGTTAGACTTACTTACACACAAGTTATCCTAACCTGTGTTTTGGGCTTATTCTGAAAAATACTTTATGTATAATTTCTAGATCAGACTGTCCCCTATAAGACACAGGAGAGTCTGTAAATGCGCTAAAATTCCCCATGATCCAGGAAGTTCAGGAAATTTTTCTTAGTTTCCCTAATTTATGTCCAGCTAGTACTAGCAGCTGTCTGCTAGCATGACTATGGGTCCCAAGGTCCCTAAAAGTAAAGGATCTTCATGTAGATATCAAAATAGTGAAAGAGGACTGCTCAAGATTTATCTGAGTCTGACTGCCTTCCTTTCATGCTAACTCTTGTTTAGTCAGGAAATTAGCTCCTCCAGAAGGGAGTGATGCAGATGATAGCAGAGAAATGCTTCAATTAATGCTTACAGAGAAGTTCATTAGGGGAGGGAATATACTTGACAAGTGCTTGATCCCTTTCTAAATGTTTCCTGTGCCCTGCTTTTGAAAAGATTCCTCATGGAGCACATGCAACGGGAAATACCCCAGGATCATGGGAAAAGCTTCAGATGTATTTTTCCCTGCTTCACACATGCTTTAAGGGCCTACTGCATCTAATGGGTTTACATTCCTTGATATTTTGGCTATTTGTAAATTATAATTAGCAGATATCAAAGTACTAAAGCAGGATTCTTTTTTTCTTTTTCTTTTTCTTTTCAGAAGAGCATTGCTATTGATTAGTTGTGATATTTCTTCTTGGTCATTTACAGGTTATTCCTGGGAGGCAAACCAAATATTATGAATAGCATGAAGCTTTACTTTTTATTGGTTACTCATTGCTTTTTTAATTCCAAGTTGAGACCATGAT
Source organism: Dromaius novaehollandiae (assembly GCF_036370855.1). Lineage (NCBI taxonomy): Eukaryota > Metazoa > Chordata > Aves > Casuariiformes > Dromaiidae > Dromaius > Dromaius novaehollandiae. Next base: position 127,332,118 of record NC_088099.1, read on the forward strand.
TTTGTAATTGTTTGGTTAACCAAACAAATGTTCAGCATTTAAAAGCTGACTTTCTTCTATATTTTTTCATTACGCTATAGCATGTGCTCTAATACTGTGAATTACCACCCAGCATATAGTTGCTTCTGGTGTATAAAGAAAAACCAATGTGTAGCTCTCACTCTGTAACCACTTGGAAGTGTCTACTCATTAACTCTTATTACATACAGTTCACATAAAGAGAATTTCTCAATAAGCAGAAGTTAGCTGGAGTATTCAGGTTATAAAAGGGTAGAATCATTGCATGTGGAAAAGCAGTAGGACTCCAAACTTCTGCAGCAGCAGATGTGAGGAAAGTGTTACTCACTTCCCTTTCTTATTGTTTTTACGTTGATTAATAGAGCTGCTCAAAGCAACCATTTCATGTGCAGGACATAAGACCCACCTCAGTTCCCGCCAAGCATTAACTACAATGGCACGGCACCACTGGACCGCCCTTGCCCTCTTGCACAGAAACTTCTAGCAAAGGGGGTGGGCTTCACAGCTGAGAGGCAAAACCATGCCGAAGAATAAACAAGACACCAAGAAATAGGCAGAAATGTGGTGTGGGAGCCATGTTTCCACATGTGACATTTTGGTTGTGACTGCAGGTGTAACTACGTCATTCTCTCAGAGCTCACTCTAGCCCGTCCCTGACGCGGCTCTGCCACAAGAAAGGCAGATATCCTCTCTGCCCTGCCGGAAGAGCAGGGAGCCGCCTCGCAGGCTCTGGAGCCTCCGGCAGGCTTCCCAAGGGCTCCCGCAGCAGCCGCCTGCGGCCGGTGGCCACGGAGCAGAGCGCAGGAGCTGCTCAGCTGCCACACCAGGCTTCACCAAAGCATCCAGCTTGCCAAGAGAAGGGCACCGCATCTGTTTCATATCATTTCGTTCTGAGTGTCCCCCTCAGCAGTTCTGTCTCTCCTTAACTTCCGAAGTGGCCTTATTCCATTTTATGTTCTGCTAAGCCCAGCTGCAGATACTGAAAGCCCTTTTAGTGTTTTTGCTTTGTTCCCATTAAGGAATGATGGTGCAAGTCCATCCCAAACCTTCGAGTGACTTGGAGGCCAGTCACAGTCAAAATCTACTGACACTAATGGTGATACTAATTCTGAGAAATGGTTAACGACAGTATTGCAAAATCTATATAAAACTTCTTTCAACGGCTCCCTCCCTACTTCTGCACAGAAGAGTTACCCATCAAAGATGTCTTGTCTCCCTCATCAATTACATAGATTGCACAACTGGAACTTAAAAGTCTACCCTTAGTTTTATGAGGCTAGAAAGAATCAGTAATACAAAAAAATAAACCCCCTGCCTGTTCCCAACAAATGTGACCAGGAATATTTCTCACTAGAAACGTTAACCAACAACATTAAAGAGCTGGACTGAATAAAATGGTGGCTTTTTTACAGCCACTTTCTGACACAGAGTGCTGGATTAAAATGAGAACACAATCTGTTTCCAAATATCCTGGTCAAAACTTGAAAAAACAGCTAAAAGATTTATTCATAAAACTCCCAATGTAATTAACGGAAGCTGTGTGCCTAAATTGCCTTTTCAGCTTTTAAAACCTCAGCTGAGCCTACTGCTAGGTCCTATAAGACATTTGTAACGTTTAGGTCAGCAAAACCAGTAAACATTTTGTGGCTGCTGTTTTAGTCCTTGAGGTAATACATACAATCCAAAAACAAAGGCCATCAAATGTGCTCTATGTAAATTATTTTTATTCAAAAGAGATTAAAAAAACTAACAAAGCTTGCCTAACTACATGAGGTAGTACATGTAGCAAAACAGAAGGCAGAATATAGTACTCTGAAATATGAAGAATATCAATAAGTTTACATGTTGGAAAGAAATAAATTCAACAACAGAAACAAAAATACCAAAAATAAAGTTTAACAGCTTTTCAGTCTTAAAGCACAATACACTTTTCATAGAAAGAAACATCGTATCACCATTACATGTTCTTCATATACCATAATATGGTAAAATTAATACACAAGGCTGTTCACCATAAATGAATTTAAAAAAATGGTGAAGCAACAAATGACTCAATCATCACTGGGCTCCATACCACTATACTTCCCAGCCTGCAGGAGTATTTGCCAGGTTATGAGGAGCAAGGTTAGCCTTTGTTACCATTTTCTTTAAGTTCTTCTTTAACATTTACCCTCATATCTATATATAGCATACAGACACCATGTACAGTTCAAGGCCTCCAACTTGCAAACTTTTATATATGTGTACAATTCTGTGCTTTTGCTGAAGCCCATTTAAGTAAATAGAGTGAGTCACATGGTAAAAGTAAAGCCGAGATTGCAGAACTGAGGGTTTCTTCCCTAATTTCAGGTTGTTCCACTTCTCAATATGAAAGAATTACCTTTTAGGTTCAGATTTTCAAAGACTATGTAAATTTCTCTCTCTCTCTCCCAGGTAGGTGAATATGTAAAGAACTGGGCCTTAATGTATTGGTTATTTGAACTAAAAAGCTTAGCAGCATCCAATAAACATTTCATTTATTAATATATTTAAGAAATAAAAAAATGAATGGCCCATTCTCTCAGAAATACTTCTGTAAAGAACACATTCTAATATGACCCAGGACTTCTCTATATTTTCCATTTTATTCAAAAATAGAAATTTGTACTTGTGATTAGTATGAAATTGAAAACAGTCTAACTCTTCATGTATGTTTGAATGGCTAATGCTACCGTAAATCATCAAAAAGTTAATATATATATATATATATTTTTACTTTAAGGTGTGATTTATTATATTGAACTATTGGGATGGCTTCTTTTATGTACATCGGAAATAAAAACTCAGGCCTCCCTATGGTATAGTTTTAAGGTTATTGTTAGTGGCATATATAAAGCACCATACAAGAATACGTTCAGATGAAGAAAATAAAGAACATTTATGAGCTTTGAATTATCATATAGGAGTAACTGCTAAGAAAATATAGCAATATTTAACACAGGATTCAAAATACTGTTATATATCATTATGGATTTTCAAATTATTTTTTCTCCCATGTTTACTTTTACAGATTTTTTCGTTAAGATATATACGTAATTTAAACTTTTTGGTGGAAAGTAGTATGTATCTTCTGTACAATAATGTTACACTTCTATACAAATTTTAGGAATTATAAGAAATGACCTTTATTATTCTCTTCTATGCGCTCTGGTTTTGCTTGCCTGTTAAACATTTTACTCACTAGACTCAAACAACAGCAAACACTCTGAATGCCTTGCTTCCTGGAGGATTCTGTAAACTGAAACACAAAAACATTCTTGGTGTTATTTTTAAGACTGCAACACTCCAATGACAACTTTTCTGAATTGTTAAATACAATTCTAGAGTCTCGTGACTCTTCCCGTGAGACTACTCATAACTTTACCTAAGAAACTTTAAAAAGCTGTAACAAACAAAAACTACCAAAAAGAAAAAAATAATCTTTCTTCCAAGTAGCCTATCAGGAAACCTGCAGACCTAACAGATTGCTTGTGCATAGTTGTCTATATGCTGAAGGACAGACTTCTAAAAGAGAAATAGTATTTTCCAAACCAAAGAGAATACATTGAAAATACTGATAACTTTCTAAACTGATAGATATCTAACTTCAAAACAAAGGAAAAATGAAAAGCATCTGTAATGAAGCATCATGAAAAGAATGTTGTCATGTCTTATAAGCTGAACTAGCATGTCACATTTAGTGGTCTCATGGTTTTCCCCTTTTCCCCTTCAGAAATCCTACATGAGGCATATCTGAGAAGAAAAGGGAAATGCAGGTGAGAGCAAGAAAGGATGCAACGAAATAGAGTAAGCCTGCAACTGTACTACAATCCATCACCTTCAGCTTCACAGAAAACCTGCAAGGGACTGCTCTTCAAACCACTGATCTTCTAAACCTTACCACAAGTGTAAAGTGCAAATACTGATTCAATCTGCAACACTTTTTCTGGCTACTTCTCTGCTCAGTGAGGACATTTAGATGGAGATCAAAAGTAGCAGCAAGGAAGAATTCTTTCTGAGGGAACTGGATGGTCATGTGGAAAAAATCAAAAATATGTAAATGAAGTAATGCTAAGCAAATAAAATCTGTATTTTACAAGTTTCCAGATTTTTTTTAAGCTTTGTGAGGAAAAGGGGCAAGACCCTCACACACTGTTATTAAAAATATGAAAAAATATGAAAAAAACCCTCTATCCTTTTTCCCACTAACAAGTTCTCTACAGAAACTTTTGGATGTTTTGTCCCCACACAAATTTCTTGGAAAGCCTACAGCTCAAGAGGTTGCAATTATTATTAGTTTTAGTCACACAGGAGTTTTTTCAAGGTCATTTCTCTTTCTTCTAGTAGAACCTCGACCCTCACTCAGGTCTTAATTTAATCTGCAACATGCAGCCATGTGTTATCATCACAGTACATACTAATACACTGAGTGTAATTTCAATGAACTTCCACAGCACCTCCATGTGTTTCAGAAGAAAACAGTGCTACAACCAAACTTATTTAAAAAACAGACGGAAGTGAAAAAAAAATGTGCTTAAATATTTTGCGAACTTCATGTATGAACCAGCCTCACAGGTTCAATACTATGTAATGAACATTTCATCACACACTGATGTAACTGGAACCAGTTACAAGGACCTGTCTGTTGTGGATCCTCCAACTCAGGCAAAATAAATCACTAATGCTAATTAAAAAAAAAAAAAAGAAAAGAAAGCAACGGCAATTTTCTTATCAAATATTTTGTTAGTTGCAACAGAATCAGCAAAATAAACAAAGGGGTTGTTTTATTTCATAAGCAGCTTTTGAGAGTAATGATTTACAAGCTTAGAGGAGACAGGCTGTTCCAGTACCACCCTTCTCCCAAGTCACTGCAGCTGTTACACAAGCTCAGTAAATCACCCATGCTGGCCTATTTGTTTGGTTTCTAGCATTGCTCAGGTACAAACAGACATCATGCAACACCTTGTAAAGATGGCAATCTTTTCGACATGCAGGGTAAACAGCAATCTTTTAAAATGGGATCTGTACCTTTCTGAAAATATCCCATTTTGAAAGGAAGCAATGTACACCTTTCGTTTGTCTACTGGCATAACGTCAACATAACCACCTTGGTTGCGGACCACACCAGCATGTACTGCTGCTCGGCAGATACTGGACATCTAAGAAAGAATGAGGAGAGATTTAGTTTATATCCATCCGTTTTTTCAAAACTGGCTAGAAGAAAACTAACAGAGCTGTTTAAACCAGATTCTAGAAACTTTATAAAATTAATCATACAATAAATATATTATTCTTTGCAGTATTTAAATTGGTTTCATAGGAATTAGGCCAGTATATAGGAAATTCAGCCACTGCCTCTTCAAAGATCTTTTGCAGCATGGAGCAAAAATCATTCATTTTAGGCTATTTTAGTTTGAGTATGGAGAAAGTTCAAATTTTTGAGTCTTTCAAAACAAAAGGCTCTATCAGCATTCACTTCTTCAATGCCAGAGAGGCAGTGAAAGTCAAACCTGAAACCCATGAATCATAGTCCCATAGAGCAGGAAATATAGTTTATCCTCCACCTGGAGTCAAGCAGTAGAGCAGCAAAGGCACGCTGCAAACACACTTTTCTAGTAAGATATCCTGCCCCAAAGAGAGCTGTCCCACCCTAAAGCGATACTTTTGTGCAGAACAAACTACAACAATTCCATCTCCATGCAAAGAAAGCTCAAACAGCAGTGAAATTATCCATATTTAAAGAGAACATCACAATTTCCTAGGTAGGCACAGGCAAATATTAAAAGGTAATTAGGTTAGAGGTATAAATGTGAGCATCAAACAGAAGATGGGGTCTAAAACTATTCCTTAGCTGTGACAGTTGACTAATGGCAGACTAATAGCTTTAGCTCCTTAACTCAGAGTGAGGAAAAGGAGTCAGAGGAGGTGAAGATTCTCCAATTGCTTCAAAAGAAGAACTTTTATAATATCAGGGCTAATTCCACAAACTTTACATAGGCCAAATTCTCTGTGGGCTTAACACAGGAGTTTCATCTGAATGAAACCTACATTCTCCAGCCATTTATTTCTCATGAAACTATGTAGCATAAATAATATGAACAGAAGAATAGCCTGGTGACAATCTCAGTAATGTTGATTTAAATAGCTGATTTAAACTTGTGGCCCTCTACCACTCTTTTAGCATGTTAAAACTTGCCAGAAGAATGAAAATTCTTAGATACTGCACAATGTAGGTCTCAGTCTGTTTCAGTACACAGCCCTGCAAATTGTAGCTCCAGCTACAGTGAATCTCCACTTATAACCAAGTTGTTTTGTGGAAAAAAAAAATAGTCTTCACTGCAACAGGTCTCTCCTCGACCAACCTTAAAACTTAGCCAGTATAAATATAAATAGCTGGTCACACAGACCACTATTTAAACAGGAGTTGCATTTCTTCCAGTTATAATTGGAATAATTTATATCTGTAACTGTAGCTATTTTGTAATCTCAATGCTATATAAAATCAGGAATTTAAAATAGCAATTATTTTCCTACTCTTGTTTCACCCACAGAAGTTGTCAGTTTCACTGTTACTGTAACATAGTCTGTATTTTAATGTCATAGTATTTCTAAGAGTAAAGATTAGAAAACGCTTATGCAAAGACTCCTTAGCAAAGGCCCTTTTGAGTTTTTTCCCTTCACACTGCTGGCTGTAGTTAATGAACATGCCAGAAGGGATGCAGTTCATGCTCCTCAGTACTTTTCTTCTCCTCCTTCCAAGGCTGCAAGACTTTTGCTATACTCTTAACACCAGTAGCCTCCTTATTTTTAGGGTTATAGTGACTTTTATGTATTCATATAATAGGAGAACCTAAAGACCAGACTGTGTTCAAGTTTAAATATACAAGAAAAAAAAAGGTGGCCTCTGTAACACATGATGAAACAAAAGATAAGAGGTGTAGATTAATATATTTACAAGTAACTAACTACAGTGAAGAACCAGAAGACCACTATTAATTACTATTATTATAATATAGTACCAACTCCGTTTTCCACTGACAGAGATTGAAAAAAAATGCTAGTCACAATTCAGGAGAAGAAGGATTATAGTTTGTCACCTCTGTAATTGTAACCCATGGGCTACATTTTCTGTAACTCATTATAGAGGTAGATACCTTCATAACTACAGCTAAGGACAGCTAAGATAGTGATTGTTCCGATATTATTAGGAAGTTTTTTGTTAAGTAAAAAAGAAAGCAGAAGGTTGGAGATGTTGACAGAAGAGGCTGACTACTTGTTAGAAACTACTTCCAATAAAGCACAGAATATTTGGTAGGGTTGGTACCACAATTGGCCATTAGACCTCTAAAGTATGATGGTGAAGCTATTGTGCAGCATCTTAAAGCTAAATGCAAGAGGATTATATGGAAAACAGTAGAAGTCACAGAGGCATGGGGCTGATGAGGTCAACTCAGAGATTGTTTTCAGATGAAAAATAAACTGGCATTCTGATGCTGCTTTGTGCATAAGCATGGAGCACAAATGCGCGTACTTTATGAATATGTGAAAAATTAAATATGAGTATAAAATAATAAATATTAATTAACCTATATGCATACAGACAAATAAATGTATGTGGCTGTACCGATATGAACAGGTATATGAATATAGTTTTCTGGATAAAGTATTATCTGTTTTGAGTTTTCATAAACTTCTCTTAGCTTGGAGTTCTTTGTCCAAAGGGAATCAGAATGCAATAATGTTTCCTGTTCTTAAGGATCTTAAAGCAGCATGGTCACACTCCCTTGAATCAAGGTGTTAAGGTGAAACTCCCATTAATTTAAGCAGAACCAGAATTTCATACCTATGTCTATCTTCAATTTCAGCATAGTATTGGTAAGTTAATTTTATATTAGCAGTCTTATAATAGCCTCTGGAAGTCTTTGTCAAAGATTTGTGTTTGTTTCTTTAATTTTTATGAGCGCACTCTGAAGGATACATAAAGCATTATTTTTTAAGTTAATATAAACATTTCATACAGCATTATATGACCCTGCTTTATTGCTGTGCTGTGAACCCTCTGAAATTTGTTAATATTTAACAGGTCATAGCATCTGAATACCAAGCTGCTTAATTATTTTCCTTCTTCAGCTACTCAGCAAAATACCAAATATCTACCACAGCATAGCATTATCTGCAAAGGCATTTTAACCACAAGCCTCTCTCCCCCAACATGACTGGACTATAGAACTACTTAATAGTTTTGTTTCTATCGTAATGTTTATATTTTACTACAGCAGAGAATTTTGAATTAGGGAAATACTTCCATATATGGTTATTAAAACAAAAATTAGTATGGTCAGAATCCTCAGATACTCAGAACTCCATCAAAGTCTATAGACAAAAGATGCAGGTTGACCTGTACTAGCCAAAAGGAGAAGTTCGATTTTTTACAGAATTGCTCAATTAGTCCCCATAACTTAGATTCACTATTAGTAAGAAATTGTCTTTGGTAAAATGCTGCCTACTGTGAAAACAACAGGATAAATATAAAACTTCAACTCTCTAAAAATTCTTACAAGGTAACTGGAATGTGGTTATGAACATGTTGTATCATATGCACATCTATGGTGTGCCCATTAAAATAAAACCTTTTTTTACCAAAACAATTCTACAAGTGAAATAATTTTTAACTTATTAACTTGGCTCCTTTTGCTATGTAAATACATTTATTTTGGTACCTCAGCAATCCAGAGACTAACAGCAATAACAAAGGACAACCTCCATATAGGCAGGTGCTGCAACATCATCTCCAAGAGAATTCTGACAACCACATTAAATCTGATTTGATTCAGTTCTTGACACTTTTTTTACTTTATTTCAATAATGAGGTAACGTTGAAGTATTTTAAAAACACAAATATTATGAAAATACTCATGGGCATGACACAATACTGAATTTCCAGAAATAAGACTCAAAAAGTTTTAGAAAAATTGGGTTAACCAAAGTTGAAAAGTGGTGCCAAATCCTCAGCACAGGAAGGCAGGAAATCTTTCTTTTTCCTGGTCTCCCAACAGGACAAAGCATTGCCATGTGGAAACTATTAGCAGCTGGGCCAGTAGGGACACAAAGCACAGAGATGGCAATGTCTTTGGACCATAAGAAAAATGAGTAATTTGTACTTCTGTCTTCCGAGAGTGACATTTACTACAGTTCTTATTTATATCATAATAACGTTATTCAGGAAAGGACCTCCTTGTAGTATACACACAGAACAAAGCTATATTTTTATTTTAAAGAGCTTGCAATCTACCTCAAGACAAGAGAAACAAAAGGGGCTCAACAAAAAAGAGTTTATAGAGGGGAGGAGGATGGGCATTACATGAAAGCTCCGCACACACATATGTTTATTGATGCTGTCTGTACGAACTATGGCTCTGATTTATCTGACTCAGACAAAGAGACAATAGCTAAGAGACTGCAAGAATGGAGGATGAAATAATGGTTTTTTTTCATTCAATTGAGTTAGGCATACTTGTGGCAATGTCAAAGGAAAAAAAAAAGAAGGGGATTAAAAAAAAGTAAAAATTCTGTGATGAATCAGAGGACATATTGTTTTTCAATGACAAAGAGAAGACAAGTAGCAGACATATTAAGTGACTTTAAGAATAAATGACTGATCAGACAAATAGCTAGGAAAGGAAATGTTTAAAATCTCATGAATACCACAAAAATGGTTTTGTTAACATATCTTTTTGCATCAGTTTTAAAATTTGTTAATGTTTATTTACTTTTTATGAATATTTGTGCAAGCAAATTCTTGTTCATAAGAACATGAATGAATGTGGCTTAAACACTCATGGAAGTAGTCATATACATATACATACATACATCTACATACATATATATGAATATTTAAGCCAAAAGAATTTGCATGAACATCACAAAAAACCTATCTGTTCTGTAGAATCATCCAATCAGGACATCAAAACAAGACTGTCATCTCCTTAGAGAGATGACAAAAGAGAGGCATAAACAAAGATCATTTAGTTCTTTCCACCCACTTCAGAATTAAACATGATGTAGAAAAGATGGTGTTGCAGAAAAGAAAGTTGACTAAACCACAGAACGACATAAAAAGTTCTATCAATCTGTTAAAATAATAAGACAACGTCAGATAATTTAAACAAATATATCAAAATTCTTCTATAAATATATAACTATCTACATAGATAAGAAATATGCATAATGAGACTATGGACATTTATCTTTGGAATAATTTTTTGAGTTAGTTTAATCCTGAGTTAAGTTATGGTTGCAACAGGGGAAGGTAAAGCAAGGGTTTAAACTAGTATACATTGCCAATACTGAACAATTCAGTGGGAATTTTGATCAAAAATTGAAAATATGGGTCCAGAGACTACTGAAATATACCCTGAGTGTCCAAATAAGTTTCCATATCTTCAGCAGCTGACTATTACTAACTTAAATGGGAGCCTCTGAAAAAGAAGAATTTCTAAAAAGACTGTTAGTACATCTCTGTTTGATTTTTGGTTTAAAAAATTAGTGTATGGAGGAAGACTAGAGATTTATGTTACATCCTATCTTTATTTATATCTTTTCATAGGATTTTATATTTCATTATATGATGTAATGTAAATCACACTACTTACATCAGAGTAAATTCGTGTTCCAATTACACGAGCATAGTGTGGATTTGCCTGCATGCAGTTGCGAGGACAAAACACCCTGAAATATTGAAAATAAAGCACACATAGTTATGAAAAATAATATTATAGTATTACTTTATCATATTCAATACCAGCATTACTGAGTATAAATCAAATTGATGATGCATACAGATGGGCCATACTGATCAGCTTTTGAATCTTTGATACCATGCGCCAAAAGTGCATGAGAACACTTTTCAGTGGGTCTGGTTGTCTTCTTTTCCTTGGAATACCAGGTGGTCGCCTTGTTCTATGTACGTGAGAGCCAGTAGGAAAGTCCCTGGGAAGAGAGACTGGTCACACTTGCATTATCTGCTGTTTCTACCACATCTTATACAACCCGTACAGATGAATACCTTCCTTAGGAAAAAACCTATCTGGTTGAGGCCTGGTCCTGTTATGATGCTGATGCAAGCCAATTTAGTAATAATGAGGGTGAATAGTTGATATTTGTAGCTAAAATGAAAACTTTAGGAATGAGATTCCTAGGTGATTCTAGGAGATCAAAGAGCTACTGAGAGAAAGACCATCTTTACTCTGGTCCTTCTTCTTAATCTTCTTTGAGAAAAACTCTCTCTGTGATTCATGACTGCCTGCACTCCAAAATGCACTGGAATACCATCTGGAAGCTAACACTAATATAGGTGGCAAGCATCTTGTTTGGTAATTAGGGTATGCTACAACAAGCAAATGCCACTAAGGAACCAAATCTACTCTGAGAGTGTGTTGTTTCATTTAAAAAATGGTTGCATCTTAATGGCTTTGGAACAATCCTACACAGACTGCCCTGGGCAGGCATTCTTCCCTGGGACACTATCCACTTTCTGATTTCTGGTTTGATTTTTGGCACATCATAGCCATAGCCCTCAGGTGTGCTACAGTGTTATCAGATGGGCAATTGAAACAGGTTGATGCAGCTGAGGGAGATTTTTGTCCAAAGGAAGTAGGACATCAGACAGGCCTTTGAAGAGCTGCTGGTTTATGATTAGGGCATTAGACAGAAAAATGAGGTTGTACAATCAATGCCATGGCTGATTACTACTTGTAACACCTGAGACTACACTTTCAGAATTACGTTAAGAGCATGCACAGAGTCTTCAATGGGTCACTGCTGCTGTGAAGCTCTTTAAACTGATGCATCAGAATTAATCAGTCTTTCTAATGTGGGTTTTTTTTTTCTTAAAAACAGACCCTATTTTTCTCTTAATGAAGCTAGTTTTAGTTTTTAATGATGAAAAAGAAAATACAAGCAGGCAGAAGCATGGGATTTTATCCATCCATTCCTGCATTCCACTCCGTCGCTTATTTCTACACGTCTTCCATCCAGAAAACCAGGAGTCATAGCCAAACACCAAACAAGTCCACAGACCCAAGTGCTACATGAAGGGATGTTTTCCTAGCAGTTCTGGCTTTGTGCTGGCTTCCTGTATTGGCTGTAGGATTGCTATGAAAGTACTCCTGTGGATATCTCCAGCTTGGCTTGCGGTAAATCATGCTACAGTGTATTTACCTTTGACTCATCCATGGCTTTAAGAACTGTTACTGATTTCCTTCCTCAAAACATTGAGGCACAAGCTTCTTTCGATGAGTGAAAATGTAGGCTTCAAAGAAATGGCACACACATGTAACTGAAAGTTATTAACAGACCTGTAGACCATACCCTACTTTAACAATCTGCTTTTTTTTTTTTTTTTGGCAAAACCAAAACACCCCAAAAATCTGGTAACTTCTATGACAAATGTCTGTATCAATTCCTTTTATTACATCTGTTTTACAGATGGATAAACTGAAGTCAAGTGTATTGTGCCCAAGGTACATAGGTTTAGTAGTATACCATGAAATAGAAAAATGCATCTTCCTTTGCAGTCTTTAGTCTAACCAATGACTATTTCACTATGATATGCCAAAGATCTTTATAGGCAGATCATCTTTACCTACCTGGCCTTCTGCTTAGTCCAAAGACTTAAATATCAGTAAAACATTTCTGGCCTCATTTTCAAAGGTCTGCACAGCTACTGCTGTCATCTTTGTCAATGACAACTATAGTTAATTAGTAACTCTGAGGAAAATATGGCAGCGCTTCAAATTAATAGAATATTTAAAGAATTTTACCTCGGACAGTGTGAGGCTGGTTTTTGAAATGGGCACAATTGTTCCACCGTTGTTTCACAGGTGATAGCTTGAACTGACGAAGGTAAAACAGAAACCAATAAATGTGTGCTATTTCAGAAAAAAGATCAAAGTAATATTAAGACTATAAGAAATAAATGCTCACCTGTTACTTTAGAGACTGTGAAGGAATTAGCAGACTGGTATTTTCTGAGAAGAAATAACAGAAATAGTCAGTAAGTAATATCTCTCATGGATTTCCATTTAGCTAGAATTTTTATTATTGAATCTAGAAATAAATTCAAGATATTGCCCCCAAACAGTGTTTACTCACTACATAACTCCACTGTTTGTAAATCAAAGCAAGCAATACCTTTACGTCATATTCCCAGTAAGTTCGTGTTTGAAAATGAAGAATGAATGTTGAGCACTTTAAGTAATTTAGTTTGCTAAGAGAATAAATCTGCTAGCAACAAATTATGCATCAATTTGTCTCTCAAACTGCAGCAACCAAAATCTGTGATTGAGAATTGATCAAAAGCATCCATCTACCAGAAAAGAGACCATTCACTTGCTCCCTGAGGGTTCATCCCTTCAAATATCTTTGTGCCTGAAAAAAAATTCTCCTAAAAAACCTTTTTGGAAAATTTTGATTCAGTTTTACTTTTGGATCCGGTTCTATGTTAAATTACTGCCATTATCATTACAAACCCAGCATAACACATAACAGTTTGGTTCTTTAGTAGTTGTATGATACCCAGATGTATCAGTTCCTTGTTATTATGTAAGGTCATTTATATATGTTCAGTTATTCTCTAACAATTGGTGAACAGTTCTGTTTTATTTCTCCTTTTATCGCAGAGGATTCGCCCATGACTCTAATATTTTCATCTGTAATAAAAAAGAAGGTGATGATGTCTTTCGATGCCCATATTTATTAAATAACCATAAAGGAAATGATTACCTATTCACCTTTTGAGCAAATTACTCCTGTGTTCCCCATAGCACTGCAACCTGTATTTGGAAACTTGTTTGTTTGCATTGGTTTATTTAGTTGTATGGCCCATCAATTTCACATTTGCTTGTTATTGCATTCCAATTTGTTTTCACTAGCTTAGCTCATATCTGTGTTGCCCTAGGTCCATACCATGAAACAACTGTACTGTTAGTATTTTAAAACAATAATGTGAGAGTTCACTTATTCTAAAGTTGATTACCTGGTTGCGATAATGTTAAGAAGAATGATAAAACATAGTAGTCTAACTCATATGCTGACATCATCTCAAGCACTTAAGGTGTTTAAAACAGTATCTTTCACTATGATAATGAAACATTTGAAAAACAACTGGACAGTGTGAGGCTGAGCAATCCTGCATGTAAGTGTGAAGATTAGGAAATTTGCTGTATTTTGCACTGAAATTCACCTTTCTGTCTTTCTACTTATTCATTTCTTTCCTCTGCCCTAGAAAATCTAGAAGCACCAACAAGATTTGCAATGCAAGCTAGAGGTGAGATTCACTTCACCTAGCCATTAAATGGCCATCTTGTCTATGCTCGGAATTTCGGCTCCCTCTAGAGACACTGGTGAGAGCTCGGTACCTGCAGGGTATCACCTGCCTTCTGATGGGGCTTTTCAAAGTCTCTCCCCTTGCCTACAGAGAGCCTTGTTAACTAGCATCTGCATTCTGCAGTAAACAGGTACTTTAAATAAGTCAGAGTAATGAAATAATACAGAATACACAGCACAGCCTTGTAGGACAGACATTTATTAGAGTTATGAAATTTCTGGGGATAATCTTTACCTTAAAGACTACAATTTGTACACTTGCTTACAAAGATGATGCCCGATCACAATATTTTTTTTAAGTTTACTATAAAGGGCGGAATGATAAATACTGTAGGAGGTTAATGAAGAATTGTGCCATGTGTACACACATATAGTGGCAGCAATTTGCTGAAATATAGATAGGAAGGTACAGACTTGTTCCTTCAACAGTCCATAAAGCATCTAAAACATTATTTTGCAACATCTGAATACCAAAACCAAAAAATAAAATAGCCACAACAGATCAGGAATGATATAACAGGACTCTTATTCATGTGCCTAACAAACAAAACTGAGTATTAGCAAGTCACTCTGAGTTCTGATTCTCAGAGAATAGGTGCTAAACATACACTCTAGACTAGACACTCCTGCAGTTTTGTCACAACAGCACCAAAAGATGAGATTTCAAGTGATGGGAAATTAATTCATTCCATCTGGAATATTTTCTAAAGTTTAATTACCACTACATTTGTAAGGAAGTTGGCTGATGGTACCTCAGTATCTATACATTCAAGGTGCATTTCTTAGTCAATGCCAGCAGTGCTACTCAGGTAGCCCAAATTCTAAGCCACCAAACCTTGGCTATCTGGCCAGCCTTTCTCTCTACCCTGAATTAGGTAAACCCATTGAAAAGAGAAATTAGATAGATGTCATAGCATTGTTATAAGATGAACAGCAAGCTACTTGTGAACGCAGGATTGGCTTCAGGTTTCCAAGAGTTTTGCCTTTTTTTAGGCTCACAGACATTGAAACTGTACTTCCAGTGCACAAAGCTACTTTCTTAAAACAGGAAGACCTTTAAAGTACATGCCTTCACTTCCTCAAAATTCTGGCTTTGGTTTGCGTAGCGCAGAATGAGAGCACAGCCTCTAACAATTACCCATCTCTGTCTTTACACTTGGGTTCTCACCTCAACCAAATACATTGGTCGGGAAAATTCTGTTTTCTTTTAGTTTGCTATTAAACATATACTAACTAGACAAGACAGACAGAAATAAGTACAGCAGTGGACAATTCTCCAGCATACATTAGCAGCATATAGCAACGTATAGCTTGTAGATACTAATAATATATTAGATTCGTGCATACTAATACTGATGTTGTTGTATCAATGGATAATCAGGAATGGCAGCAGCAGAACAGATATTCTCCACTTTTATTCAATGCTTCTCTTGTTTTTCTTTTAGCCTGTCAACAAGTATTTGCATCTGTTTTCACATGCAATACTTATGACCAGACTTCGGGCAAGCACTTGAACACTGTGATACACCTCCAAATGAAGATTCCAGAGCCTTTGATATTATTCCGTCACTGGCAAATGCAGAGTTGTGAAAAATATTTGAGCAAGATACCATATGTAAATTGTGTCTTCTAAGGAAATTATCAAACACTTATATGAAGAGATGTATTTTGTGCTTTGCTCACACTGCTTGTATGGACAGTACAAGAGCACTTCTAAAAACAAATTTGTAAGATTACTGCCTTGTCATTTTATTGTCATGGGTTACTATGTACATGGGCCAACCCTGAAAATATTACCAGTTTTGTCCAAAATAATTAAAACAATCTGATTTAATGTCAGTATGCACTAGTTTTTATACATCTATGCATTTATAAATAATTGAATTAATTGAATACGCCAAATATTGAGATTATTTAACCACAAATACTAATTTACTGCCCAAGGGACTTAGGGAATTATTTCACCTCCTTTTGCTTGATTATTGCATCACTTTTCCGTACGCCATTAAACAGGGGCTAAACCTTCAAGATGGATACAATACCTGTATTTCAACATGCCTTTTCATACTATTTTCATATTCTTTGTGATAAAAGAAGTAAGGGCGAAGCATTATTATTGTGATATATATTTTTGAGAAAAAAAAAAGAAATAGGTGCAAAACTTTTCATACATTGTAAATTTAAGGAAACTTACCCAATTGATTGAATACCATTTCTATAAGATTTGATAAAGTAATTTTTCCTTCCTTGCCTAGTGACATCAACCCAACCACCTTCATTGTCTAGGATGCCATAATGGATGGCAGCTTTACAAATACTGGATTGCTGAAAAACAAAGTGGGAAAAACAATTCCATAGCAGACAAAATACTATTTTCCATTGTAATTTAATGGGAAAAATTCAGTTTTTTTATTACAGTCATAAGCTTCTGTCACTAAACCTAGTAGATAGCCCCTTAAGTTTGATGTGGTCAGGATAGGTACTCTCTCAAATGAAGAAAACATCATTTTGCCTTATTCAGAGACAAAACAGACTCCTTCACTGTAGCTGTTACTTCCCATACTTTCTTTCAGTTCTACATAGTGATACAGCACAATATAGGTATAGAACTGCACACTTTCAGCTAGGCATTAAGTTCACACAAGTAGAACTGTCGTATTAAAGTAGTTTATACGATTATACCCACAGATTGCTCTATTTTTCCTTAAGCTTAAACTCTGGACATCTAGACACACAAATTCTATTTCTGTGCAACTATTAGCAGTATGAAGTATATCCAGACAGCATATGCAGAACAGTAGAGGCAAACTTAGATAGTCTGATGCAACCTTAAACATTTGCTGTAGGATTTTATTTTTGGTGAACACTGTTTTCTTCAAAATTCATTCTTCATACTATTTTAGCTAGTATTCCAATGAAAAATATATCTTATTAAATATTCTATTGGTAAAATAATCCAATTAAAAATGTTTACCATTTCATAATGTACACTTCCAATTACTTTGGCTTTGCTATCCAAACAGCCAGCAGGACATTCATATCTGGGAAAATAAAATACAATCTGGTCTTACAAAAATATAGCTCTGGATTACAAAAATGGAAAATATTTCAGCTCACATACAAATATAGCCTTTTAAAATAATCTCAAGATGACAACTGTAAAATCTACCATACCTATTGCAAGTTGTTCCTTTGCACTGATCTCTCAGCCTTACTTCACATGAAACAATCTGAGCTAAAATAAACAAAAAGCAATTTCACTGTAATGAATTTGATACTACATAATTCAAATTTGTTGACTACTTGCAAATCAGGTAAATTCCTTACACATTTGCTGTGTGCTTATTACTTCATTTTTCTCACTGTCATCACTGCCTGTGGAGCCTGAAGGTAAATGAGTCCTCAGCCGGCTTTGTGCTGTTGCATCCTGGGCTTTGGATCGCTGCCGTTCAATCTCATTGGTTTCCTCTTCTGGTTCATGGGGAGAATAAGGTCTTTCTGAACCCTCTGTTTCAGAAAATGGGCAAAAGAATAATTTCTCAGGGAGAAAAATTCTAGTTTTTGTGGAATGTAAATCCCTTGTCATGTTTTAGTATCATGGCTTTGTTCTCATAAAATGGTGGTTGAATATGCACAAGAAAGCAAGGAACTACTTCATAAGAAGCACGCAAGCTTAATAATACCTCTCATGTATCTTTCTAATGCTGACCAAAGGTAGAATTTTTCTAGCACAGACAGCACCACTGAGGTATGAAAATGCTCTTACCGCTCCTGTTTTAGCATCTTCTTTATGCCATCAGAAAAATCCATAGATCAAATGTGATGTTTCTATGAGTAGTTGAAAGAGCTTTATCAAGTTGCTAGTTAACTCATTAAAGAAGCCAGTTTCCTAAAAATGTACATCTGAAAATGAGGCCCTTTTATTCATACGTAATGTAACTGATTTCAAAATACTCGTCATTAAATCTACAATTCTTACTTAAGTAAGAACCTTAAAGAAGCTACAAGGGCACAGAGGTGGGGCTATTATGGTCCATATGAATAGATGAAGAAATATTAAAATAATAATCCTGTTTTTCAAAAATACTAACAGAAATGGATAAGTTACTTATATGAAAAATTAAACAATAAGAAATAGCAGCTTCATAATACGGTCCATTTCAATGCTATGAAGTAAGAAAGAATAAAACCATGAAAATTGTAGGGAAATAACAATCATCCTAGCTGATATTTTGTTTAATTAGCAATGTCTTCTTGTCTTGTTCTTGACTTTTGATTACAGTAATGCATATGGCTATGCCACTGAGCTAACATGTTTCTCTACAAACAAATCACTGCATAGATTTCAACTATAATTTACAGAAAGGGATATAAATAGCATACTGTCAAAGTCTATGTCTTTGTGTACTAAAAGCTCTCAATTACCACTGAAGTCAGTAGGAGTTCAGTATACTCCACTCCTTTCGGGGAGGCTCAGCCTCACATATGATAATACATAAACTCATGCATCATAATAAAGTAGGCCCCTACCAGATCTTTGCGCACATAGATAATACATTCTATTCCACTATCTTAAAGCACGATGAAGGAAGAACACAAAAGGTTAAATTTCCTTGACCACGTATAGCTGTACTGTTGAAATAGTACATACCCCTGTAACAAAGGTTTTCTCTGCAACCTCCTCCAAAACTAGGGGGACAAGCGGAACAGGGACGACCAGGTTTATAAGGAGCATGACCCCACCAGTTACCTCTGAAAAAAAAAAATCCATTAGCAAACATGAATATTAAACAATATTTAATATGTGAAAAAACAAATGGTGAAAAACAGTGGACACTTAGGCCATGATACTGTTTTGATAAACCAAATACACAAAGTTGTTGAAAAGCCCTTGAAGAAGAAACTAAATCACCACTGATGTGAGATCTTTTAAGATCAGCATTACACCATAAGACTGAATTCCTCAACTACATGAAAACAGGGATTCTCCTAAATGGAATATCCTATAGAATTTGATCTTAACTATAGGCTTCATGTTACACATTCCTTAAAGTTACAATGGGGAGGTTCATTTATTATCCGGACAAATATCACTCTACAATGAAGATCACTGAAGTTGAATGCTAATGCAGTCAGGCCAGAAAACTGAAGCTCTAGAAAATAATGAGTATTTGTGCAGCCAAAGCTGCCTTGGGAACAATACTTTACTTTGTAACAGTACAAAAAATAGAAAACTCAGACTGATTTCTTTCTGGATTATTTCCTGGATTATAAAGCACTTTGCCCGCTCAAGACATTTTTGGGTGTCAGCCTACTTACTTAGGAGAATAATTGCACACAAGATAGACTGCTTTTGGCCAAATCTGTCCCCAGATGTTCATGTTATGACACAAATTAATTGCACAACCTATTCTGCTACTTGTAGCCCAAACAACCTATGGAAAAGGAAAGACAAAGACATGTGAAAACCAAAGCTGATTAACACAAAACCAAAACTGTCTAAAGACTTCAATTATAAAACTCAAATCACAAAAGAGATGCTATATTCCCCTCTGTTATAAACATAACTGGGGTAGAAGCAACATTATTACAACTGCGAAGTGGCCATTAAGTTACATCCTTATTAGAAAGAAAAGCTTTATGTTGATACAAAAGATACGGCTCTCATTTACAATAACTGATCTTAGTATGTATTTGAACATGCAGCAAACAGCAAATATTTACAAAATATCAGCTGAAGAGCAAATTTTTGTAATTAAAATGAATGCAAAATCTTGATTTACAAGAAGTTAGGTTCCTGTGCCCTGGACTTCTCAGCGAAGTCTAAGAACCCAGAGAGATTTGGGTTGGTTAGACTGACAGAATACATAGGTGTTAGCAGTGAAAGAAAGCAACATAAACATTCACAAAGAAACTTCACGTGCCAAAAGGAATCGAGTCTATGTTAGGTAACAGGGTTTTAAATTAATATGCTTCCATATCATTGCGGTCTAATGTAGCTGTGTTCCTTTAGTCATCTGTTGAAATAATTCTCATTGCAAAAATCTCAAAATAATCTGAAAGACAAAGGCTGGGATGTTCAAAGTAGACGGATTTGACAGGTGTTAAATTTATATAGTTCAAGAGAAGTGAACTGTTTAGTTCATTCAGGATTTCAAAGGAATAGGTACTGTGAAGTTTCACTAACACAAAGCAGTATATATACTGCATGTGAATACATATATACTGCATATGATGGAAAGTTGCAATTATATAGGTATTTTTACCAAAATGGTAAATAAGAACATGGAGTTAACTGTGTCTTTAAATTAGGTATAATGGTAAAATATATTAGTAAACACAAACAGAAAATAAAAAAGTAAAAAGTAACAATTTTGAAGTTTTCTAGTAATATAAAAAAAAATGCAGAGATTTTAGTATAATCTGAGGATCATGTGCTTCCCATCCACTGAAAATATGATTGGTTCTCCTCTGAAAAAATCTAGACTACATGCATTGGATTTCAGGAGTACCAAATAAAGCAGCTTTTACACAATTTCAAAATCTTCCTGAAGTTAAAGTAATGTTATAACTGTTGCTTATTCTCATGAATTCACCTAAAAAAACTTTGTTTTTATGCGCTGTAATTTCTTCAGCATATTCCAAAATGGAAGGCCAGCAACTTGCTAGCCAGCATTGAGTAGCTTGTGCAAAGGACATAGACCAGTATCACTTAGTACTGGGTTTTGTGGGCTTTTTCCTTAAACCCTGTTAAGGAAGTGATATTTATGAGGAAGAAATCTGAAGATTTCTATGACACCCCTACTCCACGTCACCCATGTCCAATGCTTGTAATTATGAATTGTAATAAACCACAAGCCCCTTTTGTGTTTTGCACTAAGGAATGTACTGTAAGATTCATGCTATGACATTAATAAGTTGTGTGTGTCATTCAGTGACCTAACTGGAGATCTTGACTGCTCTTTTACATAGCTGACAAAAAACAAATCCACCTACATACCTGTGTGTAATGTGTACAAACAGGACCAGAACATTTATAAGGACAATATGGGTTGCATTCATGAGGATGTGGATAGGTGAAATCTCTCACTTCATCATACCATGCTTGGACATGAAATGTTGGAGGCCTATACCTACAAAAACCAGTAACAGTCTATTAGATCACTAAAAAGCTATAACTTCTATCATTTTTCCTTTAAGTAACAAGAAAATTTTGTGAAATTTCAAAAAGCATATATATTATAAAACAGTATCTTGAGCTACCTTCCCCAGTGTGCCCCCAAATTTTGTCCAATTGATGGAAGAAGGCTTGCAGGCCCATGCTCCCACAGACAAGTTTCAGCCCAGGATTCTGCAGATCTCTCCAATTCTGTATCCCATGTCTGAAGTCGAAAAAAAAAGAAAGAGCATATCTTCTTAGAAATATTTGATGGGTAGTTCATGTATTAAAAAAAAAAAAGACAACAACAACACACAAGACTGTCCATTTTTTAAGTTTCTGTAACTGGGACAGAAGACAAAAGAAAAAAAAAACGACTTTACAATTGTATGTCCCATCTGTTTTACGTAAGAAATAGAAAAGTTTTCACCAAGAAAGTTTTAATCCCCTCACAGTACTCCCTCTGGAAAACATGCAGACAAGCTGAAGTTAATAAAAGACAAATCTGAAACCGAAAGGCTTAATTCAACTTTCCAGGCTAAATCAAGTGCATTTTCTGTCTTGTGAGATTTCTTTTTAGTAATAGGCCCTTTTCTTAGCCAAAAGGGTATTATCCAACACACTTTCAACATATGGCTTTATTTCCTCTAAACCAATAGTTTATTTGAAATGAAAGTGATTTTCTCCCTCTTTTCTATAATCAGCTTTCGTTGAAATAACATACAGTGCAAACAAAAAAATGTGAGGACTAGAGTAAGGTTGTCTGTCATTGGTTTTACGGCTAGGCTGGTAAAAAAGGAGGCATTGACCACATCAGTAAAAGGAAGAGATTTCTGTCTATAAAGGCACACTTACTTAGAAAAAGTTAAATACACAAATTATGGATTATTGTTTATTGCAATATCCCGTAAGGGATATGGAAGAATAGGCAGGGCAAAGGCAAATGCAAGTTTCTCTCATCTTTCAAAAGTATACTTTTCTGGCACTCCTCCTGTGAAATTATTATACGATGTTGTATATGCATTGTTTTTACTGTTTTAAGCAAGGGTTTATTCAAAGTGGTCCTTTCTTAGGCCAAGCATTCATACAGCTGATTGACTTTTTCTATCTCCTGATAGTTGCAGAAATATTTTCCAGATATCTTACTGGCTTATACCAATACTCCAGTTAGGAAACTGAAATATTTCCAGAAGATAAGCGCATTTCTTGATAGAAGCACAATTATTTCATCATATGTTCAGACTAAGAGCTTCTTAGAGTGAGACTGTGTTACCTAAATAAATCAATACTTCCAAAACCAAATTCCCATGCAGACACTGGAGATTATGGCTACCAACTTCTGATACAGACTGAAGGAAAAAAATTACTAGTACAACCAAATATAGAAATATACCAAGTAATTTTCATGTGCTATAATTTATTTTTTCTAAGTTTTTGACACGCCATTTTCACCTTTTTAATCAGACTACTCATTAACAGCCCCATATGCCCTTGCTTATGCAAAATCCTGATCATATAAAGACTTCAGTATCACTCAATTTAATTCTAGAATATCTATTTCCAGTTCTGCTCTTCCATTTTGTCCATTATTATCAATGTTATCAGGTAGTAAGATATTTAAAGTGTAAATTTAGACTTCAAAACTGCAATGTTTATTCTGACAGAATTATTCTAACAATATAGTAAGGACAAAATAAAACTTTTAATCAATCTACATATGGATCCAAAACCCATTGACATTAGGAAACAGTAGGAATTTTCTATCCACCCTACCAGGCCAATAATTCAATGTCAACGCAAGAGGATTCCTTAATTTCCATAAGGCAATATTCTAATCTTTATCAGGAAGTTTTATATGGCACTTTTTGCCTACTCCTCAGTCATTCCTGACAAAACAGACCCAGAAATAGGATGTTACATGAGCCATGGTGGCAACTCTACTGTCCTTGAGAATCTGCATATGTGCACAAGACTGAATCAGACAGGAAACATGCAGAATTAATTAAGGATAAGAGGTCATAGCTTCAAGCTCATTACGAGGTAATAACCCTATTTTTTACTATGTTATAGAGATTAAATATGTCCCATTGGTGGAAATAATCCTGAGAGCCTATTTTTTATATGAGTTCCTGGTGCCTCTAATCAAAAATGTCCTAGGAAAATGAACATATTACTTAATATGGAAATAACTGTAGAACTAAGAAAACGCTGGAATCAGATTGAAATTCTGAAGTTGTCAAATAATATTTTTCAAGTTAGAATATTTATTAGTGAAGGACAAAGAGAATGAGAAACTTAAATTTGAAGCCAAAAATAAGTCTCCATGAACACAAGTTTTACAGTAACACCAGTGACCTCTAATTCATTTTAAAAATGAGCAACTTCTCAGAGTCATTTCACTTTGATGCTTGGTTTCTCTTTTTCTCAATGTTTTCACTTACTATCGCTTACAGAGAAGTAAGCCTCATCATAGTGCACTTTCCTTGGAGCAATTTCATTTACGATTCTGCTCTGGAGTCATCTAAGACAATGATATGATCAGCTTTCCTTGGTCACTGCACTTCCATGTCAATCATAATGACAAGTCTAATGACAGAAACTTGAGTCTTTGGTTCAGGTCAAATATCAAAGGGGGAAGGGTGGGAATGAAGTAATGGGAAAGTTAGAACTCAGCTCATTATAATGTAGGGAGGGTAGGGTAGGCTCAGGAAAATAAGATCCTTCCTATATGAAGAATTTTATGTTGATAGTACCTGCTTTCCTTAAACAGCCTGAACTTTGCACCATAAATTCAATACCTAGAGGATTAAAAACAAGTTTTGTTTCAACTGAAAGTTTTCCAATTTCATATCTATAATGAAAAATTTAAATTAAAAAAGATATTCTAACTAGCCCTAACCACAGGCTAGACAATTTTCATTTATTATCAAAGAAATTTTTTAAAAGAACAAATCTTTTAATTGTACTAAGAAACTCATTATTTAGCCTAATGAGAGGCACTGCTTTAATTAGCATGGTAAATTTTTACATATAAATATTGAGTTTTGCAGTATTTATTCAGTTATCAACTGTTTTTTTCTAAACGGTTCTGACAATTTTATAACACTGTAGAACAAACATGATCCTTAAAACTTCAGTAATTCATATTTTAATGCCTTTGTAAAATGTCTGAGGTACTATTTCATGGGAACTGTCTCAGAAATCAAAATTTACGCAAATATAAATATATACATATATTTTATCAAAAATATGCTACGAAATTACATAGCACAGGTTTCATACACAATTTTTATTTAGGTTGAATCATTAAAAGTTTGATGAAAAGCAATTAATAAAATATTTTATGAAGAAAATTCATCAGAAATCTGACAGTAAATGGTTGCTGCTGCATAAGGATTGAAGTCAGCAGAAAATGATACCACATCCTGTTTTTCTCTCCTATACATGTACCACTCAACCAAGTTACTTCAGAACAGTCAGCTGGTCAGGAAACTCTGTGTGTGCCATAGAAGAAAGGGCTCATTCATTTGTTTCTCAAACCTTTAACACCTAAATCCCCTAATTCTAAAGCCAGATATAAAAACTACCAGTATACCAGATATATTGCATATATAGCTAGCATAGTTTATAGTCAGAAAAGGCTGCCTATTATCCTGCCAGCCAATATTTGGTTAGACCCATTGTTTCTTTAGATGAGAAGGAGGTCATGAAGAAATATCCACCTACAACAGTACAACAAAACAGTGATTCTTCTTCATCAAGACTATGTTTGAGTTTAAATATGCTCAAATATGTAATAATGACTACTGTTGTTACTAGATCCACTACAAGCCACTTCAAGTATCTTAGTGTCAAACTGCAGTACACAGATTGTAGGTACACCAAGAAGATTAACAGGATATATTTTAATTTCTTCTTCATTTTAATTATTTAAGTATGCAGCTTTGGGTGCTATGGAATAAGTTTGGAAAAAAAACTATTACACATTCAGATGTAAAAAAAAAAAAGTGTCAGTGTAATTTCCATATAGGACACGAACGCTTTAATTGTAGTATTCATTTCTCATCAAAGCTACTGCTTCCTTAAGTGTCTATAACAGAAAGTAGAAGAGAAATAAAACCTCTTTTAAGTTACATCAGAATATAGGAAGTATTCTGGAAGAAAAGAAAAAAGGCCCAAAGAACTTCCTAGAGATGCAAGCCACTGTCTTGATTGCTAAAGACTTTCAAAAAATAATAATAAAGGGAGATAAAATGCCAATAACCTCCTACAGACAGTAAAAAAATGGTAGAAGGCATTAGAAGTCACAGTTTCCAGCTCAGGTCTCCAGCTTCTATCAAGAGAGAAGCAATCCAACACAACCCTAAATCACACTGTAGACATGCAAAAGTTTTTCTGAATCTCCACGATCATTCTCACAATTTTTAATAAAAAAGAAATTGATGTCCTAGCTTCTAATGCAATTCTCAGGAAAAGTTTATCTTAAATTCATATCTGACTACTCCAGTGACACAAAAATTTTACACAAGTTTTAATGACCTTATGCACAGGTACTGAACTTTGCAGAACAAATGAAAAATTTATAAAACAAATCTGACAGACTCCAATTCCACCTCACTACTAACACAGAAGAAATTAGCTTAAAAGTATTTTTTAAAAGGCCACTTCTGTAGTCACATGTATTTGAAACTTGAACAGTTCAAAAGCCTTTCCACTATTTTGCCAATGCACCTAATCATTCCTTTAGAGACTGGATCAAGAACAGGAATGAGCTGCATTACATGAGTGATTCTACATCTTGAGTTGTGTCCTTTTTTTCCAGCATTTAAATCAGGATATCCAAATTTCCTTCCCAAGTTGATTACTATGATTAAAGTTATATGAAGAGAAACTGAGAATATTAATTCTAAGAAATCAAAACACTGATAGATTTAAAGTGTTTGTATTCCAATCTGGCTGGATTAGCTTTAAATGGAAGGCATTTTATAATATTTGTTCTGCGCTCACATAGCGGGCTGAGACAAACACAAACAAATAAACTGTATCAATATAAAAAAACCTACCTCCCCACTGGAATAGCAATTCTTGTGTCCTTAATGGCATTTACTTGTTTTATCTACATGAAGCTTTTAGCTTCAAACAGTGAAACCATCTCCTTATGCAAAGAAAGGTATACACATGTTTTCATGTTTCATTTCGTTAAATTTAAAAGGCTTTTGTTCTCCCAGTGCTCCCTTCATCCTTAAAGCATAGTGAAGAAGAAAAGGCAAAGGAGGGAAAGCAAAAATATATGGGAAGGTTTCCAAAAGCACAGAAGATGTCCATTCAGAGCAAGTTATACAATGAAGAACAGTATATACCTGATTAGCGACTCCTTACATAACAAGAAGCTTGGCACTTAAAAAAATGCTAGAAGAATAGCAGAATACAAAGAGTCATAGCAACATAGATATTTTCCATCCTACTAGAAGCAGGCATTTCTCATGTTTTAACCATAATGTCATTAGCAATATTAAATCTCGCCACTGAAATATATAATGCACCAACATAGTTGTGATGTTTTAAAGTTCATTCAAAAAATTCTTCCATAACATTCTCCATTGTCAGCTGGTATTTTACAGATTTATACTAAGGCCTCTTCTAAAACAACTTAATGTTTTGAAATAATTGTTACAGAAAAAGATTAAAAGAAACCTCCACATAGCTATAGATAGAGATTGTATACTTGAAGTAGGGAGGATAACATTTTCAAACACAATTACATAAAAAAACCCAGAAAGTTCATTTCACCCCCCCAAAAAGATGACTGTGGTCTGTTTGAATATATGTGTACTCTGTATCTGATTCCTCAGCCACTAGTTCCCTCACTCATGCCCTAATCTGATGAGTTTTTAATGAATTTGGACTATAAGATTTCTCTTGTAAAGATGAAATACTGATGATACATAAGATGCACTTGATGCACAAGAAGATGGAAGTGCATCTAGGCAGCTGATCTGCAGGTCTGACAAGCATATTGACAGCAAAACCCTTTGATGCTACATGCAAGGTAATTCAACCTGCTGTATCATGAAAAAATATTTCTTACATTGTGGGAAATCTATATGTAGTCTATCTTTTGGACAACAGATCATCATCAGGGTTGGCTGTCTATATTGAGATAGACAGATAGATAGATGCTGAACATATCAGCTGCTCAGCAACACAAACCTACTTGATGCTATTCCTTTCATTTCACAGAACTCTGTTATGGTAGCAACAAACATAAACAGAGTTGCTAATATGTCTTAAATTGAAAAATGTCCTTCTACTTACCAAATGCTTCTTGCATTTTTTACTTTCACAAGAAGATCATTTAGTAATGCTAGTTAAGAAACCAAAGAGACGTTATGGAGCAATGGGAAGATGCTGCAGAGATGGGGAGAAACTAAACAGTTTTTAGCCCTCTCGTGCATCAGTACTCATGATGTCGCACAATGTGGTTGTAGCTACCAAAATTTGTATCTCCCCCTACCTCCTTCCCATGCAGATCATGCATTTGCATCCAACCTGTTTTATGCGTGTTTTACTCATCTGCCTCAGACACAAGAGAGAAAGACAGTTGCACCTCAACATACACTCAAGTCTAACACAATGGTTTATACTGTATCATTTCATGCTTCACAATCTCCTCAATGCCATAGTTCCTGCCACAATACAGTTGAACACAAGTTTATCACGACAAATACAGCTATCTGGGTCATAATGTACATTTTCCCAGGCCTATATAGAGGAAAATTTTCAAGATGGCCTTTGTGGGTATTTTTTTTTCTATGTCCTTTTTAACCTTCTGCATAAAAAAATAATTGTGCACCTAAACTCCAGGAAACAATGAGTTTCAGTTTTCACACATAGCTACTTGTATCTAACAACAAATTAACTTCTTTAAAACCGCAGTCCTGAAGACTGTGATTTTATCAGCTTTTTTAAGTCATGTACAGGTTTTACAAGTTCATGGGCCTGGCCTCAAATGCAATACATTTCCTTTAACAAAAGACATAGAACATGTAAGATATTAATCTTCTACATCTCAGGCTGTATGTGATATTTCATCTCTTTGAAAATTTTCTTCCATTTGAGGATGGAAAATATTATTAATGAAATGCCATTCTAGTTCAGCTAGAGACAATGACAACATCACAATGTTACATTTACTCTGTGAGCATATAGGGATTTTACATTCCTCCTGACTCACAGAGCTTATTTAGATGGTGCTAGTAGCCAACCGCTTTGGGTACTGTTACTCTGACAGCCGGAGCACAGCGTGTTCCTGTGCTCTGCACACACACATTCCTGAAGACTGCAAGCGCATGCAACATAGGACATCTAGCTTCTTATGAAGGCAAAGGAAGTTGTTCTTCCCTTCCCCCTATGGGCATGAAATTATTGCCCACTGGTCTAGCTCCAAGGGGTTGACAGATTTAAGAATCCAGACTCTCCTTTACAGAAATAAATGATGTTATTCTTATTCTAATGATTTTCCCTTTGTTTTGGTGGCATGATAGACTGGACTGAGTTTAGTTTGTTCATGACAGCATGCCTGTGCTTCGTTGAATAAACTGAAAAACTGAAATATCTGGCAGAGATTTCTGAGTGGCACGACAGTGATGATAATCATAATTTTAGAGATGCTCTGTGTGCTTCAGCTTTTCATACAAAAATTGCAAGATTCAGAATTAGCAGGGAGGAAAACAACCAAACAGGCATAACTAATATTGAATTTTCTGATATTCAAGATCAACATCTTGGAAGGCAGACTCCATCAAGCAAGCACTTATCCAACACTTAATCAAGATTCTATCTCTTAGCCTTCAACCTTGCCAAATATACACTTACTAAAACCCCTACGTCATTCAGAGATGACTTTAAGCTCAAAAGTAAAATCCTTCCTTATGACAAATGATCTGTTTTTTCTAATGAAACATACATTCAGAACAGGAGATCCAAATGCTGAAAACTAGCTTCTTAGCCATCCAAGAGGATGTGTCTTCCCCCAAAGTAAGATATCAGCACAGCCACTTCCCTTCTACTCTTACATCCTCCTGTGTGACAGAAAAGGTCTAGAATAACTTTTTACATACTATTGCTCTGAAGCATCTTCCTCCCATGGCTTAGCCATACACAAAAATGTCTAGTTCAAGGTAAATGATGCTGTAGACTTGATTTCACAAGCTATTCAGAATGATCTTCAACTGACAAGATGTCATGATCTATAGCTTAGACGCTTCTGCTACCCAAACCAGTACATCACACAGAATGGCTATCTAAACTCACAGTTGAGCTAACATGTATGGCAGGGACATTGGCTAAACCTCCAGTCCTAGCAAGCATCTACTTTTCAGTGAGAGCAGAAAATATTCAACTCTACATACTTCAGCCTTACAGTCTCATTTGGACTGCATATTTTATCTATTGTCCCCCTCTTCCAGCTTTGGAAAACAACTTGCATATCATCTTGAATCCCATGATTATTTATGCCACTTCTGCTGCATTTCTTAGCATTCACACACATCTACTGTCCAAAACATTCCCTTCCATGAAGCCAGCAGTAAGTAAACTATGTTGATCTTTTAGACTGGGATTGCAAAACTATCGCATACACCAAGACTGAACTTAGACTCAATTACGCTTTGTCTATGGCAACCATTTTTATTTAGATCAGGCACATGATTTGCCAAGAAACTCCTGATCATTCCTACTTACTGTGCTTTGGCTAACATCACAGAGCATTCTTGGAGTACAAACTGGATTCCTTTCAGATGAAACTAGGTCAGGAGCTATGCTCCAGGGGTGTACCTAATGCTAATAGGTGTGTAGTCCATGGTACCAGATTAAAACTAGTTCAAAATAAAACCATCAAAATCCATGGAGCATGAATGGCAGGTCCTTAGCACCAATTCTTTTCCTCTACAGATCTCCTTCTATCGCACCACAACACGTGCCAACACAGGCTTTGTCTTTGATGATATTCTGTGAAAACCTCGACAGCATACCATCAAAAGGCATTCGCATAGAAATGGCACTATTAGGGCTCTGCAAAACTTCCACATATGCCAGGCTAAGACCAAGGTGACAGATTAAACTGAAAGGGTAATAACAGTTACTGACTCCAGCTGCCTACTTTTCTTCTTTCCCAGAGGTTACAAGTTTTGTAGCAGGAATGTTGCATGACATACGGACCTTCTCCTGAACATCCATAGTTTACGGCATATCACATCATATAAGCCACAACTAACATCAGTTTAACTTTACAGACTGGACTACAAATTGTGGTAGTTAACCTCTGTCAACATAGCGTTCAAGTAGGGTGTTGGCTGAAACCAATGTAATGTTGATGAAGGAGCTGACATTTCAGTGAGGATACTGCAGCTCAAATTATAGCTCATCAACAGCTAAACTATGGAGATTAATCACCCCTGAGTTTAGATAGCCTCAAGCAGATATCTACATCTGAGCTAATTATCTAAATTGCCTTTATAGTTAACATAAGCAAATAAGCATCTACAGAGGGAGATTCATCTGATTATTTTATCTATCCAATTTTAATTAAAATAAACTGTCTCTTGGATAAACTTTCTCCCACTGGCTATAAAAGAGACTGGCTCAAACACAGACATCTTCACCACAGGACATCAAAAGCTTGACAATATGAATCCCACCATCTATGTTCCGTGACTGTTAAATCAAAGAGTTAATTCTCAGCTAAGGCAGGCCAGCATAAGTGAGTATCCCAATTACATCAACTGGTGTTATAACAGAACTAGCAAGCCCAGTAGCTCAAAAAGCATTTTCCAGTGAAATGTAAGAAATATAGTGGTAACATTTGAACTGGAGAGATTTTCGTATACATAAGTGGAAAAAAATCATATGGAATGGGACTATATAGAAAGAAAAAAAGGGCTAAAATTTAAACTCAGTAAAGATGGAAAAGTAAGTACAGTGGGCAACACTGAAAATAAACATTTACCATGGCATAGTATAAATACCTCATTGCTGTATACATTCTAAATATAGGGAGAGAGTGGTAAAGTAAATACCTCAGTACAGTATGGGTATTTATTTGCTTTTTAATAGAATACACCGTATTCTTTAAGACTAATGATGCTGAGAAAGAAAAAAGGAAAGATGAAACATTGGATGAGAAATGCCATGATCAAATAAGCCCTAAATACACTTAAGAAATAGAAATCAGCTACCTGGTGTCAGCACAGAATCACAAGGAGGTACAGATGGAAAAGACCTGAAGTGACTGATCTTGACTACAGTCCAGCTTCCTCCACTGAGCCAGAATAAAATCTGTATTATCCACATTTTTAATAAATTAGAATAGTTTCACAATTTTTTGGAGTTTCAACACTTTAAGAGTAAAGAGGATTTCCTTGGTATGCAACCTAGATCTCCTTCCCTGCAATGCTAGCTGATGTTTTCTTGCCAAGAAGAAAATACAAATCACTCTCTGTAACAATTTTTTTTTATTTCCCAGATTAACCAAATTCAGCTGCTTCACTCCTTCAGTCTTATTCATAAATCACATACCCTGATAATCAATTCTGCTAATCTCCTTCATTCTCACTATTGCAGCTAGACCCTTCTTAAAACATGATCATAACTGTGCATCACGTTTCAGCCAAGGTCTCACCAGTTTCACACACGGAAGTCATGCATACCTGATGGTTTACCTTTTGTGAAACACCACTGCTTCATATTATTTTGTAATTCAGTATTACCCCCACATCTTTTTTTCTGTAGTGTTACATACGTAGTTTATTCCTTGTGTTCTACTTGTTTGATTTCCTCCTTTTTCTCTACCTTGCAATTAAACTTACTATATTTCATCATGTTGATTCAAGACCATTACTTCCATTTGTCACATTCTTCTTCTAATTTTGACTGTGTTTTCTAAAACAATCACAACCTACACCCAGCTAAATGTATTCTGCAGTTTTCAAGTGTATTCTGTACTTATCCAAGTCATAAACAAAATACTGAACCAAAAGGGAAAGACTCCAACAGTGCACCACCACTTTAGCGTTCTGCCATTTTGACAGTTTTTATACCTTTATACACTGTGCTAGTTAATTTCTGGGTCAAAAAAATAGAATAGATTGGTTTGATATGATCTGTTCTTGACAGACGTTGGCAGTGTTCAGCTTGGCTTTCTGAGAAAATTAGGCTTTGGTAAGGCATTTTCATCCACATGTAGGCTTCAGAGGGAAGTCCATGGGAATTAATGATTATTAGCAAAACTGAAAAGAAAGTCACATACAGACAATGGAGATGCTTAGCTTCAGTCACCTGAGTTTGGAAATACTGGACCCAATGCTCACCTAAGGTCACCTAGATAGTATAAAGCAGAGCGAGCACAAAAACTCAAGAGTCCTGAAACACTGAAACACTGGACAAATCTCATTGAAAATATGAAAACAACCATACTAATAAGTACTAATATATCCTCTAAACACAGAGAAAGAGGATATGTAAAACCATTAAACTTTTCACTACCAAGGAAGTTAGGTATCCATTTTCTGATGGAGGAATACAGTTTGTCTACAAATAAATGGTAAGGACCTCATATGCTACCATGTGGTAGACTGGAGTTTATAGAGCTTTAACCTGGGCAGAAATCCCTGAATAGACCTTGAGGTTTCAGCAACTCTTTTGGAAAAGATTAAAAAGCAGGAAAAACTGTGGCTTTTGCCTGGAAACAGGAAAGCAGTATGAGGCCAAAAATATTGTTCCCAAACACTGAATAAATTGAACCAATTTTTGAAGCCTCTCTCTATTACAGTTTCATGTGTTTGAGGTTTTTGTGTTCAAAAAGTGAAAAACAGGAATAGGAACAAGCAGACATGACTAATCACATTTAATTTTGTGTGTACTCTAAACACATTAAAAAAACCTTGCTGGAATATTCAGGTTTCCAAGGTGTTCTGAAACAGTACATTTACTTTGCCACTTTTTAAAAACATTGCATAAAGACTTTCTATTAGAACATGACTTAAAATCATCTGTTCATTTGTATATTCTGACAGGAAAGGAAAAGAAGCAACAGTGGTGTGAAAACTGATCTTGATTTCTGCATTTTGTCCATTGTCAAAGTATAAATCACACACATTTATTACAAAGAGTATTCATAAATATTTATAGCTAAGGGTCCTTACTTCAAATCCTAATGGTGATCACCACTATAAACTAGCTGTAACTACTTGCTTTCATATAGTAGTTTTACAGATGCTACAGAATTTCCTACACTTTGAACAGGAATTACCTGCAACATCTCAAATATGCAGCAAAATCAATGTTTGCTTTTAAAAGGTGACCACTGTGATATCACTTTAGTACAATAGAAATGAATGGAAATTACTGAAAAAGATCACACATTGATTATATGTGACTTGGCATTGCTGTTAGAAATACATTTAAATACAGTCTTAAAGAAAGCAGTTGGAAAATGTATTAACGCAAGAGTTTCTAGGCATTTAGAGAGCCAACAGGGAGTTCAGGACAAATATATTATGCTACGTATCAGGCATCTTTCTTTCTTGAAACACAGCCAGAACACTGACGTAATGAGTGAAGTAACCTAATTTTAAGTACATCTGACTTCATAACGGAGTAGAAAATCATGCCTCTCAATAAGGACAGAAGATAGTCTTCTTAATGAATCATATTTTTCCGACTGTGAAAGTCACTACACTTCATGCCAAAGCTAAGGGTGAGGGCTAATATTTATAGATAAGGAGTCAAATTCATATCTAGTATTATATATAAGCAATAAATACCAATTTTTATTTCTCAATTAAAAAATCTTATATTAAAGAAGATTGCCATTCAGATGTCATGAAGATGGCAGGCTACTTGGAGTTCCTTTTATAAATCTCAGTGACTCCTTCTGTGTTCAGCCTCCACTTCGCACTTATTTCTGGTTCTGTTACTCCTGATTACCGCTCAATAATCTTTTTGATATGGGAGATGAAGAAGTTCTCTGACAGCAAAATAAGAAAGGAACAGTGTCTGTCCTATGTAGTTACTTATTTTTATTTTGGGAAAGCTCCCATAAACTTTGAGACAGTAAGCCTTTCTGCTACTTTCCACTTTCAGTTTCTTTACTTGGAGTTGCTTAGTTGTTTTTGGCATTGCATCAACAAAAGTCATAACGTGGACTTATCCACTTGCTTTCTTGGCCACTTTTGCATTGCACAATCCTCTGCTAAAAGTGCCAGAGAGAATAAGAGGATAAGTCAACGTCACTGTGCTCTTTGATGCAGTGTCAGTAGCCTTTGAGCACAGGCAAAGAAGCTGAAGCACTTCCGCCATCCTTTGAAGTGGGGCAGGGAAGTGGAAAACCAGAGGGAAAGCAGACAGGTTCACTCTGAAAGAGCTGCTATGTTTTTGGCACCCTAAGTGCTCTCCAGCCACTTAAAGGATTCCACAAACCAGAGTTCTCTGCTCAAAAGGAATGGGAATTGTTTTTAGCCAAGCGTCCCTGCAGAGTCTTGGCAAAACTGACAAGACAAGCTAAACAGAGACATGCAAGAGTTTTGTCAAAAAGGTCTAAGAATTTAAACAGGGCATTGCTGTTCAGCATAGAAAAATTCACCACAGTGTGTAAGTCCACTACCAGGCCTTTACCATTCCTCATGCAGTTTTAATTCTCCTCTACACATTGGAGCGCAGAGACTGACTCCAGCACAGGTTTCAGCTCTGTAGCCCAGTATGCTCTAGACAGAAATCTCAGCTGGGATCTGACAGGTATGCACAGAGACACTGCTAGATCCAGACTTATGCAGATTGTATGATACAAAAGCAGCACACAGTAGTCAAAAATTTATTTCAATCCCTATTCAGTCACTATGATCACATGAATAATGCTCTACTCTCATCCATGCAACAGCTGTATGTGCCAGTGGGTTCATATGATCCAAAGTCCACTGATCTCTATTCAAATACAAGATGAATTTCCCTGAGGAAGAATTCTGAAAAATCTAAGTGAGAAACTGGACCAACACACAAGATTATTCAGACCCCCAAAATATTTACAGTCATTCTTAATATCCTTCTTCTGAAGTCTTCACGAAGTTATTGAGAGTGGCAAGCCTTCTTGCCACCAAAATGTGAGGCCCCATGCAAGCCAGGGATCAGTCACAGTTTTGAAACGAATGGTATGGTATCAGATCTTCCAACACATCATTTATCACTATCAAAGTTTTCAGAAAGATAAGACCTTCCAAGGTAATATAGCAACACCAAGTAAGAAGAAAGATAAGTATTTTTTTATCCCTGTGAATAAAATACAGATCCAATACTGCTGTGAGATGCACATATATAACTGTCCATAGGAACCATGCAGCTATACCACATAAATGACTCTAGCTTGAATTTAAAAAGAGTACTTTTATAAGATTTTATTTCTCTCATAAGGTTTGCAAAATAAATCTTTATAGAAGCAAGGTATAGGCTTTGTGATGATATCCCTAGCATGTACAGGCAGGATCTGGCCAGAAGAAGACTAAAAACAAATAAATAAAAAGATTTACTTGCCCCAGAGGACACTGATGTTCTCCAATTATGGTAATTACAAAACATAGTATGTGGCCAGGTGCCAAGAAATACCAGATTGAAATAGGTTGCCATTTATCAAGCTAGGAATTTAAACACTTTTCAGTACAGCCAAGGCATATGCATGGAATGAGGCTCCCACATGAGCTATTTGACTTACTCATGTGCTTAGAAAAATATATCTACTTTTATGAATTCAAGGAAAAAATACTAAGAGAAGGCTTAAAAGAGAATTCATGATAAATTCATTAATTAAAATTGCAGATTTTATTCCAGGTTGATACTTGGTAGTTTCCAGAGTACAGGTATTTAGAATACAAAGGAACTAACATCTTCCATTTTTCATATATTTAAGAGTATTTTTAAAGTGTCAACCATGACAACTAGGAAAAAAATCTCAATTTTCATGAACACATTCAAATTTGTTAAAGTGCAACATTATCATTAAAATTATCAGAAAACGTAATAATTTTGCAAAGTCAGTCCATGATACACAAATAATACTTACAAAAAATGAAATTAAAAGGATCAAAAGATTAGAAAATTGTAGGACTATGGTGCCTAAATCAAGTATTTTGAGTTTTATCAACACTTTAAAATTTAGTAATAATTCATTAATAATGCAGTAATAAATAACTCTTCTAACTGAAGAAGGTAGAATAAGGCTTTCCATGTCAATCTAGTCTGAACAACAAACAATGTACTTATTTCCTGATTTATCATGTTACTGTTGTTTATTTGAAGCAAGAGTTTTTGCTGTATGACACTTCATGCCTTATTTAAGGGTGTTATTGATGACAGTAGTGTGTATAAGGTTCTAAGTAGTGTCTAAAGTTAGTGATTTGCCAAATGAGTATCTTAACCACAGAAAAAATATATTCTCTTACATATTCCAAGACTATTATATATGTTGACAAAAGCATGGCAAATCAAGACCTTTCCTTTTTGTCTTAAAGGAGAGGTCTTTGCCTTTCCGTGATCAGGGAAAAGAAAAAAAAAAAAGAAGGTATTCTGAGATAAAGGAAAAGGTGATAAAAAGACAGAAAACAACTTAAGAATAAGCAATCATTTTTCAAATTTCAAGAAATATACATCCTTGCTTTTCTGCTGTACATGACAGTACAGCAGCTTCTTCATAACATCCCAATACAGGAGAATGCAAGTTGGGTGATGATGTTTATTGATAGAATTAAGTTATTTAAGGTAGTTAAAAAAAGAGATACTAAAATAAAGATTCTGTAATACTGAGTAGCAGACAAACTGGCAGATAACATTCCATGTCAATACAGGCAAAGTAATGAGTACAGGAGATTACAGCCAACTATACATACACAGTAGGGAGCTGGAAATGACCCATCAGCACAGTGGAAAGATCTTGGAAACACTGTGAAGAGCTCTTTGAAAATGACAGCTTTAGTTTATTCAAGGCCAAAAAGCAGAAGAACGTTAAGAATTATTAGGAAGAGAATAAAGAACACAAAAAAATCCAACTATATAAATCCACAGTACACCAAACTGTCAGTGTATGCAGTTGTGTTCCCTTTGAACTAACAAGAATGCAGTAGAACCACAGCAGGTGGAGGACAACAAAATGGAATAGCTTTCAGAGGGAACAGTTTTCAAGTTAGAGGGTAGAACTCTGCAGCTGAAAAAAGAGGTGACTACTGAGGATATGCTAAAAGGCTAGAAAACTGTGAAATACAAAAAAGGATAAATATGTGAGAATATTGCATTATTTCTCACAATAAAGAAAAATGAGGTATCAAATAAAAGAGCAGGTTTAAAGGAAAAGAGAAGTACTTTTTCCACATAGTGCACAGTTGTAGAACATGGCAACTCGATCTCATATATGCAAAGAATATAAACTCATATAAGATGCATAGTATTTAGATTCGTAGAAGACCCATCTGGGACTATTGGACACAAAAATACAACTGCAGATTTAGGAAGTACTGCTGTTTGTTGAAAGCTGGGAGACTTCATTGCAGAAGTTTCTCTGTTTGTATGCTCTGATCTTATTCTCTTACCCTAGGAATCCACTACTGGTCACCACCAGGGACAGATTATTTGGAAAGATGAACTTTTGATGCAGTAAATTCAGCCAGCCAACCATCAGAAGGTTCTGTTGATTAGACATCTCTACAGCAAATCTTACTGCAGTTAGTAACTTTAGGTTTCCCAACTATGATAGGCTGTTTTCTTTTCTTTTTCATGTCATAAGGGGGGAATTTACAGCAGTACAGAAAAGTAGCAATTTAACCTTTTTTTTAATAAAATCAAGAATCAAGAATCAAGGAACCACAGACTATCTGTACTAGAGTATCATCATATAGATATTATTTTATATCACTATATCTCCTTATGACTGAAGCTAAATCAAAATTTTAACATGCCATATGGCATGCAATATCATGTTATGGTTTATTCTTTTCAGTATCCATGCAGTTCCAGTTTTCTTCTGAATACTGATGTATTCAGAAGGTATGTGCACAGAGGTATGCTAGTAAAGAGCATGTAAGAAGTTCTCCTCCGCACAACTTAAATTGAGAATGCAGCCTTAGCCCTGTGGTTCCCTCAAAGGTAAGGCTGGACCTTACAAGTAAGGCAATATAACCAATAGCTCCTGTCCAAAGGGTGGTTCTTCTTCCCCTACTCCTCAGCTAGGCATTCCCATCCTCTTCCTTTTATCAGCACTGGTGCTTGGAGTCAGCTATGCTGGAAGCCAGTCCCAGTACCCAAATTGGCAGAAAGTTAACCTTCTCCCCCCAAAAAACCCAAAATATACAAAGATTATTTTTCTGATTCTTTAAGTACTTGAATCAATGTCATCATCAACTCAGAGAAGTGCCAGTGGCAGGAGTGAGACAGAGGCATGCAGCCAGCGGTTGAGTCAAAGAGGTAGTGCCAGCCTTTTTAGCCAGAGCCAGCTGTTCAGATTAGCTTAGTTGTAACATACGAATAGTGCAATGAGAGACATGCAGTCCCCCAGATGTTTTCTCCCAGTTCCAAGTACACTTGGAGATTTTAAACTTTTTCTTAACCTATATGACAGGCTTCTAAAGAGATAAGTATATCAGTTGGGTGCCTGAACTTCGAACACTTACATTCAGATTGAGATTTGATAAAATTTATTTAATATTTATATTAATTAATATTTGATAAAATAACTTTCACAAATAGATCTAGCCGTATTTCCAAGGAATGGTTTTACTAGTACAAAGGACAGCTTATTCTGGCAGGACTGTGGCCAGACCAGGAGCTTTTTGCCAGTATTTCTGTACTATTCAAGCGCCCGAAAGGTAGACAAAGTTTTGCATCTTTACTCATCAGTTTCACTAGATATCAAGCAAACATTCAGGAGGATTGCCTCCCTATTCTGGAGAACTGGAACTCAACCTTTGATAAGACCAGATGTATCCTAGTCAAAGTGTAAGATTTATTTTTTTTTTAGTAGTATGGGTCTATCTGATGAAATTTCAATTTTTTTTTTTTATAATTGAACACCCCCATCTAGCCCTATCCTTTATTTTTCAATAAATAGCCAAGTACAGTCTTAATTCTATCAATACTTGCCTATTTGATCTTTCTAGAATTCATAAAATTCTGATTCAGAGGTCACAGAAACTTCTAAAACAAGATCTAAGAGCTTTTTTTTTTAATCTGGAAGGTGATATTTGTCTCTCCTATTAGGAATATGTATCTTGAAAAATAAAGTGTATATTAAGTGTCACAACATGCATTTTTCTATATTTAATTATGAACAATAATTATATAGCTGCAAAATCAGTAAGTAGTTATGAAATTACAGAATGGAGTTTGCCTGTATAATTAACACATTTCTTGCATATATACACAGTAATAATAACCAGATTTTACTTTTTTCCCAAAGGAACTTGGTGTCATTGAGTACACAAAACAAATCATGTCTCCTTAATGAACAATCCTATCATTTATTGCTTCTTGGTTGTTCAGTTTGTGGCCCCATGCCTCTTTTACCATTCAATATTCATATCTTGCTCTTATCAAACCTATTAAATAGTCCTGATTCATTTATGACACATCATATCGAAAAGACAGTGGACAATCACTTAATTACAGATTTTATCATAAAATGTGTGCAAGGAATCATAAATTCTGGCATTTCTTCCCTTTGTCCAAGCAGCACAGAGCTGCCATTGTCTCCTCAACCATCCCCTCTCGGTTCCCAATTCCTGCTCCCACTTCTTTCTTCCACTTGTTACAACCTCCCTTCCCACTCACACCATGGCTTATCCTTTTAAAATAGCCTCTTAGCATATTCCCATGCTCTTAACCTCCTTCCATAATCTCCTACTCCCAATCTTTCTTTGCCCAGAGAGTCCCAGTTCTTCCCCCAACCACATCTGATCAAGTGCTCTTTCCTTCCATACCACCGATTCCTCAGGGTCCCCTTGACCAGACTCTCAGCTTCCCTCCATCTCCTTCTCCTGGATCCCCTGAACACCAGTGTCCATCCCTTCAGACAGACCCTTTAAGGGTTATGAATCCCAAACTCTTGCCCAAGGCAGTCCCTGATCCCTTTGGATACTACTGCCAACATTGAGTCCCACTCTCCCCTAAAACTGCCTGTCCCGCTCCGCTCCTATTTCCCCAGTCCTTCTCCCTAAGGATACCTCCTCTGTGCTAAAATCAGGCAATCTCATTTCCATGCCACTTGTTCTCTGGAACAGGGGCCATGGGCAAGCAGATGGGGGAAAAAAAAAAAAAGAAAGGGAAAAAAAGAAATAAAGAAAATCCTTGCTCCAGATACAAACCTAACAGAGTCTGGGCCGAAGTGTGCGCAGTGCAGAAGTTCTTTGAAGAACGCAGCTGCTAAAAATCTAATGAGTACATCCAAATTCTGTCTTCCAAGATACATAACACAGGAAAATGTACATTAGGAATGGAAACTAAACTATGACTAAAATCAAAGTAGAATCTCAAGGAAAAGTTCTGCAGTATTTTAACTCAAGATAACAATATATTCTTCCCTATTCTGCTTTTACAAAAAGGCTGGAAAGCTTTGGCTCAAGTTTTCCAGAAAAGAGATCAACCTGAGTAAAATACTGGGAACAAAAGTGTGATATTACAGAAAGGTTTGAAAAAGTCACAACAGAAAATAAAGTTTAAGGATATGGCCATAATTGAAACAGTTACAGGTATTTAATTGCCCCTTTGTTTGGAGATGAGATGAGGTAACTAATTCTCTGATTGCTCTTAGCCTAATATTATAACATGCATGTTGGTTAACTTAAGTTAAATTGCCTTTCTTGATTTAAGCACGCATGTGTCCAGGACACACACATGATCTGTTCAATCACATCTCCATGCTGAGAGAGAAATCACTGCAAGCTGGGACAGACAGTTACATCTTCAAATGTGTTAGTATGATCCTCTGTTATCACCTTCCAGTAGAAGGTCTCAGGAAACCTGCGCAATATTTGGTGTTACCAGCCCTTCTTACAGTAATGATATTTCTCTAATACTTGGAGAAATAAACAAATAATACATAGCACCAACACAGGAATTAGATTTAAGCTTTTCTGCAGAAGCAAGAATGAAGGAGAGATAACCATTCTTGTGAAACGTTCTTAAAACCTCTAATGACAAAATTTTAGCATACCTGATTTGATATAATTGGTAAAGAGAGCTTTAGGTTAGCCTTGAACTATGGCATAAAATTGAAATTCAAAAACATGCAAGATTTAAGCCTCCAAATAGCTTACCAAAAACAGAGGTTTCTTAAAGCAAAAACACAAATAGAAATTATGTATCACATTATTAGAAACATACAGGACTCCAGTCTAGTAGCATATGCCAACTTAAATAGAAGACTTTCCTGTTATAGGAGTCTCTTTCTGCTCAGAAATTCCATCCAGCCTAGAAGTTTGGGAGAGAATCTATGTTATTTTGAAACTTCTCAAATGATAACTTCTTAAGACATAAACAACTATTATGAATAATCCACTTTTGTAAATTGGCCCCTCATGCTGAGGAAGACCCCTTCCAGCCAGGACAGCTATCAGAGATAAAGCCATTAATATCAGTAGAATATGATACTTGATCCACAAACAGGCAATTTTTATCTCACAGTTTACCCTGTGCTGTTAAAAAGGAAAAAGAGAGTGAGAGGGGCAAACAAGTAACAAGTGCTTTAAATGAGAAAACAAGCAAGCTAAAACTGAAAGTATGCTGATAAAGTGCCAATAACTACTCTATGAACATTTCTTTCTGGATGTCACTGTCAGTTTTTCCTTACCATATATTCCATATTGGAAGCTGGTGGATACACCTGACCCCGTAATTTATTATGAAGATCCAAGATACTTTGCATATCACTGTCTGTGATAGCCCTTTTCCCTCTCTGCTTGGCGATCCACCACTCACCATCTTCATCCATGTACTTTTCCAAAAGTTCCTCTAAGAGCGTGGCATTGGGAAGAATCATTGCAGAAACTGCTTGAGCTATGAATAGCAAGGTAGTTACTCTGAGCCATTCCTGTACTACATACTTCATGATGAATGATCTCAAAATGCTCAGGAGTTAGCTCCAAGACAAAGTCTTTCTTCCAGGTCTGTCAGCTGTAAAGGCATAAGAGAGAGCAATGTAATCTTGAGGTTGACGCATTGGCCTGTATGAATCTGCTGAGTAACAAAAGTCAAACTGTAGTGGGTGGAGAGTTTCCCAGTGTTGTTTTAGGGAGACAGATGAGGATGCTACACGTACTTTACACCAACAAATGTGTGCTGTGTTTTTTGAAGGATAGCTTATCTTCAACCTTAGGATCATTTAAGTGGCTTTATAAAGTACACTGGCATGCCCACTTCAGTGGCTGCTTGCAAGAAAGCATGCTTTTCATATGTACTTAAAAGGAGCCAGGCATTACTGAAGATTAGACTTTAGATAAGGTCTTCCAGTACTGGAATTTATGAACAAAAAAACAGTTCAAGCTAAAAGGCTTGCACTCAATGCCTAAATGTGAACTGAAGAACTCAAGAAAGTTAATATGAAATACACACTCTTGGTGCATTTGAAAACATGATTTTGATTAAGAAAGAGTTTTTGCTTTATGATTTCCCAGCATCTAGTAAAACTAGAAGTATTCAACTCTGTCAGACAAATGGGGGGAGATAGGGTTATTCTATTTACTGAACAAAGAAAGGCACAGCTAACTCTGAAAAAGTAGTGCTAGCAGGCACAGAACATCCCCAAGCCCCACTCCTACGTGCCTGAGTACGTATCGGCAGCAAAGCCCGCGGGCTGCCTCACTCCGGGTCGAAACGCATTAATACCGCCACACCAACCCCGCTGCCTCCAGCCGTGGAGAGGAAACAAAACGACGAGGAAGGGGCAGCAAAGGACTCGGCCGGCAGCGCCGCCGGCAGCAGCCTGGAACGGGGGGCCGGGGGGCGCCCCGGCCTCGGCCCGGCCGGGCCGCCCTTGAGCACGCCGGGAAGCTGGCCCCGAGCGAGCGCTGCCCCGCCGCAGTCCCCGCGCGCCGGCTGCGCGGGCGCGGGCGCGGGCCGCCCGCCGGGGCTACGCCGCCGCGGGGATGCCGGGGGCGCGGCCGCGCGCCGGCGCCGCGAGAGCCCTTCCTTACCCTTCCGCCGGCGGCGGCCGTCCCGCCGCGGGGCCCGCCGCGCTCCGCCGCCCTCCGCGCTCGGGTGGCGCGGCGCAGCCCGGCCGCGGCCGTGCGGGAGCGCCCGGGCGCGCGGGGCCGGCGGGGGCGAGGTGTCGCTGTGCGCGCTGCCGGCTGCCGCGCCGCGCCGCCCCGAGCCGCTCCGTGCGCCTCCGTCCCGGCCGCCCGCCCTCCCTCCCCGCCGGGCATTTATCGCGGGCGGCGGTGACGTGCGCGGACACCACTCCCCGGCACCCCGCCGGGGCGGGCCGCGCCGCACTGCGCCCCGCTCCGCTCCGCGCCGCCCCGCGCCCGTCCTCACCTGGGCGAGGGGGCACAGCCCACACCCCGGGGCGGGGCGGGGGGCTGGGGTGCCGCGGGCGCCCCGGCGCCGTGTAGTCCGGCTGCGGACCGCGCAGCATCCCCGGGGCGGCAAACCTCAGGCGGGACTTCTGCGTCCAGCCGGATTTTGGCCTCGATCCTACAAATGCCCAAAATAGGACAAGACGGGGCCCCACGCCCTGTCCACCTCCGTGTGTTGATAGCTGGGTAGGGGATGCTCGGTCAGTCTGCTCCTGCTGCTGCAAAGCAAAACGGAAAAGCCGTCACGCATGAGCTCTGCAAAGCTGCGGATGCATGGATATGGCAGGAGGTTTCGGGACAGGAATTTTGCTGTGGACTCAGACCAGCTGCGTGAGGCTTCTCTGCATGAAGTAGAATTCAAAAACTTGTAACCACTCATTTCTGTTTCTGGCAAGACTGGGAGTCAGGTCTTTTGCATTGTATTTGCATCAACATCTCGTAGTCTAAATCTTTTTATGCAGGCTGATAAAGACAATATTTCATTTATTTAGTATAATTTGGTGCAATGAACTAACAAACTGTACAATCAAGCAGATTCCAGTCTTCACAGGACTGCTGTGCCAGCTTGCAAATGTTTGCTATCTTTTCATTTGCAGAAACCGAGAGACTGAGATTAAGATTCATCAGAATTCAGCTGGCTCCAGACATCGGCTCTGTAAATACG
Organism: Dromaius novaehollandiae; assembly: GCF_036370855.1. NCBI lineage: Eukaryota > Metazoa > Chordata > Aves > Casuariiformes > Dromaiidae > Dromaius > Dromaius novaehollandiae. Next base: position 127,376,960 of record NC_088099.1, read on the forward strand.
TCCAAATTTCATCGGCCCATGAGAAACAATGCCATGCAAGTAACCCACTGCTTCTTATTGTACTCTTTCTTTCTCAGTGTTAGTTATAATTTGCCTAACCACTATGAACCAAACCTGTGTTGCAGGGTGCTATGGGTATTACATATGCACCACAATATGCTGAGTTGTTTTGCTCCACATTGGTTCCTCTTTATGACTTTTTCTTTGCAATGCTGAGGTACAGATTTCTGCACTGAAGTATCATCAGCTAAACTTTTTTTTCCTAGCAAAACTGTGACATCTGAAGTTTAAGGCAAAATGTCATTGTGCAGCTTGATATGCACACTGGGTATAAGTTCTTTGGGGGATTACGCACCAGGATGCCTTAATGCCTGTCATTTTTTGTACTGAATGATGGGCTATACTTATAATCTATTCATCAAAAAAAGTTTGAGGGAAGAGAACGGAAACCAGAAATGAGGAGAACTTGGTAGACTCCACAAGCCAGATCTGAGTTTTTGTGATACTCGCATCCCATTTATCTTGCTAGATGTACTTGCAGTTTCGTTAGACCTCTGAAGGTCAAGATGTAGCCTCTGTACACACAGAGCGCAGCTTCATTATCACCACCTGATGAGGAGTATGTGTCATACCACGCCATTTATTCTTTGGGTGGCCCCAAGTGTTATTTCATTAGAAAATAGCAGAAAAGGGGAATTACTTTTATGGTAGTTTATGGTTGCACATTATCATAACCAACAAACTAAAAAAAAAAGGAGTGAGGGTATTTATGGGGTTCATCAATCACTGTAAAGCACTTTAGCTGCCCCCCTTATGTCAGTACTGGGCAGCTGCTGGGCTTGAAATAGGAATATATAACAAACATCATCTTGTGTCTTTCATTTTGAGTATCATCATGCTTTTTAGAAATCACTTGATCATACTTGGGCTCTGGCAAATTGAAGACCTTACCATATTATCATGCAGGTTTTAGATTCAATACTAAGACAAAGAAAGACCTCATGCCAACTGATCTTTTTTTTTTGTCGGTTAATTAATCAGCAAGTGAATAAACCCCTTACGCTCTGCGACTGTGCCCTTTGTATTTCATTTATGGCTCTGTGATTTGTGACCACATAAAAGCGTTGTGACTTTGACAGATGAGATTTTGACCTATCCACTAATTTTGTGTATCCATAAATGTAATTGCCTGAATCTGTTGTCTTGATCAACTTGTAAGGAAGGAGGAGACCATTTTCTCATTCTGTGTTATGCTGGATTGGTGTAAACCTCTGGCACTGAGTTTGCAACTGCCATCCTTAATTTAAAATTGTTATACTTAACACTTAAGCACTGTTACATCCACTGAAACAAAAGCTAAATATCCTCCCTTCCCAAAGGCACACGCAGGGCATATGCAGACAGACAGACTCATCAGCTGTTTTCTGAGTGAGCAGCAAAAACAAAAAAGAAATGACCTGAAACAAATCAATAAGGGGGCACCATGTACCTGCTGGACAAGCATTGCCAATAAGGCACGCAGAAAATCCGAGGAAGGAATATTTTTAGCCTAAACTTTAGCTAAAACATGGTTTAAAGTTTGAAGGCAATAAAATCTTCTGCAGCTTGAGTCTTCCTGGGTTTGAGGAGACAGGATTCCAGCAGTCATTGTATATAAACAAAGGACTGAATGAAAGATATTTTACTTCATGATCAGTTTGTTTTCCTAATAGAAATAATACACAGGGCCCCTGAGTGTGGAGAATTGAGTTAAGAAACGGTGACACCACCAAGTAGGAAAGACAAAGTCTCTAATACATATAAACACATACTTAGCAAATCTGCTAAATTATAAAAGCTGAGACTTTAATTCAGAACAGGCAGAAGAAGCAAAGTCCAGGCCATCTTTCTGGTGATTATACACAAGCTTAGTTACCATACCTACTGGTTTGGTACTTGCCATTGTAGTATCACAGCACTGCATTCACATAAAATAACTATTATAAAAAAGTCTGATTCGTGAAGGGACTTGAGTGTCTAACTGCCACTTTTTTCCAAAATTCAGGCAACGAGATCCACAAAGATACTGTTTTTTGCCTGGTCCTGTAGGGGCAGACAGCGAGAGATTGGACAAGATAGAGTTAAGGAGCCGAAAGCCTTGGGAGAAATAAATAGCAGTATGTAGATAAGGTAGTAGCCGTATGGAATGAGAAGGAGTGATGATGGGAACATGACCTTCGGGAAAGTACTGATCCGGGCTAGAGCTTATATAAAGGGCTTGCTTGCTTGAATAAAGTTGATTCTGATGCAGCACATCAGAGTCCATGAATCAGACCACCACATGGTCCCATAGGGAGGTAAGATTTATAGGAACACTTTTTTCACCTCAAAATCTGCCAAGCACCTAAAGCATCAGGTGGATCCACATCACTGCCAATGTCACCAACCTGCCGCCAGGCATACAAACTCCCATGACTTTCTCAAAGCGGGCATTCCCTCTCTGCCTATCCCTACAACACTGCAAACTGTTCCAGACTTCCACAAAAGATGGCCAAGCATGAGACTTTTCAGGAGATGTGTCTGTACAGCAGGAGACCAATTTTCAAATTTCAATATTTGCCTAATGTGGAGCATGCTCCTGAATGCTCCTTTGCTAGGACCTAGCAGAATACCTTTCCCACCGTGCTGTGGAGAGGACTGATTTGATTTTGCTTTTGGTGACTCTTTTCGAATCCACCTCATTCTGCAATTAAACATACATGGGACTACAGAAAGCAAATATATTAATCTATGGGTTGGTGGTTAAAATGGAGGAACTGTGCTCAAATCCTTGTTTAAGCTTTTGCCCAAGCTGTCTCTGCAGTTTCTGGATTTTCTGCCTGGTCAGGTTTTTAAAACTGTCACAAAGGGCTTCTGGCAAGAGCAACAAAAGAAATAAAGTGAATCTTCTGCTGGTATGTTTGTGCACTTCTGGGTATGTTGGGAAACCTTTGTCCAAAGCAAAATTATTCCAGTGTTGCAAGACCTTTTGATAGTTGGGTTTCTTCAGCTGAAAATGTCTTGGCCGTGTCCATTGCTGAGAAGTTTGGGAGCTGTTTTATTCTGAAGGAGCATGGCTACATTGGTGGTTCAGAGACAGAACTCAACAGAAATTTAATGGGACATTATTTTCCTATGGCCACTTTACCAGGTTAAAAAGATGTCTTAAGTTTCCACAACATGTCTGTCAGAAATCACACAAGTACCTGGGCACTTTACATGTCCCAGGTAGCGTCTCAAAGCATTTTCTTTTATCAAAAAGCCTCACTATGCATTCTCTAGTACCGTTTGCACAATCTGCTGTTCATCCAAAAGTTGATCATCTTCAGACATTGTCGCACCTTTAGAATAATTATTATATGCATTGATTTTGGTATTTCACCAGCAGAGCTCACAAAGAGGATTGTGATTTCTCAGTGTGTCTCAGAGAAACTTGAAAAATATTTAAAAGACCAGCTCTTAACAAAAATACTCAGAACACTTCACAGTTACTGGCCTTTGGTAAAAGGAGCCACTTTCCGTTATCATATATTTTCCATCACTGTGATGGCAAGAAATATTGGCAGAAACATTGATCTGCACCAAATTCATCAGCTATTTCACACAAGTGCCTGAAAAAGTATTCACAAATGTCTTTTAGAAAGTAAATGAACTAGTCAAATTTAAACTGGGTTATAAAGATACATGATAGACATGAAATAAAGTCACAAAGTGATTTCTAGAACAATTATTTGAACATAACTTATTATACTTAAGTTATAAATAGCTGTCATGAAGATTTTCCTTTTGTGTTACTAGTTAAAAATATTTTAGAATTGAATGCAATGATTGCATGAGGACAGAATTATAATTTTATTATCATTGTATTACTGTTAAAGAGTCACTCTTGCCTATTGGCAGTGATTGAAACCAATTATTTCTTCTTAGGGGAGCTTCTACTTTGCTTCTAATTGAGATTAAGAACAGCTTGGTTTTTAGTTTAATTTTGGCCAACATCAACAATGAACAAAAGTTATCAGCAATTAACATTCTGCAAATATTCTGAAATCAGAGAAAGATGTTAACCAGTGGAGAAATGTCAAAGCTACAGGCCACTGGGGAGCTGGAGTATGCAGAAGGCAAGCTATCATTAGGAAGAAAAATGTCATGACTTAAATTACATTAAAGATAAATATTAGAAGAAAGATACAGGAAATTTTTCTGATTTCTGAACAGTTCTTTACTACAGAACTGGTTAACTTGCTACCCTTACCTCTTAAATATATAAAGATTGAAAATTATTTTGTTTACCAAACAGAAAAACTACCAAAATGAAGAACAATTGGACTCTTGCAGAAATAGTGTCTGACTACGTAGCACTCATCGCATCAATATGGTGGTTCATAAAATATAGCTAAAGACAAAAACATACTTCTCCTTTTTCTCAGTATCACAGGATATAATGAGTCAAAACATGAAATAGTTGATTTCAGTTCTCACCCCTCTCTAAAAGGATTTGAGCCTGAGCGTGCCTGATTAACTCCCCCAACCTGTGCATTACTGGCGTTCTCTCTGTCCCTTCTCTTTCAAAAAATAATTAAGCATTCTTTCAGCCAGGAAGATGTGTAGGAATGCTTTTGAACCCAGTGGTTAGCACACTTCTGGAAAAATGAAGTCACACTGAGAACCCATATTTATATTTAATGTATTTGAAATAAAGTACTAATTGGGGCAGGTATGTGGTGCCTTTAATCCTCTTGTGAATTTAGCCTTCTCTCTTTGCTCACAGCAAAGCTCGCAACCATCTGCATCTCTCATTTTTCCTCTGGTTTTTGTTATGAGCATGCTCGGGTTTTTTCTCTGTCTCAACACATATAACCAAATAGCTCCAACCAGTTAGAGCTTTAAGCACAGTGTTTGCAGTCCTGTCTCAGAAACACTTTGTTCCAAGTCCCTTTGTTGCTGATTGACTTGGAATAGGACTGAGAACTGAGCTGGTGGTTTTTATTGTCTCCAGCTATCTGCTCAATAAAATAATTTAACTGGATAAAATGTTGCTTTTGTGGTCATGGAGCGTTACAGAGACAGGATTGGAGCATTTTTCCGCAAACCCATTTTTGCCCCAAGATAAGTAGGTATTGTTATGGTAACTTTTGAACAAAAGCTCATGATAAACTACATGTAGTTTTCTATGTTTTTATTATAAAAAGTGGCTGACAGTTTAATTAAAAATTTATATGTATGAATCATATGAACTACAGGTTTGAGGGAGAAAAACAAAGTGTAAATGCCTTCCTGCCAGTGAGAATAGAGCATTTAACTTCACTGTGGCTTAAAAGTGTAATTGTAATGGTTCTGTGCTGTTCAGTTTGATGTTGTGAGTGTCATTAGTGCCTTGTTTACTCTTTGGAAAAGAAATGTCTTGACTTAGCTGTACCACTGAAGTGAGATGGGTCAGTGTTAAAAAGTAGCGTCTTCGTTAACATATGAATTACAGCAAGCAATAAGAAAAGGGAAAAAAATCTTTGAAAATGGGAATCTATGGAGAAGTATGTCCCTAGACCAAGACCAAAGTCTTTTTTTAATGAAAATGATCTGTGGGGTGAAGAGATTTCCCCCCCCCCCCCCCCCAAGGAGTAAGTTCCATCTGTCCAAGCATCCCAATGGCTTGTCTTAATTGGATGTCATAGAAACAGAATCACTGAGATATTATAAAGTTTAGGTAGTTAAAAGTGTAATTTTATTTTATTTCTGAATGTCTAAATCTAAGCATAGCAATTTGTTTTAATCTTTAAAATGTAAGAATAAGCTAATAGCATAAGATTTGCCCTGCTGGGTCAGATCAATGGTCCATCTAGCCCAATGCTCTGTCTGCAACATCAGCAATAGAAAGGCTGTTTAGGGAGCATATGTGAGCCTGGACGCTTTCTGCAGTCTGTTCCCCCTGCAGACTGACCTCCGCGCCAGCAGTGGCCAGCCAGGACAGAAGGAGAGGCCCTGCCCTACGGCCTGTGTTTGTGATGGGGCACACGGGCCCCACAGCACAGGAACTGGAGATCCCCACCGCCCCATCTGCCACCCCCAGACTCCTCAGTTTACCCTCGTTTGAAAGGGGAGGGACAGAGAAATGTACATTTATACATAAATGTATTTGTTTGATCATGGTGGTGAGGGTTTTGTAAAAGTTTGTAGATTTCCAGCATGACCATTGGTGCTTACAGTGGCACAGCTGAATCACCTGTGGTCTGCAAGTATCAGCCTAAAACGTTTTACCAAACGTGACAAAGTCTGCAGGACACTCATCTCTATTCCCTGTTGAAAGCATAAGAGCAATGATGGGTGACAGTACATCACCCTACAAAGGTGAAGTGATCCTCACTTAGTGGGGAATGATGCAGACGTCTGTGCTGAGCTCTTGCTTCACTGAGTGTGAAGAAGATGCTTACTGTCGTTATCTAGATTGAGTCATTGACTCTAGATTATAGTTATTATATTGCCAGAAAATTCCAGACTGACAGTTGCTGTATGTGAAATGTGCATTTTGCTGGTTGGAAGGAAGACAGAGACCAACTGCTATCACATTTGATGCCATTGACTCCTATTAATGTTTACCTGCTTTATTCTTCACAGCTGCAATAAGGCAGATGGTGGCAAAGTGAGACAAGGGACTTCAGGCAAAGTCCTCAACGCAGCAGCACCACAGAAGGTCCTTTCTCTGACAGGGGAAGCATCTGAGTGTTGATGTGAGTTGCACAGAAGTGGCATGACCAATGCTGTGAGTTACGTAAAACTAATATCAGGTGAGTGCTCCAAATCCCCCTAGTTCAGAGATGTTATAAGTGAGCTGAGAAGAAAAGCATGACTGGTCAAGGGGAGGGAAAGTACCACTGCCATGGCCCCAGAACTAGAAAGGAATAAGTGCAATGCCAAAATGTTTGACTGTCTTACTGACAGAAATGCTAGGGCCAGGTGGTGTCCCCTTTATGTATGCGTTGTTTTATAAACCAAATACATACCAAACAGGACCTATAGGTCTGCTTCTGTACAGTTCCCTGCAGTATATCATATTAGAGAACTTCAGATGTCTTGCCTGGCCTCAGACTGATCTTGATAGAAGAAACCTGGTTTCATCCTGGGACATCCTCTGCCCTAACTGTGACTTTCTCTTGGACTTAGCTTCTGGCTTGACCCACATCACCCTGGGTCATGAAATCTGTGGGTGCCATGATGAGGATTAGGTGTATAGGAGGGAGGCCCACTTCTTCATGCACGTCAAGCTTCTGATGACTGGAACAGCATAACAAACCAAACTGATAATGACACTGGTAGAGCATCTTCATCTGCAAAACCTATTCAGGTGCCTATACTGAACCATCTTCATTAGTATCTGTAGCATATCACACTGTTTCATGCTGCTACTTGTGAGGAGCTCTTTCATAGCAAGCTTTTTTCTAGACATCTAATACATCCAGCACTTCTGTCCAAGTACAGATGTTAGATATCATAACCCATAGTCAAATACAGAATGATGTACATCAAAAAGTACTTAAATGTCTTGGGCCTTGCTTTAACTGAACCCCGTGTCATTTTAATTTGGGCAAGACCAGACAGAGGTGTCATAATCCCATTGATCCTAGCGGCATTTCCCTAGAGAAAGAGGAAGGTCAGCATTGATGCTTTTAAGGGATACAGGGGGCAGCTGCACCCAGTAGCGTCAGAAGCCAAATGAACAACGGAAGTACTGGTGAAAATGCCTGTGAAGCAGCCAGTACGTCTAGGGCATAGTCCAGCATAATTTCTTACAAAGTTAACCCATTATTTTTTTCTGAACAAATCTCAGTGGACACAGGGATATAGATCAGACAGGATTATTTGTATTATCTAGCTGTTACTATTTAATTTGGCCCTAGGAGTCCTTTAGCATCTCATGAAACCACAGCCTAAAAGTCAGGTTATATTACCTTTCTCCACATACTGATAGTGTAACCGGAACCCTCAGAACACAGTACTATGCAAAGATTGTTAAGAATATTTAATTCTGATTTTTTGTTGGCTATATTCTATGACTGAGCATGCTAATCCTTCTATTATAGGTTGTGAGTAATTCTTTTTTCTTCTGCAGAAATTACTAATATCCTGTTATGTAAGAGCAAGGTCATTACAAATTATACCAGCATGGACAGTTGTGATCAATTTATTAAGAATTAATTTCTGTCATCCTGCATATCACCTCAGTTTTCAATAGTAAGTCATTCTAGATAGCAAAAATCAACACAATGTTTAAAACAAAGATGTTAAGATTATTACTTTTTATTATTATTATATTTCCTGTGAATTCACAGATAAATTTAATTAAATGTGTGATTCAACAACCTCATGAAAAGAATAAATGGTTTAAAAATTGATTCATAAAGGAAGATTTAATTAGAATTACAAAGGACAACTAAACCTATGAACTTTGTCTGTTGGAATATGGCCTTTTCATAAGCATAAGATCTTTGAAGAAGGTTCTCATTAGCATATATGTATATTTTGCCCAGCAGCACTTTGGCCAGACTTATTCAAGTTTCATTAATATTTTAAAATTTGTGGCAAAAATGTAACTTTAATTATAGGTTTGGATTATTTGAAAATTAAAATACTGCCTTTAGCTGTACTAAAAGAGTGCTCAGAAGAGACCTTGTGAGAATCTTATTTCTCCTTAAATCCCACAAGACGGAATCAATTTCTATTTTAATTAATATCTTATTTACCAGTCATTTACAATTCAGTGTGTAGCCTTGACTGTCAGCACCTCTAAATAGGCATTCCTCACAATGGGTAAATTGTCTTCTAGTATCAGGCAAGGGTCTCTGATGCAGTACCTTTTTTGAGGCAATGAAGGCTTTGTGAACCTTTCCATGTGACGCATTTGGTTGTATCAAGGAGAGAAGAATTGATTATAAAACAGCAAAACTGATAATTGTGCCTGGTGCAGGGGTACCAGGACAGGGGTGGACTGCCACCACCGCTAGCAGCCACAGCTTCCAGCTCTGCGCCTAGTTGTGTGCAACGCAGGAAGAAGTGTTCTTCACCCCTCATTTCTTCCTTAAATCTAAGGGTGTCAAACTTTGATTGAATGAGGTCAGCTGAGCACCAATTTCTCCTCCCCACTTCCTCTTGTCCCAGTCCTGAACTTCCCCCTTCCTCCACACTTCTGCTATGTCTTTCCACAGACAAACAACTCCCTCACAGCAAAACCCAGCCCTTTATCTTAAACCCCTTCGACTTTGTTATTGCATGTGCTTACCTGCCTCATATTGGTACCTCAAACTTATCTCCTCCTCAGGAATAATCCCCTTTACAGTTCCCTAACTTACTATGTCACCTCACAGAATGACTATATAGATATTTCCAGATAGATATATAGTTTATATACCTTCTTTTTACTTGTGTAGCATGATTTATGCTTGAAGAAAGTCCTGTATTTGGCATCAGTATGGTTATCCTGGTGGCTACAAAATATAAGAGGACGTTTATTAGAGAACTCCTTTTCACTAGGACTCTCCCATTTTGCCAGTCTTCCATAATCTGCTTCTCTGAACCTCTCTTTCCTCTAACCCACAGTAAAGCAGAGATCTTTTGCCAAGAGCTGGGGAATATGCTGCATCCATAGCTGCTATGGTGGATGACAAACTCACACAGGGGAGTTGAGTTGCTGCTTTGAAGGAGTAACACGTTTAAAGGAGTACATTATACTCATCAAAACACCAATCTGTTCTCTGAATACTTATGTTATAAAGCATAATTACTAGCTTGCAGAATGTGGGGGCCTAGAAAAAGGAAGTTCAAGCAAGCAGTCTAGTAAACGTTTTGCAAAGAAGCTTTCAGATTTGCAAGGTCTATTGGCACTTTCTGAAACAGTGTCGCCAATGTCAGCCAGGTAGGTGCCATGGAAAACACCATCAGGGTAAAAACTAAAAGGTCAGCTTTCCTTTTGTGCAGGTTGTGTGTGCGCGTCCTTCAACCATCTTGCTTTAAACAGATTGATATCTGTATGTGCACAAGTATTAAAACATACATTCTTACACTGGTGCCAGTGTCTGTTTTTCCTAAAGAAGCAATATTTAAATATGCAAACAAGAGAGTTTCAGAAATGTGGATTGCAATATTTTTACACTACAGTTTGTTCTTGCCTTAAAAAGGGGGGAAGAGAGACAGGTCTTTCTCATGGGAATGAGAGCATTGGGATCTTGGCATCTTTCCAGCGATGGTACCTGACCGATATGAGGATAACTTTAGTGAGCTATATGTCTTTGTGACTTAGTCCTCCTGAGAATACTATGAAATTTAGTGAGAAAAGTGAAGGCAGCAAAGTTTACTCAAAGTTTGCTTTCTTTGGAAAAGGAATTTAATGTGGATTCATTTTAATCAGGTTGCACCATGCGAGAAATACACTGACTACAGAGAAGCTGTGAAATGTCCAAAGTGCAGCAGAGGTGCTGGATTTACAGTCTGGATCTCACAGGGGACCAGGAGAGGGCAGGCAACTAGAAGGTTCCTACTTTTTTCCCTTTTTTTTTTTTTTTTTTTTTTTTTTTCCCTGAACACATCAGACAGGCGGCAAAGGCGAGTGTGGAGATATAGCTTTTAGGGTCATTGAGATGAGCAATTATGTCAATCTCAAAATGCTGCATGGGAATGAAATTGCTATCCACCACCTCTGTTATCACTAATGAAAGACCTGTAACTTCCCTATATGCCAGTTCACAGCTAGAAAGGGGAGATTTTGATTCCCTCCAGTTTCCGCTGTGCAAATCTTATTGATTCAATACTATCCCTCAGTTATTACAGAAAGCTTGCATGTACTTTGCAGTTAGCAAATCAAAACAGTCATGTTTGTGTTCTCTGCTAGTGTTTGTCATTGCTGTAATGAAATAGCACATAATTTCTTGTGTCTTTAAAAACTAATCAAGCATTAGGAAGGTAAAGTTTTAACATCTGAATATTTGTTTTTTGTCATGTACTCTGTATTAGATCTGATAAGCACACATCAGTTTTAAATAAAAGATCTCACCATAGCACTGTGAAAAATAATTAATAAAATAGGAATGTACTGCCACTTATGCAAAGTTACCCTGGTGCATACTAGGGGTGTTTTATTAAAAGGTGCTTATTCCTGGAGTAAATATTTCTCAGTGAGAAATTTTTCTGAGGTTAAAAACTTTTTCGGGAAGATTGTGAAACATAATCCTTGTGGTTTTGGTGAAAACTTGTGGATGACATATTATCCATGTATTGTGGCATTTTTCTACTAAATATTTCATATCACATGAATTTACAACTGAATTACTATGTATAAATGATAGCATATCACATATTCAGAATAATATTATAATAATAAAAAGCCACACAACATTAATGTGGTGACCCATGTGACACTGGGCAAATTTTAACTCTACATACTTTTTCCCCTCAGCCACAATCACTTCCTGACATCAGGACCACCCATTCAGTGACATATGATAAGGTTTTGACAAATGACCTGTCAGTAAGACTCACATCTATACTTAGCTAATCATGATAAAAATAACTGAAATTTCTTAGATTCCCCAAATATACATTAGGAAAAAATGCTCTCAGAAAGCCATATAATGCATTATTTCCAGATGTATAAAAACAGTATGTTTCTTTAAAAAATGCTAGGAAAGCATTTCTTCCAATATTTCAGGCGATCTAAGTGACAATGGCACATAAACGGGACAACATTAAGTACAGAAAAGATGGCTTGGCATCTGTAAGGTCCGTAATGATCTCCCCAAGGGCACTAAAGGTCAAAGTCCTTTACATTTTAAAGCTTTTTTTAATTTTTTTAAATAAGAATCTTAAACTATAATGCAAATATTTCCATATGAAGAAGAGTGATCTAGAACATCCAAGTGAAAATATATCTGCTCTATTCTGAATATCAAACTGATTATCCAACTTCTATACCTCACCAGGTTGCTGTTTTCGATAGAATATCTTTGTCAGTTCTTGGAAATACCTCCATGCCTTAGAAATATCTCCCAGCCTTTAGACCTGTAGCGGTTCAGCATTTCCATAATCTAGTGGTACATTCGGTAACACAAGCCAAGGCAAGATGCACACGCTTCTGCTGTCAAAATGGAAGGTATCCTGTTGTCCAGGGGAACTCTCAAGAAGGCAGCTGACATTTCAGATCTGGTAAACAGTCATTTATTCTTGATAGAGCCTAAAAAAATTCCTAGCCAAAACTGCTACATTTTGAAGTGGTTCTAGAAGGCTCATTTGAATAATCCCTGAACAGTTGCATACCTGCTACTAAATATGAGGAATCCACTAAGTTTACCTGGAATGTATTGGGGTTTTTTGTGCAGGATTCAATAGTATGCCCTATGATTTTTGCATGAACATCCATCCTTTATCAAATTCATGGATTTTTTTTCAATTAACCATTTAAAATCATTTTCCTCAATTTATTCCCCACAAGATTGTTCCTGCTGTTTATTGCCTGCCAGAAAGATTTTTCTCAGGCTCTTTTCCATTTCATAGCTTTCCCTTCCTCTTTTGATCCTGAACCCTGCTTCCCTGTTGTCTTTTTACCCACATTGTTCTTTTCCTTGCATTCTTGGAACAGGGGCTGTATTTGCTTCAGTATCTCACTTTCTTCAACACTTCACTATTTTTCTTTATTTTCCTTGCCTTTATCATCTTCTCTCCACTGTCTCTCCCTCTTGATCCACCAGCCTGACATTGCAGTCAAGGCTAATACCACTGCGCTAGACTCAGGAAAACTTGTCCTCTCTGGCTATAAATGCCATATGTAGTAATGGCAGAACGCAGCTAAGTCCTGTTACATGGATTTTTTTTTTTTTAAGTTAGATTTTAATTAACAAGAGTCAGTATTTTCTTACTTGGATGTCTATTTCTCTCTTCGCCTTTCAAAATGTACTGCAATATGGTATCAATTAAATATCACTGTTACAAAATAATGAACAAAACAGAAGCAAAAGTTTCATAGCATGCAAGGAGGATATAGATTTGCTGACAGATAATACTGTATCTCACAACAGCAATTACTTGTTGATGTCCTGACAATTCTCTTTGCCTTCTTTACTGAGACCCTTCTCTTCAGTCTCCCATCTGGCTACAGAAAGGACAATACAAGCTGGATCCTGTGTTTGATGCTCTTGATTTTCTCTCTCTCTCTCTCTCTCTCTTTTTAAGGTTTGAAGGTGTCTGGGACTGCAGGAGAGGAATTTTGTTTCCAGATATTTCATATGGAATCACTCTCAAACTATTATAATATCAAATCCTCTTGTGAAACTTGCAATAATTTGTATTTGGAAATAGTAACAAGGTGACAGAAATATCTGTTATGAAGCAAGCTTAGCTTATTATTTGAACATGGAATCGTCACTATGTTTTTTCCATGCACTTGTGATTATGTTTCACACTTCTTTGCAAATCTGATTTTTGAGAATTCATTGAAATTATCTGAAAACAACATTTGTATATTCTGGCTGTTGTATTTTGGCATTTTTAAGCAATTTAACACAGAACTCTGATTTTACATCATCTTTCCTTCACAAATAAAATAAGAATATTGTCCTCCAGGTCATGGCTATATTTTAGTTGGTAATTCTTTGTGGTTCACAATAAGCAATACACTCTTGTGTCTGTGTGTTACTGTTCCTTCCGGGAGTGATGAATAACACACCTCATTCTCAATTATTAGTTATTGCTACTAACTGTAAACTGTATTATATCTTTTCATTACTTATTAATGTTTTCGTTGGGGAAGTATAGTTTTCACTGCCTACACAAAAGCATATCAATTTCTTTCAATAACCTCATTTAGACTTAGTTATCAGTAATAACAAATAATCCACTTGTTAATTATGTAATTAAAATGACAACCTCAGAACCCACATTTCTAAGGTAATGTCAAATGATCATACCTGGAATTTGGGTTCTGTTTCATGAACGAATGTTCTGAGTATTAATATGACAGGATTTCATAGAGGATATTCACTACTTCTAACAATAAACACTTGAGATAGGTGGCTAAGTAAGGATGTTTTCCCTGCATAATCAATGATGACAAATATGTTCATTTTGAAAACGACTTTGAAAATCCAAGCTAACTTTCTCATCTTGGCCAGCCCTCTAAAGGACCCTACATTGACTATACAGGAGATCAGACTCCTAATCTAGGTGCCTCAACCCAGGCAGTGTGAATAACCCTTCTTTACATTTCTAAAAATAGCCAGACCTCATTAAAAGAAGTATTTACAGGGTGCTTTAACTGTAGTTCTTGTTTCAGCCTCATTCGCATGGAGCAGTTTCCTGGTGCTGCCTCCAAACCTCTGTTACCTACAAACCATGTACTTCCATCCACACTTCCTCCTGGTTGCTACATTTCTTGTAAAGGTGCCTTCGCCAAGTAGGAGTTTAGAGTGAGCACCAGCTTTTTTTTCGTACTTTGGCAGGTGTTTGTCTCAGTTTCTCATCATCTTTACACTGCCAGTGGACTCATTTTATATGTTTTTGGGCCTGCCATCATAAGCAATAGTAGAGGACTGTAATTTCTACAATTTCCTCCAGACAATATTTCACAAGTAAAATGTGAAAGCACTTCATTCCTTGTACTTCCTTCAGTTTTCTGATAGGTTCCTGTATGCTCTGAGCAGTTCAAGCAACATTACTTCTTCCAGTGTTGACAAAGATTTAGTTTACTTCTGATTCTTCATAAAGTCATAATACAATAGAGTACTGGCAAGGGTTTGCTACCTTTTTTCTCGGCTTGAATCATATCACCTAGATCAAGGGCATGGGAAGTTTTAACAGTAGGACATCTGTTGCAGAGCTACTGATAATCTACTGACTCCAGCGGCTACCAGATTCACAGTGGCTTACTGGCACATCAGTCAGAAAGGAAAGAGAACACACAAGATAATTTCCAAGTAAAAATATCTTGTTTTCTGAAAGTCTGCAACATAACCTCTAGGAGATGTGCCTGGAACAGGGAGTATGCCTTTTTGCCACCCAGACATTGAAAGTAAGTTCTATCAGCAGCTTTGTAATTCTAATTCAAAACAAAACAGTCTACAGACTAAAATATAAAAGTAGCTCATGCTAGTAGAAAGTTGCTGAATATTGTTGAAATATGCCAGCATATGGGCACAGACAGGAAGAAATGATTTACAAAATAGAAGTTTTCAGTGCCTGTGTGAAGGGAAAGGTGAACTTTTTCAGAAAGGTTATTGAAACTGTGAACTATCCTTTTCATTTGACTCAATGCTCTGTTTCAAGATTCTCCTCTTCCTTACCTTATTGATTCTTGACTAATTATAGGTTAATATGTTAAGAAGCAGTTGCACAGAATTGCCTTCTGTATATTGGATTTTAAATGCTAGCCTTTGGCTGCTAGCCCCGCCACAACATCAGGCTGCTTGTATAAGTGGTAAAAAAGACACACTAGGCGGTGAAGACAAACAGTAACCACCACTGCAGCCACAGTCCCACAGTGGCACAACCACAAAACTAGCATTCATAAAATAAGGACCTACATACCAAAAGCTTTCTACATTGAAAAATAGACTTTTCAGATGCTAAAGGTGTTAAATATAAGCTTGAGCATATTTTCACCAGGGTTCCACAAAAGGTAGCAGTGATATCTCAATGGCTAAAATACTGTTGTAATGTTGCATTATAAGATGACCCTTTTAATTTATTGGTGTTAGCTCAAAAACTAGTGCCAAAAAGTGAATATTAAGAAGACGCATTTCATTTAGTTGCAGTATCTGAGAAAAGCAAAGTATCCTGGGAAGTAGTTGCACTTTATTTATTGATACTGTACCCCTTTCAATGTCCCAGAAGCCCTACACACAAGGCTGCACACACTGGGTCATGTATCGGTACAATCAGGTGAACACAGAGTCCCCAAAGCAGTGAATCCTTCGGCTGTATATAGCATCACACATGATATAGCGTCACGTCATCCCTTGTACTGAGGCACCATCTCTCAGATGAAATTGTTGGTAGATGACAGAACAGGCCAGACAGCACATTTAGATGTGCTACTGTGGAGCACGAGAGAAGACTTGGTGATCTCTTACTGACACTATACAGAGTCTGATAAGATACAGACATCACAGAAAGCAAACGCGAGGAGAAAATCAGATAAGTGAGTCTCTCATAAGTTTGCAGTTGTTTAAGGGCCTGCTTGTTGGCCTCGCTTTCTGTCTAATGCAGCATATGCATATTTTCTTTTTATTCAAGGGTTTGATTCAAGGGTCTATTTTCAAATTTGCATTACTATGTGCTGGTACTGGTAAAGAGTAACAGTTTACAAGCCTATGGCTACCATTTTTTCGCTTTTTCTCCACTGCAGTTTTCAGTATGTAATGGTACTCTGCATGAACAGATTTTGTTCAGTTTTTTTCATGATTTTGTCCATTAACACTTTGTGACATGTTTTTCAGGAAGGTGCTATAAGCCACATTTCAATACCAAAAAAAAAAAAAAAAAAAAAAAAAAGATTTCTTACTACCTCCTTGTTCCTTGTTCCCTCCCTAGTACAGTATCCACGTGAAGAACTAAGAACTTTTGGGCCAGAAGAGGAGGAAAGTACCTTTGAGAAGGAGCTCACTAGCTTGATAAAGGTTTTGGTCATTATTTCTTCTGTTGTTTTTATTTATGGTTATAAAAATATCTCTTTCCGGGAACAGTTTCCTGTATTATTTCGATGTTTAGTTCACTTACTCTGCTAATTTGAAGAGCTGTTTTGTAGGGATAAGGGAAAATTTTGAGGGCACTAAAGAAATAATATATAGGTAGACTTTACATTTCACTTGTTAGTTCACATCATCTATCACTGATAAAACACACAGCAAAATTTTAACTTTTTATGACTTTGCAAGGAGGCAATGCACTATGCCAAAAGAAACCACTGAGCTATTATTTACAGAAGGTTCACCAGTGCAAGACTATAACAGTTGCCAGTCAGCCTCATACAGATTATATTCCTATTTGCTAATTTCTTAATAAAATTGCAAGTACAAATTCAAAATTGTATGTTTTGAAAATATTTTTTACTTGCCTTTTGCAGAACTGTCAGACAATAGGCTCAGTGGTATTCCTTAAACAAATTTCCTCATTTGCTGCTGCAGCTAGGATTTTTTTAATTTGTGTATAAACAAACTCATTACTTTTTCATATTTTGTTGCATTCACAAAGACATTCCTCACTCTGATTTTACATGAAATTTTTTTCTCAGCCTTTAAAGATCCCACTCAGCCTGAATTTGTGCATACCTAGATAGATTCTCTAAAACCAGAAGAAAATGGCAGGCTCCACTCAGGAAAAAAAATAACAACAATTAAAAAAACAGTTCAAAGACCTTTATATCCAGTTACACCAGTTACAGTACTCAGGCCAATAGTCAGATACCTTTTTATTTTCTAGCAACACCAAGAATCTGTAACATGTATTTAAAATAATACAGATATAGCACTCAGCTTGCTTAACTATATACATCCCTCATTTGCATGCTGGTCACCTACTAAATGAATAGGGTTGTTTCCATCTCTTTTTTGTTTGAGCCCTGGTTGAGCCATCATCAAACAGTGTAAAAGCGGAGCCTGAACAGAATTCTTCCCCACAGCTTCAGGCCGAGATACTAAGCATGTCTTGTAAGTAGGAAACATCACTTCTGCATGATCCTAAAATTCCTACCTGACCTGACACCTGACCCAGTGTGCAGCAATTTAGGCACCAACTAAGATCCAAGGTTTTTCCCCTGCTGCTTCTCATATATCTCTGTTCTTTATGTTCTATATGATACAAAAAAGTTTAGATACACAAAATATGAGATAAAAATAGAGAAAGTAACTGTATCATTAAAATATAATGTAATGTTAATTTCTGGAAAGCACTCCAGGAGTTATACACTGAGGCAATGAGGCATGTGGTACTCACTGTTTGAGATCAAAACCCATTCTCTGAAAATGCTAAAAGCTAACCATTTAGATTATTTACTGTTGACTCTTGATGGTGATTTGGCATTTGACCAGTGAGTAAATCACAGTTCGGGAGAGAGGTTTGCTTCCTGATTAGATGGATAACAAACATTTTAAGCAGATGCTCAACATGAATACAAAGCAATAATAATGCACTTCCACTGTGAACTTTTGCAATTTATGGACAGTTTCACAAATATTGGACACCAGCCCAAACACTTACCGATAGTAACTAATTATACCTCATAGACAAAATGAAATAGCTATTCTACTTTTAGTTTAAAGAGTATACATATATCCTTTTCATTGCCAGGGTCTGCCTTAGGCTCTCACTGCTCTGGAACTATCCGGTAATCTTTAGCAGAAGACATAGGCATAGATTTAGCACCTGAGTTATTCTCACTACTTTCCTAGATTCTAGTTTTCTAGGCAATCTTTCAAATTTGTCTTCCAAAGAGTATAATTTGATATCTGAAAAAGTTCTTAAAGAAATCCTGCCCAAATGTAGACAGTCAATGCATCTCTTGCACTGCCAGCATTTTAGAATTTGTCTTGCATTATGAAAGATTGTCCCTGAGGTTTAAGCGTGACTCATGAGCTTGTAGCAGAGAAACCAAGCTACATAATCTAGGATCCTTTTTTTAATTTGTTTGCTTTAAAGCTCATAATTTCTCATGTAACTAATATTTGTCTCATAATTAATTGGATCTGACTACAGAATTTCTGAAGTTCAGTGAAGATATTAAGTAAGGCAGCAAAAGTGTGAATGACACAGATTTCAGATTAATGTGAGCCGTGTTTCAGAAACTGACATACGTGGGTAACCAGGCAACCCAGTGATAGGTTAATTTGTGAATAGAAAGTTGAGGGTCAGCAGTACTAGAAGGGATGATTTCAAGTAGTCAGAGATGTTGATGGTTTCTATATTGAATATAGCCGCTCAAATAAAGTTCTATGAATCTTTTGAACAAACACTGTAAACGTTTATTTTTCAGTGGTGTTCAGAGAAAGAAACATAATTCATTGCAAAGGTGAAACAGCTAATAATGCTGCAATTAAATGTTATAACTTTAATGTTTACTTATAATACCATGTTACTTTTGGTCACATGCCTTAAAAAGATACAGCAAAAGGCAGTTACAGTGATTAGAGATTAGAAAAGATCTTTATATGAAAGAATAGGTAAGATACAACAATACAAGCATTTACAAAATTAATATTTTAGAAAGAAATTGTTCAAATGTGTATTAACTTTTTCACAGTGAAAAGGCAAAGGACCATCCAAAAGATTTTTTAGACCTTACACTTAAAAATAACAAAGAGAAGAATGTGTTTACGTGGTTTGGGACCATCAAATGAAGTTAAGGCTTTAGGAATTTTTCACAGATAACCCTACTGCTATATAATCACCTTTCATAGATCACAGATATGACTGCAGTGGGGTCTGCAATGACAGTTTGGGAATCACTGGTTTACACAGTAAATACTTAAGCTGTGGAACTCACTGGCACAAGAAGTTACAGAGTACAGCAGGACTTTAAAAAGGATTCAGCATTTTTACAAATGATAAGAATGTCTGCAATTCAGCCCAATAAAATACATATCGTATGTACCAAAAAGACATATCTTTTTTTTTAAAGACGTTTTCCTTCACTAACCTCCTACATTGGAAAAAAACAACCCAGTGACATGTTGCAAGCCATTATGTGGATTTTCTCTGAAAATCTTGGTACCCTCTCCATTCAAAAAAAAGACTTTGGTAAAAATAGCCCATTGATTTGATATGCTGTGGCAATTCATATTTTACTTGGTTGGTGTTTTCTCAGATGAAAGAAATGCTAGTGTTTTGGCTGCCCCAGGCATAATTGTTGTGGTTAAGGTAACAGAGGGAACATGCAGTGTTGGAAAACCATCATAAAATGAAGACTGGGAGAAAGAAAAGCATGCATCATAGGAGATTAAAATGACTAAAACCACCTGGGAAACAATAGCAGACAAGGAAAATATTCAGGAAGCAAAGATAATGTTTTTTTCCTTCACGGATAGTCAGAGCATTTCATTAGGTATTCTACTACCTAATACCTGGTAATGAGTCAGCTATTGAGGAGAAATTTGGATGATCCTGGGAACTTAGCCATTCTGATAAATTTAAAATGATGATTAAAAAAGTGTGGGAAGGGCATCAGTGCAGAACTGCTGAACTTTCAAAATGGAAGCTATGTATTTAATATGATTGTTAAATACCAGCAAAAGTAAAGGTATTCAGCAATGGAGGTAAAAGTGAAAATTCATTGGGGGGAAAAAAAGATACAATGAAGAGGACTATAGCTACTAGGCAGATATTGTAGAAATCATTTAAAATGAAAATAAAATTAATGGAATGTTTTAAAAGCAATAAGGAATAAAACTGAGAGGAACAAAAGCAAATAAAATTCTGAAAATATTTCAAATAACTTATAGGGGAAAAAATGGGATACTTTTAGGTACTAGTCAAGAAAGTTTTTGGAATGATGAACAAACATAGAGCAAGAAATCTCGTGCACCTAATCAGCAGGAGAATGGGCCTCCTAGTATCAAGAATAGTACTGTTGATAAAATAGATCTTTAAAAGAGGTGGAATACATTTGGAAGAAAGTTGTATAAATTTACACCTAGATTTAGCAGACAGCTGGAGGAAGATCAGATGAACAGAGATGTAGCAATAGATAAAGGAATAATAAATAGTAAGAGGACAAACAGCATGATGAAAGGATATCCTAATATTGATGAGAACAGGAGCAACCCATTTACTGAGAGAATTGTATCTTACCTAGCTAGAGATAGATGAGGTCAGAAAAGAAAGCACTGATTTTTTTATATAGAAATGCAATCAGCCTAGGCTACAAAATGAGCATTGGTAAAGTACTCACACAGGATGTGAAACTGGATACAATAGGAATAACAAACAACTGTGTTGCACACTGCCTTAAATGCCTTAGCCTTTGTAATGCTAAGGGCTTTCCCTTTGCAATTCTGTAGCCTGCCTTTCACTTGCAGCTCTGTAACCTTTCACTCAAGCTGCCTTGGCAATGTTTCCCAGGGCCTCTGTGGCAGTATTTTTCCCTTGCCCTCGTGCTGTTGTTCTTGCCATCTTACACCTGCAAACCCTAGAACTGTTGTTATGGCAGGATCACATGGGAAGTGACTGCTACCAGAGCGATAATCACCCCTTCTTCCCTCTTCCACTCTTTCGACCACTTTGTTGTAGCTTTCAGTTTACATTAGGGGAAAACAAGAGAGAGCTCGTACCAAAGCAGGTAAGTCCTTTAAATATCCAATAAGCATTACTGTTGAACTGCTTATGATGAAAACTATATAGTTATCACAAAAAGTATTATCCGTGGACTACCTACTGCATGGTAGGTCACTCATCTGGGAGATCCTGTTGCCTCTCTTCACAGTTAGTCACTGGGAGAGTCTTCCTTTTCCCATTTCCTTTCACTTTTCTCTCTGTCTCTCCCTACTTCTGTTCTATATTTTCCACAAACCCCCGAAAAGTAACATTTACTGTTAGAGTCTATGTAGGTCAGCTACAGACCCCACAAACTTATCTTCATGCATATAATCATGCCTCAACATCCTGGACTCTCGTCACTCTCAAGAAGGTCTCTCTAAACATAGTCAGGCTGCCACAGCTTTTATCAGTGTGAGTCTGCTGAACTGAGAAGTGAAGGGACCTGAACGGTGAAAAGCACTCAAAGTCTTGTGCTTCACTGTAAAAAAGCTATCTGGAGCTTGCAGATAAGCAAAAAGTTGAGGAAGGATCTCCAAGCTGTCTAAAAGGTCAAGATATACTTAGACAAACAGAATTTCCAAAAGCCAAACTAAGCTGGATATTTGAAAAAAATCCTAAAACCAATAGAAAAAGATTTGCCAGATACAAATCTGTGTGGGAAAAGAAATCAAGGAAAAAGAATCAATATACCATGCGGTGATGATTGGGTACAATTTAAAGACAATCAAAAATCAGGCCAAATGAATATTTTGCCTTACTTCTTAGTAAGAGTACATATACTGAACATAAGGACAAAAACAGGATGGCTAACAGGAAATAAGACCATGGAAAAGAATAGGAATAGGACTTAAAGGTGTAATCAAAGTTCAGACCAGCTCACTGTGTTCCAGCCAGATGTGAGTGTAAGGATGATCACAACCCTGAAGGGCTCCATAATAATCAGCATGTGAGAAATCAGGTCTGATAACAAGAGTTTTTAAAAAATCCATACAATGGGGTGGTGAGCCAAAGAACTGGGCATTGAGAAATGCAGTACTTATTCTTAAGGGCAGAAAAGTGCCAGAGTCAACAAAGGTCCATTTATCTGACTTCAGTAATGTCTGAAGCTTAAGAATGCATTTTGAAAGAAATGGAAAGTGGGATAAAACACATGTATTTACCGAAGTTAGATAATGCCAGACTAACTCAATATCTTTTCTGATAAGATAATGATCTAGATAAAGGAAATACAGTACATTTCTTCTATCCAAACTTCAACTAAAACATGTAATAAAGTGCCATATGGGAAATTAGTATTTGAGGTGAATAAGGAAGGGATTAGTACAAAAATTGAATGACCTTGAGCACCTGAGTAATAGAAATGGAATGGAATTCAAGAGTGCAAAGTATAAGGTCATGCACTTAGGGGCTAATAACAAGAATCTTTGCTACAAACTTGGGAGCTCATCTGTTGAAAATGACAGAGGTGGAGGAAAACTTGGATGTGCTGGTCAATCACATGAAAGCTATGTGATGTGTCAGTGAAAAAGGCAAGGAAGGATATCTCCACTAACAGGGAAAGAAATAATAGTGCCATTGTATGAATCATTGGTAAAATCTCATGTATAAGAGTAGTTTCTCATGTATAAGAGTAGTTGTTTGAGTCCAGGGAAGATGGATACAGAAAAGGACAAAGACAAAGCAAGTCTGCTAGGAAGATCACAGAAGTGAATGCCTTTTATATGAAAAGTGACAGTAACTAGATTTTTTTTAACAAATCAAAGGTTGAGATGCTCTCTATAAAAATGTATTGAGGGTGTTTTTTCTTCCAATACCAAGAAGATAATATAGCTATTTAAGCTAAAGGACAATGGTGCACAAAGACAAAGCCACAAATTATTTACGACAATATTGTGGTTGGAAATTAGAAGAAGGTTTTTAACCACAAAAATGAGACTGTCAAGCAGGCTTTTAGTAAAAGACCTGGGGGGAAAAGCCTAAGTATTTTAAGGCAAGGTTTCAGCAATTTGTAAAAGGGTTTATATTACTTCATATTATTCCAGGGATTTGGAATATATTAGCCTGGAGGTCCCTTTCAGCCTTTTCTAGATAAGACGCCCATTATCTCCTCAAAGGGCAAGAATATCACTAACTCTTGTTACCTTCTGTGAAAGCTAACAGCTAATCCCTGCCATCAGAGAAGTTCTGTGCAAACAGAAAATGTGTGTGTACAAATATTCTGCAAATTCTGGTGTTTATTTCTTGATCAACTATTGTGGGGCTGAAGATAATAGCACTGACTTCAAAAGAAAGATTACTTATAGTAAGTTTCTCAAAGTATACCTTCCCTTCAAAACAGCTGAGCTTCTTCACTCTTTTTAGAACAAAGTAGGAAGGTGTTGGGGTGTTGGATTAGATCCCATAGAGGAAGTCTATTAGCAACAGAAATAGTTCAGTTAGCAATTCGTGGTGCAGATTTCCCAGTTCCACCATAGGATGGGGGTGTGTGTGTGTTTGTTTTAGTTTGCTTGTTCGTTTGTTTTTTACCCAAAATTAGAGTGAGGAATTCTTTTACCTGTGTGTCTATGTATCTACCAAATTATTTTAGTGTTCTATTTGCCATATGCCCAGGGCTATAGTAAACACTGAATGGCATCCTAGTGAAATTATATTTCCAGACCATGGATAGATAATAGTTGAGAGAGCATGGAGGACTTTACATGATCACATGCATGCACACACACAGACATTCCCACACACCCCAAGCAGTCCACCTATCACCAGTTTGAACAGTCTTAGCAGTTTAAACATGCACTCTGCCCTCGGTCCCTAGATAGCAACTCCATGTTCTGCTGCTGCACCAGCATTACACTACTCAAAGGCCTAAGAAGATAGGAAAACACATGGAGCCAATAAAAGTATGCTTATTAATTTTCTTGTCTTAACATAAAACCAATACAGACCCTCTCATTTATGTATACTTTTAATGTATCACAGTTATGTGTGATTTCAAAATCTCCGATGATTTTTATTTGGACCAGAAAATCTCTATTGTGTTTTTTAGGTTGGAAAAATACAACTGCCAGCACATCTCCTTGGTGGATCCTTTTTTTTTTTTTTTTTTTTTTTTTTTTTTCCCGATGCGCTCTTTGTTCCAGCTGCCTGAATTGTGATGGGAAAGGAAAACGACAGACATTCATTCAGGTTGGGCTGACAAATAAGGCATCTTATCTACAGCTGAGTACAATTACAACTTCATTCTAACCTGGCTTCTGCTCCCTTGTATGAATGCTGTTGTATTTGGCTTGGTTATGCAGACCAACATCCAGACTTTTACTGCAATTCCTTACTTTCTCAAAGTGTTGACTTGTCAAAGCATTTAAACATCTTCTAAATTTACACGAGTGGCTTCAGTGGGGGTCCTCTAGTCCAATCCATTTACAAGTACCTAGCTGAATCAGAGCCAAAGTGCCTATGCAAGTAGTTCTTGCCAAGAAGGGCCATTTTTCCTGTCTCTGCCCAAACCTGTCCAATCTAAGATCAAAGGGAGCTTTCAGATTCCTTATCTTCTAGCTTTGTTAATTCCTTTGAACCACTTTATTCCTTTGGTCACCAAGCCTATGACAAGTTCTTTATGATCTTTAAGGTAAGTATCTGGCAAAGATACTTCCTGAAAAGGTGTGCCTAGCCCAGCCGGGAACACTCCTTTTAAAATGATGGCTGATATTCAGGAACATCTGGCACCCAAATCATGTGGAAGGGCTGCAGGTAGCAAACAGCTATTCCAGGTCACACCTCCACAATTAGATTTTAAAATCAAAAGAATGGGTCAATGCAGAGAGTGTTTTTCTGGGGGCTAGCAGGCATCCTGGGAGAAGAGGAACAGGAAGCAAAGCATATCCTCTCTGAATATATGTCCTCTCAAAGGGCACTGCAGGGGAAAAAGTTACTTATCCTTTCGTAGTACCTTTTTCCAATTTCAGGTGCTTTCTACTACAACACGTGTAACACTGCCCAGTTAATTCATTAATCGACCCTATTTGCTTGTGTAGTCTCCCACTCTGGCTCAGTTTTTTGTCTGTCTTTTGTCTTTGTGATTCACCCATCACCATCTGGCTTTACACTCCACTTTCCAACTTTGCCTCCTCTGTATCCAGCTGTTGCTATCTCTGGAAAAAAGCACAGGGAGAGGTTGGGGAGGATGTGTGTGCAGTGCCATACTTTGTTTCCAGGGAACACAACTCACACAGCAGAAGCTAGCATTCCCTGCTGCTTGTGGTCTACATCGTCGGGTGGTTTCCGTGCCGGGCGGGAAGCTCTCCAACAGCAGTAGGCACCAGTGCACGCTCAGCACTCAGCACTGTTCGACCCTTCCGGCAGGGCATAAATCCATTAGCTGTTGTGGTAGCAGCCTGAGATAAGGCTGTGGAATGAGGGGGAATTATTGCTTTCCTGACTTGAGTGTCACAGCGTTTTCTCTTTATGGAGACAGTTCTCTGGTGTGGCAAGGTGTCTGCTTTCAGTTCTGGTTAGTAGTCCATCACATTTAAGTAACTGTTTCCAAATAAGAGGCTAATTATGAACGGTGCTGAGCTCCTTCAGCTCCCAGTGATGAGAAGAGATTGTTCAACACCTCAGAGGTCTTATTTTAGGAAAGCATCAGCTGTCGCATGTGCACTGATTAAGATTAATTAAGATCCATTGAGGATAAAATCTAAACACTCTTACTTTTCAAAATACTCCCTCTGCTAAGTAATGACTATTTTCCTGAATAAAGTTTGCCAAGACTGGAACCTTAGTAAAGCATTTAGGGTTCTAAAAGGCAGCATTTACTCATATGAATTATGCCATTTTACAGCAAATTTTCCAGAGTGCTACTCATGTGAGTAAGAATTGCAGTCCGTTCATCATTAGGAAAGCCATCAATAAAAAAAAAAGTTAAAATATAAATACATAGACATATGGTTAATGCTGCAAAGCAGAAGTGTTTTTAAAGGCTACTAATAATTTAGCTTGCCAATAAATGTGCTTAATTAAATCCTTCAGACTAGTGTTGGAAGAATTTTACTTGGAACAAGTGGAAAAGTTGTGCATATTAACCAAATGGGGGGGGTCACTCAAGGCAATGTGCTTGCATTTTGAGAGATTCTTTATATAAAGGAGGAATACTCCACAATAGTAAAATACAAATACCACAACATGAGGAACTACAACTAAAGACAAATGTTTAAAATTTCATCAGGAAATTTAATAAATTTTGTTTACATTACTTTATTATTTTTAAGCATTTCTTCTTTCAGCTGAAGAGTGACATTTGTTTCAGGAGAACACAGAGTCTGTATGCCGCAGTGAATACATTTAAAATGCTTTTGCATTTAATATCCAGATGTGTTAAACACATCCAAATGCGAGTAAAATGCCCCTTATTTTTTCATGCTCTTAAATTTTAACATGATGCTACCTTTATTCACATGAAGCCAATTTTTCTACTCACATAGACAGAAACCTAATGATATAGGCAAGAAATAATTACCCCCGAAAGATACCTTTTGTTATGTTTAGAATAACTTCACAGCCTGGATTGTAAAATGTTAGAGAATTCCCTACAAGAAACCACGAGACTCTGCTCCCACTAATTTCAACTTTAATTTCTCTCTCTCCAATCCTTAAAGAGTTCAGCTGCTGCAAGCTTTTCCTCAGAATATATTTAAAATTAAAGATTACTTTAGGAAATTTTTTCTTCACTTACTGAAGTATTTTCCCTTTCTATCCACTCTAATTTGCTGTTCTTAGAAATAAAGGAGATTGTGAAAAAAGCCAGATTTCTAAGGGAAAGAGCAGAATTCCCATTCTTTCCTCAGTTTGATTTTTTTTCCCCCTCAAACATAAGCAAGACTGCTGAAATAAAGTGAGTCTGTAGGTAGATTGCTCCCTCTTCTGGCAAATCTGCATGTTGCAAGAATGTTTTCTAATCTAGCAAAATTGAGGTGCATTAATAATGTCTTGAACTACCAACTAGTATTTATTGGATCACTTATAAAAAATACCTGTAAATATTTCAGAATGCAGTATATTTTATGGGAATGCACTATATTGGCTACAATAAAAAGAAAGCATCGCTACATAAAAAGAGCATCTCTAAACACCTGTAATAAACAGATCTGGTGACACGACTGTTTTTTCAAGATCTGGTTCCTCCTGAACCTTCCATCTTTCATTAAGAAGGTTGTGAAGCAGTTACATACAAGCATTACCATAACTGCACAGAAAAGAAGGTAGGAAGTTTATCTGGACTCTACCTATACTGAAGAATCACTTCCGCAGGACATTTATAACTGTGTACTCCATTTTATAGTTTCAACCGATCTGAGGCCACCTTTGGGTCTGAAAGTTTTCTGTGTCCTGTGCCCAGGTGAGTTTGAGGTTTGTCTCAGTTGAGTTTGAGGCTGACCTAAAAGTAGTCAAAGCCTGTACTTCTGCAAATCTCTCTGTCAGTAATGCCTTGACACATCAGTCACAAAATGGATGCAGAGACTATTACCAATGTTGTCAGTGCTCAAAGATTTTATTATGAAGCTCAAAGAATT
Source organism: Dromaius novaehollandiae (assembly GCF_036370855.1). Taxonomy (NCBI): domain Eukaryota; kingdom Metazoa; phylum Chordata; class Aves; order Casuariiformes; family Dromaiidae; genus Dromaius; species Dromaius novaehollandiae. Next base: position 127,404,820 of record NC_088099.1, read on the forward strand.
TGATTTTTTTCCTAAAACTACAGTTTATGGAGGCAAGTGTTCATCAAGAACCTAAATCTTCATTTTGAGACATTTTAGCAGTTGTGGGAGTAAAATACCAGAAATAAAGACTCTAGAAGCTCAAAAAACAAGAAGCAAAAGTTCCAAATGTATGGTTAATTTTTAAGTTAATATTCATGTTTGAAGGTTTGATTTGCACAGGTTTGTTTTTGTTTGCTTTCCAAAGCCTGCAAGTGACATTATTACTTGAAGTCTTTTATTATTGATAGTAGCTATTTTTTGTCCAGTTGTGAAAATTTAATAATGCTAACCAAAAAATAACAACAAATCATGAGTCAGGCTCATGATTTCTGTTTGTCCTTTTAGAACTATGTGAGCCAGAGAAGTTCTGTTCTTTGTGGATAAAAAGCTGAGATCTTATTGTAAATCATAAAGTTCCAAGTTTAGGACAATCAGCAAAAAAATAATGAATATTATGAAAGGGTCAATAAAAGCATATTTTAGCTTTAGCTGAATATAGGGCACGTCTGTGCCACTCAAAGATACAGATGTTAGCAAAGAGGGGAAAAGCAGTGTTCACTTTCTATTTATCTGGAGAGGGTGCTTCACACAGAGGATATTCAAGAAGAAAGTAAGGACAGGTCTTCTGAGCTCAGTAAATTAGGGAGTGCATTGGAGCCCTTCATTGTCAGGCCTGGACCTTGTACCTGTGAGAAGAGCCGAGTGACCATGGAGGGAAGAGACAGAGGCAGACAGAAACATGCCAAAATGTATCTTCTGCTGCCAAAACACGACGGTGGATAGTTGGATCAGCCCAGTGGTGATCCCAAACTCATGTAGCTGTGACAGGCTTCACTGCAGCAAAGAGGCTCCGCTGCTTTCCAGACCTGAGCACTTACCTTTGCACAGTGCCCCAAGGCATCATGTAGATATTCCAGCTTGACCAGCTCTCTGGTCCCGCCCTCCACAGCCTGATATGAACATGCCCAGAGACATAAAGTATTGTTATGAATTCACTAATGAACAAAGGTCATAAGGAAATTTCTGTTATTTTTAATGGCAGAAATGTCTTGTACAAAAAAAAAAAAGATATTTAGTTTATTTGTCTTAACAAGTAAATAGATCCTGAAGAGACAGTTTCTGTCTTTAATTCAAAGCCAGTAACCACAAGTCATGTGACAGTTCAGTTCTCCTGAGTAAATGAGAGTGGCTGAATCTTAGGCCTCCTTTGTTTGGTTAGACTCCTCCCCAACCACCAGAACTTTGGCTCCTTTTCCAGAGGAGACAGGCAATATCTGTGGTAATATTGCTACTATTGGTATCATGGAGGAAATTCATCATGCTTTGTTAGAAAATATGACAGCGTTTCCTATAATAATTGTATGACTCACTACCACCAAACTGGATGCTCCCCAATAGAACCTCCATCCTCCAATAGCCTAGCTTAAACAGACTCCAATCAATAGGCATTTCCTTTGAATAATGGAAAAGATTCCTACAAATATTTTCATAACTATTAGTAATGCTGCATAAAAATGGAAAGTCTGCTTTCCTTCAGAGCTTGGAAGTGAGGAGCAGTCTCAGAGGGTCCGAGACAGAGAGCGAGCTTGGGCCAAGAAAGCTGGTTCTGGCACATGGTCTCCAGTTTCCTCCCTCCCTCCAACTATATAGTAAAAATCAGTCATTTCTGGTACACAACCAAACACCCCTTAGCATCATCAGTTAGATTTAGAGAAGAACAAGCATTCAGAGATGAGAAACCAAGAGACAGAATTTAGAGTGAGAAAAGGAACAAGAAAAATGAAGCAATCAAAAATTCTTGGAGATGTAATATTCATTATGAATAGGTCTTAGATATTCAGATTCAGCTAAGAATTTGGATTTCATATCTATATGCAAGCATGTGGTCTCAGGAAAGTATCTCACCTGAATAAAAGCAGGAAACTGTCTTTAAAAGTGTGCAATGAAATCAGGCTAAGAAAACAAGCTAGGAACCTGCAGTTCAGAAGTCTGAGGAGAAAAGTAAAGCCTGAATGATGCAGGTTTCTTAATACTTGCAACAGCTTGCCCCAGCTGAGGATTTTTTTCCAAATGTTCTTAAACAAACAAGTCACCCTTCATTATAGATTAGGTACTTAGGCCAGTTTTGTTGTATGAGATCAGAAAGTGGTTAGAGTAAAGGATTCAAAGATAAAAACCTGTTGGAAGATGCAAATTTGGCTTTGGGGAAGGATCTGTCAAGTTGCATATCTCTCAAGACAGTGAGAAAGCAAGAAGAAAAGATGGCAAGAGGCAGCCGCACCCAACAGGTTACCAGGAAAGAAAATTTAAAAAAGGATAAAATAAAGAATTTAGAAGAGTCTCTAGAGAGGAAAATATTGCAACACATGCATTTGCATGAGAAAACAGCAGAAGGTAATCCCAATGTCCAGCATCTGGCAAACACTACAACGTCTGAGAAGTGCTTCTCAGAATAATCAGAACATGCAGAGTTTCTGAATGCCTTGCTGAAAACTGTTATGTAATTACATGTAATCTCTGTAAGTACTGTAATAAAAGTTCCAGTATTAGAAACTTTTCTGTTCCAAAAAGGGAGAGAGAAGGAAATTGTCACAGCTTTAAAAATCTGACTAGTAGAACCACTCTGTGACGAAAATCTAACGCAATCTTGTTGAAGGTCTCCCTCCTATGAAACCTGCACATGACAAGATGGAAAGGTCAAAATTCAACAGATTCTTACTGAGAGGAAAACTCTGACTTTTTTTACCGCAAATATTGCTTCCAAGGTATCACGGGGAAAGCTGGTATAGTTTCTTTGTTTCAAAAATAGTCAAGTGAGCAATGTCACAGAGCTGGATCTTATGTCTGTGAGACAGTGACACTTTCTGCCAGGAATTAAAACACAACTCCCACGGGCACCTATGGAAACTCAGAGCAGTATCTTAGGGAAAAAAATCAGCATCTTGCATCTCACTTCCTTTTCTGTTGTACAGGGAAAAGCTCTGCTGAAGAAAAAGATTTCATTTTGACACATAAAGCCTAAAGAGAGCATATAACTTTTAAAACTAGATGAAATGTTAAAAGCAAAAGTACTTCAGATAAGCATACACTTTTTTTTTTTTTTTTTTTTTTTGGTACCTGAACCTAGTTGCTGTGAGACAGTTGGGCCCAGATTTATTTCATTTTTGTGGTTTTAAGGGTTTTTTCTTTCACTCTCAGGGGTCCTCTGAACTAAAACCAAAGCAGATCTTGCTGTCTTTTTTAATTAGATTTAAATAGCTTAAGCTGGATGTTTATTTTGTGCAGGTTGTTGAACATAATTAGCATCAAAATGATCAGAGGTATTCTTTGAAGTTCACACCACTTAAAATAAAGGGATGCAATTTCACACTGGCATTGGTACTACTGGTTCTCTGTGCAGATCGGCAACTGCAAAATGTGCAGAATACAATCTCTGGTAGTTTTAGCTTAATACTGATTAAGACAGGGAGTACTAGAAAGTAAGAAGATCAAAATACATTCAAATAAAAACAACACCTGGTGAACACAGTGAAATCTGGGCCATCAGTGTTTTTGATGTACTAATACATTTAGAGTGTTTTTATCTTAGAAGTTTTTAAAGGAGAAACACAGTGGTTTTCCTTTTTTTTTTTTTTTCCTTTCTCATTTATTTTCCTAGTTTCTCTTTCTCTCTTTTCTCTCTTTCTTTCTTTTCTTTCTTTCCTTCTTTCCATATTTCTTTCCTTCCTTTTTCCTTTCTTTATTTTCCTTTCCCTTCTTTCTTTCCTATGAATGTATTTCAGTGCCAGTTAGCTTTAAGGTAAAAGGTAGTTAGAAGCAGAAATATAGGGATCAGACACCAAACACGACACCAAAATGTCCTGAAATTCGCAGAGAATGTCAAACTCTTGTGAAAGACATTCTAGTGTATAAATAAATCAGACGATGCCGGTGTTTTTAATATGCATATAAGATTTCTTAGAAGATAGACTGACTTGCTGTTGATTTACTCCACTGTCTTTAGTTTTCTTAGCTAAATAGCCATCCGTTACTGCCAGAAATTGGGAAGAATGCCAGGAGGGCTTGCCCTCTCATTACCTATGAAAAAGAGCTATGAACAGCTCCAGAAGTATGGTCCTGATTTTGCAAGGATCTTAAGGTTTCTTGGCATGGGCTCCACGACCACAATTCCTGTTGGCTTTAGGTCTGGAATATTGTTGAAGTCATTCTGAGGCACTGCAATACAGGACAGAGCACAACAGTTGTGTCTTCATGGCTAATACAAGTGGAATTCCCCTTTTTAAAATTTATAAAATACATTCAGTTCCTGTAAAGAAGGAATGACAGAAGACAGAGATAGAAACAGCTGTTTCCTACAAAAATTGTATGACACTATCAGCAATTTTGGATGCTGCCTCCCAATAGACCTTACATCCTCCTTTGGCCTGGCTTAAACAGATTCAAATCAATAAGCTCTTCCTTTGAATAATGGAAAAGCTTGCTACAAATATTTTCATAACTGCTAGTAATGCTGTATAAAAATAGACAGTTTCTTTTTTAAGCATCTAATTTGTTTTATGCGCATAACGATTTAGCAAACCAATACAGCATCTGCATGTAGAAAATTTATCAAAGGGGTCTCAACTGTTCTTTTATAGAAAAGATGAGTTATTCAAGAAAAGCAACTGAAAACAGTGAATGTCCAGCATGAAAAGTTACCAGATTATTTCTCATGTTTATTTATTTAATGAACAACTAGTTCCTGTCATGGATTATATAAACAGTAATTGGAGTTTTCTTTGCTTTATTTGTGTTCTTGTACCACATCAAGTTTTTCCAGTTGTTCTTGATTTCCAGACTGTTTTTCAGAGTTTTTCCTACTACAATGTGTAATAGTTCCTGGTATTTTAGTCTCATCTCACTTCTTTTGTTTCTGAGTATATAATACATGGAGCATATAATGCATAAATCACTCGGCAAAGCACCTGCCTTGCATCGGTACTCATGAGCCTGATCTGTCCCACACTGCTGTCAGTGATCCAGCTTTCACTGCTGTCAGTGTGGGCCACTCTTGCTCCTGGTCCTCAGTATACAAATATTGTTCATCAAAATGAAGAAATAGTCAGTGTTGTAGGAAATCTTTATGGTTACTGTTCTAATTCCATTCAATAAAGTTTTTACACAATTCTTTTTTTTTTTTCTCCCCCCTCCCTCCCCAGCACACTAGCTGTGCTGTTTCTTCATATGCTCAAAACCAAATGTTTCTCCTCCTCCTCCAGCATCCGAAGTAGGTGTGGTCAGAATACACTTGCACTCTTTTGAGTAAACTATAATGCTTCTTTCTCAATTAAGTTCTTTTACATGACCATCTCAATTAAGTTTTGCACATGACCATGTGAGTGACCTGCAATCACTGAAAATGAACAACAGCTCTCATTCTAAATGCTTCTTCATCCAGAGATGAAAAGCTACCAGTTTATTCCTTATATGGAAAAATTAAATTCCTACAAAGGTCTGATACATACATTAAAAACTAGCTCAGATTCAAAAAACTCACTGAGGCAGAGATTCCAACCTTTGGAAGACGTGAAAAATATAATCTAGAGAAAATTCTAGGAAAGCATCTCTTCTTGCTCATCCTGCCCATTTAGTCTTCTCTAGGCACAAGCTGCCAAATACAGGATCTTGGAATAAACATGCATTGTTATGATCATTCTGATGCTATTTTTGTTTATCTTTGCTTGTAGAGATGATCATAATATTATTAAGGATGTCTAACACACTGCTGTGTAGCCACCATTATTTCACTGTTTATTTTATTGCCTGGCCTTTTGGCATGATATTTTTCCTTGCTTTGTTTCTGCCTCAGGCTATTTTATGTTATTGTGAAGAGAGAACCAGTTTCAGCGAAAAGTCTAACTATTTTGACAGCAACACAGGCGTGTATACATTGTTGCAGAAATGTTAGCCAGTTTTCTGCAATGGATTGTGGAAAACTCCAACGGCTTGATAACTCACATTACCCTTCAGGCTCAGACTAAAAGGTATTTAGATTTCACACTGACAGAAATTGTCATTTGTAGGAGGTTAAACTGTCATGGGCTTCCAGCATAATTATATGCAAGTCCCTTTTCATTTCACTGTTAGTACAGTTGTTCATTCTCCCATGCTCCGTTAAAGTAGATGACTGAAGGGGAATATAACAAAGGTTTACAGAATTGTGAGAGTCACAGAAAGGGTAGATAGGGATCAGCTGGTCGCTCTCTCTTCCAGTGCAAGACCTGAAGAGGGGAGGAATGTCAGATGGAGCTAGTAGGAACCAAGACTGCAAAAGGAAACCTAGCACCATTTTGGCTCCCCAAGATCTCTGGTCATTGTCGTATGCACTCCTCCCTAAAGGTAATAAGGTAATTCTGGATACTAGATGTTTCATGGCTCAAGAGGAAAATGGTCAAGTTCATTAAAAAAAAAAAAAATCTTTAGAATGTTACTAAAAACACAGAGGTACCAAAAAAAAAAAAAAAAAAAAAGCTCCAGAAGTCTTTGAGCTAAAAATAATTGGAGGGTGAGATAGTATTAAGGAGAAGTATTATGCATGCTTGTCCAGTTTTTATCCTTCTCTAGATCTACACTTATTTTCACTGTTAGAGAAAGGACTTTAGGCTAGATAGACCTGTCACCTGCCCCACCACTGCCATTCTTACCTTCTCATGAATTAATTAAATGCAACAGAAGGTACCAACTGACACAGATACAAAAGGTTCTCATTCTGTAAAAACTGAAGTAAATTTTAACAGGTTTTAGCATATAATTTAAATGTTTGAGAATGTATTTTATCTGGAATATATCTTAACTGATTTTGATACTTCCATGGTCTATTCTACGCCAATACTGTCAATGATTTAGTACTGAGCTCTGAAAAGCACTGAATCACTTTTCAGCAGATATCATGCACAAAAGCTAATGCTTGCACTGAAAAGTGTTTATTTTAAATCTAATGGCTCACTAATTGATAACCCATAGCATTTGGAGGTTCATTTGTGTTCCTATAAGGTGGTAGCTGAGATATTTATCTGAACATATATAAATTATCTGGATCTTCTGGCCTGTAGACCCATGCTGAAATTTTTGCAAGGACAGACTTATGGAACTGTGTATTTTTTATCAGGCCAAAAATAATGTGGTAACAGATTTTTATTAGGTATTTTGGCAATTTGTTTTTTTTCCTTAGCAAGTGAAGAGCCATATGACATATGGCTCAATTCTTATTTTAGTTTAGGCTTGCTCAACCCTTCTTCAAATTTTCTGAGTTCTTTGGAAAGACATCTATCCAAAACAAAGACAAAGAGCTTGCTTTACATTGCTGACCTTCACTCTTTTTATAAACTGCTGACTTACATACGTAGTTAACCAACTAGTGTGTCTACCTAGAGATGTTTCTATGGAAAAATTTAAATTCATCAACTTTACCAAGCTCTGAAGTAGTTTGTGACCTGTGTGCTTCAACTTCCTTGTTATCTGTATCTGAGGTAGCTATTTAAACCAAGATCAGATCTGATGGCACAGTCTGCATTTGTTATAGTGTAGATATAACTCAAGAATTTCTTTTTCTTCTCCTAAATGAGTTGAAAAGAAATCAGCCATGTTATAAAAACAACAGAATATACATATCCTGCATATTATTACATATATTACAGAAGACATGTATATACATATATATACAAATATTGCCTCTATTTACATTGTTTTTAAGCACATCTGTATTCATATGCTAATGTGACCTTCATTCTGCCAGTCTTATTCTTACTCAATCAATTTGTTTTCCATCATGAGTTAGGATGTCAAGACGCAGTCCTAAATTTGGATGTAAAGGTTAATTCACTGTGTAAGACTAACAAAGGAGAAGACTAAGCACTTGTCAGTCCTGTGCTTTCCTTCTGAAAAGACAGTGTAAAACTTCATAAAACTCCTTTGAGCAGTGGACTCATTCCAGCAGAAGTTTTGCAGGAAGCGACAGAAAGTTTACGTTTCAGAGGCTGGCACTGCTCATGTTCCAGCCTCCAGCTGGAAATAGACATAACCTCACTGTTAGAAGAACACAGGCAATAAGGCTGTAACATTTAATCCTATTTGAATAAGATATTTAAAGAGGGCCAAGGTATAGTAAAAACAATTAGAAGCTGTTTACTCCCTCGCTAGTGAAGTCTTCGGCTGCGTGATGTGTTGTGGTGGGAGAGAAGGAAGCGGCCATCTGTATTATCAGTGACTGCTTGCTTCTATTCATAATGTAAACAATTGTTTTGTTTTGTTTTGTTTTAATTTATTTTCCAGATCTGAAAATTGTCTGAGCAAAATATTTTTAAAACTTTTCTTTGGATGTTTTGAAAACACATGATGAAATATAAAGTTACTTTGAAATTATGTTTGCTGCTCAACAACACAGATGAATATTTGAATATGATACTTTTGAAAGCTTGTATTTCTGTTGGGAGCGAATCTGTTAACTCCAGAGTAATGTGTGGGGGAGAGGTGCTGGGTTCCCACAAAGGCACCAAGAGAAAGCAGTCTTTCACTTCTTAGTGCATGAAAGACAGCCCTATTGTACAAGGTCTTTACTCAGTGCATGCGACTTGATACCACTGCTATTTCTGTCCAGCTTTAACAGTATTTAATTAAGTCACTGTGAGTGCAGTAACCCAATAAAGAACTGATGATATCTTTTCTGCAACTGTGTAATCCGTTTCAGCAGTCCTAAAGGCCATGTGGTGCTCTCCAGCTCCTGTGGAGTGTGGGATGTCCCAGACCCTCACCTCGCAGTCATGCCATGGGGATTTACACCAGCTCCTGCTCTGCTGCGGTTCAGGATGAGCGCACACAGAATGGCCGATACCTGTGAAACCCTGAGCACCAGTGCAGGAGCCCATAACTAGAGGAAGGAGTCTACTCAATATACACTTACTGTGATTCAGTGCTAAGGTAGAGCACTGCATGTAAGGAAGGTTGTTTGACCTCACACTTTTATGTCTTTCTACTGGGCTCTGTCTCAGTCATTTTGATCCCCTCATTGCACTCCTAGCTGCATCCTGTGTCAAGAACACAGCAAAACTTCAGGTTGCCAAATGAAGACTATGGGAAGACTTGGAAACCAAGGGACAATCTCATGCTCTGTATGTACAATGAACAACTGCTTTTATGAGGCTGTTTTTTTGCTTACTATTCTGTAGGGTGGAAAGGGAATTGCTTTTTTTTCCTGCATGATAAGTTCTCAGTGTGTGAAATCCTTTTCTCCTTAAAAGGGAACAAAATGGGAAATGTTGCAATGTCTCACGATATGAAACAAACAACAACAAAAAAGCCACAGATCTTTGGGGGTTGATCAAAATGTTTTACTTCAGTAAAAATTCAAACATCTCTTACACAAATATTTCAAATTAAAAGTTTTTTTGAAATTAAAATTAAAAATTCTAAATGCATAATATTACAATATTACAATTATTTGAAAATTGTTGAAATTTTCAAAATTTTTTCAATGACTTTTTAAAATACCAGAACAAATCCTCTTAGGTTTTTTTCCCCAAATAGAAATTCCAGACACCTTGACTGCTTCATTTAAATATTTAATTGTGATTAGTTGTCATTTTCAAATTGAAAATTGTTGCCCTGGAAAATTTACAGCTAGGTTTTCTACATGGCAAATTAAGAAAACACTTTTCCTGTGTCTTGAAGAGAATGCTTAGCACAGAAATTGGCTGTTGAACATTTTTAGTCTGTAGACGTCCCCAAAATCCAAGGAAGCTTTTCAGTAAAAGGGAGACTAATGAACAGCCCAATATCCATTCTTCAGATTAACCCTACTTGGAGCACCAGAGAATATTTGATAAAATTGATAGTCATGTTCAGTGTGTTTCTCTGTATTTTTTTATTCTCTGTACGACCATACCTCTCTAAACTGGCAAGCTTCTTATGTTTACAAATACAATAGAGATAAAGTTTTGTAGGATACATTGGAAACATACTTTTTCTAGGAAGTAAATTTAATTTATTTTCTATGTCAACCTGTTCTGGATTACAATTTCTAAACCATTTTTTTATACAACAGAATTATTACTATTGTCTAGCTTAGTATCTTTTACATATCTTGTATTAATTCTTTTTCTCTTTTTGTTAGCAGTACTTATGTAAATACTAGATAAGTAAATTTTCTCATTTTTCATCCACTGCTTCACAGCTCTACTTCCTTTCTATGTCTGAAAATGAAAAAAACTTCTTGGAAATAAGGAACATATTAAATTACTTGTTCTTTGTCCAGAAAAAATGGTGAAATATATATTTGAAAGTTCATTTAAAACTCTGGAAAAAAAATAGTTTGATGTTCTTCTTGTTTGCCTTTTGGTTTGCTTCCAAAACAGAAGGAAGCACCTCACAAATTTCTTCCTTGGTCTGTGAAGTACTTGGGTGTCTCAATGACTCTAATTTTTTTCCAAGAAGAGTTTAGACATCTGTCAAATTAATTCACTAAAAATAATATTCAAAGATCTTTCTGGTATTTTTTTTGTTCAGAATGTGCCTAAATGCATCTTTAGGACAAGTGCAAAAATCTTCTAAGCTAAAAAAGAAAACCTTTCAGTCATTGACTCTACTCTTTTCTATTCTGACCTGCCTTCCACAATTGGGCTAGTAACTTCAGAGCTAGGTCCTGGAGACCACAGTAAAGCTCTCTCAACAAATGTACAAATAGTGAATAGGGCTTTCCTTTTTTTCAGAATTCCTTCCAGTTGCCTCATTCCAGCAGATAATTTCTTTATCTTCTACTGATGTTAGTGGGAGCTACCTATTTTAAAAGACAGGCTTATTTACTGTTTATAAACTGCAAAGAGAAATTGTAATAAAAATATCTTAAGATTGTTTATAGCATTTTCGTATTTGGGAGTATGTTTTCTATGATATTTATAGCTCCATCATTAATCAGCAGATGAACTTTATAGCAGATACATCCACAGAGATCCAGAATGCATTAGAGTAATGGTTACATACAGGTTGTTATGACATTCTAAGGATAAATTCTGGCTTTGCTTTTCCTATATGCAATGCAAAAAAAAAGAAAACAAAAAAAACCAAAACCACCACCACCAACAAAAAATGTTATTACTGCCTAGCTTTTCTTGGTTTAATCTCTTGGAAAGTAAGGAAACCCTGTCTTACCTACATTTTCACAAAGAAAATAATATCTAAGGATGCCCCATTTTTATGTTCTCCCGGGGCTTTATGAGCTCCCCCTAGCAGCAGAGGACATCCATTCTTGACCTCCTAACATACCAGTTTCACACCAGAGCATGTGTGAAGACTTTCACTTGCATTTCCTGCAAGATAACCATAGAATTTTTCCCCACTTTGTGGAGAGATCAGTTTCTTTCATAGATGGAGTTTCAGCCTTTCTTCTTTTAGTACAGAAACACTGGTTTTAAGTTGTTTGCTCATTTCTTCAATTAGCTTTTATTCTTTAAATTATAAAGAACCCTTAAAGCACTTTATGTCCAATAGATGGCAGTGAAATACTGAAAATGCACCAACCTTTTTTTTTGTTTTTATTTTTTAATGCCTCCTGAAGTGAAAATAATAATACTGCCCAATGCTCCTTCTCAGTAGCAGGAAAATTTACACTTTCCCACCAGAATCCCACCAAAGCTGCTATTTCATAAGACTCTGAACATTTTCATATGCATCAGAATAGTCTTTGCTTTCTGACTTCTTGGGGGGATTGGGTTTTTTTTTTGCTTCTATGGGGGTTTGGGGGATGGTGTGGGGAGGCTGGCTCTTGCTTCTCACAAAGGCTGTACCTCTTTTTTGATTAGATGTTGATCACTCAAAGGCAAAGTGATGAGAGATTCCTCCTAGCACAAATCTCCTCATCAAAGTAACATCTACTCAGCGTCTACAGGATGGTGGCCAACTGACCTTCTCATGTATTTACAGAAGATCTCTCTCTCTCCCTGTTGGCTCTTCTGAGGAATATAGAAGCCTGTACTGCATTACCCAAAGTTCTGTATCAACTACATAAACCTTTGCAGTAATCAAGGGATGGAGTTGCATTTGGAGTTTGGAGGAGGAATTTTATTGTATGTAAAATTCTACAGTACAGTTGGTAGCTCCAGGAGTTTGCAGTTGACTGATTGTCCAGAAGGGTCTTGGTGTTGCCTTTTCACCATGAGACTTCATATTATTTATTTACATTTCAGCAAAATATTAGCTACAAAAATTGGTAATGTCCTATTTTCATTATCATGCTTTTGGTCTAGGGACATCTTCAAAGAAAAGTATCATCAAAGCAACACTTACTAACTATTCAAGAGCTACTTGAAAGGATATAAGGTGTGAAATTATTCCAAAAGGGTATACATATGATGTCTGATAGACAGAGAAATGATGCACCCACTTTATAAATATATTTATGATTTATGCTATACAACTCAAATCTTTTTCCCTCCCAGTGGAACATATGCATGCTTAATGAAGAACTTGTATTTATAATTCCAGTTACTAACAGAGTTGTTTTATGGCTTAATGCAGGAGTCTACAGCTTCTGGAAAGATTTGAGGTTTTGTCCTCTCTCATTTCAAATGTCTGACTAAACTTTATAAGAACATACTCGTGCACAGAACAGCCCTTGAAAAAAAAATTAGTATGAGAGAGGAAGAGAAGAGAGGACAGTTGAAATACTGTGGTAGAGAAGGTTCCTAAATAATGATTTTACCTCTCACGTGCTGAAATCCTCTGCAAAAGAAGTTTTCTATTCACTGATTTCATTGGTAGGCCTCTGTTGTCTCCATAAGGACTAAATTTAACGTGTAGCCTAGTGATCTGGATTGCTTAAGGGGCAAATGTTCTCTATGTACTCAAAGATGTAGAAGACCTACCACTGGCAGCATCTACCAGTGTTGCCATTTTAGCAGCAAAAGGCCAGAACACATCTGCTATTTCACAGTCTTTTCAGTGCAGCAGCTATTCCACCATTGCTCCAATCCCTAAAGATTATAGCTTGCAATAGGGATTCAGCTCTTTTGCTTTGGTAGTAAAAAAATTAATAAAACTGACCATGTCTTTGTTTGAAAATGAGCTACTATGCAGTAATATTTTCCTAACTTCAATATTCATATCTTTTTGGCCCACACCTCTTTCCTATAACAACATTGTAATGGGTCAGTGGTTTGGATGGAGATGATACATCTCTGAATATCATGTCAAAGATCAGCATAAATAGTTCAAAGAACTGTTCTGGCATTAGATCAAAAATCACTTGAAAAAATATGAACTTGTATTTATACAACACACTATGCTAAACAATGTAATTATGGTTCATCATGTCAACTTGAATAAACTTGAAAGGTTTTGCTATTTTTAATACCATTGTAAAAATGTACCAAAAGCTAAAACTGAATACTCTGTATTTTCTATTAAACCACAAAAGAAGTGTAAGTCCAGATAATACTAAGGGTCTCATTTAAAACTGCAAACTCCTGAGAATTTAGAGTTAAGGCTAAAAATATAGTCTTAACTTACTTTGTTGTGTTTAGGTATTGAGGAGGTGGAACTGCAATACCTACACAGAATGGGGTTAGTTAAGGACCCTAAACAGAGTTTGAATATATCCACAGACACAGCATTATATGTCGCCAGTCCCATTTATGGATACTGCTATAATAATGACACAATATTTGTTTTAGAGGCCACCAAACCTCTTTGCCAGATTAAACATTTAGAATCTGGATCCAACTGTAATATACTCTTTCAAATGGGAAAGCCACAAACAGCTATAGGCAACATCAGCACAGTCTCCCTCAATCTGTTAGTCTGTCAGAATTACAGACAAGGTAGAGCCAATAATAATAAGCACCTTCCATGAGAACATTAATTAGAATGTTAAAGTAATGAGACTCCTTGCCATGATCAAATCTGAGCTGGGCATGCTGCAAGAAAATCCCACACTCTTTCAACAAAAGATTAGCTGTAAACTGAGATTGCTCCAGTGAGATCAGGGCAAAGTATAAGCTCTCTTCTCTCTTTTTACTTCAAGATGCCCATGATCCATAGCTCTTGAATACACCTGACTTTTTTCTTCTCTTTTTATACTCCACTCCTTGCTTATCATTTTGGGGATGTCTATAAAGGGAATCTGTTCACTTAAATATAGGATTTAATTATGTTAAAGGAGTCCACCCTACTTAGGTGGAACTAAGGTGAATGTGTTATATTTGTTTTGAGCTCTGTAGCCATTGGATTTGGCTTTGTGATTCCATGGATTTCTGATGCCATGGCAATAAGGCAAATGGAAGAGGAGCAGGGATATGAAATACAGCATTTATCTGAAGCAACTTAACCAGTCAGGGGCTTTTCTGCCTTCTCTATTTGCCATTGAAAGGAATATGTTTGCCTCACAATGAAATTGTTTTTTATTTTTTTTTTACACAGATACATCTTGATTTTCATAATCCTAGCAATTGGAGAAGGCTTGAGAGAGAGGGAAAAGGGGCAGGGGTGTGTGTGTGTGATGGGTTAAGATGGTTGAAAGGAAGGGAGAGTAAGCAGGAAATGGGTTGAGGAAGGAGGCTGCTGGACCAAATGCAGTGAGACTTGATTACGCAGGGAAATAAAGCTTGAAGTTTGACATGTGCAGCATTTTTAGCATGCAGAAAAAAGGTGCAGAAGTGGAAAATGGGGAGAAGAAAGCTACCTGTGGAGTACCATGAGAGAAGCTTTTACCTCTGCCTAGTCTGAACATAGATTAGGTAGAGCAACGTCTATATCTGCAAAGTCACAGAGTTTTGGGTTGCTCTGATTAAATACTTTGTTGCTGTGACCCACGATTTACGGGAAGAGCTCTAAGTGGGTTGGGGAGAGGGAAGTGGTTATGTTATGCTAAGGGATTCCCATATCAAAATTTACAGTAACGAAAATTTCTCCTGATTTGGTGCTCGAAAAAACTTGCAGTAATGTAGTGCATTTCTCCATCGTTTGGACAGCATAAGCTCCATAAATCTTGCCTTTTCTACCTTACTCTGGCAACATCTGTATGGGGTGTCTGCACCCTTCCAATTCTCCAGATGGTACTGAATGTGCTCCAACCCTGAACACGCTCCAACCAGAGCAATGAAGTCCAGAAACTGGGAGTTGGCATACATAGATGTAGGGGCATTCTGAGCAATGTTACAGTGTTCTGCCTCTGTGTTTTTAGACTATAACTTCCTGATCCTCTCTGGGCTACATACTGAAGGGAAAACATCTGGAAGAGCTGAGCAAGACCAGTCAAAGTACAAAGCAATGAGGAATAACTGTTAAGGACATTCAGTAGTAAGAGTGGCTTCAGACAGATCCAGATGGATAGACACAGGGCCTAATAATACTTAAAAGGGATTTATTTCCTTCTGAGACTTGCCAGACAGTCTTGTACTTCGGGTCACGTAGCAAATGATTAGCACATCACACAGCAGCAGAAGGACTGGGCCAACACTTGTTTTCAAAAATAAAAAAAGATATAAATGCAAGGAAGCCTCTTTAGAGCATGGGACTCTGTGCTGCTAAATGGATCACTCCTGCCTAAAATTTCACCTGTTTTGAACAGAAGTGTTGTAAACATAATTCCTTAACCTTAAAGTGAAGAAACTCACTGCAAAATGGAATGTCTTCTATTTGAATGAAGATTAGAGCCCTTATTTACTTACTTTATTTGTTAAAAAGCAGTTAAGTTTAAGGAAAGTGTGTGTGTGGAAATAAATCACTTTTTAGTGAACTAATTGTAATTAATCCATAATAGATAAGTTTTAGAGATGGTTTGGGGGAGTTGAGATACATTCTTACAGTGTGTAATACTCTGCAAACACTACAGTATTGTGCAGTCCAAAATATGTTGCCACTACTGTACCTGGGTTTTTTGGCTGGTTACTTGGTTGGCTGGTTGTTTAATGTGGTTACTTTATTAATAGATCCATACCATGAAAGATATAGGTCCCTTGAAAGATTATAGCTGGAGGGAGTGGTGTTGATTTATAAAATTTGAGTTCTGTTACTGATTTGCCTTCCTAAAAATATCTTTAAAGGATAGCACTGAGAATCCTGACAGATCTGTAAATAAATCATCTTGTTTATAACTTTCCATTTTGTTCTTTCAACTTTTTGAGCAGCTCCGATAAGCAAAAGATTAGCAGAATCAAATTCTGTTTAGGTGCTTTGAGCTCAAACACATACATTTGTACGCAGTGGTCAAGAGGGGATTTTAAATGGGATGAATTTTAGAAGTACCTGTATGAAAAAAATGAAATCCCACTATTCTCTTATTTCTTCATCCATAAAGGATGCTAGATAGCATACTGGCATATGCCAACCCATTTTAACCACCTCACCATTTGAATATATCTAACCAGCAATTACAGAAAGTTGCAGGATATCCAGAGACTCATAAGAAAGCTTCTGCCTCTTCTGGTAAAGCAGATATGTATTCCAGCAAACTAATATTTATTCAGATCTCTGAGTGGCAGATGCTGTAGCTTCAGGTTACAGCTTGATCTTCAGGTTTGCAAAGCACATCTAGCCCACATTTACCAAATAAAAGAGTCTGCTGCATGTGCTCTTTGGCTTTGCTCTGAAATAGGAGCTCTATGACTTGATTCTGGCTCTTTTACGTAGAGACATAGGAATCAGTTATGTAGAGCTCTTTGATGATGTCTATTCATGAAATTCATTAACTTTTCTAATATTCAATATGAGTACAAAGAGCAAGATTTGGCCCATAGTCATTTTTTGCATGATCAGAATTTGACATTGTGTTGTGCTCAGGGACTGATCTGACACCTCTTGGAGTTAGTAGAAGCATTGTGATCTTTTCTATAACAGATGTTCTGAAACTACTTTATTTGCCATGTATTAATATTAAATACTAACTTCTTCTGCTGTTCATCATCAAACTTGAGAAAATAATGTATGTAAAAACATAAAATTCATAAAATGTGTAAAAAAGTTAATTTTCATAAAACGTCTTTTCCAAGCCAGTTATCATGCATGATCTTCAAAAGAGTAATAACGTAAAAATGCTCAGATGGTTCAGAAGACACAGCTGTGTTCACAGGTATAATTTTTGGTGATGTGCTATGAGAGTTGCTGTCTGCAGGGTGTAATGATCTGTGACCACAGACATACTGACCCCAGGATCATCAGCCAACCACAAACACAGCACTCGGATTTAAATGTGGGTTCCAAAACCACAAACCTCCACCCACTGAGCTAAAACAGCAGCTCTACTAGATCAGCTAATAGAGTGAACTGATGAAGAAACACATGAGGTGCATCATGTTTTTATTGCAGCACATGTGCACTCCAGTGAGCACATCATTAGCAGGTACCAGAAGGTTAAGCAAAATAAAAGCTCCTTACACACAGACAGAGGCAGTACAGAGGGAGAGCTATATTTGACAGCATCCTTGGATACTTGATCTCTTTTTAAATAGTCCAGCGTTCTCCCTGGCTAGCGTCCCCTTTGGAGCCTCTTCTCAGTCCTGCCTAATTTATATTGATTCAGTGTTTTCTATCTTTATAACTAGAGGTGGAGTGCTGTGATAGAGCCAAATAAATAGGAAAGTGATGGACTGACTGGAAAAAATGAAAGGTTCAAAAGGCAAAGAAACAAAGCTGCCTAAAGAGGGAGAGAGGGTATAATTTTGATAAACCAAGTATTGTCACTCAGCATTATCAGCTCCAACACTGAACTCCTTCCTTGCCAAGGTTCCATAAAAACTTATTAAAACTGGAGACAATAAAAATGCTTCATCTGGCTAGCCTTCATCAGGAGCCTGTGTCACACTCTTCAGTTCATTTCTGCTTGCATTATAATAAACTTTCCCAGTGACAATATTTACACCACAGGCTGTAAATAAATATCATGGATACAAATGAAGAGAGGATGATAAAAAACAAGTCATCTTCGGTGTAAACTCTGAGACATCAAAAAACTCCTGTCAGCTAAAAGGAATTTTATAAACTAGCCTTCATGTACTTAAATGCTTCATCTGATGAAATCCCTATAGGATACTCTCTGTGATAATTCTTTGCATTCACAAATGACATATTTTATGAAAGCAGGTGGCAAACTTTTGAATGATGTCATATTGCAGAAATGTGACTAGCTGGAAATAACTGGGTTAAAAAAAGTTGGAAATAAAAGCCATCAAAAATGTACTGACATTCTCTCTCTCCATTAAAATCTGTAATTCCAAACTATTTGAAATAAATCTGTTCATCTTGTTTAATTAGTTTTCTGCTTGGCTGAGATTTATTAAGAGAGATCTGTGTTCCTTAAGGGCATTTTTCATAAAGCTTTCAAGTGAGTTTAGTGAAAACATAATAAAGTTAAGAAAAGCTGGATCTTCAATGAGTTTAAAATATCAGAATTCTATTGGTCCTGTCATTCTGGAACAGGAGAAAATAGAAAATGCTCAGTAGGAGATATTTAAAATAAAAATAAAAATAAAACCAGACTTAATGTTTGTTTCCATTTCCTGTCCCAGTCTTTTGACTGCCTGTTAAGTTGTTATCTGAGCATTAGATATACAACGGCTGCTCAGTCACCTAAAATCCAGCAAAACATTGTTTCACATCAACACTGGCTGTCACAAAACTACCATCTAACACTATCAGAGCTGAACTCTTTCAGAGACTGTATTTCCATTACTCATGTCGTTATGGCACCAAAAACTTTTTACTAGGTATGTATACATCTGCCTGTCATCTGACAACAGTAAACTGCAGAGTTCCTTTCTCATAGCTCGACTCTTCAGGGTTCACAAAATATGCATTCCTCCACTTCTCTCAAAACACGATCTGATCTGGCAGGGGATCATGTCTATCAACAACTCACTGTGTCTCCCCTTCCCACACACGTTCCTCATCTAGCTGAAAGATTAATTCCTGCTTTACTTGATAGGTCGGTGATTAAAGTTCTCGGTGCTTTCAGCATTTTTGATCCCTCCTTCACCGCAACTCTTCTCCCACTGCCTGAAGAGAAAATAAATAGCAAGGCTGTGCTATATTCCAGGATGGTCTCCCTGTCCCTGTTCCTTTTGCTGTATTTCATGCAGAATATTTAATTTTATGTTGAAGGAGAAAAGACATGAGAAGGTGAGAATGACTCTCCATGAATTAAGGGACTCCCTGGAAAGGGCAGTCTGGGACCCTTTACTTAAACAAATACTGCTCGTAAACTGGAGCAGTTTCACCAAGGGAGCTTGGTGAAGATAGAGCCTTACACTAAACCACAGCATTAAAGCAGCATCCTAGAGCTGTGGGTTTATGCTCTTTTCAGTCAGAGAGGTGAACTAGACCTTGAAATCAATCTTCACATGTTCAGAAAAGGACTCTGAGAAGTGAAATAAATATCTATTACTAAAACCATACCTTCTTTTGGTGTTTTGGAAAGAACTGATCCACATCACTGGGTTTTAAATGAATTACTCAGGTGTCCACGTTTAGAAGAGAGCAGAGGTCACACCATGCTTCCCTTTGAACACTTCTTACTGGAAAACAGAAACCTCATTGTTAGATACTGAACTCTCTTCCTGTATTTTGGAAGAAAGCTAGGCATCTCTCAGAATGACCCCAAAGAATAAATGCTGTAATGCTGAGCCTTGTGCTGCTTTTGTCTCCTTGTGAATCCTATTCATCTATGAAGATCTTGAGTTCCTTCTGAGAGTCAGATGTCAGAAGCCTTCAGTCCCCCAACAACAGCATTGTCTTATGACACCAAGCAAAGTGGTTTCCTAAGTACAATATCTATTTGTTTTCATGAAAGTCAGAGAATTTCTTTTTCCATTTAAGAAAGGACACATTTTTCCATCATCACACCTGGGACTTCCCATTCCTTTTGTGTTCTTCTACTTGAAGAAAACAGATAACCAAGAATACAAATTGATGAGACAACCTGCTGAGCTCAGAGCAGTGGTCACTGCACAAAAAACAAAAACAAAACAAAACAAAACAAAAATTACTTTATCCTCTTGCCCTTGTTCCTGCTTAACACTCACATTCTCCTTTTCATAAACCTGAACGGTGAGGTTAGTGGGGCATCCTCTAGGTCTTCATTTGTATATTGTCTAGCCCAGAGTAGTCCTGATGTTGGTTAGGGCCCTGTAACTCTATCGTTCTAGTATTGAAATGAGGACTTCAGCTCCTCTGCTATCGCTAGTAATCCAGAGTATGGATAACATTTTAGCAATGATATGCTCTGCGCATATTATCCATTCAGACTGAATACCAACCAGAAAAGTCTTGATAGTTTATTTTTGCCTCCAGCTTATATTTAATAGTCAAGTTATTTTTTCCAGTAATAATAAAATCTTTTTTGGCTTATGAAGTTAAAAAAGTCTCCTTTTTCTGTTTTGTACCATTATAAAAACAGTCAATATATTCATTTTTGGATATTGTTTTTGGACAAAAGTCTGAAAATCACTCACCAAAAAAATTCATAACAATGATTATATGCATTGGGTAGTATACACAAATGTGTTTATACCATAACAAAATAGTCCCCCAAAACACTGGACACAGGAACAAAAGCAGAACTTTTTTTTTTTTTTTTAAGCAACTTATAAGGTTTAACAGTGAAATAGTTGGGTCATACTTTGCTTCTGGGTTAACAGAGGAAATGAAAGCAAAAACATTCCTTTGGAAGTTTTGAATGATATCTGAGAGGCTCCAGGAATTTGCTATCAAACACATTCAAAATCTTATGCAAGATGTTAGTAATACAAATCTGAGATCAAAAGTGTTTGACACTCAGGACTGGTCACTGTCTATTCCCAAGGGCAATTAACTGCATTAAATGCTGCTTTTCTACCTGTTAAACTGTAAAAATGTGATTATACAGCTCATCATTAATGCCTCTATAATGAGGTGCAGTTAACTCAATGCCATGGGAGGTCTGATTTCACTCGTGGTTTCCTGTTCCTGCACGAAGGATAGACATTTTTTTTTGGTTGATGAAGATTTTTTTCCTTTAATGAGTGGTGTATTTATGATGTCCTTCTGCCAGCCCCAGGGGATTGTAACAGCTACAAATTAATGGCATGATCTCAACCAGAGGTGCTGGAGCATTATTAAAAGAGCTGTCTTCTATTCAACACTACAGATGGAGTCACGCAGTGGAACTGTTGGGTCTTTTCCATCTCTTGACTGCCCGGAGCTCCCTCCAGTCTTGTGGTGAGGGGACAGGACAATCGTCTAGGAGCTAATCATCTTGGAGACAGGGGGAGGGGCTAGCAAGAAAGGAAATGCCCAATTAACATCCATTTAGCTTTTATTTAGCTTTTATAATAATACTCACACATAATTCTACAGTCTGGCATTAGAGGCATATGTCTTATTAACAGCATTAAATATATTTATGTATGTTTTGGCAATGGAGACTGAATCCTAGAATATTTTATAATGACAACCTTGCTGTTGTAAAAATGTTAACTTCAGCCTACATTCTTGCGATTGCACTTCATTCCAATATTTTCATTTAATTTTTTCCTGCAAATAACTCTGTTGGAAATACAAGATTGTTTTGAAACCAATTGTTATTTTCCTTTGAAAATAAACATCTCTTTGCATTTCTAAGTAGGGGACTTGCTTTGAGCTCACTCACGGTTTTTGAGCTGTTCCTGCACAACAGTTCAGGTCCAAGCTTTCCGTGTGTTTGCAGTTCACCCACAAAGCAAAAGACTTTAAAGACTACAGCAAAACATGGAGCCTCCAGCTCCTGCTCAGCTACCTCCTATCCCTATGGATCAGCAAATTTTCCCTAGAAATCTGGGTGTACTTAGAAGCTCTTGCATCTTGATAGAACTGAGCAGACCCCTGTGATGCTCTTACTGTGATTTCCTATTTCTGTCTCCTGTGAAGGATTTAATCAAGGCTCTTGGTGAGGATCTATGAGAGCACACCTACAGGACAAGGTTTAGCACAAAATATTGATGTCACAGATAGACAGAAATATCTTTGCTTCCATTTTATCTCATCAGCCCCATATTTAAAGTGTCAGCTGGAATGTGAGAGGTAAGGATTCAGTTTACTCTATTTGCTAGAGTGAATTTGAACCTTGAATAAGCACCTTGGTTTCTGAATAGCTTAAGATGGCCCTTTTCTCTCCTATCTCAACATTTGCAAATGGATACTTTAGAGGGTTTCTTACCCAAGTGTTAGCTGCTCAATAGTACCTGTGTGCTCAACAGCACTGGGTCCACACTCCACAGACCTGAAGTATGCCAGCAGCAATCCCCAGATTCTGAGTAGAGAGAAGAGAAACAACCAGAAAGACTCTTGCCGCATTGGCGCACAAGGTAAGTGTACGAGGCAGCAACAAACATGACACTCCTCATATTGTGCACTACTAAGCTCCTTTTCCTTCCATGGTGCAGAAGGAAAACAGCCCTGGACCTTGAAGAAGGTCACTGTCCTCTTTGAGAAGACAATTTCGTGTCTTTCATAGATACATGCTCCTGTGACCATTTTCCCTTTTTTGCCGCTCCGGCAAGCTATGGTCACTTTGGGCAAAAGATCTGTTTCGGCAGGTGCTAGCTAACACTAGTGTTAAAATTGCAAGATAGACATGGAAAGCTACAGTTCCTACATGCTAACAAGTTGTGGCAGTTCTTTCCAGAGTTGACATGTACCAGCTGACCAACATACAGATAAAATTATACTATCTACACCATGTCACAGATATTGATAAGCTAACAATTGTTCCTATCACCTTTTATCCAAGTAAAGTAGCACTATAGAAGGAGAAACTGAAAAAAGTCCTGCTTTTAATATTCTCTTCTACTGAGGATTTTCAAAATGACAATTTAGATTAAAACATAGTCAGTGTCACCCACCATTTCAAACAGAATGGCAATTCATCCATGCTGCAAGTAAACATTATAAGCTTACATAAGCTAATAGATATTAAACTGGAAATTAAACTGGCCCCAAAATTCTTTTTATTTTCCAAAAGGAAGAAAAAATTAGATTAAGATGCTCCCACAGAAAGACATGTTTCACCAATATGGAACTTACAGGTGCAACAAATTTTGCGGATGGCTTAGCTCTAACAGTTTCTCTATACTTTATGGGACCTCTTATGCTCACTGCATTTGTCAGAAGGATCACCTCGGCTTTCATAGGAAGGATTAGGCAAATTGTTCTTATAAGATGGGGTGGAGGAGCTTCAAGTTGGAATCATAAGGCTCTTATCATATCTCTTTCTCTTCTACCATATTAATACAATTCCTAGGTTTATTTTGAAAGAAATGGCATTCTACTTACAGACTAAGAATTAGGTTTTGTACAGTCTGTTTTTTATTGTATTTTGTAATATGTGATTATAAGATATGTTAATAAATAATAAGAGGCAATGTGCATCAGTGAAATTTGAAGATTACACAAGGATGACATAATCGGGAGAAATGCATCATCAACACTCCAACGGTAGCATAAAATAAGCTGCATTGCACAATCTGAACACTTTGTAGTATCAGTCCAACACAAACATTGCACAATTAAGCAAAGAGCAGCGACAAAAACTATGTAATATATATTTTGGCTAATATCACTTTTGAAATGATGATTCTTATACTATCTGACTTGCTGTGATGACAGCTGTAGTACTGCATCCCATGGATTTACACATAGGACACTGTTTTAAGGAAAAAGAGTGGGAGGTGAAATTACCTTTGGTTAGTCATCTTGATTTTTAAATGATCTTTGAGATGTTTTTGTACTCACATTTCATTCAGTAGGTAGAGAGCAAGAAGGCTTATTATGTAGAGAAATCTTAGTTGAAACCCTTTGGGGATTTTGTTCTTCGCATTTTCAGCTCTCATGGATGCTCTGTCTGCTAAAGATGCCTCACTGAAACTTTCACAGATGGACTCATGCTTATAAGAGACTATGAGATCACAAACAAAACACAAAATCAGTTTGAATAACCTTTTAAATTTAAACTATTAGATAAATAGCTCTTCTGTTTAAAGGAAGAGTATACAGAAAATGAGATATTATCATGAGCTACACAGACTTCACTGACACTTGTTTCAAATGTGTTCATATTCTCTTCTCCAACATCATGGCTCTCTATTTATCATTCTCGTAGTTCCCCAATACATGCAAAGCTTGTTTTTTTATTCACTGACTGAATTCAGGCTACTGTGATCTATAGGTACTAACTCTCCACATTCTAAGTGTAACTCCTTGTCTATAGGCAATGCTTCCCATCACTTTCAACTTTCTATACCCAAAAGCAGACAGTGGATGGAGGTTATGCGTGGCAGACCATCGCTGGATGTCACTGTAGTAGTGATGGCAAAGCCGGCAGTTTCTTCCCCGTGCTTAAACAAACACATGAAAATTACATGGTGAAATGGGAGGATCACAACACTCTTCCTCCCTCCCTGAAAATCTACCCTGGCAGGGTAATCATCTAAAAGAGATTATTAGAAAAAGTGCATTCAGGTTTGACCCATATTTTTTCTTTTTTTCCAAAACAACACTTGATTCATCTCTTGAATAGAGCCCCATTAGCAGCAAATTGCAATGACTGATATACAAGCTGGTGGTTCATGAACAATTTATTCTTGCTTCTCATTCTTATTTCCTGAAGGCTGGCCATGGCTTTGTACCACTAAAGCCAGTGACAAAGCACCCTTCCAGTCAGACTGCCAGGCCTTGAGGCTTTGTGGAAACACTCAATGCTGTCAGGTACCAGAACAAGGGGCTGGCTGCAAATTCTGCAATAGGACTGCAAGGAGCTGAGCAACTAGAAAGGCAAACAAAATATCTAGATCCCCATGTGTTGCTCTCCCACAGGTGTGCAAACCAGGAGCCTCTGTGCTGAAAGGAATGGAATATAGCTCAGCCGTATAAAATTGGTGTGAGATGGTGAGGAAATCAGCGGGCTAACCTAACAGGCATACAACTAATACAGAAACCTTAAATAAAAATGCTAAAATTTATTTTAAGAGGAGCTGGTTTTAGGAGCAAGGAAGCAAGAAAACTGCCCAGGAAAGAAATGAGAATTCTGAAGATTAAATTAGGTGGCAATGTATGTGATTCAACATGCATATAGGAGGGAGGAGCAATGCCTTAGCCTTTGCCCCTCTGGGGGACATATTTCAGTTTAAT
Organism: Dromaius novaehollandiae; assembly: GCF_036370855.1. Lineage (NCBI taxonomy): Eukaryota > Metazoa > Chordata > Aves > Casuariiformes > Dromaiidae > Dromaius > Dromaius novaehollandiae. Next base: position 127,430,002 of record NC_088099.1, read on the forward strand.
GCTTACTCCATTTTTGCCCATTGTTTTTTTCTTTACTTGATCATAGTCAGAAGAGCTATCACACAGTAGAAGTTAGAACTGGAAAAGACCTATTAGATCATTAAACTGCCTCCTTGCCAAGGCGGGATTGCTCTTCACAATATATCACTTCTTTTCTTTTGTTCAGTACTGTCTTGTGCTTTATGTGACTGACTTATCTTGTACCTTCACAGCATTTGGAAAAAATGGTGTGTATTGGAACTACTTTGCTGCACTTTTCTTCTGTAAAGTTTGGCTTCCAGGACCATTTTCTTTTAAAGCAGGGATAAAATAAATCTTCTGTCCCTGACTGGCTATTAGAGGGCTGAATGTTTTTCAAAATGAAAAGTTGAAATAATAGTCCTAATGATAGAGTGATACAGAATGTAGGATAAAGTTTATTTTGGTATGCAAAAGGGACCATAGAATTACCAGTTATAAGGATTAAAAATGATTTTACCAAAAAATGGTTTGTCTTTGCCAGCAGATAATTTAAGCTAGAGGTTTCTTATAACTGTCACTTCAGTTAAATCTAATGGGCATGTTTCTATCATCTTTATGATTATTCTGTCTCTACCTTTTGTGCAATTTCTCTTTCTCTCTCCTTCTCTGATTTCTTCCTTCTCTTGGCTTCCAGGGCTCTATGCCTGCTCAGTTCTCATCTTGCTTTGTTGATCAAATCCTGCAGTTGTATCCTTCAATGACTCGTTACTCCTACTGATCCACCAGATTCATTTTTTATGCAAAATCTATCCAAAAATTTATCTATGTGTAAACAAATCCCTAACTGTGTTTTTGATTTCTTCTTCAAGTTCTAAGTGCTGCATCCAGTCAGATTTACATCTTGTCTTGTGTCTTTAACATTGCCTTCTGGTTCCAGGACCAAGGGACAGAAATTGCACAAAAAAATCAGTAGGACCTTACTTTTCCCTTTTTGGTATGAATGGCCTAGGTGCATACTTCAGCTATATGCAAATCTTAAACTTTTGAAACACAAGGGGAAGTTACATGCTAAAGGAAGTGACAGATGTTTTCTTTAAAACATATCTAAGCTTGTACATGAGCACTCTTAGAAGTTATTCAAGAAAATAGGAAAGATAACCTTCCCCCTAATAACTGAAATCGTTTCTCTTCTCAAAAAAATTTAAGAGTCTCAAAAGACATTTCTGTCCTGCTGAAGGAGCAGGAAGCTATTCAGGAAAAAAGGGCCTGCAGGCTATTTGGTATAGCTTTGTCTATTTAATTTTCAGTGGACCATGTCAAGAATGAGACTGGCCAGATGCTAGGATCTGTAATCTCTTTCCTCTTTATCTACGTAACCTATTTATCCAGCTGTATTTAAGCAAGTTCTTTCTGATGCTTTCTTTATGGATGTACAGCTTTCCTAAGTAGTTCAGCCACTAATATCACCATGATACTGTTGACTATACTCACAGTGTGAATAGTTGCAGTTTTACCTCCTAATTCAACAGCAAATGACTGCTACAGACTTGAATTTTAAGTGGAAAAATTATACTATCCCATGGCTATGTCTAAAAGGAACAGAGGGAGTACACGTTAGCGAACTTTGCCTGGATCCCTTCTCTTCTACCACATCTCAGACTCTCATGGTTCAGTTGGAGAGCAACTGTTTTTCTTCATTCCCCCCCACACACAATAAAAGTGTTTCTTCAGGGTTTAGACTCTGACCATTTGTACTGCCATGTCCCTCATCTCATCTGTATTATAGGTACTGTATATTTGTAAGACATTCTGATTGTGAGTACTGATTCATTTTGGTGGCAAGGATTATTTTTTGGTTTTGTTGTTAGAATTAAACTGGCAGAGTCTTGGTAGATTTTTTAGCTTCACAATGTCAGGAAAGGCCAAATTAGTGGAGGACTTAGATCTGAATGTTGGTCATCTCTGTAAGAATGTTTTATTCAGGTCATTCCACGGTGGAGCTTGTACAGAAAAATATCAAAGGGCCAGGTATGGAAAGTGAAAGAGAACTGGTGTTTGGCTAGTAGACCTAAAGAAGCAAGAGTCCTTAAGTGTTGCCTTGTGAGGTCCCTCTTTCATTAGACTTTCTACCAAATAGGAGGGGAGTCAGGGTGTTAGAAGGAGGCTATGGAAAATCTACCCCGTGATTACACAACAGAAGCCCTTCAGCCTTGTTCTAGACCTCCACAAATATCATAAATGTTTTGTTAATGAAGTCATGTATCTGTGTTTCTTCTTCTGATCACAGACCCTAGCAATGGTGGCATGGCACATGGAATGAAGAGGAAAAAACCTGCAATGCTACTCCTGCTACATACACAGCTGGGTAGAGCTGAACCAGCTTCCGTTGAAGTCACTGGCAGGGCTTGCTGTCTGGACTACTGCCGGATCAGATCGATGGAGTTTTGCCTAATTGAAAGGGTTTTTTTAATATAATTAAGGGATAGGATAGAACAAGAAAGAACACCTCTTGTGATTGTAACATCTGCAGAAACAGGAGAAAGATCAGCTGCTGTTATAAACCTAGTGACAATAAGAATTAGTCTTTTAATGGCAGTAAAACTAAAACCATCCTGTTACAATAGTTACTTTATCAACAACATTGATAGCATTTTCACTTAGATTTTCTGACAGTGGTTCTTTTTTCTCTAAACACTCTTTACGGACCTGCAGCCTTCATAAACCCAGGTGCCAAGAGTAACAGTGGAATGAGCATCAGAGCTTTCATTGCACAACTTATGGGTATGTAGAGACAGAGAGAAAAATTTTCTTTGGTTTTATCAGACTATGCATTCATTTGGCATCATTCACAGAAATGGTTCACAAAATGTGGCTTGCAGAGCACTGCCTGGTGGTCTGCAAAGAATTAGCTCATCGCACAGTGCAGATTTTACCTCTATTCTCCTCTTCTCTAAGAAGACAGCTATGCCTGCATTGAGAGCTTCTCTAGTGTTCCTTCTCAAGGCAAACAAATGCTGTTCTACTTGCAGGAATGTTATAGGGTTCTGAATGCATTGGTTAAAAAAATCTTGCTCCTTCCACTGGCATGTCCTGAGAGCTAGCAGCTGTCCCTCCTTAACTATCTGGCAAGCACCTGGTACACAGCAATAAGAAATTATAATACTTGTATTCTTTTTTTAAAACATGACAAGGAGTCAATACAAAAACAAATCACAGTAATGCATGATTATTCCAGCCTTAGTTTGTGCACAGTCAGCATGCTGAGACATTCCTAGCCACGGGTTTTTTTTCCTTGCTTTTAAAGAAAGATTTATTCATAAGGGTGAAGAGGGCAAATTCCCAACATTTCAGCCCTCAGCTGGCTTTTGTCAAGAGTTTCTAATGCACACACATGGTGAGGCTTGGCTAAAGCACTGGGGAAAAAAGTTATGAAGTAAATTCTATGGACTGATATGTACTCTTTGTAGTAATGTTGAGATTTGCCAAATTTCTCATGGATAGGGAATCTGAAAGCCTAGGAATATATGCAGATCTGCATACATATTAACACTCACAGATAAATACTAGATACTTTGTTTTGTCACCATGCCTTTATCATTGCATTGTGTTATTCTGCTATTACATCTATTAAATTCAGGCAGTTATACTTCAGCTACACAACTGGAGTAAGAGTGACAAAATCTGAACTTCAGACATCCTAGCATGAGAAAGCCCACTTTTTCTTTTAATCCTACCATTCTAGTAGAAATATTAAAATATGTAAGATAAGACTCATGCTTCTCTAATGAGCAGTTCATTCATCTGCATTTAAAAACACCCAAGAGAGCATACTCACCAATTTAAATATTTCAGCTTATTTCCAAAAATTTCTTTTGGAATTTTATGCATAAATGGATAAGGTAAAAACATCTCACAGCCAACTCCTACCTAGCTCTTTTGAGGACTCACCCAGCCTATGTAAGAAATAGAGTAAAAGTGAAATCTCTCCTCACACGTGAGACACATATTGTTACTTAGAATAAAGTCAGTGGTTTGTAAGGTCTAGTCTGCGTTCCCGGGACTGTCCCATTTTACATTTTATGTTTAAAAAGAAATGCACAATGTTATATATATTACATGTTAAAATCATTGTCTACAGCAGTCACAGTCCTGACAGCAGGGGCTGGGATCCATAACTCTTCTAGTGAAGTGTCCAAACCACAGTAGGAGACTACTTTCCTTTCTCTTGGTCTCCTTGTAGTCGCGTGACTCTTTTGTACTTGGCTGCTCAGCTGTGGCTTCTCCGTACTTGCCTACCTGCCCCTGAACAAGGCTAACGACAGAGCCCAGTCCCCTGAGTGTGAGATGGGGCTTGACTCCCCTCAGAGTGAAGTAGAAACCAATTCTAAGACATCTGCTTCCCTTGTGAGTTGTCTAAAAAATAGGCTGTATAGAAAAAGACTAAACTTTTACGGAAGCAGAGCTACCTACTACCATTTTACCCTCCTTTCTCCTTCCCTGACAGCAAAGCAGCCAAGCTCAGTTTTCTAGAGCTCTTCTGTGCCCCTGTTTCTTCCTGTGCCAGAAGATGCCAGGCTGCAGCCCTTCATGAGTGGGATGGCAAAACTGAGCTTTCCTTTCACTGTTGGAAAGAGGTGAACAGGCTCTGCATATACAGCAGCATATGCAGAAATTGTTGGGAGGGGAAGAAGGTTCTTTATCACTTTGTTGGATTTAGGCACTTATATTCTGTCTAAGCAACCCTTTAAATAACTGAGTGATTTTTTTGGATCCTGACTTTACTACCCAGCTGCTTTGCCATGTGGTGCATGGACCACCATGTTAATACATCTCATAAAGAGAGGAGGAATATGATACTCATGAATATAATTGTGAGCAATTCTGAAAAGAGGTAGCAATACCAGTTTGAACTAAGAGTTGAAGCTAACTTAATTTATATTGTTTTGAAAAAAAACCATTTATATTATAATAAATAGTAAATTGTCTGTTGTAGTTTTAAGAACCAATATTTTCTGATTGGTTAGGACTCAAAAAGACTATTTTAACATTGTCAAGGATACCACAGCATCAGTTGAGATGGAGGCAAATATTTTAAAATAGTGATAAAAGTTAACATGTGTTTGTGGAAAACATGCAGCATAAATACAATATCATTGTAGAAATGTAAAGTAGGGATTCAGGATGGCAAGAAGAACTCATTTTTGATTCCACCAGTCAGGAGTAAAAAGCAGTCAGTACATAAACAGAGCACACAGCCTATCTGTTAGAAAACAAGGAGCTTTGATGGAGTTAAGTTTTTGACCCAAATCTAACATTTTACTTATTTTGTACTGTTCAGTTTAAATACTTCTAATGACTCTGTTGCTTTTGTAAACCCAGCTGCCAGGAATACAAAAATGTCTTTACATCTAAAATCAACTCCACATTATGATGTCTTCATTACACAAAACCTGAATAAACAGCGTGTGCCAAAAAAGAAATTTCCAAGGACTAAAAGCTAAAATTACATTTTCCATTTGCTTACTTTGATTCAGCTGGCGCTTTGTTCCTTCTGATATATTTTCTTTACTTCCTAACCCCTGTTTCTCTGGTATCTGCTTATATACCTTTTGGAGAAGTGGACAGAAGTGGATTTTAGGTATCTTTAAAATTTCTTCTCTCTTTAACTGAGGTAAAGTAATACTACTTAGAAAGGATTAGAAAAGCAAAAGTCCTCAGATTAGCATAGCTGAAATTCTAGCTGCACTGGAATAAACAATAAAAATTTCATAGACTTCAAAGGTTGCAGTTTGACTGCATATTGTTCTCCTTAGCTATATGTTTATATAGCAGTATATATAGCTAAACAGCAGTATTTAAGAGTAGAGTTTCACAGAAAATACCACTATGTGGGGTTCTATGAAGTTATTATTATGCACAACCAGTAAGGTACCGACTTAAAAAAAAAAAAAAAGTTGATCTCTTGCAAGCAGCAGTCGCAAAGTTATCAAATATGAAGATGATTCAATGACATCAGTATCCACCAAGCATTAGTGACAGGCTGTAAAGATGAAAAAAAGAGAAATGATATCTGAAATCAAGTAGATAAGCTGGTTGGGAGGGAGGGGAATCATTTGTGCCAAAGGCTATGTGAACCACCATAAGCCTCTAGGAAAAACTTGAAGAAAAGAGTGGCTTTAAGACAAAAAGAAATGAAAATAATTTGTGTGTAAGAATAAAAACCTGTCAATAGCCAGAAAAGGTGACAATCTCTCTATATATTAATGTTGCAGACAGCAGTTATACCTTCATTTTTTTTTACATGAAAAGGCACTCATAAAAGAAAAGATAGTCAAAAAAATAGCTTTATTTTCACCTGAAATACTCAAAACTTTGCAAAAGAAGCTATGGATATAACAAGGTACATGGATATAATTCAGGATGATTCCTACAAAATAATAGATGAATTAAATGCCTGGGTGAATAAATAATGGAAATGATAGAAACTGTAGTTGACCTGAGATAAAAAGCACATATTTGGGGATTAAAAGCATGTCAAGCTGTTGGTCTTATGAAGGAAATTCATTCTTTGGAGAGAAAAGAGCCAAAACAGTTGAGGAACTGCTTTTCAGGTGGAGTACCTGCCACTGCAGGGCATCATACAGCCGGGTTGTTCCACAGTCCATGTAGCCATGATAAATCCCTTCGCCATAAGCTGATTTTCCAGATGAACTAGATAGCATCACAGCTCTAGGAATCAGAAAGCAATAGAAAAGATGTTTCCCACCTGACACTTGAGTTGCAGTATAATCTGAAAGGTATTTAAATTCAGATCTTTGGCTGGAGCTTTGTGATACAAACAGCAAGGCTGTATTTGTGTGATGGTTTCGCAGACATGGCTGTGGGATGAAGTGAGATAGAGCCTGGAGATGTAAACGTTGCTACACCGTCATGCGGTCCAGCTGCAAAGCCCAGGAGCTTTCTTCAGCAAGGGAATAAAGGTACCTTGGGACTGCCAAAGATATCTGCCTGTGGTCGCTTTTGGAGCATCCCTTCCCCTCAGCCCTCAGAGCTATGTTGTATGACATTTTGATACACAGCCCTGGGTGGCCACATTGGGGATAAAAAAATGGATAGAATAGATATACTATTTGCAGAAATAGTGTCATTGTAGAAAAACAAGATGCTGGGTTTTGCTTATCGGCGGACTCAAAATAATCAGATATGTGAAAAAGGAATATTTTCCAATACCTGCCAGCAGAAAAATCCTTCAGGAGATGGCTAATGCCAAATATTTTCCCATGTCTGATGTATCAGCAGGGTTCTGGCATTGCCCATAGGAAAACAGACCACATGTCTGTACACATTCAACACACCCTTAGGGAGACACTTTTTTGCAGGCTGCCTTCTCAGTTATGTTTGGCACCTACGTTTTTCACTGGAAAGCAGAAAATTTCGGTGGTATACAGCATACTAAGCAGAATAAGCAGATATGACATTTTCTACTGGGGAGTAGTGAAGAAGATGACAAGAAGCTCATTCAGCTGTGGAAAGACATGGGGATTTTGAGGAAAGTTAAAAAAAAGGAAAAATGCCACTACTGTGTAATGAAAATAGCAGACTTAGGGAGAATTTAACATGGCAAGATCTATAGGTAGATCACAGTAAGTCTGAAGCATTTAACGATGCATCTGATCCAGAAAGCAAGGAAGAGATACAAAACTCTTTGAAGAATAATGCAGGGAAAAATTGTGTCAAGATTGAATACAGCCAAAAGCTGCAGCCCAGGGTTTCTACAGTGCTTACATGGATGTAGGGACATTGAAGGTTTAGAGATACTTAAAGCATACCACTGAATGCAAATACACATCAGCTCCTACAAGGATATTAGCACAGCCCTCTATGTTGTTTGGTGTGCTAGTACAACCGTACAGTCAAAACTGCAGACTCATCTACCAAAGCTGCTGATAAAATATGAATTTCAATACATTCAGTTACAGAGGAGGCTTTGGATGCAATCTGGGTGGAAAAATCTTCTGTCATTATGCAAGGCATGTGTTGGTTTAAATTAACCATCACTCACTGTTGCCAATGTCTACAGAAGACGGCAAAACAACACTCTAAGGCTGCAGCAACAGATGTGTTGACTGCTAATTGAGCAAGACCTGAGAGAGTCTTGGGCTTACAGACAAACCTTCAAGCTTTTTTGAAAAAAATTCAGTGAAGCAAAGCCAGTGCTAGATTTCACAGAAAAAAAAATCAAATAAATCTGACTTGTCTCAGGTAAAAGGGGGAAAAAGCTCAAACTGATGGAGCTAGAGCTCAGGACGAAGGGGCAGCTTAGAGGCAGTTACGACAAACTGGTATGACTAGGATTTCAGGCACTGTGTGATTTCACAAGAATGAAGCGTTCTGCCTCTCTCCTAAGTTGTAAATGGCTGGGATGCCACACTGGCATACCTGAGGATATATGAAGTTGTCACCCAGCTGGACACATGCTATGTTGGCATGATAGACATATTCTCAAGAAAGAGAAGGAGAACTGAATCTACTAGCTTACACGAGAGGATCTCAGGCTGACAATAACAACAGTGCAGTGACATAAAGGCAGCACAGATTATCATACAACTGTAATAAGTGGATTTGCTGCCTTCTGACAACAGTGATGTTATTCTCCCATCCAAATAAAAGTTTAGAGCACCCTGTGGACTCTGCAAGTGATTCTAAGTCCCCACATCCAAGATCATACACTCTGACCACATTCAGGCCCCATATTCAGGTGAAAGTCACAAACATATCAGCTCCTCCATGTATGGGTTTCTGTAGATGGAAAATTAAGGTACGGAGGCCCTAAAACCATGCTTAGAAAGCTGGGAGGGCATCAGTGGAAATGTTCAGTGGTCAGTTCAGATTCAGTCTCAGAACTAACTCCATCTCATTAGTTACTGTTCTAGATATATGTATCTGTAAGCTTGTTTTAGGTTAATAGTGTTCCTCTTTTTTAATTGCATTTCATTATTAGCCATAAGCATATCTATCATTCTGATGATGGCTGAATATACTATAGATGATTTAAACATGATATAACTTATTATCATTACTTAGTTTGTATGCTGAAATCCAAAGAGGAAGGAAGATGCAGAGAAAAGGACAACAGGGAGAGAAGGGAGAAAAATATACTGGATTAATTTGTCTTAGAATTATCTTTCCAAAAACTGCAGATAATTTACAGTTCAAAGAGCAAGATGGGAGAGAAGCAAGACAGGAAGAGAGAACAAGAAACCAAATCATGTCCATCCAGAGGCAAGCAACTGAACAAAAGCACCATTCTTTCAGCTGGAGTTCAAATAGTGGTAGGAACAGATTAAGCAGAGCTGAGCAACAATACGCAGTATTGCTGGCCATCTGCTTGCATTTGATATAACCCTACTGCAATGAATGAAAGTGGGCCAACAGCTTGGTCTGTGTTTATTCACACATACACATAATATTCATCTCAAACTTCAGTCCGCTTCTACATCACAGATAGGCATGATGAAGAATGCACAATGTCAGTAAACAAAAATGAACACACTAGAGAAAATGTATTATCACTTTCCCAAAGAATCTGCTCTTCCTTCTGTTATCCCCCAGTTTCTGTGACACAGTATCATCCCAGCTGAATCTCTAAATATCTCTTCAGACCTTTCCTATATCCAGGGGGAAAGTTTTCAGAAACTATTCTAATATTGCCTTCCCTTCCTCTTTCTTTTCTCTTTTTTTCTCATGATATAGCTTCCTTCTTTCCTTTGAACATGTATTTCTGGTGCTTTGTTTTCAGCAATAGCTTTTACAGCCTTGTTTCCACCTCAAAAGTCAAGTGGAAGAAGAATCGCTTAGGTGCTGAAGAATTAGTCCTTTTTTGACCACAACATAGTTCCTTCTAAGTGATTTTTAGGTGCAATTTCCGGACCCTCCAAAGGGTTTCCAAAATTCTCATTAAGAGTGCACAGTTTTATGTTAGGCATAATGTAAATACCACTGTGTTTTGTACTACAATAATTAGAGTGGAAGAGAATTTGGCCAAGTAGACAATGGTACTTTTTCACATATGAATTTGCATTTCAAATTTGTCTTCCTGGCCAGAGGCACATAAGAAAACATCCCTTGACTGCTAATTCTGCCAAAGAGTTCAAGCTCTTGATACCAGAAGATAGAATCCATCCTGGCATATGTCAATATCGTGGATACAAAAAGATGGATATCAAGGATATAATGGATCTCAGCTGTGAAGCATAATCAGTTATTTAGATATATTAAAACTGAATTTAAATTGGGGTTTAGATATGCCCTTTACTCGGTCCCTGAAAACTTGCCTTTTTCTATTAAGACAAATAGATTTCTATATAGAAAAAATTAACCAAATCAACAAAGGAAACAACAAAAGATGCCTCAAAGGAACATCAAGTGTAAACACCAATCATTTTAATTATTTATTTAAATGCATACATGTTACAAAATAGATCAAAATGATGTACATTTCTTTATAGTTTCATAATATTAGAAGTTGAAACAGGGATACAAATTTATATCTCAGGTATAACGTGTATAGCATCATATGACAATATGAAAGAAATATTATATTGGTAAGTTCACTGAAAGAAATGTGTTACACAACAAACTTTCTTCTCTGAAAAGCCAGAAACAGCCCCGCCCACACAATTATCAAAAAAGTATATGCAAGAAATCATGAAAATAATGAAAGGGGGAAAGGGACATTTCATTGCATAAATACTTAACATTGCTTTGGCTTGGGTTCAGATAGAAAGAGTTGAAATGTCATCATTTTCCAATCCTTAACATTTTTCAATCCTCAGAAAAATCCTATTTCCTTATTGCATATGAAAATAGAAAAGCAGCTGTAAATGGTTTGCTTCTTAAGTGAAGCCTGCCTTTAAGCACCTTTTCAATTACATTAGAGCACCCTACTTGAAGCAAAGATGTTTAACTCCTCAGAGTTATTAGAATCCAATATTACCATTCACTCTCAAGGAACAAGTTTATTACTCTAAATATTGTTTCTAAGATACTTCCTGACTTCTATGATGATGTATTGAAGATCTAGTGAGTTTGCAGCATGATGTACAGCCCAGTGATTTGAACAACTGACAGTTATGAACTAAAGATATAACCTGAGGGACATTCCCTCTCTTCTACTGCCAGCCAAAAAACACCCAACACATAATTTATATGGATTGACAGTAAGAGGGATTTTTACAGAATTTGCCACCTGATTGCCAGATGATAAGGTGCCAAAAGCTGAAGGAATTATAAAATCTTTTTCACTTTGAATTTTGTTTTTTGGCAGAAGACAAGAAGATAATATTGAATTGCAACCATTTCAGTCTGTTTTTCTCTGCAATACTTCACAAAGTGGAGCTCAGCAGAGTGTGGGTTGTTATCAACAGTTCCATATGCCTGTTCCATTAACTCGTGTGAATTTAAAAATGCTCATGATGTGAGCAAAAGCTCTCCATTAGCAGAAAATAACTGTATCCTAAGACAGATTCAGTAACTGAAAGTTAAGCAGCATAAAGTCTTGAAATTATGATCAGCAATGATAAATTAAAAATCTGATCTTGAATTAACCAGATGGGAACTTGTTGTTGTTATTTCTTCTTGCTTTTTAAATTTATTTTCTTTTGAAAGAAAGCTATTTGAGAAGGCTGTGGTTATTTCAGATTGCTATTGAGAGAAAATTAATGTTCCCCTTATGAACCCAAATGTGAAGGTTTATATACTTTAAGATAATCAGACCAATTATGAGCTAATGACCAGAGCATAAGAATTTTTTATTATGCACAATTTTAAAAAAACACCATAAAAATGCCATGTGCTCAGATTCTATGAGATCATTTCATTTTAAAAGAGGAAAGCAACAGTTTTGTCTTGAAAACTTAGCTGTCATAAGCAAATTTCAACCCTTATTTGGTCTTTATAAAAATATATTTTATTAGGCATCATTAGAATTTAGTATCTGAGTAATTAGGCTTCCTATCCCCTGCTTTTTAAGAACTGTATCTAATTTACACCCCCTAAAAATTCTTCTGACATCGTACTAGCTGTTTTACCTCATACTCCAGAAACTGCATATGTTAGGTAACAACAACAGCAAATGCAATTGTTATTGAGTTCTGTACATAAAACTGAGAAATGGAGGAGGTATGTGAAAGGCCTCATATCTCAACGAAATGGGAAAGACTAGTTCACATATCTTTAAAGCAATGCCAATAACTTTACAGAAAATAAACAGAAAGTTAACTATGTGTTTGTTTTTAAAAAAATTCTAAAACCTTTTGGATTTATAGGAAATCAAACCTAAATATATTAGCACTCTCAACCACAAGAGGGCATCCATGCTTGCAGCCTCATCCTTGAAGAATACACACACACACATATATACGTACACACATGTACACACATGTACACACACGTACACACACACACATTCCTCCTCTCATTAGGTCCTAGCTGTGATACAGAATACTTTTGCTGTGGGAGCTTTCCTCTTTCAGATTCCTACAGTATTTCCCAGTGTTGGTAGGACATAGCATGCAGAGACTAATTTTGCTGTCTGGGGAATCCAGCTTTCTCACTCCTACAAAAGATACATCAAACCCGTAATAGTTTTCAGTGAGGCCTGATCAAGCTCATCTTAATTTCAGAGAGGAACAAACTGATCTCAGAGAAAGGGAACATACAGCTTCCCAAGTGTGCAAGGTCAAGCTCAGGTTTTCTGAAGTCATTTATTACCCCAGAGAGAGAATTTGGGATCACTAAAATCTGCTTAACATCAGTCTGAAATCATTACTGTCAGAGGTCTTACTTTGCCCTTAATTTTTTTCCACAGGCTGCTGTGATGAGGGGAGGTTCCTGTTTGTTTTGGTTTTGAATAGGAATACATTTTCCCTTCTGATGCATGTAAAACTCTCATTAGAGCCTGAAACAACTATAAAAAAGGACTTTGCAAGCCAATCTGACTTAGTGGTAAATTATATGCTTAAATAGAAAAAAATCTCACAAACACTGGAGTGTATATGGTAATATCAGAAGTAAACCTCGTCTTTCACAAAAATAATGTATAACTTCAGCACCAGAACATATAGGTTAGCACCAAAAGGCATCAATTGCTACCCATCATCTTAGAAGTTTAAATGAGCCAAAAAATCACAAGCAGTTATTACGGTATAAACAGCTGCACTCAATGATTAATGATATCAATTACTTCCTTTTTACTCTTGTACCTCTCATAATACTTTGACCACAAATATTTTAACCTTATTTTAGCACATGTAAACTTTTATAGTTTTATATTTAGAGCGGAATGAAAGTCTGAGCTAATTTCTCCAATGCTCAGGCTATCTTTAAAGGCATGCTCCTCTGCTTAGAAGGAATTGGTTCAAATCTTCAATGCAACCAGGGGCAAATTGCCTCCTTATAACCTTAAGCTCACCAAGAATTTGCCTCAGTGTGTATCAGGGTACAAATGATGCAAAAGACATATGAAGTCTTCAGCACATTTCCGTACTTTTGTTGTTGCAGTGCTTTGTGTCACATAACCGATCAAGCAGCACTGACACTGGCAATCAAAGTAGACGTTTGCTGGCGTTGTCATTATCCAACCCAAGAAAAAATGATCATAGAAATTAAAGGGATTCAAACAGAGAATACAGAAAGGCCTACAGTAAATTACTTATTAAAAAAGTGGAAGGGCAAATTTCATGTGGTAATCAAACGTTTGATCAGCTGTAATCTTCTCTGTTAAATGAAAAATATTCAGCTGCATGCTTGAGTGCTTGTGGCTGGTTCTATCAGGAGCTGCTCTTATGAAATAGTTTATACCCAGATTATTTTTACTGCTGTCAACTACAGTGTGATTACAATAGATAATCCCTAGCACCATTATGGGATGTCATGAAAAATCTGCATACCTGTTTGTTAAAAGCTAAGTTTCCTATACCCACAGAAAACAAAGTATTCCACAAAATCAAGGTATTTGTAGAAACTTAAAAAGTAACAGATACAATAACATATATACCCGTTATAATAATTTCAGCTGAATTACAGAATTATAAATTAATTTACAATGTCTAGTCCTGTTTGGAAAGTGTACCATACAACACACAAGTTGCAAGTTCCAAAGTGCATAGTTATATATTGGACCTACTGTTGTAGGTTCTACAGCTTAACTTGAACTTTTATTTATGCTCTAGTTCCTATGTTGTATTTAAAAAAAAAAAAAGAAAATACTGTAAATACAAGGCAGTGTAAAGGTGCACTGTTCTAACCGTGATGTCTTTGCCTCTAAAAAAGACCTGTTATGCAGAACAAAAATGCATCTGTCCCATGCATCTTTGTCCAAAACTGCTCTGGCTGAGGGCTGGTGACCCACTTGGCAGTTTTGTCTCACATAACTCTTTAAATGTGTACATAAATGATGCAAAGAGGTTGTGTTTCACTCCCAAAACAGGACCGGATTTTACTCAGCCAAAGAACTTCACTGAGTGAGCACTGTCCGAGCACTGGCCCCTTTCAAACTATAAGGAAAGAATTCTATATTGTAATTGTCAGGATAAAAGTTAGCAGAATATCACAAGTGTTGTTCTTCTGGAGCATGGACACATTTTAAGACAATGTACTTCTTTATTTATTGTCCTGTCAGATACGGGAGTGTCACTAACCGGAAGAGCTACAGATGAACTGCTGACGTTCTCAGTGATCAGTGATCAGATTATGGATAAATGAAGATGGGCTGTGACATTTCTTTATACGTACGTTGTAGAGCCCTTTCCATCCATGAAGGTTATCTCGTTGGAAAAAAAGGAAGAAAAATATATGAAAAATTCCTACTTTTTTTTTAAATCATCAATATGATACTTCATATTCTGGTGACAGACTGTCTTAAACACCCTCTTAAGCACTGAATTAGTGACTTTAAGAAACATACATGTGTAGTACTCGTGAAACTACGCTCTACTGTTGTGTTTGTTCTAGCTGACATTGCTTTTCAAAGTTCACGAATTTCAGAGGTCTAAACTTAGCAGTGCAAGCAGAGTAAACATGTATATTTAATGTGGAGTACTTTCTGCCAAATAATATAAAGCCAAAACTCGAGGCTATTTCAATGACAGTTGTACATAGTAGTTGTGGCAGATGTTGGATTTCCTCTTTTTTACGATCTGCTTTTCAAAAAAACTACCTTTACAATGTTCTGGCTTAAAGTGTAGGCCCTCTTTATAAATGTTCTAGTAAGCACCCATAAGACATTCAGTTTTTGGCAGGAAGAGTGTGAATAAATAGATTTGCTTTTTATAAATTCATACAAACATTTGGGGGAAATAGCACAATATATTTTAAAGGACCCTGGCAATTCCTTTAGAAATTTGGAATTTTTGTCACAAGCCTGCATTCAGTTTTAATTAAGCCTGGTAAATTTCTAGTCTTTTATTTGGAAAATGCTCTTACCTACTTTTAGGTCTGAACTATCCTTGAAGGTTTCACCTGGCTGAGTTTCAGCCAGTGGGACAGCACGTATACTGGTATACATAAGTAAAAGACTTAGTGTGGATGTCGTGTATCGACTTAAAGGTGCTTTGTAGCAATATATTTCTTTGCCTTCCTATACAGAAGTAAATATACTGCTACAAAGTACTTTTTGTACTATATGATTGTGTTCTGATGGACAAGCGGGTAGGAGCAGGAACTAAAAATGTGACTGTGTTGATTATACCAGTATATTTGAAGTGATGTAGCTGTCTAGTCAGATACGACTTCAGGCATGTGAGTTAATAGCCACTGCGTGTTGGCCAATGTGGTTCCTTATTCTCTCTATTCTTCCCATCTGCACACAGGCATTATCGATGATAGCAGCAGCCGTGTGCTGAACTCTTGAAGTGTCATAAATTAATTACTGTTGTGCATGAGGTAGGTAACATCCTGCAGTTCTCTTGCACATATGTTTTCCTCTTCTCAGAGTCCCACTGACACTGCAGATGAAAGCATCGGTGTAAATGGGAGTAACCATTGGTAGTGTGAGGACAGTTTGTCGCTTTTGCATGTTACACTCCATTTTAAAGCACAGTGTTGAAACAGTGACCCTTCTCTTTCTAGACCTACCATTTTAAAAGGGAAGTCATATTTTCGATATAAATTGTCAATATGTCTCAATGTGCTTTTAATAGAACCTAATCTTCAGAAAGCTACACTTGCTAAGGTGAAAATCAGTTTTCTCTTCTTTACACAATGTTAATCCAAAATGGTTAATGCGAGTCATAAATTCCAAAGTGTTAAAAACAAATTCATACTATACTTTGAAAGCTAATTATACAAAGCATACAAAAAGAAAACATCAGGGTGTTATTATAATATCTCTCTATATATAATATGTGCAAAATTCAATATACAAGCTTCTTGTTATTCAGCCATTTAAAAAAAAATGTAAACATGTTAACTTATTTAAACCAATATAAGTAGTTCGATGTTACTCCTGGGAAACAAAGATTGTTGGTACAAGAGCCTCCATAACTTGGAGGGCAAGCAGAACATGGGACTCCTACTTTATACGGTGCTTCTCCAATCCAGTTCCCCCTGAAAATAAAAAAGGAACAAGAATGCTTAATCATTTGAGAAAAAGTCTATTTTATATTGAGGAGAAAAATCTATTCATTAATGGAGCCTGTTCTGAGTGATTAAAGTTAATGTTTTGAGTTACAGAAAACGTGTGTGACTATATTTCTGTAGCTGGTTACTCACAAGTATTGATCTACTAAAAAAACAAAACAAAACAAAACACAGATGGAAATGACCATGTCATCCCATGCCAGTGGTCCATTCCATATCCTTCATGGGCCTGTGGTAAAGTATAAGTCCCAATCCTCTTGCTTTTACTACCATCAAATGACTTTTGACTCTATGAGTCTGGGACATAATAATCAACCAGCAGGCTCTCTTTCATGAGGAATTAGTGGCATAAATGTTGGTGCAAGGTTTTCCTTGAACATTTTTGTCCTGGCAGTTATCTTAAAAGCTTGTAATTGGAAGGTGGAAAGACCAACCGAGTGAAATCTTATTATCAGGTTGTACTGGCCTGGGTCCACTTTGTGAAGTCCTGAGGCTGAATTCGTGGTTAAGGAAAAAGGGAAAATGAAAACTATTCACAACAGTACTGTCTTAAAAAGAATAATATTTGCGAGTTTACAGGGGTCTCATAGGTAGTAGTGGGAGGAGGAGGGACATGGGCTCCCATCTGGTAAATGGAGCTATTCAGTTTCTAATAGAGCTCTGGGGAAAGGGGCTCAAGCCTGGAGAGTGCTCACATGGAATGAGGTAACTCTGAAAGATCTGGGAACATCTGAAAAAAGCATTGAGACTTTTAGATGCTTATATAAAACCCCAGACTTCTGGAGATTCATGTATCACTCATGATGCAGGCAGAAAATAAGTTAAAATTAGATTTTTATTTAAATGTTATGTCTCACAGAGCAGAGAACTTTCCTCTAGTTTGCATGTGACGTGGTATAGCAGTGAGTAATGCAATTATTTATGAAACATTTTCTCATCCCCCATCTCCTAGCCAATAACATTGGATCAAAAGCCTTGGTCTGGGTTGTGCCTTGGAAGAAAGTAGGAATCTCTCAAATAATTTGCTCATTCCTACTTCTCTTCCAAATGGGTACAGCAGACTGAGTGCTCAGGAAATATGTTTAGTTTGATAACAGATATGGAAATCCAGAAAGAGTTCCCTGAAAGCTGATTTTTGCTTTATTCCCTATACAACATGTGGCTGGTGTGTGTGAGTACGTATTAGTTAACCATATACAGGGTCTTTGTAAACCTTTTAACTATCCTCCTTAACTTTTTTTTCCCCCAGATTTCAGAAACACAAATGTTTTTCAGCATTACAGCATTACAGCATGGCATCATTTAGAATTATTGGAGATATAACCTCCAAGTCTTTGCCAAATTCCAATTTTAATAACTCAAGGGGTGTAATATTCTTGTATTCTGATGTTCGTGCATGCTGATTGCCAGGAGGGACATAGCCTTTATTCATTGGCAAAGACATGTCTGTATGTGTGCCCAAGAGCCCTAAACCTTACATACTTAACCCAACTTTATTGATTCTTTGGAATACGACCTTAAGCCAGGAAAGTCCACTCAGTATCCTTCTGTGACTGTGCAAGGAATCTATGTGAAAATCCCTATTCAGCTACCTGTAGATCAAAGTTCTACCCAAAATCTCTTCCAGAGAAGAAGCTTAAAACTCCAGAGAAGCATAGCTGGATTTTTAGACTGAGAAAATATAAAATGTTACTAGTACTTTGTTAACTGATAGAGAAGTAATGCATTCATTTTCAGTAATGCCTAATACACAACATCATTCCTTCGCTATTTTGGAACACAATGAGAGAAGTATCCTACAATGTTTGTAATTCTTTTCATAATTTTTACAAATGGAGATACATAAAAAATAGTATTTGGGTTATTCCTATAAACGTTGTTCACACCTTATCCGGATTGTGGAGCTAGAAGTCTAAAAGCTAAAAGTCAGAAAGAGTTTTTGCTGCCTGGTACCCCTCACATTCTTTTCTTACCTCTCTTTTCTAGTAGATATTAAAGGGAAAAGAACATAGAAATCTTTATGATTTCCTAAGGAAAAGAAGGGTTTTTTTCAAGTCAGTTTTCTCATCAAATCCTATTTTTCAGCTGCAAAACTTTTAAAAATTCTCATACTCATGGAGCAGCTAGAATAATGACATGACTCAAATTCATTCTCTTGCATATTCTTTACCACAAATGGACCTGTGCCACTGAGAGTTTATGGAAAACATGCTCAATTAATTATATTTAGTTTCCTATACAGGACTATGGCTTAGCCTAGTATTATACAGTCAGAGAAACCAGCAGCTTTTTACACTGTCCATGCTATTTTTGAAGTACTGGTCCAAACTAAACCTCAAAAGCAAGCTCTCCTCTATCCATACTTTACTGATTCATTCTGCAGCCGTATGTCAGCTTGAGATGATGTCCAGGAAACACTTGGAGAAAATTCAGTTCTTCAGTTCAATTTAACACAGATCTCTGCATGGCTAAATGAAATAGAGCCATCAATGTGTATCTATGACATATGCTTTGAAGGACTCTAATACTGCAAGATGAGATAAGATTTGCAGACACTGAGCTTAGATAGATGGACTTTATAGGAAGTCTATGCTAGGGCTGCCCTTATGCAGTATGGTCATAAAGAAAGGTATCCTGTGGGCAACAGTGCCAGTTCACAGAGAATCAAGATGCACAGTAAAGACGTCCCCTAAGGCCTGATCTGCAAAATGATCATGTACTTGAGGAAGTCTATCTCACCATAAGTATCTATCCAGAGTAAGGAAATGAGGAATTGAAAGTAAAGTGGAGTTCAGCACAAAGGATGAGAATTGCAGTAAAAATAATAATAACGATAAAAGAAAACGTGTTTTTGTTCCATACACCTCAAGTTATTTCTTTTTCTTCCTTGTATACTAAAGGTGTGTATTTGTTAGATGTAATGTTAGGATGAATGAGCAGCCCACAGAAAAAAGCGCAAATATAGGTCAAGCAGCAGAAAATGGAGTAAGCAGTCCTATGAGAGGACCCACACATGCATGAAATATAAAAATAAACAATATTAAAAGAGAGCAACTCACTTTGGGGCATAGTTGCATACCAAGTAAACAGCTTGTCGCCAAACAGATCCCCAGACGTTCATATTGTGGCATGTGTGGATTGCGCAGCCTATACGATTGGAAGTGGCCCAAACCATCTGAATAAATATTCGTTATTGGTGAAGTCCAAATTGAAAAGAAATATATATATATACATTTATATGAAAGAAAGCTATAAATACATCACAGAAAAGTCCAGCTTTGGATAGTAGATTTTGAATAGAATGGAATTTTTATAACCTGTGTGTAATGTGTGCACATGGGTCCGTAGCATCGCAAGGGGCACCTGGGGTTGCAGTCCTGAGGATAAGGGAAAGCATAATCCTTCACTTCATCGTACCATGGCTTTACCAGCTGGAGAATGGATCGATACCTAGGTTTGTTTAAAAGATAGAAAGAAAAATATGCCTTTTCAGATCTAGAAATTTTGGAACTTTCTGCTGCTAATCCCTATGGCCCAAGTCATCTAAAAATACATTTCTCCAGACATCACTAGGGGCCATAATATTCTGCAATAATACTCTTAAGTCAAATGAAAATCTTTTAAATTACAGATGCATATCAATTATTCCTAGACTAATGGAAGAAGTTTGCATCGGCCTAAGATTTGGACCTCAAAGATTGATAAAATAACTGTTTTGTAAGATATCTGCCTACCTGCCAGTTCTTACAGAGAGGTTTTGGCCCAAGAATCTCAGTAAGTAGGAAGGTCCATGGTCCCAAATGCATGTAGCAGCCCAAGCCTCTGCAGACTTGGCAAGAGTTTCATCCCAAACCTGACAAAATAAAAAATCCTTAGCAGTAGTACAGACAAAACAAACACACAGGACAGTGCAAGAATATAAGAAACAGATATTTTAAGTCCTGTACACTAACATAGCACGACAGATTTGTAACCTAGAAAGAGGCCTCTTGACTTCCCAAAATCCTGGACCAGCATGTACAGGACCTAACAGGATCTGTCCTAAATCAGCTACACCATCAGAAGAACTTAAGTATTCAGATCTCTTTATTGTTGGCTGGAAAGGCCCTCCGTTCTCCTACCATTTTCCCTCTGTGTTGATGAGATCCATATGTGGAGAGGAGCAAAACACTGGATGGGACTCAGATGGAAGGCTAAAGTGAAAAAGACACACACAGGGTGGAATAATTCCGCAGAGGTATTACATACTCCACAAAACCCCAACATATTTGAAATGGGATCTCAGGAGTATCTACAGCTAGAGAGAACACTTGGCAGCTTTTCATATTTGAGGCCGCAAGGTCAAGAAAAGGGGTTCCACAAGGCAAAAACTATGAATACTGTAGTTTCCAGGTGCAGTATAAGTCTCATCACTTTATTTTGCATGGGAGCTGACACTGGTCCCTGATTGGAATAAAAGGGAAACAGCTCTGTAAGGAGGCTTTTAACCATTTCTACTCCCTAAGTCATTCCCTAATGGTAGGAACATGACAAGTGACCTTAAACAGCTTTTCTTTTTTAATATGATTCCTGCTCATTTGCATGCTTGGTTAGTAACTCCACTGTTTTCTCCACAGCAAATAGGGTTGTCTCAGCAATAATAAAGATATCAGCAATAGAACCTACTGCAATCCCAGAGCTTTAGGTAAGGAATATTTTGCTGTTATATTACAATCCTGCATAAATCCTAATATATCTTAGTGTTTAAGTGATGTCCAAGTAGACTCCAGATCCTGGAATTAGATGTGCATTTTGAATACCCCAAGTGGAGTGTTTTGGTGAATTGTAATTAGAAAGACAGAAACAGAATGTAGTAAAATTGCTTACCCAGCCCATAGCATCTTTTTAAATGCAAAGGCAAGCTCATAAATCTTGAGTGGCTACTAAATAAAGAGTATGCTCTGTGAGGTATGAAATAAGAGGCAAAGTCAGAAATAAACTTATCAAAGGATAACATGGCTCACAACACAAATATTTTCTGCACTATGAGCTAGTACAGGTTTCTAAAACACTGAATTCATAGTTTTAAGTTTCCACACCTGAAGAAAGGGCTGACCACAGATCTGGACTGACCACAGAACAGGACAGTAATTCGTGTCCCTGACTCTCTACGGTTGTTTGAGAAATTTCTCTAAGTGAAAAGTATGGAATTTAATAAACTTTATGAACTTGCTGTATCATTGAATCAGGCTTTTGCTAATATGGAGCAGATGAGGTAGATCCTAGATTAAAACTGAAGAAATACAACAGAGACCATGACCAATCATTAACACGAATGATCTTCCATTCAAGTAGAGTCACCTTAGGAAAAATATGATGGATGGTGCTTAAAGCAGAACAGACTTACTTTACACCTGCTCAGAACAGGTCCCAGAGTGAAGTAAAAGCAAATCACCAGTAACAGCACAAAAGAGAGAAATGTTAGGAAGAAGCATACTAAGAGGGAATATTGTCCTTGAGCCAGGGAATTTTTTGACTTTGGCTCTAAAAACTGAAGGGAGTTTCCTGTAGGAGTTAGAGGTAAGACTATAACTTAGAACGAGAAGACTGGAAAGACTACTAGGATGCAAAAGAAGCACCCTGGAACTGTTAAGACACTGTCCAAAATCCAGAAAATGCTCCAAGGTCCAAGAGGAAGAGAATAGTATATAGACATTTGTTCTGATTTGTATCTCTGCTGTTTAGCCAATTAGCAGAACATGACCAACATCCAAATAACTCTTTACAAACTCTGTGATATTTCAGTGGTTCCCAAAAGAGGGCTTTTTGCCTTAGGGAGGGGACAACAGTAGGTACAAATGTAGAAGTGGTCCTGGGAAGTGTTCCTGAGAGGCTAGAGCCACAAACTGACTGCGTTTGGAGCCTGCCCAGACCCAAGGGAACTTAAAAGTACATGAATTCAACATGTGGGTCCAAACACAGCTGGCTGGTGTGCATACATAAGGGGCAGTTCAGCCAGTACTGTGACACCCCATAAACACCCTTCTTTGCTGGGATTAATCATGCTTCTGGCATGAATGCTTTCTGCCAGGAGGCTGAACATGAGGTTTGCGTGCTTGCTCCCAAGTGACCTGGCTGCAGTCCCACAATAATCTGAATGTGTACTGTATTTGTACAAATAGCATCGAGCTCCTGATTTTGACCCAGCATATTTTCACATGCTAACCTGCTTTTTAAAATAGTATGTTAGGTGATTAAAATAACTGTGAAGATTGGATTAGGTTTCCACCATTAATGCTATCTGTAAACTAGGCACTCCCCCTGCCTTGGACAGTAAGACAATTGCTCATCCACTTTCATTTCTCTTCAAGTTCTTTTTCTGGTTCTCAGGCATCATCTGTAGCAAATGCTTGTGAAAGCCTCAGGAGGCTGTTTCAAACTCAGTTAAAAATTTGTGGATAATGCAGGAAAGCATTACTGTGATACATGGTACACCCTGTTTTCCATTATATGTTCACTCTTGGCCACTCTCTGGACATACGAAGTTTTTGGCAAACAGAGAGAGAGAGAGAGAGAGAGAGAGAAATCACTGAATAAGAAATAAAAGACATAGAGGGGGGCATCTGCAACTTCTTTTCATTCCTTCCACTCCTCCATCTGCAGGCTGGTGAAACATCCTTGTATAGAGTCCCCTGCAGCTATGTAAATCATTTGTATTGCTAAGGAGAAGATGAAGTGCTTCACTAGGATGTTCCCTACGTTTCTTTCTGGTAGAAAAGTGATGGTCTCACTCCCTCCAGGATAAGCACTAGATTATCTCCACAAGAAAAGGCAAGTAATTAATATAGGCCAAAGCAGAAAAATGATTATCTCATAATGACATAAAATCTTTTCAGTCATAAGAAATTGTACCACTAGTTCAACCCTTTCAAAAGAAGACTGACCATGGGCCCACACTTGTATTTACTTTTTATCTCAGTTCAGTCTACTGTGTTGGGCACATTGGAGAAGACGGCAGGGAGATTTCAGACTTCATTGTTGTGCATAAAGTAATAGGATATAAAGAAATAGAAAAAAATTTTAAAGCAAGAAACTGAAATAACTTGAAAGCCCGAGGGGCAGTTTCTGTATGAGGAGATATTAAAAGGCTCTAGGTAATTAGCAAGGGAGGAAAAAAAAAGAAAAAAAGTGATAAAATAATGAACTATATAATGATGGCCAATCCAGCCTTTCTATTAAGCATGTTAAAGAAAGCTGCCTCACAAGAAAACTGCAAAAGGGAAGAAGGAAAACCATTTGCATACACAGTGGATCAAGATCTGAGGAAATGACTCATCCTCATGCATTAATCATGCAAACTCCCAGTTGCCAAACAGTGCTCATTCTCTCCCTGGGGAAAACATATCTGTTTGCTAGGTCACCAGTGTTTGGGGAAGCCGTCACCTTCATTCCACTCAAAGTAAGGAGCCCCCCGAACTCTCTAGACTCCTGATTTGTCCACAGTGGAAATCCTCCCCACCCCTCACCCAAGTCTAGCTGAGCTGTGATAGAGTTAAAGCATATCTCACCACAGTTCCACTGGCGACTTGGAGTGCACATCCTTGGGCCAATTTATTTTTGTTTCCTCAGTCAAAAAGTATTTTCCTAGAAAGCTGTCTGACTGTAGTGTCTGCACTGTTCTCTGCTAAACTACACTTCAGACGTGAGCTTGGTCAAGTGGACTGAAAACAGGGAACAGGTATCGATAAAGGCCAGTGTTTCCATATGGGGAGTTTCAACATCAGAGAGCGCAGGCTTTATCATCTGGCTCTGGGGTGTTCTGTGCACTCACATAGCACATGCTGGTTGAGTGTCAGGAATAAAATCTTAGCCTTAATAAAGTCAGCAGGAGTTTTGCCAGTAAGGCCAGAATTTTACTCAAGGTTTTTTTTTCCCCCACTCTCTAAGCAAATAGGGAAATAAAGTCTGTGTTTTCTATGAAGTATTATAAAAATGGGAGTGTAAAAAGAAATCTCTTTAATGTTGAATGAAATTTCTTGAAGCCCACCAAGTGTTTGCCTTTTAATGTTGTGTCATAGTCCCTTTGTGCCTCCTGACTGTCTATAGCCATTTCCTGTCTCTCAGTTATTCTTAGATAATTTATATGTAAAGGGGATGGAGCTGCCTTTTGTTCTTTGTTGAAACAGCTTTTAATACTACAAGGTCCTAATAACTATGGTGTTAGGTACTAAAAGGAAGTTGAAGCAACATTCTGATGATGAAAAAGAAAAAAATAATCAGCTACAATTCTACAAAGACCTTTCCAGAGCATTTGCTACATGATATTTGGTTATTCTCTTCCTATATTGATAGCTGCACCTTAATTCGAGAAGTGCTCTACATAATCATTAAAATAGAATCCGAATTTAGAAACAAGGTCCTTCCACTCATTTTCATTACGGTCAGAATCGTACTTCTAATATCAATCATTTAAACGGAGTGCCTTTCTCTTGCCACCCTGCTCAACACAAGTCTTTGGGGACAGATCCTGCTGCAGAATGGGAACTAAAGCTGAAAGCACCAAGGTACCTCAAATAGCAACTGCACTACTTTATCTGTAAGCAAAACACATTAAGCAAATATACTTGAAATAAATTTGATGGAGGTCTCTTAATCTGATTCACATGTTCTTACCGTAAACTTTCTAAAGGATGGATGAATTGCTGCAAACATATTGCTACTCCAGGTACCTTTACCCCCTGGTAATTTTTCAAGATTAAACATCAAGCTTTGTTGATTATTTCAATTTTTCTTGAAAAGTAGAATATGTCATATTCATAGTTTTAAATGCATTACTGCAACATTTAATAACACTGCTTGAACATGAAAACTTTGTGGAGACGTCTGTGAATGATGGATTATGAAGTCACAGTTAAACGATACTAACTAAAACAGAGCAGGTACTAAAAGCAACACTCCTAGTCTGAGACAGTCAACAGTCTGACAGACAACAGTCTGAAGCATGGTGCTGGTGTTAACTCAAACATCAGGCCTCAGGATTTTGATGGCATGAAGGGACTGTGTGCCATTTTGGTTCTGTACCTTTATTAATTCAGGAAGGTCTTGTATTCACTACAGATCTTCAGTGTGACTACCTATAGTGGAGCACCTCTTAGTTTCCTTGTACAACACGCTAGAGTCCTTGTAGTCCAGTTTCATATTACATGCTCTGTTTTTTTTTTTCTTGGAAAACAGCTGCTGGCTTCTTCCAAACTCATCAGCAACATCTGTCAACACTTTACTGTATATATTTCCCTTCGGAACAATGTTACAATTGTTCTGATTTGGGGGGGGGGGGGGGGAGGAGACTAATGACTTACTACTCCAAAGGTAAAAATAAAGTACATGCAGTTAAAATGTTTATTTCACCTTTTTCATGGGCAGACAACAAAGGACTCATTTCAAGCAGTGCAACACATCTCAAGTAAAACACACATGAAACTAGTAACATCTTTAGAGATAAAAAGGTAGATTTAAACCTACTTTTAAATTGCCCCCATTAGAGATGCCACAACTGAGAAAGAAGAACTGACACTGTCATCTGAAATTCCATTCGTGTCAAAGTTGTTCTTAAATTTCAGAATTTGGAAGAAGTCAGACTCAAGATCCATTATACATGGCAAATTTGGGGAATGAGAAAAAAATATCAGCCTACCCTTTGGCAGTCAGGTTCTTCATTGTATAGTGTTTAAAAAAGAAAAAAACATTATTCTGAGGGGAAGATTATCTATCAAAAGAAGACTTTTTATGAGAAAACTGAAATTTTTTTCATTTAGATTTTTCCTAATTTCCTGATTTTCAAAGCCAAAAGTAATTCTGTTTTCCTTATGGGGCAAGCAGATAGCTTCCCTGCAGTTCAGAACACAAATTACCACAGACAAAGAAAATATGAGGGAAAAATTCTTGATCTGACTTAGTATTCTGATATTTTTGCACATGCCTTGTTGTATGAGAGCAAAAAGTCATTAGCAAAGCAAAGAGCTCTCTTCTTGTCTGCAAAGATTCTGAAAAAGTTATTAATGGCAACAGGCAGCAAGAACTTGTGGTCTACAGAGAAACTAAGCAGAAGACTTAGTGATACACTGTATTAATACGCTTCTCATTCTATAAGGATATCTATGCATAAATGAGAAGATTTTTAGAAGTATTTAAGTTTACAGCTCTCATTGTCATGAAGAAAACTTTAAAAACATGAAAAATAGGAACTCTATTTCCCTGAGGTTGCAAACAGATTCTATACCTAGATGAGATGGGCTAACTGGGGAACTCATAAAGATGTGCTTTTAAACTGGGAGCCTAATGGGTTTAGGGTAGATGAGAACATGATGCTAATGATCATTTTAAAACATTCAAGCAATACAGACGTGTGCTTCCATTCTTCTTTTGCTATCATAACCCTTAATCTTTCCTGGCTCAGTTTTATTGCCGGTAGCAATGAAGCTCCCCTCACATGCACAAGGGTACAAGAGAACCCCAGAAGAGCATTGCTCTGAACATTAAATACTAGCAGCAGTCCTCAGTAGTTTAGCCTAAAACACTGTGGGCTTTTTAAAAATACGAGGTATCAGGCAGGATAAGGTGCTACATATTTCTCAGTGACAAATCCAGTAGTTCAAGTGCTGCATAAACCAGAGAGCAAAATATGTACCTCCCAGTCACTCAGGATCCTCCTAAGAATACCCCAGAGTGTCCATCAGGTGTGGGCTGTCACACATGCCTGCTGCTGCCCAAGATGCCAAGAGAGCCGTGACGTAACTAGTCCCACAGCTGGCTGCCAACAACAGTCCAGCTGGACTGTCAGGCATCCAGTGCAGGTTTTAACACAAACTGAGAGTGAACAGCTGAAGAAAGCTGTATCAACCACTCTGTTCTTCAAAAGCTGATTTACATGACTATAATTGCATGATGAGATTGCAGATGAAATGTTGGGATATGCAGCTTGAATACAGTTGCATGGCAATAAGTGGTATTTTGCAACAGTAAAAATAGAAAATGCCAATTTCTTTTTCAGTTTTGTGGTCTTATTTGTCACTAATATGCTTACTGTGGTCTCATATTAGTGTCTTTAGATTGTTATTTTTTACCAACAGCATAAACAAAATCATAATGGTTCCTATGGCCCTCAGAAAGATGGCCAGCAGGACCTACTTTTAGCAGTGATCAGTCGAAAATTCAGCCTTTTTACCTCAGCTTTCTGATTTTATTCTCCATTAGCCCTGTGCTTTTGCTTGTTTGTCCTACTGGAGATCAGAAGCACTTATTTCCAAAACACAAAAAAGTAGGGAAGAAAAAAGCCTGGAGTCAAGCAATTTCTTCCTGTGAGAAAAACTTTGGGATGCTGGGGTTTGAAATCCTAAGTGTCCAGCCCATCTGTGCAGCTGGACTCCACAGCTGCTAGTGCAAGTCCCAGAGTGGATTAGCAGATGTAGGCTGCTACTCCCCCAATAGGCAGGTCTTGTCCTTCAGGGTCATTCAGCGTGCAGCCTTGCACCAGCCTTATTGTTTGCACATGCGGTAGCCTTTTCTCTGAAATCCCACAGCAATATGCAGGGTAGGCCGAAGTCCCCTGCACAGCTTCTCTCCTGGTCTTTTGTATAGTGGAACCCATAGGTTTTTAATGCTCAGTGATTTTCAGTAGGATACCCCCACTCCCCCCACTCCAAATCTGGCACAAAGTTTAATAAAACAACCACCAGACCTTCTTCCTGCATGCTTTTTCAGCAGAGTGACTGAAAGAGCCCCATCTCTTTGCTTTCACTTTTTTTCAATACATACTGTGTGATGAAAACATATGATCTCATTGGAATTTATAGACAGATTTGGCAAACTTTATGTATTTATTTGGGCTGTGAGATCATCTGGATTCTAGGCCATCTCTCTCTCTCTAAGAATAAGAATTTTTTTTGCTCTCAACTGCCACCTGTTAGAAATCTTACTGTGCATACTGTGATTAATGCCCACTGCATATGTAAATCCTTTCCCTAATGCATTAGGTACTAATTAGAAAGTTCACACAGCAAATTCCCAAAGTCTATCCTCCAGAAAAAACAATCATAATGGGAATTGTTGTTCCGTACTGTATTCTTTTGTAAATAAATATGGGTTTAATATATCAAACTGCTTGTCCAATACTATGCTGCAATTCAAAGTAAAATTGTGCAATGTTTAACAGTCAATTTACTCTCATCTATCCAAACCTCCAAACATCTGATCCACACTTCTGAAGCACTCAATATTAGAAGATCTGTTTTATACTCTGGGCATCACCAGATAGATGTCCAAAAAATCTCATTGCCAAAAATTCTTTTTTTATGAAAACTCAAGTCACTTTCTAGTCTACATTTCATATAAAAGCTTATATTTCTGGGCATCTATTTTGTCCAAATTCAAACTCCTACCATGTGAAGCATGACCACTGTTAATAGTCAATTTGTTTCTTCCAAGGATTGTCTGCATTTCTTCTCATCTTTGGCACCAAGCTTATAAACAATAAGAAACAAAGAAAATTGGTAGGCTGTCAAATTTAATAACAATAAGCTTCCCTGATATGTTATTATTTGTTTATCTTTTGGAAAAGTTAAATATCAGAGCTACATATCTTAAAGTATTCAGTGCTTTCCTAACCTACTGCAAGGCATATTTGAGTTGGCAAGAGCTTATCTCAGAAGTGGCAACAAAAAGGACCTAACTTTGTCCAGCTCCATGTCACCCTGACAATTTGCCATCAGTCTGATGATGAAGGTGACTGACCTCTTTCATTTTAAATATGATCAGTGCAAATTGCCTTTTCTCAAAAACACAAAATGTGAATGGAAAATTTGTTTCTTGTGTAGTGTTTTGTTTCTTTTCTAGGAGGAAGTCCACATTCTTTACTTTTTTATTATTAATCACTGACTTTTTCATTAAAATGAAAACAGTTCTTAATTCCTTTAAAAATTTTCAAAGAAAATACTTATTATTTTCTAAGTAGTTCTACCTGAAAGATATGGCAGCATGACACAAACAAAAACACATTGCAGCTTCTTCTTTCTGTAGGATAAAGAATAAGAACAAGAATTTTTTATTCTTAGAATAAGAAGACTCAATGTAAGATGCACTGTCCTGATACAAATTAATAGATAAGCCTGTACAGATGGAGACAAAAAAAAAAAAAAAAAAAAAAAAAAAAACAGTCATTCTCATATGAATTAAAATAGATCTTAGACCCCATCGCAGAGTACCTAGGGATGCATTTGCACGTGGAGGTGCCTGTGGTGGTGACAGTAGTCTGTGTCCAAAAGGCAAGCGGTTATCCTGGGGCAGTTCCATCTTTTACTGTCTTTAGGATATACATTTCCATACACTTGAACAGCCTATTCTCTTTTTCAGATGTGGAAAGAGAACAGAAAAGTTGAGAGGTTTAGGGTTACTATCATCTCCATTCATGTATGAAACTAAGTACTGTGTACTTTGGATCACAATTCTTGTGAAAAATGCCCTGTCTCTGTTTTTAGCCAAAAAGTTCAAGAGGTGCTACATTTAATAATAAAGGAATGTCTAATTCCGAGGGCTCTGGGCAGGCTGATTTTCTATCAGAGACTTTACTAGGTTGCTTTTTGTTTGCTTAAACTCCTAGAAGGCTTTCTGCTAATACTAAATTTAAATAATGTAAATATTCTCTTTTAAAACACCATCAAAATGGATGTTTAAAAATACTTATGCCTAAAACAAGGGAAAGGAACTCTAAAACCAAAGCAAGTTTAACACAGTCATTCCTGACAATATCATTTCTGAGGAAGTTGTTCAGATTTTTCGAAGGTTGCTTTCCAGGAAAGGTCCCTTCTGTTCATTTCTTAAACCAGTCTTCTATCACTCTGAACTTACAGCTTTTGTACTTGACATAATCACTTTGATTTGAACCTAGCTGAACACCAGATCTGTTTCTCAGATTGAATGGTGGCTCCTAAACTTGTGTAGCTGAAATTCTGTTAGAAAAATTGGCAGCATTCTGCACCTTACTGATAAGTACTGATTAGTACTGCATTGCATTATTGACAGTGGTGCAGTGGGAAATAGATAAGCGGATAAACTCATCTGTTAGGCAGAAGAGAACTGGGTAACTCTATCATGTAAACTCCAGCTACTCAGGCTTACTTTCAGCTACTCTATCAGTTACCATGTTCTGTCTCTGCCATGGGCAAAGGCTGAGTATGCTGTAAAACAACTGTTTCCTTTCATTCCACAATGCAGTCATGCAGATGGAAACTCCCTAACTGTACGCATGTAAACCACTTCAATTCTTTCTATTTTCTTGTAATTTTCTGAAAGGAATAATATTCCAGAACTCACTAGCCTATGATCTTCAAACACATGGGTTGGTGGGTTATGACAATAGACAGAAAGGACGTGACTTAGTTGTCTAAACATAGACACAAGGGTTAGGAGGGAGAAAGTGGAGCCAGTAAACACATCTCATCACTAAACCCCTTCTCATTTGTTTCCACTTCACTTGCTATGAATACCCCATGTAGAGCAAACAAAAAGCTACGGCAAATTGAGATAGGTGAATTACACTGAGGGAACTCTGAGCTCCTCAATATTCCTCTTCCCAGAAGACTGGATGGGCTATACTTAGATTTACTTTGTGCTCTAAGCATGATGAGAAGCACATTAAGATTTTTGTACCTGCAGTCATCTTCTGATTGCTTTATTTCAACCTTCACCATGTATATAGGATTTCAGGGAACACTACAATTCAATGGGCATGTAGGCCACCAGTACCTCCTAGAGTAAATTCTCCATTGCGTTATGGGTCTTGTGTCTTTAAACATGTATAGTTAAAATGATGGGCGTAATTTTCTTTAACTCTTGAGGATGCTCTTCACTGATCTAGTAAAGGAGCTGTAAATGGAGTGTAACTGTAATTTGCCCCAACATACAGAAGTACTGGAAGGAACATATATGGAAATTAAGGAAACATTATATGCAAACATACATCTTAACTAATGCCAAGAAAGCTGTCAGAAAACATGTAAAGGGTAGTGTGTGAAATTAAACAAGAAGAGAAATTCTATTAGGCAGTTAAAAAGTGCATATAAAGTTTAATTATCTGAGTTTTAAAGAGAAATATTTAGGTTAGACATTTGGAAATCATTTCTATTCCTAAGGTAAAATATTTGCCAAGAGATGTGACTGAGACAGCATCACTCTATGTTTTCAGGAGCAGACAAGATGAAAACCATATGTATTCAATGTAGAAGAAAGTCCTGCAATAGGGCGTTCATAAACTATATGAATTAAGAGATCCTATCCAACTCATTAGACATAAATCTTGAAGGAACTAGTCCTGCAATCCTTACTCACAGACATAGATGATTTCAGTGGGACCATACAGATCAGCCAGGGCAAACAACTCAAGGAACAAAATGTCCTCTAAGATTTAGAAAGGTTTGTAAGAAACATAACATGACAACAGCAAAAGTAAGTAAACAACTTGAGAAGCTTTGTACTTATCAGAAATGCTTTGAATTGGAGAACAAAACAAATTAACTCACTTTTTCCATGTCCATATGAAAGGCTTTCAGATATTAAATAAGACTCTGGAAAACTTGAAATTGCTAGAAAACACTTTTTTGCCATTTGTCTTACCCATCACCTATTGCATATTTACACAGCATTTTTAAGATCATCTGGAGAGCCAGAAACTTTTATCAAGAGTTTCACATTAGGACCGTAATTGCAATACAGCTAATACTATTGTGACCACTAAGTGGGTTATTTTCTTGTTTCTCTGAATTGATTTTGTAAGCTCTCTGCAGGTTTTTGTGGACAGGAATTAACATCTCCAACCTCGTTACTTCCACAGTCATCTTGGAACTCACCTCAGAAAAGTGGCTCAAAGTGGCTCTTGGGCCTTAAAAAGTGAAGAGATTTCCCCTATGACTTTTCTTAGCTCATGTGACTACAGGAATTACTTTTGTTCATTTTATCACAGTCTTTCATGTAGGATTTACTAGTGAAGATGAATAAGCTCAGCTTGTCAACTCCCTCTCACCACTTCTCCTACCAGCTCATGGTAAACTATCGTAAGATATGTTGCCATGGAAAAACTCCTGGATATCCAAGCTATTTCTTGGTAGTTTGGGAATATTTCACTATCCTGAGTTCTACAAAGTGACATATTCCGAGGGCCAGATTTTCGCAAATATAAAAGTGTATTTATGTAATCACTGAACAAAAAAAAAAATGTGTAATCCTGCCCTATCTTTACACTTGCTACTGCCAGTCTACTACTGACTATGTACTGGACTCAGGACTCATCCTTGCAGGACCCCACATGATTGCTCTGCAAGTGAGCAGTGAAATACTCACAGCTACTCTTTCAGTATGGCTCTTTAATAAGTTATGAAAATCTCCCTAGAATGCTATCATCTATTTCCCTAGGTTGCCTTTGGGAATCCCATGCAGGACTGTGTCCAATGCCCATTTAGGTCCAGCTACATAAGATTTATTGCTTATGCTTGGCACTTGCAAAACTGTGATCAGCATGCAGATGTGTACACTCAAACTAGGTTCTGCATGCACATAGCAACACGTGTTATGTGGAAGGAGAAAATGGACTTTTAAGCAACTGTCTTCAAGTGAGAATAATTGTAGAGAAGGTAAAAATAATAGTTGTTTCTCACCAGAACAGATATTTCTTTAAAGAATGTTTTGGGATCCTACAGATAGTACCAATGGGTACTAAATGGTATGTTTTCAGAGACTCAGATTTCAGCCAGCAGGACACTGCAAGTCTTTACTGGCCTACCAAGTAGCTGAGATGTTCCAGAAAGGCAATACAGGTTTCTACAGTATAGAATTATCATTCAGAGAAAGGGATTTGTTTGTTTCTAGACTTCCCCTGGATTTGAGGATTTACATACCTTTCACACTAGACAGCTGCAGGAAATTTTACACCTCACTTTTTCTGAATCATGAGTTTTATGGAATCTTTTTGCTTTCTGCAGAAAAAGTGTGCAAAGCTAAGTGGATGATTTTAACCCAACCTCTGCCAGATCAAAAGGATGGTGTCCTCTTTCTTTCTGTGTGTATGGCATCAGCTTTTTTAAACAGGAGCAGACTTGAGAATGATAGTCTTAGGCTAAGAAGGCATGAAGATGCATAATAAGAAGACTTTTATTAAAAGCAAAAGTCATTATTGATATAATATAGGCCTGAAAGTTCTTGCTTCCCTTTTCTTTCGCTTGCCATATTCAACGACTTTAGATTTACCCTTTCAATCAAACTTAAAATTGAAGGCATCAGCAATAGCGGCACCAGCACTAGCACCAAAAAGACAACTACTTTAAAATGTGACTCATGGGGTGCTAACATCCTAAGAGAAAGATGAATCAAAGTCTCATTGACCCATTGTGCATAAGATGGGCCAGTTCCTTTCACTAGTGATTCACAACAGAACAATGTCTCACATAATTGCTTTTGACTCCCCAGTTATCCACTTAGCATCAGGGGCTGTATACAACAGAAGGTTGGAACAGCACTCTGTCCACCTCTCTGGAACTGAGACACTGTCCCAACACTGTTACTGCAGTGCTCATTTGAACACCCTCTGCCACTCAAAACTATTCTTTGAGACCTCTCAACAGAAGTCCTAGAGCATACAACTTTCAAGGCAATAGATGTCTCCACAGGTTAGACAGAATAATGCCCAAGGAATTCAAAATATCTATAAATGTACTGAGCATGTGAGAGGCAGGCTACTTCAAGGGAAGAAATAGAATATGTCAAGATGAAAAGCAAAAACAAGGTCAGGAGTGGAGAACTGGAATCATAAGAACCAAACCATATTGTTAAGTCCTAAACTGTTATCAATGAAAGAGAAAAAGAAAATGGAAATATGCAGAGGTGAGAATGAGATACAGTCATTTTTGAGAAAAACATAGTGGAATTAGGAAAACAGAGCAAAACACAATTTAGACGGACTGTGGATAGAGAAAGGAAGATAAAATATCTTTTTCTTGTGTTTCCAAATTGCTTAGTCCTCTATTTCAATGTACTTACAAGCAGTTTCCAAAATCTACTGCATCGATAGCTACTTTCAGCTTCTCTAACTTGTGACATCCTTTTTAATCATTGTTAGGTGAATGGGAAAGGTCACTTTCATCACTACAAGTGCATTTTTCCATAATTTTCAAGACATGAACACATATTTGGTAACATTCTTTCAGCACAGTGCACATTGTCTTCCGGTGATGACGATATGCTTGTTTTCTTATTTAGGGAAATGAATATTGAATGAATAACACAACAACTTTTATATATAATAGCAGAGATCTTTTGTCCCCATAAGATACAACAGATGCAGTACCATACATTGAAATTATACAGAGACAAAAGAATGGATTCAGCATCCAGCCAAGTTCAAATGGTCACTGCTGATAGCAGGGGTCCCCAGTCTGTGGCTTACCAACACTATGCCATCTTCAAAACCTTCCTACCAAAACCTTCCTGTAACCACACAACTGAAAAGTTAGAGAGGCTGCCATCGCTACAAACCAGATGGCAGAGAAAGCTATGTGTTAAGTTGCCTACTGGACTTTCCTTGCTCCATGAAGTTTCATAAGGAAACACAGGTTGACTAAATTCTGCAACAAGGTTTGTGGCAACTGACTTAACTGCCACTTGAAGATCCAGGTTCAAGTTGTAAACTATGCATCATTACCTGAAGACACTTTAGGTGGTGCTCTGAACTTTCCAGCAAGAATAAAGTACTTTAGAGCTGGGAACCAAACTTGAAAGAAATCTGTAAACCTTGTCCTTGTGATTACTGATGGGGCTAATACTGTCAGGAACACAGGGACATCCTGTGTTGGTTCTGGTAAAGCAACAGTAAAAATAGCAATGAAAAGCATAGCACACAAGCTGCAAAGAGTGTGGCTCCAGTCTTGATCTTTGTATCAAACCTTGCACAGTAGTACTGCAGAACAAAGCTGCAGCAGAATACTCAGCCAATGTAGATGATAGCATGGAAGTGTATGCATATGGGTATATTAAAAAAAGATTTAATCAGGGAAGCTTTTCCTCTTTTCAGAGTCTTTTTACTGAACTGGCTAAGAGCATTGCACTTACAAAACTCTTGGGAATATGACAGGGTGCTGGCTTCACTTAAGCAAACTGGAAGAGAACATTTCTAAAAAACATAAGCCAAAGGAAGGGCATGGTAGGCTGCCATTCCCTCAGACATTACAACAAAGTTTATTTATGCAGAATCAAAGGAAACGTCAGTACAGAGCTCAGCACTGAAAATGATGACTGAGCTTGACTTCTGACCTCTCCATTTTTTCTGTCTCTGACCTTTCCACTTAACCAAACTTCAAACCCAGATTACAGTATGGCTGCAGGCCTTCATCCTGCAAAGCTGTGAGCACACTCAGCTCTTTGAGGTGCTACTGGGATATGCTAAGCAGATTGTATGATCAAATCCAGATTTAGGTAACATCTGTGATAGAAAGATGTCCAAACTGTTAGTCAGTAGCTGCTAAAGAGGAGGATTTGTTATTACTATTATGCCCTTTTTATGTCAGGCTGATGGTGTCTTGTTTCTTGAACCTGTTAACTATCTGTTGTCATCTGAGATGCTCTGTGACTTTAAGCAGATATTATGCTGCTAACACAACTTGTCTGTGCTTTTAAAAGACTGTGAATGCCTTACTTAGAAGGTACAAAAAGTTTTGCTTAGCCAACCTATTTTTAACATTAGAGCTCCACAGTATGCATGCATCCAAAGCTGGAACATAAAATAGCAAACACACACTGGCTTAGCTATTATCTTAGTGCCAAGTATGAAATCACACTGAGTGAATAACGTTTATCATACCTGCAGGAACAGATAATTCACATAAAAAGCATTTGCCAATAAGGGAAAAAGGTACTGATCACAAACAGAGCATGCTAAGCGTACTGAAATTCCGCATGGAAAAAGAAATATTTAAAATAAGTATTGTATTTGACCAGAAATTAAAATTATTAGCTCCACGCAAACAATATGCAGGAAGTAAAACACACGATTATAAGCCAAACTGTCCATCAGACAAATTATTTTCTAAACACGGTTTTACCAGATTCTCTCTGAAAGTGCTATGTGTGAAAGTATTTAGCAAGGTTCTTTGGCAACCTTTTTGGGGTACATCAAGGCAATGACTTTCAGCCTACTCCATAACAGTTTTGCAATGGGACTGCTAATAACTAGCACCTCAAACACACGTGATCACACGTAATCACATAGCCTTCCTCATGTCAACAAGCAGTTAATTCGCAACTTCATTTACTTGGGCCTACAGCAGCTTCATTGGGACTACTCATGGAAATAAAAATTCAACAAGGTGAATAAAAAGTTCAGTGTAGCATTTAGCTTTTGCTTGCTTAAGTTAATTCAGTTTAAAATACAGAAGAACATTTTAGTAAGAAGCAATAGTTAAAAATCATTTGTGTACTTAACTAAAATCCTCAAACCCACAGTTTGTTCAACTTAAGAAAATGAAATCACTGATTTATACTTTGTTATGTATTCCAGCACTTCTAAGACATTACCCTTCTCTGAAGTAAACAAAGTTCACTTACCATGTATTCCATGTTGGAAGCAGGTGGGAAGACTTTGCCTCTAACTTGATTATGATAATCAAGAATGGCAATCATGTCATTCTGTGAAATGTATCGCTTCCGCCTGGCTTTGGGAATTTTTGCAGAGTCCAGATGAGCTGCCAAAGCTGTCTCAATGTCAGTGAAATTATTGTTTGACAGGAGTAGGTCAGTGGAGTTCGGTAATGCTATTGCACTTGTTTCACAGAGAATGGAAAATAAGAAAGCACAACTGATTGCAGAGATTACTGTCATTTTGGGGCCAAAGAGGAAAGGCCACCGAGATGTTCTGCTTTAAGTCAGGACAGTGGAAAACAGATCTGTAGAAAAGAAGATGTCAGAGGTGTGATTCTGTACATCTGGATAGCAAGACTGAGT
The DNA here is from genome assembly GCF_036370855.1 of Dromaius novaehollandiae. Lineage (NCBI taxonomy): Eukaryota > Metazoa > Chordata > Aves > Casuariiformes > Dromaiidae > Dromaius > Dromaius novaehollandiae. The sequence goes on from NC_088099.1 coordinate 127,467,616, forward strand.
GAACCAGCAGACTGTGATCAGACAAATGATTTTTGTCTATCAGCCCACTTTCAAAAACAGTTCAGTCAGAACACGTGTTATTGAACAATTTTCACTATCCATATGACAATTAAATGAAAACATGCTCTTACTACAAACATACCAAATTAAGTATCATTATACCATGAGTGCCATGATCAAAGCTAGTATTCCTGAAATAGCCATTGTGCTATCACACAAGATAATTGCATAAATGACACTGTATATCATAAATGGGGAGACTGCTAGAAACCTCACAGAATGTTATGTGCTGAAAATGAAAAATACATCCCAGGTTATGCCTTTCCTATATGCCTGGATTGTTTTGATAATGCCACACAGATAAACCAGTACGCAAAAAACATATAAAGCAGGAAAGCAGGACATCTTAGAAATAATATTCAGATCTTAAAATCAGCAAAATGTGATGAGCATCAATAATACTGCATGCAAAGCAAGCTTATTGAGCTGAATGGCTTACCTCTGGATAATACCAAAGAGAATACAGTCTATTGTTCTCCCAGTATATATAGCACTCTCCTATGTGGTGATATGAACCTTTGTGGAGGAATGTCTCTTATTACAAACCCCCAAAGAACAAAGCTCTGCCAGTTTTGGAGCTTCTAGCCACAGGAGCTGCTAACAGCTTTTATATGTCTGTATGATCCAAAACAGGCAGTTTCTCTGAAGGACTTTGCTTAGCCAAAATGAGAGGGGAGGAGTTCTGCGAAGCACACACACAGCGATTGGGTGGCATCTCAGGAGTGTAGGTGGTTCGGATGTTCAGTCACACCCCCAGTTTCTATAGTACAAAGAGACAACATGCAAGACTCTCTTTCAGTACTTCCTACCTTTATTCTACTTTTTTGTTTTTCCTCATTTCATGAACATCATGTTGGCTTTGCTAATGTTATTTCATGTTGCTTTTTGAACATAAAAGGAGCAGCATGAAATATAGAGAATTTAAAAATCTTATTCAAGTCACGGGAAACGGAACCTATGCAGCGCTGCTACTACCACGGGGCAGCATTGCAAGTGAGCACTCATAGCAGCCTATGGGAATTAGTTAAGAGAGTGATTTCCCACTGGGCGGTATCTAGCAATTACAGGGCACGCTAGAGGCAGCACGCGCGAGCAGCGTTCACTTCAGCCATGGCTGAGAGCAGCAGATGCTCAGAGTGCTGTTCTCTTTCCTCACTGGTTTGCCACCCACTCTGTCTTCCTTCTTCCTCCCTCACTTGTTCACATTCACGTGAGCACATGTACACAGAAGCTGCAGCACAAAACTCAAGGAAGGTTGTGACTAGCAAATACGTCAGTTACCTGAACATCTGCTTGTGTAAACTACAGGAACAGCAGGACTGAAAGCTTTTGCCAATGCCTGGGAAACATCTGTTTCACATTAACTAGCATATAGCTGGAATTACTTAGGCACAAACTGGTCTAGCCACTCGCACAACAGAGCTAAGGGCATAGCACTGAGGCCATGAAGAAAGCTAGCAAGGCAAAGCAGCAATAGCAGCCAGCAATTGTATACTGGGGACAGGGGTAGGAGCAACACAATGTCAGGCTGCTCCCCACCAGGGCTAGGCGACCTGGGGCAATCTGTAGGATGAGGCCCCTAAAAATACAGTAAAATTATTTTGTGATGTCGTAAAGGAGACAGGAGAGAGAAGCACAACCAGTTTAATTTTACACCAAACTTTATCAAATGTTCAAATGTTCAATAGTTTCAGTAGTGCTATTAGAGAAGCAGTATGGGAATTAAGTATTAAGGAAGTGAAGTCCAGTAGTTAGAGCATGGGGCTGGAAGCCAACACTCATGCTCTCTTTTTGGCTCTGCTACTCACTCGCTGTGTGGCCTAATCCAAGCCATTTAATCTCTGTGTGCAATCTGTACAATGGTATAATAGTCTTTTACAGACATGTTCTAAGGCTCAAATAATTAGTACTTGATAATGTATTTTGTGATGAAAGGTGTTAAAAAAGTATAAAGTATCATCACTAGTTTTATTACTGCATGTATACCCAGTCTGTCCAAAACTGATGCCTATACTGTAGCTACAGGTATTCCTTTACATGTTTATACAAGAAATTTTAAAACATCATTTGTCTTTGCAGGAGTAGATGTTGGATGATTCATCTCATCCAATTTTCTTTCTTCTGAAATGAGGCACATATTTATTTATGTTAATGTTAAGAACTGTCATCCCATTGTTTGAATACAATGGGAACAACTCTCAGCTTCTTCGAATTGCCACAGGTCCTTGATTTCATCTGAGCTGCAACAGCTTATTGAAGGGAAGAGTCCAATTTAACGTCTCAGAAAGTTCAAAGGGCAAATTTTACTAGTTAGTCACATTTTAGATTGCTATCATTATTTCCTCAGAGTCATCCTGTGGCAGTACTTAAAGGCTGTTATGACACAAGGCTGTACAGTGTTAGCCACAGAACAATTAGGATATATGAGTAAATGCTGTAAAATAGCCATAATGTTCACAGCTGTAAAATTGAGCTGTACTTCCCTAAGAACAGGCCAACTCATGCGATTTCTATTATTTCCACTACTTGTGGTTATTGCCTAATTATTTGTTTCCATGTCTTAACAGGCAGTCAGTGCAACTACTCATCTAAATGTAGAAAAAAAGATTATGAACAATCAATCCTAGCAAGCACAGTAGCAAAAAGCATATTGCAAATATGAAAGGTCATAGGGTGTGAGTGCCTTGTAGGGCATGAGAGTGCCTTGACCCACTCCTGTTGTAGTAATAAGTTCTCAAATAAGAAGCAGTGGCAAACAACAAAGGAGCAATAGTAGATCTCAAATGTGATAACTAAGGGACCTTAGGCAACCATACACATGTGTGCATTCGGTTTTCTTCTGAAGGAAATGAGTCAATGACTTGAAATGCAGTGAAAATTACCAAGAAGGACCAATGAAGCCACACTAAGTAAAGTCCTCATTAAAGTCCATGCCAAGGAAAGAAGTGGATAAAATAAGGAAGAATGAAGGAAAAATCGTCAATGATGTTTGCAAGCTTTTAAGGAGAAAAATGAAAAATGAGTGGAACCATCTGCAATATCCAAAAAAAAAAAAAAGAAGAATTATTATTTCTAGACTCTTCAACACACTCAGAAAAGTCAAAAAGAGAACAACACTCAGACCAGCGACAAAATATTATTACAGGCCAGAAAGAGGCATTAGTGAGACCATAGAATGAGTCACAATATCTGTAAACCTAATTAAGAACAGAATGTGCCAGCAGAGACAGCCACAACATGGTTACTGAAGAGCCTGAAAAAAGATGGGGAAATCTTCCTGAACTTAATGATGGCAAATGTTACCAATGAAAAAAGTTGTACAACCAAGACTGAGAAAGAATTTAGAAGAAACCAATAAAAAAAACCCCTCGATTTACCTTCTGAAAGACTCTTTCAGTTCTAGGAAATGGACTAGATTTAAAGGGTTGACTGGAACATATCTACCTTTTGACTGAGACAGTGTTCACATTTATCAAAAAAGCAGAAGTGACAATATGACATATTAGTGTAAGAGCTAGATTTTACCAGGGAGATAGGCTGTACAAATGCATGTGTCAAAGAGAACAAGATATAAGTTTAGGAAATTTACCATCTTTGTCCTTCATTGCACAACAGAATTGATGACACTCAATACTCATGGTTCTTCTGCAATGTATAGATTTGATTAAGAAGATAAATTCCAATTTGAATGCTAAAAGTCTGTTATTCAGTGGGGGTGCTCCATCCATTACTCGACAAAGTAGCAGAACTTTACTGTTTTGACTGATGTTTATTTTAGCAAATAAATCAAAGAATGACAGTGTATAGAAGCTGAACTGTTATCATACACATTTAGACCATTATAATTTTACGTTGGTTCCCAACATTATATAGTTAAGCTTGAAACATTTAGTGTAACTTATTTTTTCCTAACTGGTATTAAAAATGGCTGCCTGGGATTCCAGATACTTTTGATATAAAAATTTTAATACCAGACAATTCATTTATAACATTAAAAAACAAAGTGTATCTTTTTCCTGTTCCATATCTCCAGGAATAGTAAAGAGCAAAAAGTCTTATATGTCCAAATTTCTGTCGTGTATTTCTGGTAATTCATCACACTGGTATCCATCTGTCAGAGTCCAGTGAAGCAGTGAGAAGCTAAGTAACATATCTATAGTCACCCAGGAATTATTTGGAAAGCAGTAACTTGAGTTGAGCTCTGCCAAGTCCTAGACTCCAGATCTACCTCTACCACTGTATCATTCTGAGAAAGAATAGTTTCATACTCTATCTCAGCAACAAAAAAGAATGGCCTTTCTGTCACAGGGTGAGGGGAGAGTAGGAAATCCAGGGTCTTCACTCAAGAATGCTTTGGTAATATCTACCTCCCTGTGGCATCACGGTGATAGAAATGCTATCAAATACAGCAGCGTCACAGAGAGAGAGATGAATCCCTCAGTCTGAAATCACAAGCCAGTGTAGTTTCGGTTTCAGATTATAACACCCAGATATTCTTTGTGCTCTGTCCAGAGCGCTATCTAAGCTCCTGACAAATTAACAACAGTTGAGGGTCAGGGTAACCTGGAAACTGATTCTGCTCACCAAGGTTGACTACTTTCTGTTCCCAAACATAGACTTCCAGCTTCATTCCAGATGCTCTGGTTATCTGAGAGATCTTCATGGCAGATATGACACAGGACTCAAAGGAGATCTGTGACCTTCTGGAGTACAGCAGGTGGCCAGACCAGGACATCTCAAATAGCGCCAGACATTCACCCTTACTGGTTGGCTACCTGAATAACTCTTTCAACAACTCTGACTGTATTGACCATATCTCCCTTGACTACACAGGGGCCTTAAGCACATAGCTCATATATAGTTACTACTTTTGGTGTCTTCCTCTTGAACTAAATCCTATCAATTATATCAACAAGTATTAGCTCAAAATTCTGCCCAGAAATCAAAGCCTTATCCAAAGAAGATACAAGCACAATATGGGCAACCATATTCTCAACACTAAACATTTTTCCAACCAGCCTGACAGCCACATTTATGCACCAGCTTGAATTTCCAAACAGTTTTAATATCTAGCTTCCATTAAGTACAAGCGTTAATATACTGTGGAGCCTATGGCAGAGAGTTGGGTGGTGGCAGCAGTAACAAAGTTGACATATGGAAAGATCATGAAACAATTTGCTGAAGTTTGTCTATTGTTACTGGAAATGCATCAATGGCCTAGAAAGAATTAGTAGAAAATGAGGAACAATTATTTATAATGGGAGGAAATGCTAATTTGATGTAGCAAGAACCCTACTTTTCCAAAAGATTTCTGCTGAGCAGAGTGGATGCTAAAGTGTGGTGCCAGGCACAATATAACATTTCTTAGAAACGAGGTAATTAGCACACTTCGAGGCACTGATAAAATCAGAATTCTTCTAATACATCAGCAGGAACCATTGCCCTGAAGAAGAGAAACCAAAGGGTTAAGCATTTACTAGGCTACGTGTACTTGTCATATTAAGCATACATTTTCCAGATGTGCTTTTGGTTATTGTGTCACATTTCACTACTCTGGGCATTGCTATGATGTTCTTTTAGGAGTCTTATCATAACCAGAATAATGAAAACAAATGAATGCATCAGTGCTTAACTCCTTTGGATAGATAAATTATAAAACAAAACCTCCCAAACCATTAATGTAGTGTCTGCAGTGCTTGTGGATTTACCATGACCAAAGCTAAGCATTTTTTCTGTGTTCTCTCATAGCTCCTTGATAATGTAGTCTTTTTATATGGTCCTTTAAGTACCTTTATAATTGAAGATGCAGTTGAAAAATCCAGTGTAAGGCATTACTAACAAAAGCACCATTTCTCATACCAAGCACATAGGTTTATGTTTCATTTCTGCTGGACTGACAAATCCTTTTTAGCACTGTGAAGAATACTGAAGTGAAAAAGAATATTTGGATAGATGTTCTATGTCTGTCAGCTGCAAATGAGATTCTGATTCTAGTGCTATTTCATTACTCAACACTCTTAATATTTCTTCTTTTTTCATGAAAAGATGTACAGCAACTTGGCATCAGCTTTGCAGAATGGGTGTGTATGTTCTTTAGTATTTTTCCTGACCTTTAAAGGATTCATCTTTCTGCATGTGCAACTTCTGTGAGCAAAAGAACCTGCAAAATGGTGTTTAACCTGAAAATACCCCCAAATTAGTTTTGCTTAATGAAACTATATTTAAACCTGAAAAAGTGTCTAAATATTTACTTTGAAGGCAATATGATCTAGTGATCAGGTCACTGTACTGGAAGCAGAAAATATAACATCAGTTTCTGGATCTGTTACTAACTTGCTTTGTGACTCTCGGCAGTGTAGTTCATTGCTTTGCAACTTCAGGCACGAGCCTAAATCTGTGACTCTGCATGTCCTTCTGCCTTTTTTCTATATCTCATCTAATTGTACTAAGCAAGTAACCTTTTAAGGCTTGGGGTAAAAATATAGAACTGTTGCAGTATTGTGATTTTTACAAATTTTTTACTGCAGTAGAGGCCTACTAATATCTTTTTCTCTCTCTTTCTCTCCTTCACAACCTCTTTGCTTTTATGTTTGCTAGCTTGCTCAGCATTAAAAAGATGATATTCTGATGCAAGCTCCCCACAGATCATTACCTAAGAACTGTCACAGTACCAGAAATGGAGGAAGAAACAGCTTCTCAAAACAAGAAAGATGAAGTGGTAAGTTATTAAATTGCTAATAGCTAATAAGCTAAACATTTCAATGCTGTAAAAATTCCCCAGAAATGCCACAGAAAACTTGAGCAAGAATTTTTTCTCTTCGTAAGGATGAACAGATCAACTTAACAATATAAAATGAGTAAGCAAAAGGGTTTGTTTTTTTTTTGTTTTGTTTTGTTTTTTTTTTGATACTGTTGGGTCAGAGATATGAGAAGCATGTATTAGTCCAGAAAAGTGAAATGCTGTAAGGCAGTTATCAGACTGCACTACAGATACTTTAGGAAAATTGATCTCCTAGCGAGAGAGAGCCTTTTAAAAGATATCAGTTTCCAATGAAAACTCAAAGAGAGGATGAAACTTTTGAAATATTACAGCAGATTTGAGACTGTTGAGTTAAACATGCAATTTTGAGGTTTTACAGAATCCCTAATTCAAGACTAAATTGTAATAAAAATCAGAGACCTAAAGTAAAGAATGAAATTGCTAGGAGAATGTGACTCTAACTTAAATAAAAACAACTAAAATATGCCAGATTGCAGCTAACAGGCATAGCAGTTTGCAGAGTAGTTTATGAGCTCTTCTTCTAGGTCTTCTGGGAGCAACTTCTGGGATCTTTGGACACTTCTGGGAACTCTTCAAGCAACTTCTGGGTGCCCGATGCTGCTAGGAGAAGGAGAGCTATTCAAGGCTTTTTCTTCTACAAACTCTAGCAATTTCTAAGGCCATCTGTCAACTATTCATGTTCAATAGGTGCTTATATCTGTATCTTCAGCTGCCTTTTGATTAGGAGGTGTCAGGCACCCATTCAGCTAGTGCTTGAAAGAGACCTATATAGCTGTCAATCCAGACAGCAGCTCCCAGAAACAGCAATCTGTTCAGAATGGGGTGTGGAAGGGGGCTGATAACTGAATACAGTGCAGGACTGATAACAACCACACAGCACGGTCCCCAGCATCATCTGGAGCAGCTACGCCTGACACAATAGAGGCCTTGACTTGGGTAGAGCTCTAGAGAGAGGACACAGTCATTCAGGTCCCAGGCTGCTGGCAGTGGCTGCCACCTCTCACTGGGTGGGGAGGCCATGTGGGAGGCCATGTCCTTGCCTTCACGAACCGTGTGCTGGTTGAGGACTCAGGTCATCACATTAGGGAGCTGTGGGAAGAAGTGTGCAGACTGCACAGCATCAGGGAAGATGAAAGTGAGATTAATGAGATCTTCACAGAGACCCTGCAGAGATGACAGCTTGCACCCCAACTGAGGAGAAGGAGCACCAGACTGCCTTGACTGAGTAGTAAAGGGAGAAGACAGAGAATACTGGAAAAATAGTCGAGAGGCTGGAGGAATGCACAACAGAGACTCAACAAGGACAAAGACCAGATCCTGCATCTGGGAAGGACCCCTTACAATTATACAGGCTGGGCCCACCAGGATACTGGCAGGGAGCAGCTGTGCCAAAAAGGACCTGGGGGTCTTGGTGGACAAAATGAACATGAGCCAGCAAAGTGCCTTGGCATCAGAAAAGGCACCTATAAAGAAAAAAGATCAGAAACGCTCTAAACATGATGATAACAATTGCAATACTGGACACAGCTGAATGCAGCAGCAACCAACAGCATCTCTTCTGCAACAGTCAAGAATTAGTGTGGAGGAAGTTACCTGTAGAGACTGGAATAAAAGTTAGATCATGAATTGAAACCTTTATTCATTATAAGTGAGACCCAAGGACACAGATGACAGCCATATATGATACTAAAATAAGAGTTTGAAAAAAAAATCGAATCTTGGAACACAGGTAAAATTTAATCATTTTTGAGGAAGAAAATTCCTACTAACTAAATGTAAAGGCAAAAATAATCTCAAAAAGAGAAAGCTCAGAATTCTTTCAGAAGGTCTAACTGAAAGAGATTATAATAAAAAGTCATGAAGACAGAGAGAAAACAGTATGGTTAAAGTAAGCTAAAACCAAATGAAGGTAGCAAACGAAAAGCCAAATGGGCAAATGCCATAAAATAAATCTAACCCCCCCCCCCATATTTCTAAACTTCTGTACAAATTAGGAAAAAGCTTCGCAACAAAGTAACATTTGTTTAAGCACATGATACAGAAAAGGTAGCCTAAGCACCAGTGTCTAATTATAGCTTCTATGAAGATTCTCCTTCTTCATGATACACGAGCATAAGACAAGAACTTGACCTTCAAGTTCAGTAACTACAAGACTGATGGCCTCCAGATCCTTCTTCCTTTCATCCTTCTTATCTATGGAGATGATCTCACCATAATATTACATTAATATCCTTCAATTTCTGAGCTGTTTTTGCAGTCCTCCAGCAATGGAACAGACTCACCCTCAGAAAAGAAGGGAGAGCAGGGTCCCTAACTCTACTCTACCTTTAAGAAAAGCACTCATTGCTATTGAGCTGTTACTGACACTCACCATTAGCATTTGTTTTGCTAAGGGAAGGTCACAGATATTGACTTTGCCTGACTTTGAACTTCTTCTCAACCCTATGATATATGACACTAGAACTCAGGAGAAAGAACAGTCTATCTACAACAGGCTTCTTCCCATTTTAGGAAGAACATGTTAACTCTCTTTGGACTCAGTTCAAGTTACTCTGATTTCTAATATGATTTCATGTGTTGATTCCCAAAACTTTTGAAGAGCTTGTTTCAGTGCAATCCTTTAAACAGGGTAAAATTATTTGTTGCCAAAATGATATAGTTTAACTTTGGCTATAAGTAGTTAAATGGTATTAAAAACAATTCTACATTAAACTATGTTACATTTAAAACACCAGTCCCATTTGTTAGTTGCAGTGAGAAAGTATAGATGTCTTATCAAGCAATGGCTATATTCCATGAAGTTGCCATCTAAAAGGCTTTCACAGCACAGAGGAAAAAGCAAATCTGTTTGTTTCATTTGACTTCAGTGACTATAATTTAGCCTAGTGTGCATACAGCAAAAATGATGAGAAATGTGAAGACTTACATTTTACAGATTACCTTAATGATTCTTTGGTAACGACTGCACTCATGTAAATTATGTAATTTTTCTTCACTCTGCAAGTGGGACTGAGTCATTTCTAAGGAAGGATTAGCAATCAGAAAGCTTTTTAATTTTTTTCCCATTTATGAGGTGATATTGTCCCTACTTCTGTCATTCTCACATAAGGATAAGACAGGCCTAAGGCCAAAGTACCCCTGCAATCACAGGCCTTCCAGATAGGGCATCTTCCTTTGTAGATGTCTGAACTGTAGATATCTGCAGCTTATGCTATATGCTCTTTCCCCTCTCTTTGCATCTGCTTCCCTATGGTTCAAGAGTAATTGTGAAGAGAAAAATATAACAACATTCAGCAAGATAATCACATTTAGATCAGAAGAAACATAGGTCTTATATTCTCTTCTTCCCCTTTCTGGTTACATCTGGTCTTCTGCTCAAAAAAGTAAGCTCAGAAAAAAGTCTAGCCATTATGACATGAACAGATAGAGAAGCTCAGTAGCATCAGACACATGTTCAGTATTGGTTACCTCTGGAATTTTTGCTTTACCTGACTTCGTTCCTGAATATTGACATTTTTGATGCAGAAACTGCAAACACTTTGGCTGCTGGATAAATCAGCTTTTCTGATGTGGTTTCTGTTTTCTATACAAACTGAAACATGCAGCCCTGTCCTGATCCAATATCGGGAGGGTTTCGTTACGATCCCAAGGACAAGATTAAGACGCTAAAACCAGTCAAATATCGTACAACCTTTTAACTTTATTTTCCACGAAGTCGGGGGAAAAGGTGGGGAAAGGCAAAGAGGAGGAGAGAGAAAGAGAGAGAGAGGGGGGGAGAGAGAGAAAGAGAGAGAGAGAGAGAGGGATATCACCACCCGTGGATCCAGCGGCGTCCCGCTGGTCCTCTTCACCCTAGGTGTAAATTTTAGCGATGCGAGTGCAGTAATTACAACTCGAGCAGGGTCCGACCCTGGGTTCCCGCTGACAAGTTCGGAGCCAAATCAAGGCAATGACACGTGTGCAGTAGTTACAGCTGAAGTTGGGTGCCTCCGAAGAGGGACCCCGAACAAAGAAATCCCTGGGCAATTATACTTTCCAATCTAAGCTCTCCACCCCTCACACAGTAGTTTGGACCAATAGTAATATTTAGGTCTGGGGTCTCCTGCTCCTTATTGGGTCTCATCACTGTCCCTAGGTAGGCTGTTTACTGTTGCGGTTTCTGCTGACAAATGTGTCTTCATTCTTCGGGTCTTGCCCTTACCTCTCAAGGCCCTGACAAAGAGATGTTGTTCCAGCAATTAGCACTGCCCCAGCAGTGATAGTAGGTGTTATCTCCCAAGGTCCTGACAAAGGGAATATAATCCAGACCCTGAGATAGTCCAGACCCCCCCTAATCAACACTGCTTCAACAGCGAGAGGAGGCCCTGCCCCCCAGGGTCCCGGCATCCAAGCAGGCCCCACTTCAAAGCCTTGACATCCTCCCTCCCGGAGCGCGAAGCACAGGAATGCAAACTGCTTGCAACTCCCTTATCATTCCAGTTTGAACCAGCTCTCAGGCCCCTTTTCTTACTGAACTAGGTAAAAGTTCATTATTTTATCTAAGTGCGGCCTAAGGCTTCAACAAATTTAGCTACTCATGCTAAGCAAGTTTTATAGAAGTTGTGCTAAGCAGCAATAATTTACAGTCCAGGTCCCAAAGTCTCTGCCCGATCGTGGTCTGGTTCAGCGCAGGCTCGGTGTGTCCTGGGTGGTCGCAGGGAGACCATTTCGGGGGTCGCAGCAGCTCAGTCCTGTTTCTACCGGGAACAGATGGCTTGTTCGGGGTTATGGTTTGCTTGCACCTTATGTACCAAGAAATGTTTAAGGCAAAAGTTCACTCATCTGTCCGCCACACCACCCCGTGACTTAAACATTGATTGGTACGTCTCCTTCCTGAAGTCTTTATAGCCTTCATCCACGGTGGTGATATGAGATAGAGAGAGATCAGAAGGAAGTATAGAAAAGGTAGAAACGCGCACAGTAGTTATGAACAATTTTTAACAAGTCACGGGAAGAGTAAAAGAAACGATATGGGTTTGGGGGGAGAAAAAAGATGCTTAACAGTGATTAAACAGAGGTGTTGCTCAGTGCAAGCTCATTCTTTAACGAGTTTAACAACATTTAACTTCACAGAACAAACATCAAAACTGAGTTAATGAGGAAAGTGATTGTTACAACAGGTAACAAAGCAAGGAATTACACAAGTTAAGAACATTAAAGCGACAACCGCACATAACAAATACAATATTACCTGTTTCACCCACGGTGCCCCCGGTAACCAGGACCACAAATTGCCACTCCAGCCGTTCCAGGTTTGGACGGGGACGTGGGCTATTTTTCTGATATTGTTGGTTAACTGGAGAACTACTTCACCTACATCATCTATTTCTAAACAACAGTTGGAAATATTTAATTTCCCACACACTCCTCCTTCTTCAGCTAACAGATAGCCTAAAACCATGCGGTGCTGAAGGATTGCCATGCCCATCTGTTGGGACTGCTGAGTTAAAAGATCTATTGTATCAGCAGTTTTGTTGGTAATAATTTCTAGAGCCGCTTGTAGTCTGATTATTTGACTTAGGTTATAAATTGGTTCTCTCGCCCCCGATATTGGTTCATTAGGATTCCAGGTTGCAGGCCCGTAATGTTGAATTATTCGTTCAGGAGGCCACTCATTATTTCCCCATTTCTGCGTCCCACCCAAATCTACCTTAATGGATTGCATCTTACAGGCAACACTTCTTTCTCCGAGGTTATCATATACTTTTATGCCTAACCAAGGTCCGCCTGTTTCTGGTAAAAGGAAAAACAAAGGTCTGATAATCCCTATATAACAAATTCCTGACCACCCCGCGGGTAAAAATTTATATGCTGTGTGTCCGCAGATCCAGTAATGCCCCTCCTTATCTCCAATGCCCTGAGCAAATGGCCCGTTTATCCCTGGTAGGAATTGAAAGTAAGTTGTGTCTCTGTCACCCAGAGGGCTGAAAAATGTGGTTGCCCCATCACCTATTCGGCCGGTACAATATCAAGCCCCAGAAGTGTCTTTCCATTTGCAGGTTTGCTTGTAAGGGGGATAATTGGGTTGTTGGAGAGTTAAAGTTTCGTTTGTATTTGACCAGTATCCCTCAAATCCCTGATTGTGCCCCGTTTCATCAAGCCACGTCCATAGGTGGAGATTCCTGTCTTTATCGAGTGGCTTACAAGTGAGTGTCCATCGACATTTACTTTCCCCCACTTCGATCCCTCCCTCCTGGGTACAATTTAAACAATATTGCTCCATGGCTGGAAACTGAATTGGCCAGGTCCCACTGTCGTCCCACGTGTCGTCTGCAGTTTCGCTATAATTGCTTACGATCTGGTCTGGGGTGAGGGGTGTGGACGTCCACGGCCAGCTTGATAACCCTAGCGGTCCTCCGCAAACCCAGCAGTGGCTTAAATTGAAAGTTTGGCTTACTGCTTTCACCAGCAACACGAACTCGTTGTTCTCGAAGAGATTAAATGAGTTGGGGGGAGGTAGAGGGAGTGGTCGTTCGTCGCCTTCATGGATGCATCCTTGAATCAGGATGGTCCAGAGCAGTAGACGCATCTTGGCCAGACCACCGCCCTTGAAAACATAAATAAGAACAAACTCGCTCCTCAGGTCAGGAGGAGAGAATAATCCATTTTGTGTGAATCTTGAGAGTTTTCCCACTAGCATCTTTTGCTCTCCAAGTATATTTATTATTCCATTAACCTCCCAGCCGTTTTGCTCCCAAAAAGACAGCCATTCCGTGCAGTCTTTGAACACCACATATGAGTCCGTGTAGATGTGTACAGGGGAAGTAGCCTGGCTTTCGCATTGGAATACACTCCACACTGCAACCAGCTCTCCCACCTGTGTGCTGCCCTCTCCCTCTGTAATGATCTACTCCTTAGTCCCCACTTGGAGCGCCACAGCCTGGTATCTCCAGGTTTTCCCTTCCCGCTTTGAGGAAGCATCTGTGAACCATGCATTTAGGATGTGATTGGAAAATGGGGGAGCTACTTGAATTACAGGGGGAAGTTGGGGGGTTTCTTTATTCAAGTCTGCCTCGTCTTGCATATTTAATACTTTAGCGGCTTCTTCCATTACGGAAAAGATTTCACAGTAATGCTCTATTTGTGTGTACCATTTTCGTATGGAGGCTCTCTGAGCCACCCCGTCAGGGGGCGGGGTCCCTGCCAGGACCGCTTTGGTCACCTTAAACGGACCTTGGAAAGCTAGTGGTTGCTTTCAAATAGTTTGTTCAGCCTCCCTTAGAGCGAGGCTGACTACAAACAGCCCCTTCTCCCACGTAGTGTACAGGGTATCCAGGGGAATGCAGGTCATCCCCCCCTTCCACCAGATTCCCAAAAATTTTACTTCACTGGAGGGAGTTTGGATCTTTTCAGGCAGAATTGTCAGCCCTATCTGCTCTAAGCGAGCAATAATGTTGCACTGTGTTTTCTCAGCGTCCTCTACCTGGCTCCCTCCCACGAGCACATTGTCTATGTACTGATAAATTTTGACTCCTGCCTGTATGGGGACAGTTTCGAGCTCTTGTGCTAGCGCATGATGGGCTAGCATAGGGGAATGCTTGTAGCCCTGAGGTAATCGAGTAAACGTGTATTGCTGTCCCTCCCACGTGAAGGCAGCACGTTCTTGATCCTCAGGCTGCAAAGGGACCATAAAAAACGTCTTTAACATTGATTGTTGCCATCACAGGGTGGGACTGTTCCTGGATCATCGCTATTAATTCAGCAATGTTTGCCACAGCGGCCATCAATAGGCCTGTATTGTTATTTAATTGCCAATAGTCTACAGTTAGTCTCCACTTACCGTTTGGTTTTCGAACTGGCCATACAGGGGAATTGAAGGGGGACTGTGCCGGGATTACAACTCCCTGCTTTTTCAGGTCCTCAAATACTGGAGTAATACTGGAGTACTGCCCTCTCTGGCTCCCAAAGGTAACGGGTAGGGTTTAACATTAGTCATCCAGGAAGGGGGGAGGGGAGACGCTGCTTGCAGCAAGCCCACTGCCACACTGAAATCTCCGGTTAGTCTCCTAACCTGAGGAACACCGAAAGACCACGAATTCCCCTGGGTATCCCGCCACTGTTTCCCCTACAGGACGTCTATGCCTAAGAGGTTCATTTGAAAAGGCCCCACAGCCGCCATGGTGTCCACGGGACTCTCTTCCCCTGGTAACCACACTGTTACCGGGGTCATGGGCACAGTTTGGGTCTTCCCCAGAGCATTTAAAACTATTAGGTGTTTGGACGGGACCGAGCTGCCACACTGTTCCGCCTCACTCCGTGTTAGCGCTGTAATTTGGGCCCCCGTATGGATTAAAAAGGTTACGGGCCTTCTCTTCGACCCCACCACTATGGTGATTAACAAGTCTCCTTTGTTATTGCAGGTGGGTTGTCTTAAAAACATCCACCCTCCGCCTCCCCCCTCACCCTGAGGGGGCGGAGGATCTAGTTTCCCGCCACCCTTTCATCCCCCCTTGAACTCCTCCCCCACATTTAACACCGGCGCGGAGGGTGGGTTCAGTCTGGGCAGGG
Organism: Dromaius novaehollandiae; assembly: GCF_036370855.1. Taxonomy (NCBI): domain Eukaryota; kingdom Metazoa; phylum Chordata; class Aves; order Casuariiformes; family Dromaiidae; genus Dromaius; species Dromaius novaehollandiae. The sequence goes on from NC_088099.1 coordinate 127,483,004, forward strand.
GTCCCTGTCCGGACCACCTCCATACCAGGAGCTCTAGTTTTTTGATCGAGAGCCCGCCCATCAAATCTCGGGGTATGCCTTTTTGCAGCCCCAATTGCCATAGTCCCTGCCAGGTCAGGGATCTTTCTCTTCTGGCTAAGTCTGGGCTCCTCCCAGAAAACGCCCATGGCTTGTTTGCAGGCTCTGCCGCCCGCACAGCCCTAGTTTCCACCCTTTGGTAAGTCTGGCCGACTGGCCCGTATTTCCTCCCATAATTGATCAATTCCTGGGCTATCTCCCCCCAGGTCCACACCTTTTTCTCCAGCCACCGATGCTCGGGGGTTACCATCCCCTCTGGGGCAGCCGCGATTCTCTCCTTGCGGGGCACATCTTGGATTCTCCCCTGCAATTGGATCCCAATAGGTTTCAGGGAATCAGGAAATCCCCATATTAGGGGCATCATCCGCTGGGGATCTACTGGCAGTAACATCGGAGAGCTCAGGTTTGGCTTGAGTTCCTGATCATACATCATTTGCAGACAAGCTGCCTTTTGTACACTTTCCAGCAATTGATCAACGGAACCTGTTATAGCTAAGGGATCCCCCTTTCCAAAGGGTTCACCCCCCCTGCCCAATACGTGGCCCTCTGAGTCAGGGACCACGGGACTGTATTCCGTTTTGACTAGTGGGCACATATGCGGGGGCCATCTACAGCCTCCTTTAATCTTTTTAGGTACCTTTGGGTGTAAATTTGGCGTACCCCTTTTCTCTCGACCAGCGCCTCAGTTTCGGCGAGGGTGTCTGGCTCCTCTCTCAATATCAGACCTTGGCACCTCTCCTCCTCCAGCACCCACTTGGTTTCCCGTAATTGTTCTTGCAGCGGCGTTACCGCCGCTTGCAGCGCGGCAACCACAGCCTCTGTCTGACAAGGTGCCTGCTTCCTGTCCTCCACCGCAGGAGGACAGAGCCCCATGACCAAATGTGGTTCACAAAGTGTTTTCTTAAACAATACATAAAAGCCCTTACTTTCAACAGAAAGGTGAAAAGAACAAGCAACGTGCAATGTTGCAATTGAGCTAAGAGTGCTTTCATTTGAGGCAAGGTATGTGGGACCCAGCTGGTTCTTAGGTTTGCAGCATCTTGATATAAACATTCATTAGGGAAGAAGAGGTAAATGACACTTTTCAGTCGTCAGTGAGCCAATAACTGTAAGGACTCCGGGGAAACCGTACGTTGTGAGGCAGACAGGATGGGTAAAAGGCACTTCCTATTGCTGATCTGAAATAGTGACAGCAGTTTTATTAAGCCTGTTCCTAATTAAAATCTACATTGAACTTGGGCAGAGGTATATTTTTTGTTGTTCACTTGTTAGGACTGATTTTGTAGCGCTTATTCCTTGGGGCTAAAAGATTTGAAAAAATGCATTTCAATTATTTATATCACCTGAATTAAAAATATTTTCACTGGAAATGTAACTCGTTTGCTGCTTCATTTTGAGATCTCTCCTGTCATCAGTAGCTTTCCTGTAAACACATCTACATTCAATTTTGGAAAAACTGGCGAAGACTAAAGGAGACACCTTTAACTCATGTCAATCTTCTATGTCCTGTTAGATTATTTACACTTTTATGAATACAGGCAATACAATGGCCTCTTTGACCTCAAGCAAAGATCTCTAACAAAGATCTCTGGTAATACAACTAGACAAAATATTTTAAAAAAGGGGAATGGTGGTGTTGAGTTTGTTTTTACAGCAGGTTTGCCAAGTGATGCAAATGCAAATTGGAATTCCACATTCTGTATTAACATGAGACAGAGCACAATATTATTCTTTGATGCCCTTCTAAATGTTTTTTTTCCAGCTGTATCCAACAATGCTGATCTTTTGGTAAGAAAATGGCATTCCTTTCTTGATCAAAGCTCAAGTTTGTAAATCTAATCAATTCTGATGTTAAAATCCTTTAATTTAGTAAAACAAAGTCAAACATTTTGATATTGTGCTAATCAGATAGATTGATTTCACAGAATTATTTTAAGCCGTCACATAAATGAGTTCAGCTACAGTAGAGGCCTACTGCTCATATGAAATCAATTAAATTCTGCTAATTACACCAAGGTTTCATTTTGCCTCTGTGTTTGCATGGCTACTGTGTACATCCTTTTAATTAATTTGCTGATAGCTATTTTATATTGCATAATACCCCTTATCTAGGATGATTATAAAGTGTTTTACAAGTTACATGCAGGAATAGCTTATCTCAACACTGAAATGCTGTATTTCAATCATCCTCCTGTTGGGATTTTTGGCCCCTGAAATCAGGCACTTAAACTGACTGTGAAACCCCAGGCTTTTAATAGTCAGCACTGCATGTGTTAAAGTAAACAGTGATATAAAGTGACATGGAGGGCCACATATGGTCTACCTAAGTAATGCTGAAAGTACAGACATCTCTTGTCATTTTAAATTCCTATAGTAGTTCAGTCACCATATAATAGCAGCTTCCATTTGTACCTCAGGCTACTCCTTGAACCTCCTTGATTATTACAACAGCCATATCCCTTTAACAAGTGATCCTTATACACTTGCTGCATCTTGCAGAACATCTTTTCTCTGATCAGAGAAAAGTTAGAGCAAGTATTTCCTGAACACTAGAAAATACAACTTATAGTCATTGATGCAGAAGTTAAAAGAATCAGTGAACTGTGACCTGTTGAGACACCTCTTGCTCATCTCATACTCCTGAAGATAGCTAAAGCCACAGGGATCATTCATGATCCCAAAATGTTCTAATGCAGCTCCAAGGCTAGCTGAAATTATAACTTAATTTGTCATAATGCAAAGTTATTGGCTTCTCATCTACTTTCACCCTCAAGAGATGTTTAAGACTGTAAAGGAACACTGAAGTTAGGAAGACATGATCTATCCCAACATATGTTAAGAACTGTAATCTTTATTTCAACAGAAGGCTTCGAGAGAGAGTATCAGATCAGAAAACTCCATCTTAAACATGTTTTACAACTCAGATGGAACAACTTAACCAATTCTGCAAAATACACAAAGCTGATGGATCACAGTCTGTGTCAATATGCTAGAGAAAAGACAGAAGCTTTATTTAAGCAAATTTCATACTAGATATCAATTGAGAGTGGCTTTCCCTGATACAGGATATATTGCAAGCTCAACCATGTTGCCTTAACCTAACAGTGCAAAAAAGTTCTGGACAACAGTAATGAAGGAAAGTTTTCAGAGGAACGGGGATAAAGGATCTTCTTCAGTCTTAGAGAGTCATCCCAATGGGCATGTTACAAATATTTTAGCCCTTCAGACAAATTATTTTGTCTAAAGTTTTGTTTGCAATTCAATGAATTGGCAGTTAAAGGTGTCTAAATCACCTGAGTTGCACTGAAAATTAGTTAGACTAAAACATCTAACTCAAATACCAGTACAAATCACAGCATTTAGATCTGCTAGAAAGCCAGCTATTGGCTAGCAGTTACTTGCAGGTGCAAATTCCAGATACAAATAGGAAGATGAGCATTTTATTTTCATTAGATCACTAACCTCAACTACAAATCTGACAAAGAGGCTCCACCACCATTATCTTAAAATGATTTTCATCTCTTTGTGCCAAAGCCATCTGTGCCCCTGTCAGCACAAAATACTCCCAACAGAACACAACAGAAAGAAAACAAAAGATGAAAAATTCGAACATTTCCTGTCAATCAGCAGGGGAAATGTAAGGAGGCTGAATATAGGCATCCAAGTTAGAATACAGACAGGACATTCAGGAAAATACCCCTACTCTTCTGCAGAGCTCAGTGTGCTTTTTAATGACTCTACTCAGTCAATTGCTCAGTTTCAATTTTTTTAGGAAAATGAGTCCAAAATGTTACTGGGTCAGTGGTTCATCACTGACTTACAAGGATGAATGTCACTAGCTAAATCACCATTTCATGTACTGCTTAATCTTACTTTGAAGCTTTTTTCATGCCTATGCACTTGCTCTAGCAATGAAAAAAACATAATGGTAGCAGTTATATGTTGACTATGCAGGTTCCTTTAGTTATTTTAAAGTCTAGGGTTACAGGATGCTAAGCAACCCCTTTTTAGTCAAGATGCCCTTATGAATAGGCACAGCACTGGTAGATTGTGGTGGTTCAGCTCAAAGATAGTCCATCTAAGAAGCTCAAAGATAGTCCATCTAAGAAGGTCTGAGGATGGATGAAATCACTGCTGATAGGAATAATTAAACTCTTATTGGTGCGTTTAAAGCTGCTGCACTGTGCCCATCAGTGAACTGTGGTGCAATAAGTGCAGTGACATAGAAAATGAGATTTTATGGGCATTTTTCTTAACCTTTTCCATTCCACAGCATAATTTGAAATGATGATCATATTAAAAAAGCATTTCTAAATTTTCGGCATGATTCTAAAAGAGTATACAAATAAATATGCTGCAGCATAAGTTGAGAGTATGATGGACTGGCAACTAGGGAAATCTTTGATAAGAACTCTGGGTATGTATCTTTTTTCTTTTCAGTTTTAGTGTTCTCCGTTAAGCAAATAATCACTACATACAAACACACACTACTCCAGTATATTCTGTAACATATCATTAGCTTCCAAGATGTGGCCAGGGTCCAATTCTCATAGACTAGTCAATTCAAAGGTTAAAAAAAGAGAGTGGAAACATGGTATTCAAACCCACATACAAATAGTGTTTTCCTGATATAGGCCTGAATCTTTATCAGCCAGGATCAGATCTCACCGTCCTCCTGCATTGTAAAGCAGATCCTCAACCAAGGTAATTTATCACAGTTTCAAATGATTTGCCACATAATATATGATTGCTGTCCCCCAGCAGTACTCACAAATCACTCTTCCGAAACTAGTTCCTACCTCAGTGTAACCTATGATAGCAGCATTCTTCTCTAAGCACAGAGAAGTCTGTATAGTAATGACATAATCTTGGATACACTGAAGTCAGAGGATTTGGGCATAGTTTCGTTCCAGATATGTATGGTATATGTAGATATGGTATAGGGCAGAGAAGAAGGAAGACTATTCATTCCCTTATTCACTTTCAAATTAACTTAGTTTCTCTCTCTCAAAATTTCAATGCTAATTTTTAAAGATATTTGTCAGTTCTGATAAAATGGAAGCAACAATCACTGCAGAATCATCTTAGACTCCTGCAACACAAGTTTTGTTAGGTAAATCTCTCAGAAGAGTCAGCCTAAACTTGTAAAACTGTTTAATGCAATGCAGTAAGTGCTGGTGCACAGAATGGCATACTTGTTCATAAAGTAAATGAACACAACTGTCCAGAAATCCCTGCCAGCTTTACATTTTGCCAAGAGAGATGCACTTCAGCAGATCATTGTTTATATTAGCAGCTGGACAAATGAAAGCAGTATGACGCATGAACTGGCTTAAGGAAAAGCACCAGTCCTTTACTAAGTTTACTGGAAATACCACTTGTCATTGCATCCTGAAATGTTTCTAAATAGGTAACTTAAAGTACTAAAGGGATATTAGCAAGATGAAGAAGAGCTAAATATCATTTATATCACACGAAATTTTGCACTGAAAATGTTTTCTCCTGTTCTTTCATGCTTTCATTTTCTCTTTGAACTGGATGAAACCTAAGGTTTTCATCAAGCTCATTAGATTTACCTTAACGTAGTTCAGTGCTGGTGCTATTACACTTGGGTTAGCAATGGCAAGCAAGAAACAGGTCTTCCTTTGCTGCTTCAAAAGCTGAAAAATAATTGAGAAGATAGTTCAAACACACTCAGTAGTGAGCTTGACACACGCACTAAATTTCTTATTTTCACTAAAATCTGAAAAAACAGTTATCCCAAAATGATAACAGCACTCAGGGCTCCATTCAGATGTATGTTATCTCAGCTTAAATTGAATAAATCTTTTGATAACAATAGTACTACCTTAACATTACTCAGTGACAATTGGAAGGAGGTTTAGTATGTCCTGACTACTTCATCCACAAGAAGAAGGTGAGTGGCAAAAGTAAAATCTGAAGTGAAGATTTCCAAAGCTGGATATCACTGTGACGTAAATGACATTCATAAAGACATTCATATGTCAAATGACATACGGAACTGCAAAAGTTCCTTATTTTAAATGACCTACTTAAAACCAGGCCATTACTATGGAAGAAGTATTTCCAATCAACATGTGTGCATTTTTGGCTGATCCATTTATTTAGCTGTTTATTTACTTAAGTAAGCTCTTTACAAAATTACCAAGTCCTAATGAAGTAATCTCAGCTTTGTACAAAAGATACTACAGGATGCCTCTGCCTCTGAGAGTTTACACCTCAAGTGAATTTTTTCACTATTCCGCTGCTCAGAGTGGGTAGGTAACAGGTGATTAATAGTAGGAGCTATGAAAAGCCACCATTACAAAATCTCTGACCTTTGGGCAATACATCCTTTTAACTGATTCTGTCAGACACTTAGAACTCAGCTCATAATTATCAAATAGTACATGAATCTTCTGAGTGAAATTGGGTCCTCTTTCTGGGAATCTTTCTCTGATATGTGCTTTCATTTCAAGTATGATTTTCACCCAAGTTTGCTGCTTTCACTGATGTTCAGTGAAGTTCTTCTGACATTATCACATTCCGAAACTGTAAGCACAATTCAGACTTTGTGAAACCTTTTGAACAACAACTAAGACAAGGTCCACAAATCCTGGGAATTATGTTAGTAGTGTTCATTTCTTAATATTTCTCTTTAGAAGAAAATCTACCTATGCAGGACCTAATGGTTTAAGACCTTTAAACTCAAGAAAGAAACGTACAGTATTAGAAAAGAGATCATATTTGTAATGAATTACATCTATGTATCAGAAATGTTGAGTTTATACAGCACAGCAGGAAATACTGTGGTAAAAATGCTACCATCCCCAAACTTTAAGGTATAGCCTTGCTGCAAAAGATAGCATGAGACTTGATGCTTATTAAATATAATGATTTCTGGAGCAAGCAGAAACTTTTTCTAAGCAGAAGTATTGTTTCTAACTGGCACCGTACTCAGCCTTGACTCTTCAATTAATACTGGTTTTCTTCCAACATCATGACTGGTAATGAGACTTCATTAGGTGAAATCAAATGACCAGAGGCACCTGTGTGCCACTGCATTTTGTTTGTTTGTAGGAAAGCTAGGGCATAGCCTTAGACTTTCTTTCAAAAATACCCAAACTGATGCCTAGGGTAATGATACAAAAGAGCTTCTCAAGATCTCAAATTTGGGAAGGAAAAGATAGAACTGAATGTGCAGCTCAATCTTTCATATTACCCTGGCTCTGGAGAAAATAGAATAAAATGTAGCAAAATGTTATTTTTGTCAATAAACCAAACAGAAATGATTCAAAATGCAAACACAGGAATCAGACCTGTGAGTAAGGCACCATTTTTAAACTCAAAGAAGGATAATATTTTAAGTGAAACACTATTATTTGTTTGCTATTTGTCATCTGCACTGGATGAAAAGCTTTCCTGGGGACCAGTCCAAAAACATGGTGTGAAATCACCCCAGAACTACCCTTACCACCACTATCTTTTGCAAACCTCACACTAAGTTCTAATAGGAGAACAAGACACATTTTTGACCTTGCCTCTTCCAGTACACATAGAAAAATTAATGCTCTAAATAGTATCTTACCATGAGAGAAGAATGAATGAGAAAGAATATAATATATCATGCCAGTATAGGGTACTTATATCACCTAATTTCAGTGCTTCCTTTATATATCTACACTGGAAGCCTAGAAGGAGATTCACATTAATCTGATGAGGCTCTACCCTAACTTCCCTTGCTAGTCAATGGAGAGAGAAGAGCTTTTCAGAATAGAAATCAGAAATTCTTTAAATTATCACCGCTGATTTTAGAGGGTACCCTTTAAATTTCCCCCATTTCCTCAGTTTTCTGAGGCTCCCAATGTATTCAGCAATGAAAGAGAGGTTTTTCTCCAGAGGGTAATTCAAGTTACATCTACTGAGCCTTTCATCAGCAACCATGTTCTCTCCTTCTCCTGATCCCAAGTAAGGGCAAAACTCAGAAGCCCCACAGCCCTCCTTATGCTTGGCATCTCTGTTTCCATAAGAACACCAAGCAGGTGGTGTGGAAGCGACTTGCAGCCTCCTGTGGTCGAGTGTCTGACCTGCATGACTGAGGAACTAGGACCTCAGAGTGAGCTATGACACCTATTCACACTCATTTCTCATCACAACTCCTGATGAAGACTCTTTGAGAACATGAATAGAAGAGAATCCTGCTTGGCAATTTTTTTCTTTCTTTTGCAGTCCTCATTGCATTGGCAAATTCCTTCCTAGTATGCTATTTTGCTTTTCTGCATTCTTGTTAGGATAGATTAATCCAAAAGAGCTTCTTCAAGACCAGTTTTCATTGGGCTCTGACCTGAGGACTTAGCCAGTGCTGGACAGAATAAGTTAGCAGCATATGCAAAGAAAATTTAGCTTTAAACACTGTTTCCTCTGTATTTCATAACTGTACCTTAAGCTCCTTACATTTTCTTTGCATGAGAACTTAGACATAGTTTTTTCAGTTTATCACATTATGTGCTGAATTATTGCTGTTCCTTAATATCTCTTTGGCTCCTAACATGCTAAATAACATAAAACTAATTGACCTGAGATGAGATGATAGTACTTGTAATATCAAGCTAAGTCAGGCAAAGAAGTGCAAATGAGTAGAACTCAGTAGAGGAATTTGGTATCTTTTTTTTTTTTTTTCCATGTAGGACATTTTGTGGAAAGATTATGTCCATATTAAACAGTTCTTTATTGATATTTTTGCCCTCACTGTTCATAGACTGGATCATTATTTAAACCCTGAGTACTAGAAGCATGAGAAAAAGGCCTGTACCATACAGGTACAGGTTGTGAGAAAGCCTATGACACAGAGTTCATATGGCAAATTCTACTCTGCCTCTCATTCTTGAGAGTACTTTGGAGAATTGTATCTAGAAAGCACTTGAATGTTTTGGCCATCTGGTGGCAATTTTATGGAATTATAGGCTAAGGAATAGAAAAGCAGGAAGCAAAATGGGTCCAAATGTTTTACCATTTAAATCACCAATGTTCCTGAAAAATCCCTGCATTAAAAAGAAAGAAAAAAAAAAATAAAAAAAAACAGTTCTGTTGCAAACTGCAGCCTAGCACAGGCTGGAAAGATAATTTCATCCAAGTTTGGCGTCTCCTGCCAAACACGAAAGGCAACTGAAAATATTTGGAATATATTTCTGGGTCTTCAAAGGTAGAATTTGAGTTTTGATCTGTATTTACATGAACTAGACTTGTGGATAAAGAAGATAAAGGAATCAGATATCCAGTCCAAGATTGCCTCAATGTCTGACTGATTTCCAGATGTCTAGCTAAGGGATCATGCAACATTTTCTCTTCACTTAGAATTTTTCCCTCTCTCTTCTAAAAAGTCCATTCATTTTTTTAAAAAGTAAGGAAAAAGGAAGTTGTAATATTTTGAGTTGCAGCTGGAAGTTTGGTAGTAAGATCAGCTCTAGGGTAACCCAGGCTTATGCATGCTTGGTTTGGATCCATGCTGGCAGGGGCACAGGTTCATCATACACTGCACTAGATACGCCAGAACCACTCTTAAAAAATTATCTTAGAATCTAGTGTAGCCATCACTATACAATGTGGTTCACTGAGAGATTTGGCAGCAACTACAGAATTAACCTAGGACTTGCCACTGCACCTGATCTCTTTGGTTTCTGCTTTAAGTCAGCCTCTGTGAAAGCTCCTTGCAGAACTCTAAGAAATGCTTGACTTCATAAAATAAAACTATGGCATTCTCTCCTTTGCTTTGATGTGGGCCATTTCCTTCTTTTTTAATTCTAGGCCTTTATACTATCACCCCTCATACCACGGTCAGAGCTCAACAGCAGACAGAGCACTTGTGCTGCATGGCAGGGTCTTCTGAAATGAAGTAAAAACTGCAGGTACTTGCATGGCTACACCTTCACTTATTTATCAGTATTTAATCACCAAATGTAAGATGGGATTTTATAGACTACCCCTTACTGAGGCTCTGTTTTCTGAGGAATTTAACTCTTCTCTACTCTTCTGTGCTGTGGGCCAGTCTGAATGTTCTGCCAAATATTTTATCAGGTTTAGTCCATAGCCCATCCTCAATGTGGGCATCAAGTTTGCTGCCTGGAATAAGGGCTTCTGCATGCTGACTGGCAACTCTGCAGTGATAAGGCTGAAGCCAGTGGTGAACTGGTGTCTCTCTTTATTTAGCATGACTCTGGCCAGGATATGTTTTCTTCCACCTGTTTAAGAGAAGATCAGCAGCAACACCCATCCTACCTTGCCTCTAAAATCCTTAAATGTCCTGCACTCAGCTGCACTTTTGTCCTCTGTGAGAAAAGCTTTTCTCACGCACAGAGTGTGATGTTCCCCATCTCTAATTCACCACTGTACAGGACATTCCCCACACTGATTTTCCATCTTGTAGCTTCTTAGTCTTCACATTAAGCAGTGCTTTTAGCAAAGAAGGGGATCTCCCATTGGTGTGCAGCTTTAGCAGTTAGCACAGTATTGGGGAGATTTAGAAGCTGACATAAAATCTGATCCAGCAAAGTGCTCTGTGTTCTCAGCTCCCAGGGGCCCTGTTGGATCAGGTTATTTGAATGGTAACTAAGGAGTCAAACTCAAAAGGAATTTAATAATTTAATATTTAACTCTCTTAGACACTTTTGAAACTCGCAGTCCTAAAGCCAGACTAATTATTAAGTATATATACACAGCTTTTAAAAAGTTTGTAGATTTGTTTGTACGAGCTGTAGTCAACAAAGCTATTACAACTCATTGAACAGCATCTTACAGCAAACTCTGTAAGGGATCTTTCATCTTCCTTGCTTTTCTTTCTACGAATTTTCTGTGCTGCTTCAAAATGAGAACACACATTGGATATTTTCTCTCTAACATTTGGCTGTCTGTCAGCGTGAGAGCAATGTTAGGTGTAAATCACAAGAGTGCTTGTTCCAACTTAAATATTATTTTTGTACTGGGTCTTAGACTATTCCCTCATATATCAGCTGTTCCCATGCAGACCAGTACAAGAACATCTGTTTAAAAAACAATCTGTTTATTTTATTATATCTCCCAGCGTTGTGCTTATGAAAGCATATGACAATACTGGGAAAGGGAGAAGCCTTCTTATTTTTTTTAAGTTCACACATTTGACTTCTTATTTTGATGAAACAAAGTCTGTCTAATCAGCACACACTGCCGTTTTGTTCATCTGTTGTTGCAGTTGACGGTTGACAGTTTATTTCTGTTCTCATCTAAGGATAAGAACATGCCATTCCTAAATATTACCAGTCGCAGAAACAATGGGCAGCTAACTAAACACTCTAATTAAGTAGTGTGAGTGTTAGGTTTTATACTTTGTAATTACTATATAAGGAAGCAAGTTGGTTGTATTTTTTTTTCAAGTAGCTACATTTAGATTTTATTTGAAAAGTCAAATAAAAGCCTATATAAATTCAACTGAAGATGTATTTTAAAAAAAACTGGCTTCAATGTTCTACCTGCTGCTGACATATCCATGGTGTAATAACTGATAAATTGTATGAGTAGTCAGTGCAGTAATGTAGCAGATGATAGAATTCAGTAGCTATTTATTGCTGCTCTATAAAACAAATCATTTCATAAACCCATGAGTCTTTTTATGTGATAATTGAAAAATGCTTTATTTAGTAAATCATACAATAGTCCATCAAGTAAATCTATTTCCACCTTGCAGGAAAGGGAATTAAAGAACAGGTAAGTTAGTTAGTACCCAAATAGCAGACATGCAGTGCCCTCCACACGTGAGACTGTTCAGGTCTCAATTACCGAACAGCAACAGATAATTTTGCTTTCTGCAGCCAGAATTTAGATCTCTGATTTCTTGGTCAAAAGAAACATTGCATCCAATCAAGTATCACCCATTGCATTGGTTAATAAAGTATTTCCAAAATGTTCAGGCTGAGTCAATAGAGCAGGGAATGAAAGTTTTGCCTGTTTCTCCTGTGTCTACAAGGATAAAAATAGATTACAGAAATATGGCTGCTATAACAAAGCTTAATCTGCTTTTCAGGAAATGCTTTGGAACTAAATCAATTCTCTTACAATATAAGACCAAATATTTTGTCTTCTGTATATATTTATTTGCTATTCTAACCACATTCTTATTTCTTCACAATGAAAATGATATTACTGTGTCCAAACTGGTTGCCATAACTGCCCTTTTAGATCACAGATTGTCAAGCTATGGTACAGATACCACCAAGGAAACACAAATCATTTCAAAGTATTAGGCACATGCTGCAGCAGCAGCAACTATCTTTACTCATATGTAAGGTCTCAAATGTGCGAAGTTGCTTATACTTGCTGGTCTATGTGTCAGTAACTGTTCCTGCTCTCCGAGGGCCTGCAGGAAGCTGCCCTTTGCCAGGCTTTTGGCTTAGGACTAGAAAAGAGCACCACCGGGGGTTGAGTAAGGGAAGATGAAGCCAGGGGCTTATTGAATTGGCAAGTAGATGGACCCAGGGCACTGGTTTGAAGAGGAGAAACAAACTGGAGTTGGGAGTAGGAATAAAGGCATGGAACTGACTTTCTTTTTACCACATTCAGGTCACTTGAAAGCCTTTTCTTAATGGTCTTGTCTTGTTCTCCAGCAATGGAAAAAAACAACAACAGTTGGATGCCCAAAGACTCAGAAATACTAGATTGCTTTAATATGCTAAAAAACATGAATCCCATATCAGTCCAAAATAAACTATTTTTATTGAAAATGTATTTTCAGAACACATCTTTTGGTTTGAGTTTATAAAAATACACATCACCCCCCTTTGTGGAAGAAATATTTTTCAAGAAGGAATCCTCCCTAAACAAACAAGGATTGTTAGAGGCAACTCCTGTGACCTAGGGCCACATGTTACATGCTGTTTCTTGGGACAGGGAGCTAAATGGGTTGTCTTGGAAGACACCTGCAAATGTAGCACAAAAGCACAGAACATGACTTGAGAGTTCTTACTAGTGGTGCACAGACTGCTTATGAGGCTGTTCTTGCAGGTTTTGATCCTTGTTTTGTTAAAGCTAGACAGTTTCTATAGCTAAGGACTATGTACATGCATATATGCACACTCTATCTACTTATTTTTCCTTTTTAGATAAACCATTACAGTGAACTAGCAAAAAGATCAATTACTTCCTGGCCCGTCAGTGTATGTCTTCTGACTGAACATGCATAGTCAAGGTTTTGAATGTTTTCACTATTCAGTCACTGTCTTGGAAGGACAAAGTCACCAGGAAAAAGCAGCTCATCCTGCCTTCTAGCCCTGGAAAGTCAGATGAGTAGCTCCATGGGCTATATTGGCCTGTAGGTTTTTATACTATATGGGCCTGCTCTAACATCTCGGAGGAGGTTTGAAGCTAAGTGGCACCTTTGCTAGTAAAGCCAAGTTGAGTCCCATTGGTGGTACTAATGCCAGGACCTACAACAAGGACATCAGCATGACAGAAGTCAGAAAATCTGCCGAAATGATATAAGCTGCCACACTGATGCCTGAGAAACAGAATTTCTTTCAAAGAGACAGTAAATAGAATTAGGGATTTTTAGGTGGGTGCACTTGAATCAGAGGCAAAGGCAGAATCACTTCCATATGTTTGAGCAAAGGAGTGAAGGATTTTAAGAAATGGACTGCCAGGCATGAAGTATGGGTCAAAAAATAAGTAAGAATGAATAGAGTAGACAGGAGAGGTACTTAGCAGAAGGGAACAGGGGAAAAAGAAAGGAAAGCTGGAGAAAGGAGAAGGAAATTTCCAAGGGTATATGGTTAGAGCCTTTTTGGGGTAGGAGTTATGACAACCAAAAGATCTTTAAGATGAGGGGACATGAATTGAGAGATTTATGAAACCTATACACAAAGTTTTATTAAAGATATACAACTTGAAGATATACAAAATGAAGGGAACAGAATTATAAGATGCAACTGGAAAGTAGATATTATGGGACTAACAGAAGCATAGCAGTTATACACACAGAATAGCTAAATTGTTCAGAAAGGATAGGAACAAAGATGAAAGAGGTGAAGCATCACTTGGATTTGCTGATATGATAGATTGCAAAAAAAAAAAGAAAAGAAAAAGAAATTTTACTGGTGTCATCCTAATAGAATTTTAGAAGCCAAGACTAAGTGTAGGTATGGAGAGGAATCACTATAATATTATTATAAAGAAATGGCTCTATGTTCTGTATGAATTTGAGAGACTTTACTTTCCCAGACATATACTGGAAAACAAATGTTATTAATAATGATGAGACCTTAAAAATACAATAGCTTACACATAGACACTAAGACGACTAAGAATCATATTACAGACCCAGTCTGAACATGTGACCTAGCCTGAAGATGCTATAGAATAGTTGACTAAGACAATACCTTTGTAAAGAGGGTTCATTAAATGATTCAGTTTAAATTAAATTAAATGAGAAACAAAAAATCCCAAAGAGTCTCTATTTCAATGGCACAAATCTGACAAACAAAGAGAAATTCTAGTTAATGAAATCATCTGGACTGAACTCAAGACTTGTATATAGAGGAAGGCCTTTAATCAAAGGTTCAAAAACTATCTAGAACACACTTCCATTAAAAAAAAAAAAAGTACAAGGAATGGCTTCAGCTCTAACTGGATGAACAAACAAAAAGAATATTAGGAGTAAGCAGAGAGCTGCAAGGAATGGAAAAAAAGAACTGATCAGCCAAGAAATCATCTCTTAGAGGTCAAGAAGTCTAGGGATAAAACAAGAATAGCCAAAAGTCAAGCTGAGTTAGACCTTTAAAGGATATTAAAACAAATAGGAAAGAAAGGCCCTTCAGGAATATAAATAAAAACAGAATTAAAAAAAAAAAAGGAAGGTCCAGGGTTGAGATTAAAGATAATCTAGGTATGGCCCCCATACTAAATGAATAATTTGCCTCGGCTTTGAATAAGGGCAATGATTTCAATATGAAAGGGGAAAGGTAAGCTGAATAACAGAAATTAAGATGCAAAAATTGTTGTTAAAAAAGCTTGATACAGATTTCAAACATCTTAACGCTGTCAAGATCAGATAATTAGATGATTATTCATTCCAAAATTCTGAGATAATTAGCAGGAGGGATAGGAACTTAAAAAGAATAGGATTATGGATAGAAGCATAAGAGTGTCAAATAGAAAATGTAGCAGCTATATGAAAGATAGGAGAAAGGAAGTTATGCAGGCAACTACAGATCAGTCTGATCTTAGTACTATGTAATGAATTAGATATTTCTTTTAGAGGAAAGCAAAATACAATAAAATAATGGAGTCAAGAACTAAATCGGAGCTTATAAAAGTTATATTTTGATAAACCATCCTATTATCTTCCTGTGCTGATTTAAGTGGTGCACTGAATGAATCAAATGCAGTGCTGAAACATACCTATGCTTGCATAAAGTAGATGATATAAAGTCCTAGGGGAAATAATGAGCTAAAATGCAATTGCTGAATCACTGGGGAAGGTAAGGATGTGGCTAAAAGGAAGACAATATGGTTATTACTGAGGGTAGTAAGTAGCTACTGAAAATACATACTGAAAATATTTAATAGTATTTAAAATATCTCTGTTAGATAATGAAGAAGATGTACAGACTTTCTCAAAGACTGCTTTCGGGACAAGATTAATTCATTCATGCTCTTGACAGAAAAAAATAAGCATGTGAGAATGCATTGTTATTGCTGATGAAAATCTGGATGGCTTTGAGGATAGGAGAAAGTGAAAAAAAGATGAAATTCAATCATCCAAAGTGAGAGCATTTTGGTATTAATAACAAAACTTCCAGTAATAAGTTATTGAAAAGAATGGAGAGGAGGAACTCCATTCAGACATGGCTATGAGAAAGATATATGAAATAAAGTAATCCACAGACAGCAGGGAAATACTAATGTTATGTATAGTGCTCTTTTATGGAATGGCACAAACAATTCTAGTCATCTACATCCACAAAAAATGAATTAAAATCAGAAGAAAGACAAAAACCTGAGAGAATAAAAAGCTTATCCTGAGAAAGGAGAATAAAATAATTTGGCTTGTTCATGCCTAGAAAAATTAGTGGTAGAAACTTTATTAGAGTTACATAATTATACAATAATTTGTTATCTATTTCAGCCTGTTATCTGGTTATCATCTGAGTTTTGCAGTGAAAATCTCTGATTTTTTCTTTCCTGAGTCCCACCCTCATGTTTGAAGCCATTGAAGAAGTGTTTTGTCTTAAATACAATCAGTTTTTGTTTTAGGTAGGACTTTCTGAATCAGCAAGTAACTTTGGGTCATCTTTTCTACTGAACTGCAAAGACTTTACTCTTAAATCATGAAGATGCTTCTGGAAATCACATCATTACTCCTATAATGCCTAATTTCACTATAATGGTTGACAGTTCATTTCTAGTCTTGAGGGTGGCTGTTGTCTTGGAAAGCCAAAATCTTAGGCAGAAATGGAATTCCTTGCCTCATCTAGGGAGTGTTTTTACTATCAGGTTTCAACCCAGACTTTGAGCGTAGTGGTGCATGCAGTAGCAACAGAAATCCAGTGGAGAGAGTAGAAGATGGATTCTTTCCAAAACTGGATATGACTAATCTGGACTGACTGGAAAGCACACTCTGAAGGGGAATTTTTTTAGTCCGGATGAGAAGCTGTCTTTTTTAAGAGATTTGTATACAGAATGGAAGAGAATTATGAATAATGTTCATTGATTTTACAAGAATTTTTCTTAATCAATACATTTACATTAGTTTTATGATAAGACACTAACTGGTCTTTTTCCTGTTTAGACTAATATAAATTCTGTCTACTTCTAGAATCACTGCTAGATTGATTCCACACACAAGGTATTTTTGTGACTTTCCCCTCTTTACTCACAGAAGCTTCTGGATTAGCCATCTGCTGCAAATGCAATTTATCGGCTCCAAAAATCCATAGCTCTTGCTTATTTTATAAAGAAATTAAATAAGCAAGTATTAAAAATATTGTCAGGGCACCATACACAATATCTGCAAACTTCTGACCCCAAAGTGTTGAGCTGTTGAGTGAGCATGACTTACACTAAACTAAGCCTGGCTCCTCTTCTGCCCAAATAAAGAGAGAAAAAAAGCTTTCCTGTAGCCTTCATAGCTTTCCTAAAGACTTTTAAAAGTCTTATAACAATTTACATATCTGTCTGAATTATTCTTACCATACATGTAAAAAAGCTTCAAAATAAGTTAAGATAAAGCAATATTCCCCGTAAATGATCGATAATCATCTGGTAGCAAAAGAAACCTTATGTAAATAAGCATGATGTTAAAGATTTCTACAGCCTGTCCTCTGAGTAGCAGTAAGTGCACAAAGCCTATATTCACAAGCCAGAAATAATGGAGAAAGTGCAAATGAGAGGATGAGAAATCCCATAACTGCTTCCTTCCAATCTGTCTTTTTTGACACATGCTATCCAGACTTTTGTTGATTTTTGTGATAATTATTCAGCTGAGAAGGCAGTAAAAATTATGCAAAACCATCAGACCAAAGCTAAACATTAGTATAATACATTTCACCACTCTTCAAAGAATCAAGCTACAGATCTACATTTGGGTGAGTCTTAAACCTAAATATGATGTTTCAAAACCCAGAGCCATATTCTGCCACCTCTTAACTACCACTTTATACAAAGTTCTGCAAAAATGCAGTAATGCATAAAGATGTTAAACCTCTTATGTCATCATACTTTAAACTAATATAAAGAATCATTGAAGCTGAGTGTTACATAGCTAGGTAAGTGTTCCCCCGAAAAACTTAGTGCAACCACAGTAGAAGTGGTTAATCTCCCACTCTTGCATAACAGCTTGACTGTTTGAATATCCTGTTAACAGCAAGGGTAAAGTTACTTGTGCAAAGTGGTTGCCAGTAATTACTATAAATTAATACTAATTTAATAAATGCAATGTTATTCAGATTGGTTGGGACCACAACTATAATAATCATGTGTTTTACAATTAAGATGCTGTGGACTCCTGCACTCGGCTTTTTGTCGTTACCCCCTGCATTGACCTTCACTATTGCCATTGCAGTAGTACAAAACAGGGTGTAGACCTAGCTAGCTGTCTTGATTTGGGAATAGTTTGTTTCTGTTGCCTCCAGCCTTTCTAACTGGCATCAAGTTAAAAGATTTCTATTAAAAATTGGCCGGCTGGTTTTCTTACCAACTATATTACTTCTTATGTGGTACCTATTCTTCTTAGGCTCTTCCATACTTGTTCTACAAATCTTTTTCTTCTGTTGCTTCCTACTCTATGCAGAATTTGTTGGCAGTGTCTGTGGTAGCTAACTAGAGACAGACAGTCATATTCAGACAAAATAACAAATGACTCGGACTTTCACCCCAAGGCTGTAGTAGAGGGAATTTGAGCTGGATCTTTCCTAGGGTAGAAGTACATGGAACAAAGCTTTCTGTTTATGTTTTGAAATGTCTGCTGCACTGAGCTTATAGGGAAAAATAAAATGAGCTGTAACAACCTTAACGTTTCATAGTTCTTAGTCACCTTTTACCTAACAATCTCAAAGGTTGTATCTGCAGGAATTATTTAAACTTTCCCTGTAAGAAATAAATATTCACTTAGAAATAAAGTACTTAAAAAAAAAAAAACAACAATGAACAAGATCAGTGTACTGATTGTATTCAGCATTCTTTAGTATAACTCTGCCAAAATGATAAATTTCATCCCCAGTGTTTGGAGGGCTTGGGCTTTTTCTGCTTGTTTGTTTTTGCTTTTCATGTGTGATGGAGTTTATTACATGGCACTTGATTTAAATAAGATTGAAATAGCAATAAACTGATGGGAAGAATCTACCAGGAGATATGATGACACTCAATTTTGAATAATCAGGGTCCAGTTCTATTCCCAACTGTTTTAGGGGAGCAGGGAGCAACTATATCCAAGAGGATCACATTTTTTCATCTTTTATAACCAGAAGGCTAAAAACACTTCTTCAGGATCTGGCCTCCATGCATGCATTTGTCAGTTTGTTTTCAGACCCATGCTCTCTTTGGTGCTACATCTTAAGCATATCAAAGTCTGGTGTAGAATTCAGCTGCCTCTAATTGAGTTACATTCTCGCCTAGAATATGTTATAGCAGTGCAATTGGCTTCTAAATCTGTATCTGCAATCTGTAATTCTATAAGTGACATTGGGGTATTGCAGTAAGTAACCGCAACTAAATAAGCTATATGTGATTAATGGAGCCTTAAGGTCCAGATTCTCTTGTGTCCTCTCCCTCCAAGTCCTGTTCTTATTTTAGTGGTAAGTTATCACTTCATCCACAAACCATGTCTAATCACAGGAGTGAGTAAAATCACTCTCCCGAAATAATGTATTTAAAACCTGGATTTTTTAATATGGATTTGCATCGAATATTAGCATACTTTTCTACTCCTTTATATGGAAGAGTCCTCTGAAAAAAAATCTGAATTATGGATCATATCTTTAGGGTCTGGGGATTTTATGCCAGGTATTGATATATCTTCATGGTAGGTGTTCTGATTCTCACTTTAGATTACAGCAGCTGAATTTCCCTCCCTTCTTGTTCAGTGTGCCACAAGACACAATGTTTTCATGGTACTTCTTTTGGAAATACATTTCATGCACAGTGTTCCATTGCTGATGATATTGAGCTTGTGGTCTCACAACCAGAAACCTGGGCAGGAGTGTGATTAAACCCATGAGAACTTATATTTTCCCATGTCTGCAAATATCATTGCATTGTTTCAACCTCAGGACTTCATTAATCATGCAGACAAATAAATAAATAAATAATATAAAAAAGTGTTGGCTGAAACAAATTGAAAGCACTAATGAAACTGATACATCTTTTACTTCTAGTTTGCGGTCATGTATCTAATCATACAAAGTTTATTAAACTCATAAAATCAGAGTCCAGGTACAAGCAAGGGCCAGATCCTGGAAGGTGCTTATTCCTCAAAAAAATGTTTGCACTTTTCAGGACTGATCCCTATGACTTTACTTTCATTATATACTGGTGCTGATCGATGATTAATTTAATTTTCCATGATGGGCTTCAAGATTTATTTATTTTTAATCTGGAATTCATAACCCAATACTTAAGCTACCCTATACTTGTAATCTAAGTAACAGGCTTTTCCCCTACATGATTATTTGGTGCCTATTTCCAGATTACAGAAGTGCACTGACCACCAATCTTAGTAACAGCTGGCTAATCATTAATACCTGCAGCTGTATAGTCAGTCTGATTACTTCTATACCAATATGTTAAAGAAGACTGGGGCACAGACTTGATTACTGACCAACAGCCCTCCACACAGTTTAGCGGTTTGTATGCTCCCTGGCACATTTTGGCTTGTGTCAAATAGATCCCATGCAGACAAAGTACAGACGTGATTTAGCAGGCAGCACAAACCCAGGACCACTGCCAACTGCAGCACAGATGAGGCCACCCTATTTTTAGGGAAAAGAGGTTAGGCACATGAATGGAAGCTGTACCATGCTGCTTGTCTTTTGCACCGGAGAATGGACCTTGGCTCATTTTATTGTCTGTTACAGATGCAGCCTATTAAACACTTACATCTCCCCCACTTGGACTACAAAACTCATTAAAAATTGCTTTTAGAGGCACATGTGAGAAACTCTTTTTAAAAAAGTCTAAAATACTGAGTATTTTTCCAGCTCCTTCTTAATAACTCCAGAAGATTAGAGAATCACAGTCTAATGTTACAAAAGCAGTTCTCAGACAGCAAAATAAAAGGGCTCAGGATAAGTCAGAATCCAGGACTTTATTCTCTAATTCAGCCAGGGGTATTAAAACTTCTGTTTTTTACAGCTAGAAGGGAAGTGATAAGATCAGGGATTTATTATACTAACTAGGAAGCAACAAGGAAATTATAAAAATCGTCAAGATGTCTTAGTCAAACGAAAGGGTGGAGCTATTAGTGATTAAAAAGACAGATGTGTCATGTTGGGAGGAATCAAATGTTACTACACGTGAAAAAGAAGAGAGGGAGTGGAGCTGAAAACCATTGCTTTTTTCCAGCCTAGAAACTTCTGGGAAATAAGTGGGCTGTCTGCTAACATAGCTCTACATAAAGCTGAAGAGCTCATTATTTCTCAGTTTTCACAGTGTTGGAGTTGCTATTTGGTTATTTGTCATTTTAACTGCAATTAATGTGAAAACTTCTATTCAGTACTGAAAAAGGAAGATTATTACAGATTCATTATCAGATATTGTCATATGGTTTTATCCAATACAACGTACATAAAGTTGAAGGAGATAGCAGTGGAAAAGCAAAGGAATGGACTGCAGCAGTGAAAGGGGATTTTTTTTTTAAATAAAATGCAAACATTTTCAAGAGAATTCATCACCTAAAGGGCAACAAATCAATTTCTTCAGTTTCCTCAAGATAAAATATATCCTTAAGTTGTACTTGTTCTCCTGAAAGGGAAATGAGATTATAGAGGAACCGGAGAGCAAAGGACGCAACAAATTTGTCTGTAGTAAGGCTTTTGACATCATCCCTGACAGCAGTCTCCTCTAGAAGCTAAGGAGGTATGGGATGGAAGAGCATATTGTTATGTGGATTGAAAATTCACTGGACCAATGGCTCAACATCCAACTGCCCAGCAACAAGCACAGAACCTAGCAGCTGATATAAGGCCCCGTATCATTCAGCTTCTTCATCAGCAACCTGAAGCATGTGACCCTGAGAGGCTGAGAGCTGTGTTTGTTTAGTCTAGTGAAGAGGCTACAGGCTGATCGAGTAACAGCTTACAACTACTTGAAGTGGGGTTACAGAGATGAAGAAACCAAATTCCCCTCATTGCAGCCAGAAATAGCAAAGCACAGTGGCCACAAACTGTGCCTTAGGAGGTTCAGGTTGGACATTTGGAAAATGTCTAATGTCCAAATGCCCAGTGTCCAAAATGTCCAGGAAAAATATTCACTGGAGGTAGTGCAGCACTGGAACAGGCTGCCCAGGGAGGTTATGGACTCTCTGTCATTGGAGGTTTTCAAGACACAAAGGCTGTGGCAGCTCTGGTCTAACGTCAGCAACAGTCCTGTTTCAAGCAGAGGGTTGAGCTAGGTCACTTCCAACCAATGTTTCTATCATTCTGTGAGTCTATATTTTGACTTTTCTCCAAACATGTCATTTGATGCCAGCCTTATTATCAACATTATGATGCTTCAAATCCCTTTTAGTCCTCTGTATCCAGAGATAAATATGCTAAAATTTTCAGTAATCAAAAGGAAGACCTTGACCAAAACAGATCATACTTTTTAATTAACTAGGCACTCTTAGAGTGGCACTAAACTCACAATATCAATTCAAGAAGGTTTTCAAGCAGATTTCAGGCTGATGTCACTGTTCCACATTTTCACCAGAAGTGCAAATCTTACTAACCAGAGAACTGGAAACGTACAAAGTTAAAGTAGAAAAGGTTAAGAACCATGAGTCACCTAACGTGACTGATCCCAGATACAAATGATGAGATCAGGACAGGAAGAAAAAGAGGAATATGGTTTTATATAAAGAACTGTCAGACTTACATTTAGGACTATGTGAGTCCTCTTAGTTTTGAAGAATATTTCCTTTTCCTGTTTTATTGTAAAAAAAAAAAAATCCATTTGTCCATTTGTTGGGATTTTTTCTTTTCAGGGATGTGTAGGAGGCAGTTCTTTACTGGAATGGATTTCTTAATAAAACTAACTCAGAGCAGCAGGGTTTTTTTTTCTTTTCCTGATATTATAATACTCCTACCAGTAATTTCATCTTTCTACATCCCTATTTTTCATGCTGCTGTGTGAAAGGAAAGAAGTTCCAAAATGGCATTTCAGATCAGAAAAACTTAAGAAAAGAGCATAAGGGGAAAAAAAAAAAATGTGGCAAGATTTCTATTTAGACCAATCTCTAGAAGCAATGAATTCAGACAAGCTATTCATTCAGTATTCAGCTCTTGGTGCTACGTAGTTGGTCTCTAAATCAGCAAGAGGCACCCAATCCAAAACTAAAGCATCTGTTATGCAAGAATACTTGAAGTATTTTAAGGTTTTTTTTTAAAAAAAAAAAAAGTAGTTAAAGAGAAAACACGTTCTAATAAAATTTGCTAGGAACTTCTCGTTTGGCTACCCTCTACCAGACTTGAAAAGGTACATGAATGGGAGTGTTAGAAGGAAAGTAACCTGCAGAATTAACAAATAACATTGCCTGAGGTGGCACAGCAGAACCTGCATTCAGACAGCGGGGTCCAGCTCTGTGCATCAACATGTCCAGGCCCTAACACATCCCCAGTCATGGGGTCTGTGGGTCTCGCTACCCCTGCCCTAGGCCCTGCCAGCAAGGAGGAGGTGGAGTCGGGGTAGCAGGGCTGGAGATGAGTGGCTGCAGGGCCAGCAGCCCCCAGCAGGGGCTTTCCCCTCATAGAGGGGAGCCAGGGCCAGCTCTGTGTGCTGGGCATTGCTCCCGTGGGCATGAGTGATGGGGTCTGTCCACCCACTGCGCTAGAGCAAGCCTCAGGGGCAGCAGCCCGGCTTACCGGGCAGCAAGGGCTGGGCCCTGCATTAGCTGCTGGAACCAGCCCTGGAATGTGGTGGCCATGTCACAGCCAGCACTAAAGCTTTTGCTCCTGCCTTTTATCCTCACACAGACCCTGGCAGCAGTGGTGTGTCATCATGGTGGTCTGTAATACGGCTGGCTCAAGCAGGTATAAAGAGGGCTGCAGGGCTCATGCAGCCAGTAGGTTGGGAAGCAGCACCTCTGAGAAGCCTGGTAAGGTGAGGGAGGCAGTGATGCTGCCCTGCAGAGAGACAGGTGCCTGGGCACCACTTCAGTCCTGCTGAGCTCAAGGGCCATAGACTCCCTCTGCCCATCAGACCTGCCTGTGAGGGAGATATGGAGACCAAGGGTCTTTGTCTGAGGCTTGGAGAGCCCCAGGGCAAGAGAGGAAGTGGCTTGCCTGGGGCAGCCGAGGGAGGAGTGGGTCCCCACGCCTCAGGTGTCTTGGTCCTGGGCTGGAAACTCACTCTCATCCTGCTTCTCCCCTTAGGATCAGTGGAGGAATGCCTGGAGGATAAATCCTGGCACAGCCAGTGGCAGGGGTTTTCTGGAGGGCTCGTGGGGAGGAGATTGTTGGGGGAGTCTGTGTGGGGCAGAAGGTGGTGGCAGGGGGAGGCAGGGCTCCTCAACTGCCCCAGCTGTGCTGGGGCAGGGCTCATCCTCTCCTGAGCAAGAGGCCTGGGGTGAGGGGAGGGAAGGAAGGGCTGTGTCGGGAGGAAGGAGCTCCCCAGGGCTCCCTGGGAGCACGGGAGCCCAAAGAGGAGGCGTAAGAGGGTCCAGGAGAGGAAAGGAGGAGGGGACGGCAGGTTGGGAGTGGGCATAAAGTGCCTTCCAGCAGCTCCAGTCCTGGCTATCACCCAGCAAGGAAGGGACAGAGTGGGCCCTTTGGGGAGAAAACCCTCCAGGACATTTTCGCAGGCCCCAGAGAAGTACTCGGTGGTTGTGGCATTTGCTTTCTCCCCTTCCTGAATGCAGGCTGTGTCACTGGGCAGATGCTGAAATGGATATCAAAGGGCAGAAAAGCCAGAAGGACAGTCTCTGCACCCAAAAGAATAGCCTGATGAATTCCCATGGAGCTGCCTCCCATTTTCCCCTGGCACACCAGCCCAGTGGCCTGTGATGTCTATCACTAGCCTGGCAGGATTGGGGTGTGGAGGCTTGCCTAGGTCTGTGTCTTTTGCAAATCTCATCCCAAGAGCTCTGCGGGTGCCAGGGCTGTTCATGGGGAGGAAGGGGATGGGAAGTGTGACACAGGCCCACTGCCTGGGGAGCAGTCAGCCTGTAGACCGCTTCAGGTAGCCGTGTAAGAAA
Organism: Dromaius novaehollandiae; assembly: GCF_036370855.1. Taxonomy (NCBI): domain Eukaryota; kingdom Metazoa; phylum Chordata; class Aves; order Casuariiformes; family Dromaiidae; genus Dromaius; species Dromaius novaehollandiae. The sequence goes on from NC_088099.1 coordinate 127,507,989, forward strand.
TGAAACACCAGTCAGTCTGTCTCAGCGTGGCTCACAGGATTGTCCTCTGCTTTGGGGTTGCACAGGGGCCCCAGGATGAATCCATAGCCCACAGGTATGTTCCAACCTGTTTGTGTACCCCCACCCTTTTGACAGTCCTTTGGCCTGTGAACTTCCCCAACCCAAATATGGTAGGGGTTGTTCAGAGCATTTGTGAAGTGGTGGGCCCCAAACATGACTTTTACTTTTGTTTAATTGCTTTCTATTCATATTTAAATATTAATTGTTCATTTAGTTAGCTCTCTTATTAAAGAATGTTTTATACATTATATACCTACACTTTTATGTATATCATATTTAGTGTATGTATCTTTTTATATGTGCATATATGTGCTATATATGCAAATACATAAATATATAGTGTTACTATGTATAAATAAATAAATTATATATTATGCATATTTGTACACTCCTTTTTATATATATATTTTAGAGAGAGAAAAAAAAATATATGCATATATATAAATGTATATATTCTTATATATGAGCACTTGCTGGTCCAAAGGAAAGAGGCAGCCAATCAAAGTGCACGCTGAGATCACATGGCTATGGAAGGTTCAAAAAACTAACCAATCACAAGAGAAACAGCCAATCAAGCAGCCAGCCAATCACAGAGCAGTATGAAGACAAGTGGGGTATGACCTCATCAAAACTGGTGGTCTCTCTGTGTGTAATGGGCAGGGGCTTCCTGTTCTGTGGTACCTCTGGGTAAAGTGGAAGGGGTGGACAGTCCTGCCTGTGTCAGTCACAGGGCAATAGGAAAACATGTGGGCCATGTCCTGCAGAAGGTGCACTGAAAACAGAGACATTCATTCTACAGCCTCGTTGGCCTGACTGGATTCGATTTCATATTCATTACATCTAAAGAATATGCCATAGCCGTGAAGTTATAAAGCACCTAGGAGTTCAAGAGTTAAGAGGTCGGTATGAGGTGCCTTCCAATTAGAGCATTCAGGTGAGAGAAGGGAGATCTGACACAAAACAGCTTCTGCCTGAATTGTTTCTGGTTTTTATGTAGCAATGGAAAAACAGAAGAATATTGACATGAGAGGCTGGAGTGGGTAGAATTACTCACATTTAGCTATATTTATCCAAAGTTAGGCAGCTCATCCTCTGAGAGTTCAAGTTCTTCTACAGTTACGGAGAGAAGCATGTTCATTACAGAGCGGGTAGGCTTTTAAGGTAAGTAGGATAAACTGTGTTATGGGTTACCCATCTTTTGTCTCCTCTGTCTTTTTTTCTCTCCCTAGAATAAAAAGGAAACCTAGATAATTTTGGTAGACTAGACACAACTTCTAGATTGGTAACCTTAGAGGCCCTTTCAATGTCAAGCTTCTATCTTGCACCTTGTGATTGTGAAATGTCTAGCAATAACCAGAACATTCCAGATACTATCCCTCCAACTTTATGGGGAAGAGACCTTTTTTATTGGCTGCTCTGAATCCCGTGGGCTCTTTTATGTTATACTGCAAGCTCATGCATTGTCTCACTTACCATCCCATATCACCTCAGGTATACTTCAACATCACTGCTTTCCAGATCTAGCCTTCTTGTTGCGTGTCTGTTTTGAATTAATTTTCCCCAGATGTGTTTGCATTTTTCCAAGTTGACACTCATTTTGTTATTCTCGGCCCATGTTTCTGTTTTTTCTAGGACCCTCTGTATTGTTTCTCTGTCCTCATTGCCGTTGGCATAACCTGCAATTTAGCATCATTTGTGAATTTCATTAGCATGCTTGTGTTACAATACGATATCATTTATGTGGATTTTAAAGAAGACAACATGTTAAACTGAGCCCTGTGACACCCCAATAGTTAGTTCATACAGCTTATTCCTGTTTATCATTATCTTCTATTTGTGGTCCATCTGCCAGTTTTCAATCCAAGCCAATTTGAACTTATTTTGAGAGTAAGATTTTGTCAGACATTGTGTTGAATGCTATACCAAAACCTAGATGATGCTCTCTTTCCTTTCTTAATTGTTTTTGAAACTCTTCCACAAAAAATAATCAACATTTGTCTGCACCATTTTCACTTCATAAATCCAGACTGCTAGTAGGTCATGGGTCTGTGATCTTCTTGTCTGTTTTATGCCAATTTAGGATCAAGCCTTGTATGTAACTACATATAGCTTGGGATCTGGCTGCAGGTAAGTGGTAAGATCTCCGTGGAACTCAATGAAATGCTGAGACTGATTACGTTGATCTTCGTGGGGGAGCAGTGTTTTGTTACGAGAGCTCTCTCTAGTGGTCCCAGTTACCTCATACATGGTGCAACTCAATGCTGCAAGCTAGAAAGGCTCACTGTGATACACATTTCATTTGTGGACCTGTTGGAGGCTTAAACCTGTGTAGTTGCAGCATCAAGTTACAGTAAAACATATTGAGAAGGAAAAGTGAAAAAAAATGGCAAACTCCTGAGAAAAGGATAATGCATGGTAAGGTTATAGAGGAAGCCTTTCAAAACCAATTATCTTAGCAGTTTTACCACCTTCAGCACTGGAACAGAGTGAGGCCAACACACAATATTGGAAAATGTTACGTTCTTGAAGACCAGAAACACACATCCAAATCGTTTCCCCCATGTGATATAGAACAATAGGTACTTGCTAGGGCTGATAGATTATTATGGAGGCCTCATTTTAAGAGCCTATTGAAAGAGCACAAGTCCATTTATAGTATTTAAAGCAAGGACAGCTTACTGAATCTTATGTGAAATGGGAATATTTATTGCTTCCCATTATTGCACCCCTGGATTAGTGAGAACAGGGTCAGAGCTAGGACCAGAACACTCATAAGTTCAAAAGAAGACTCCATGAATTATACTGCTCACTGACAATAACCACTGATAAATCTATGCACATATGAGGTTCCGGATGATAGGATATGTAATAAAGTGTGTAAGAAAGAGCTTTACAGTGACTTTAGAGTAAGTGCATATTATTGCATTGCATAGCAAATCACAGCAAAAAAAGACAATTGAAAATAGACAAGGCTTTTTATTTTCCATGATTCTAAATTGAAAAGATCATAAATTAATGTACTTCTATTTGTTCTATTACTAATTCCTTGATTATGAATGAAATGTCTTGTTTTGATACATTTGCCTTTTTGAGGAAAATAAACATTTTATCAAACATATCCGTTTGGCAGTTGAATTTTTTTATATTATTCCAATTATATTTGCCTTATTTTTAAAAATACAGTTTGTTGGTATCTCCTCAACAGATCCAGATTTATTAGATTCCTGCCTTAAAAAAATACAGTACTGAAAACACTGTTTACAAATAAAATATACTACATTTAGAAGAAGGTATTTTCTTTAGAAAAAAGCATTTTCTTCAGAAGAGTTTGATTCTGTTGAGGGGCTGGTAATTCTCTAAAGAGAAGTCAATGTGTCATGTGTACATAGCACTTCCCTCTCAGTCTCGGAGCACATTTAAGTACCTACCAAAATCCCCTAGTGGTATCTTGATCATGTTTAAATTAAGCACTTGAAGTAAGGGGAAGCTAAGCATCAGTTTAAATGCCTCCATGAATGATTACTTAAATCATAGCATGGAATGTCCCTGAAGCTGTGGAGCTTAACAAAATACAGACCAAGGCACTATGACAAAAACGAGACATAAATAATTAGAGAATTGTTTTGAGAAGACCGCTTCTTTTCACCCCAAATAAATTATTTTTAAAACATTTCTTTTACAGAGTTCCAGGATCCCATAATAATATCAAGAAACTGAAGCCTGACCCAGGTCCTTTTGGAGTCAAATGAAACCTTGCATTAGCTTCAGTAGAAGAGTGACTACTTAGGAAGCAGATGTGATTACTGTAGCAAATAGGAGCTAAGCATCTGCTCAGAGTTAATCACATGCTTAAACCCTGTCCAGGACTAAGGCCACGGTTGCCAGGACCTGATCTTGCAGCACTTATACATCCAGCTGATGTATGATTTAGTGTGCTGTATAAAACAGATCTAACAGAAAATACAGATTTTTTGGTTTTATGATTCATTTTTGGACCACTTCAAAAAGAAATTTCTACCCATTGTGAATAAATAGAGGTCAGCTGAGTTAGTGGAAATACTAATACAAATTACTATATACTCCCATTTATTCCCATTTGGAAACAGAAGAATACTAGTGCAAACAAGGTATATCAAAGATTATTGTGTAATGTATAGACATACAGGAGGACAGCAACTACAGTCTGTCAAGATATACTTTTTAAAAGTGCACTTGGTGTCATATATATATATGTATATGTATAGCATAGGATAGATAAAAAATAGCTGAAGGCAATAAACACTCTGCAGTATAAATATAACTTGAGTGGCAATGAAAATAAAAAGTTTTGGGCAGCGAGAAAGTTCAGTAACAGAAGATCAACTCATCACTTTAGTTAATGGAACACACTTTCAAATATAGAATCAGGTTAAGATTACTGTATATAAATTAGATATAAATTAGATTATATCAATTATAAATTGATATAAATTAGAGGAAAGTGATGGAAAGGGGGTTATAGGAAGCAAAGGGAATTAGGATGTAATGGAAATAAATGAAGGGAAAATGTGGAGGTGAGAGTGAGAGCAGCATGGGTAGGGCTGTGCCACCTGTTTTGTAGGGCCATTCTTTGCTGAAGGTGAAGAAGAGCTTACCATTTCCAGCACAAGATAAAGTAGATAAGAATATAATAGGGGACCAGTCCAGGCTTGTCTAGGGAAGTACTGACATTGGGAAAGCTCCTTCTCCTGATTCTACTTGTTCTAAGTTCATGCACAGTTCTGTGAAAGATGATAAGATCACCAAGATGATAAACTGAGAGCTGCCAAAAGGCTTTCCTTGAAGACTAAAGCAGACCCACTAAATCTGCAGATTCAGATGCTAGATCACCATTTCTGTGAATAACCCCCTGCTTTAATATCTTTGATAGAAATCTAATGGGCTTTCAAGTGATTGGTAACCTAAGCTACAGCCATCTAGTAATATCAGAAAACAGAGACTGTTCATGCACATAACATGTCAAGCAAGACATATTCCAGCACTTGTAATTGTTTTTTGCAAAACCCTGCACTTATATACATATCAGTCCATGAAAATTTGGGGTTTCACTTTATTTTAACTGTAACTTACCCACCTTAAGGAGGTAGAAAATGTTTAAAAAGGCTATGATAGCTTTCAGATTGGTAAAGATAAGTGAAAAAAAATCCAAAATCTTGCTGTTAAAATCTCATTGTTTTGAGCCAGTCTCATGATAGCTGGAGCCTAGTATATTCCAAAGCTTAAAGCTGTCATGTTGGATGCAGCAGTTCCTTGTGTAGGCAGTTTCCAGTTACTTACTTAGGAAAAACAAGAAAGTGGGACCTGCTCCCACAGCTCTTTCACTTAGGTCCTAAAGTTGCTCTTGGTAGTGACCTGAAAGAGGTCCCTGAGCTCTGGGGTGTCAAGGAAGGCACTTTCAGGTGCTATGGTAGAAACAGTAAAAGTTTGTCTGAGATTATTCTTGCTACAATTTAATCTGGCTCAAGACAGGCCTTGAAGTAGTGAAATCTAAGCCACTAGCATCCCTTTTTGCAGGCGTCTTTTGAAATCTCTCTCTGAAGGTGTCTGATGTATAACAACCTTGCTCACTGTAAAATCTTTCTATACCAATCTGTGTATCTTTAAACATTTTTACCTACATCATTTTTCCTTCTATCTAGCTCTTCCTATTTGGAATAGTTTATTTTGCACCAGTTTCATTTGAGCTGGTTTCTCCGGGCATTAGGCCCAGTTTTTGTTTAACTTTGCTTTTAAAATCTGTACAACAGCCCAGATGTTCTTTCCCCCCCAAAAAGGGGGGGGGGGTGGAGCTTTATATATCCATTTTTAAAAATGATCATGTTGTAAAGCAGCAGAAGGAATAATTTGTAAACCCACTGAGTGCATTTGTATAGTTTATAACAAAATTAAGCTCCATTTGTGTTTAGGGCTTTGGTTTCTAATAAGGCTGACAAAAATGCTGACTAGGTGGAAAACAGAGTACATGGACCACTGGCATCAAAGAAATGTTTTGTATTGGAACATCTATTTAAAGTGATTATTAAACAAAAGGTAAAAAAAAGCCTTTAGCAATGATGAGCTAGATGAACTACGTTAGAGTCATGCTTTTGTCTTTGTTCCGGAAAGTGAACACTTTGGAATCTTGGAACTGGGCGATCCCAGCAGCTTTTACTGGAACTACAGTAAAAACTTAAACCAGAGCTATAGCTTTAAGAAGCAGAACATAACAACTCTGTATAGCAACAAGCGAGCAGCTGTCAACAGAACTGTTTCAAAAGAGATGTCAGGAAACATGAAATAGCAAAGCAGGGACTGTACCCAAAAGGGAGGGGCAAAGCAACAAAAGTCAAAGAAACAACTGACCCCACTAAATTATTATCAAAGAGTGGTTACTCATGTATTTATCTAGTGCCACAAGTGACATCATGAGCTGACATTACCAATAGGTTACCACTTTCCCAGTGAACAGAAGAAAAAGCTCGAAAACAGCCTTTATCAAAGGCTAGCTTACTTACAATTTTTTTGAGGCCAAATACTCCACGCTGAGATAACAGAGAAAAGCCAACATCATCCAGTAACACTGGGAAAATGGCAGGTACTGTAGAGACAGAAGGAAAGGAATGGGAAATGCTAGGAGAGCAAGCAAATGAGTGAGACTCTAAGGCATGCAGGGTTGCTACAGTCATTCTAGCATAGAATAGTTCTTAGGTCCAAGACCTAATTAGCAATTCGTCCAAGACTCCTTGTGCTCTCCTCGGCACACTGTGGAGATGAGCACCTCACAGAATGTAGTGCAGCTCTACAGGGTCAAAAAAAATCATCCCTCCCAAAGAAAATGAGGAGCATCCTAAGGAGTGTTGAATTCTAGAAATGCATAGATATTTTCAAGGGAATATACTAGCCTCATTTACAGATGGCTGTAGTTATTCCAAATATTGAATTCATGTATTCCAAATATTAAATTCATCAGTTTACCAAAAGTGACTACAACCAGTGGGCATAAAACCTGGGATTTCTGCTGATTCTGTTGGAAATACATTGATTCCTTGTACAATATTGCTCCTTGGTTAATGAACACAATAGAGGTACACTGTCTGTGCTTACCTGTGTTTGTAACTCACTTATGCCAAAACTCCACTACCTTTAGCATTAAACAGCAGTCCTTACAACAGTAACCATGGTTCAAAAAATATTTCATCCATAAAACTGTGAAACATGCAATGATACAAAGGTATGTCTGTGCTGTAAAAAAAAGAAATGTAATTTATAATTATCAATATTATTTATTAATAAAGTGTAGAGAGAGATTAAAAATCTTCTCCCTTGGACCAAACATTGGAACCCTTCCCTTCCCATGAAGAGACCCTGAATACTAGTGCCAAAGTTTCCCCGTCCCATGTGAGTCATAACATCTTCTTGTTGTTTTCCATCAGAAGAAACCTGTAATCTTCTAAACTAATTTCCACCCTGCCCATTACAGGTCACCTGGACATCCCCATACCTATAGGCACAGCATGAATCACTATGTGTAATCTCCCAGCTGAAGTTCTACCTGGTGCTGAATAATTCACATCCTATTCTTAAAAAGCTTAGAGTATAAAGTCTTGGTCTTGTATTTATCCACTTGCATTAGCTAACTGTAAGACAGAAGTTGTTCCTAAGAAATTAGAAAAGAGATTAAGACTGAAGAGAAGATGGAGAGTAATATCCTTAATATCACAGACTGTTACAATAATAATAATATGTAGTACCACCATGATGAAAGCTTTTGAAAGAGTTGTTCTTAACAAAAAATACAAGCAATGCTGATTATATCTCAGTCTAATCATGGAACAAGTTCATATTTTCACTTTCCCAAAGCCAACGTTAACAGTAACTAAGATCAGTGACAAATAACTGCGCTGAAACCCTGTAATTCCTGCTAACAGTTTAATCTTTGGTCTATGACCAAATGTCTATTGATTTTTTTTTTAGTAAAGTCAGCCAATACTTACAAAAGTCATCATTGTAAAGAAAATCATTTACTAGAATAATTAATGAAAGGCAAACTCTAGATGTGAACAATGGTTTTCTATACTAACTTTTATCATTTGGCTTGTTTTACCAAGAAAAGAATAGTAGTCTACATGTACCACTTGGCTGTATGTAGTAACAAGTAATAAGCATTTTCTGACACTAATAGGCCTCTCTTTTGCAATCTAAGGCTCATCCTTTTTCTCCACCACTGAGAATACAGATATTCTTTTGCTTTTGCCTTTCTCTTTGGCTTTAATTCCTAAACCTGAACAAGAGCCTGTAACTCACTAGGTGCTTAAAACTGGCTCAGCTGTACCTGTAGCTCATAAGTGGCACTATAGAAACTGGACAAAGTCAGGTAGTGCACTTTCAGCTTTATGGCCAATTGAATCATAACTTCCATGTGCTTTATCAGGTTGGTGGTCTCAATTACAAAGAAACAATAAGATCTACATCTCTTCCCTAGCTTGTCCTTCCAGAGGCACCTGAAATTCCTTGATAGGAATTTGTGCTGCAAGGCTGGAAGCCTGCCTGGGATGAAAGTGAATATTCTCCTGAGCAGCCAGGGGGTCCATGAACATATTTCATACTTCATTTAATATACACTTATAATATTAAAATCAACTCCACAAAAAAACAAATTACATGATTATGGTCTCTCAAGGGACCCCAGGTCAGATTTGCAAGCTTTAAAAGTGAATGAAATTGTGTTATTTCCAAGAACACCAGCCTAGTAATGTACCTGCAAAATGACTGTGCTGCTTTTGCCTTTTCAGCAGCAATAAAGACCTCAGATGTTCATTTGTTAACAACTCTAATGACAGCACAAGAGGCAGATTATCCTTCCTTTGTTTGGTGTTAGAGCTAAGGATTTCCTTTGAGGGGCTGATGGGAGAGAAGGGGTTTTATATTTTCACAGCGTTTGAGGCCAGTAATCATTAGGTCTATGGTCTGACATCCTGTATACCAGAGCATATTAAATATCATCCAATTACCCTTCTGCTGAACCAGTGTCCTGGGTTAGACTCTTTAGCTCTCAAGAGATTTATGCACCAGGAACAGTAGAAACCAAATGGCTTCACTATCTAAAGACTCCTAAAATAGCAATAAAACGATTACAAGAGCTTGTAAGTGAACAGATGATCAGTCCCTCTTCCAGCTAGAGAAAACAAAAAAAATCTGCATAGCTTCTTGTCATTCTGACCTGCAAAAAGAATTATTTTCTCTATCTCAAATCTGGTAATCTGTTCCACCTTGAGTATAAGATACAGTCAGGTACACAATAGAGTTATCTACACTGCAAAATATTGTCCATCCCTTTGTCTGCAGAGCCAGACAATCTGCATGCCTCAAAGAAAGGGAACTGGTCCCTTATCATTCACTTTCCCCAAATAAACACACACAAGTGATTTTTTTCCAGCGCCAGACCACTTGGTCAAATATCTGAAGTGTGAGATTTTACTTAAGGTCACTGCTTTAACTTAGACTTGCAAGCAGGAGTATATTTAAAGGAATGCACAGCTTGCTCTCTCTCCCTGACCCATAAAGGAATAAAAACAAACAAGAGGATGCATAAATTATCAGACTATCAGATTTCAGGATCAGAAAGGACCACTATGATTATACCAGGCAAACCACCCTACATATGCATTGTAGAACTTCCAAAAGAAGTTAAAGGAAGTGGCTTAATTTAATTTCAGGGCACCATTTGATAAGTTTTTCCACCTTTTCCAAATGGCACTTGCTCTTAGAAAACCGCATTATATGTCAGGTTGTCTAATCATCAGTTACACAATTTTGTTTCTGTCTTTGTCAGCAAAATGGTGAAGATCTCCCTGTGATTTTTTGCTTCCATATTTAAATTGTCTTCATAAGACGACCTGGTCAACTCTCAGATTTCTTCCTGAAAAAACAGAATAAACTAAGCTTCTTATACACTAGGCTTGTTTTCCAAAGCCAGGATCATTATTTTGATTCTTCTCTGAACTCTTGCAAGTAATTTGTATCCCTTTCTTGAAGAGTTGACATCAGAGCTAGACAGGGCATTCCTGTATTTTAAGCACAGCATAGCATTCTCCTTTTAATTCTTTCAATGTTTCCCTGTTAATTCAATATAACACAGATCTTACAATTATGTGATTCAACACTAAATGCTTCAGAAAAATACAAGTAGCTTATATCAATAGTCACCTCTATCATTTAGACCATGTCAAAATCTTGCCTGCAATCTTGTAAGAAAAAAGCAGACAACTTTCTCAAGCCTCATTCTCCAGAAACCTCTGTTGGCTGGCACAAATTTTATTTTTAACTTCTAATTGTCTGTAGAGACAAGACCATATTTACTGCCTCACTATCCTGCCCAGTATCTGCAAAAGGCTAGTAGGTCTGTATTATCTCAAGTCATTCTTTTTTGTCATTTTCTGATATTTAAATCATGTTGTCAGTCTTTCAATACTTTCCCAGGTTTCTAGGTTTAAAAACAATAAATGATTCAAAATGCTTTTTAGCTAGGCTTCTTCAGGCCTCTTATCTGAAAATATTTAATTTTGACCAATGCATGACATCCTCCTTTGTTTCATATGCTAAACTTTCTTGCCTGTTTATTTATTTATTCTAAATAAAGGATTAAAATCTATTTTGGCTAAAGCTTCCAATTGCTGAACTTCCTCCTAGAAAACTCTAGAACAATATAATTTAATCTAAAATATGACTAATCAACAAACGATATTGTTAAAAAAATTATCCAGACTTTAATCAAAGAAACAAAGAATGCATTAATGAATAGAGAAGTGCTGATTTTCTATACTAACTTTCTTATTGATATAAAGCATACACTTCCTATCATCTCAGTAGCTAACTGGCAGATAGCTAGTTCTCTTATTCTTGCACCTTTGTATACACTTCAGAAAAGTGACTCCATATTTTGCTTAAGCTAAAGATAGGTTTTTGAGAGGGAGAACAGTCCTTCCTAAAGAAAATGTTAAGATTTAATCAATTTGGTCTGACAAGTACTTGAGATCTGCACAAACAGAACCCCATATACTTAATTCGGGCTTAATCTAGAAAGATATGAAGATGAGGACTGGTAATATGATTAAAACATTGGCCTGGGATTCCAACAACCTGGGATGAAATGCTTAGCAGTATTTCAAACTTTCCATTGACCTTTAGCGAAAGTCTTGATCTGTGTGTGTCAAAGGTCTTCATCTGTAAAAGAGAGCTCATACTATATTTCTTCCATTCTTTATTTTGCAGTCAGTTTATGAAAAAGACTGACTTCTCTTTGGTAACTAGCACAGCAAGGCCAAATCTCAATTTTAGCTTGAAACTCAAGTAAGCTACTATTGTTTCTACTGTTCTGTTTTATATAAATGTCAACTTGTTACAGAACACAGTCATTTCTAGTGAATAAAGATTCCTACTATTAAGAAATATCTATCATTTCTACTGAACTGTATTTATTTAGCTTAATATGGTCACGGTCACTGTGTAAAGGCAATGTAATATGCTGCAGCAGGAATGACTACACAGCAGTTTTCTCAAACTGGAAGCTCATACTCTAAGATAAAGGTTGTGTGAATTTTGCTTGGATAAATGCCTGGTTTATCTGCAGGAACATGTCATTCTGCTCCAGAATTACAGAATGTTACAATCTCCATCTTTTAGTTCTTTGGGCAATACCTGCAGTCAACAAAATATCAGAGCTTGTTGGCTTTTCTTTAGGATAGTTTAGGACTTTGAACTTAGGGAAGGAACATCTGATTCTGCAAGGTGCAGATGGGAAGGAAGCGATGTTGGTTATTTTCATTTTACATTAATTACATTCAGTATTTTCTGTTTTTAATTTTAGAGAAGAATTTCAGGTCCACACCACCATTCAAAGTCTTTTTTTTTTCTTCTATAAGCCCATTCTGTTTAATATAAAGTGATAACTGGTTTTCTAAGCTGGAACAAATGTCAGGATTCTGTTTGGACTCCTCCAAAGTGTAAGGAAGAAAGACTTTTACCATTTCCTTATTAGAATCATTAATGGGGTATTTTCTTTATCCAATAGCTCTTTTCCCAAAAACTTTGTGGGAACTTTTTCTTTTCTTTTTCCAAGTTGGTTGAAATTGGCTAGTGTATTCAACTGTTACTGAGGAGAGCTGGACAGACAGAAACACAGAAAAAGACTTTTCCCTTTGAAAATCAAGCTAAAAATGAATCAGTATTTATAAATTAAGTCTGTGTAATGCATTTGGGTGTGATGCTGACAAAAAATATTCAACCTTGAAGAGTAAGAGTGTACAGAAAGAGAACAGTGAATTCTTACATTTGACTGCAATAATATTTCCAGTGTCATAATTATTTTACAATTTTCCATACCCCTCTAATTGCCTTTGGGCTGAAGCACTGGAATAAAATATATAGTTTTTAAAATCTAGCCATTTGAGAATTGCAGCGAGTCAAATCCTGGCAGGATCACGCAAACCTTTCACACTAGAGACACATGAGCAGAATTTATGCAGTTTGTTTGCCTGATCCCATTGGATACATCTCTATAAAAAAACCTTGGAATCAATACAGTTACACTCCTACACTGATAGCCAGGCAAACTGACATGCAGACGGTGTATCTGCATAAGGGCAGGCCTGTATTCCCCTAAAGGCCACTTTAAAGCTTATGCAGACCAGCCAGGACAGTGGTTACTGAGGTTCAAGTGAAAGCACTCCACAGAGCACTGAGTTTTGTTGGCTAGACCCTTAACTGGCATAATCTAACGTAATTCCATTGAATTCAGTGGAGATATACTGATTTACAGCAGCTGACCAGTGTATTTACCTCTGGATGACGGAGGATGGTTTTGAGGATCTGGGAATCTAGGTGTTTCATTAAGCCAAGCTCTCTGACTTTAAATCACAAGGTTGAAAAATCTGTTTCGTTTGATGCCATCTATTAAAAACACATGACTTTAGCCTCCATGGCTTATATCTACAGCAAGAAATTAAAGTTATAAAAGAGCATGTGCATGTAACATAAATATTCAGCATATCAAGTATAAGTATTTAATAAGCATTAGCAAGAGATGGTAAAACCATATGTGAATAATAGTTGTCCAAAGTCATGAGTTTATAAATATCATTTATAAGAAACCTATATATAAGTATTACTCAGTAAACCAAGAACCATCCAATTCATATAATGAGAGCAAGAAAATAAAGTGCCTGAAAAGGAAGAGTAGAAAAGTATGTGAAGTACAAAGACAGCAGAGGAAACAGAATAATAAGCATAAGAAATGACGAGGAAGTGATCTGAAGAGACAGGAGCAGGGAAGGGAAGCGGACATAGCAAATTATATAAAGTACAAAATAAGAGAAGCCATGTTAAGTCTCGTGAAGAATTTGGTAGCTAGAGGAGAACATACAACAGTAGATAAATAGATCTGGCTAGTTCAATGACTCCAGGCCCTTGCTAGGTCAGGAACTATGTTACATAGCCCCTTCAATAAGTTACTGAACTTCTGTTCATAAATAGTTAGATTCTTGTTTGATTGTTGTTTTTGATCTAATTACTGCTCTCAGCTTAGGAAATTTCTTCTTGTCAGATAAATATTTTATACATTTTTGACAATAACACTATCTTTGAGCTTGAATCACATTTTTCTCTACCTGATGTTCACTCTCATGATATCCTGATAGTTCACATTCATATCCATTTCCTGCTTTTTCTTTCTTACTTTGCACTCTCCTGTGCTGAGTTTTCCCAGTTGCCTTAAATAATCTAATATTAGGTACCTTTATTCACACTTTTTCACCTTTTCTTTTTATTGAATCCAGTACTCATGCAGTCATGATGTCATGATGTGATCATATGTTGGGCACAGCTGGTTTGCGGGGTCCTAGGAGAAGAGACCGAAAAGCCTGGTTAAGGACAGAGTACAGCACAGCATGACTCCTTTACAGTGATCGCACATTTTTATATTTCCTTTGATTCCATGAATCCATGAAACTGTACCTCTGGCATCTGTTCATATGACAAGCTTTCCATTTCCTTGATCATACAAATATCTGTTTTTGGTTTTTATTACAGTTTAAATTAGAAATGAAGTTTAGGAGAGAAACAGTAACACAATAGAAAAATTTTCCTAACTTCAATTTAAATGCCTCCTTTGGCAAGTTCTCAAATCCCATTTGCCTTTTTCACAACTTGCATCATATATGTAGCTCATAGTCACCCTGGGATGTCAAGCTCCACCGAGATCCATTTTTTCCCATTTGTTTCCTACTGTTGAATTTAAAGCAAAAGTGTTTTTCATTAATTCCCAAGGCCAGGATCATGTATTTTGCACAACAGAATTTCAGATCACTTCCATTACTCCAGTCTTCAAGGTCATCCAAATCTCTCATAAACTCAGTGCTTGTCCAAATAGGTAATGAATGCTTCCTAGCTTTGTCTGATGGGCAAGTTTCTTTAGCATGCTCTCACTATTTGTGCCAAGGACATTAATGAAAATATCATGGGGTTCTTAAAGAACTCCTAAAGGTTTTTTAACTCATATAGTGTGTGTTGTTAGAGAATATAAATTCTAGAAGTTAAGTTCTTAAAGAATTCTACTGGGAGCCAGTGAAATATGTTCCCTTTTAACACTACTTCATATTATTTCCCTTTTAGCAAGTTCATTACACATTTATGGCTCCTCTTCTATTCTTCAATTTCTCCAGCTTTGCTAATAATTTCCTATGTGATACTATATGCATTTTTTTGCTGAAATCCAGGTAGATTATCTCTACTTCATTTCCATTGTCTAGAAATTCTAATTTCTTACCCATTTGTTTAGTCTGGCACAATCTACATTTGGTAAACACGTGTTGCATGTTACCCCAATCCCTGTTTATCTGCATGATCATAATTACTCATACCTTTAAAATCTCTTCTGAAGCACTGCATGCTACTGAAGTCAGGTTAATAGAAATGGACTCACCCAGATCACTTTCCTTCCTTATAGCATAGGAACCTTCTTTGCTATTTTCTAGTCACGTTGTGCCAATCCCTTGTTGATATATTTATTAGCCATTTTCATTATTGGACCTATGGTTTCATATGCCTGTTTCTAGAATTCTGGAAACAGATATTCTCCAGTCCTTGCAACTGGATTATATTAAGTGCTAAGCGTTGTTTCTATCTCAGCTGAAGCAAAGAATTAATTTTGTTTCTTGGATCATATTTAATTTACTTCCAATCTCGGTTTTTACCACAGTGCACAAGGGTCAATTTCCTTCTGTTCTTTTTTTCTTTCTTTTTTTTTTTTAATTTCCTCATTGGAAGAACACTTTTCTGCTTGATTGAATACCTCTCACAAGTGCTAACTCAGCTTGACTTTATCAATTCTACTTTTCTCTCCTGACCTTTTAGACAAAGTTTCTTGTCTGACCAGACATATTTTTTCCCATTTTTGTAGAGTCTCTGCTTATTCCCAATATCCTTCTTGAGATGAATATGACGAAATTAAACCAGGAGACCTTCCACACAAATTGTTTCCACCTGCCTCAGTGGTAAAGTGAAGCAAAACTAGGAATCAGCTCACTAGGTTGGCATGTGCAACTTAGCAAACGCTAAATAGAACAGTCATTGAGATGTCTAGATTTTTATTAGCCGTTATATCCTTTTCCTTTCTTTGGCTAGGTGAATGACACTGAAGATCATCTGCATTCTCCTCTTCAGTCTCAGCTAGTCATTCTTGGTCCCTTCTAGGAGTCTTGCAATGTCATTGTCCAAGCATAAAAGGTTATCCTTTGCAATCACCTGTAACCTTGCTCCTGAAAGGCAAAGCATCTCATTTCTGGTTTCACTCCAGTGCTAGCATATGTCTGGCTTTAAGTGTAGATGTATCACAGGCAGCTGTTTAGACCAAGGGCTACCGGAGGCAGCAAAGTGGCCTCAGAAATGGAAGGGAGAGGTACTTTGACCTTTGCTGACATTACCTGTATCTTTTCCAGCAGTGCCTGAACAGGCAGTCTCTTCCACCTGTTTGCACTCCCTGATATAGAATGAGATTTGCTAGATGCCCTGCTGCTGAAGAAGACATGGGAGTGTGCATGGTGGTGAGAAACGCTGGCTGGCCATTCTCACAAATGAGGATGTCTTCTTTCCAGCAATGAAATGTAAATATAACAAATATTGAGTAACTAGGTAATAAGCATTTCCTGGTGAGTTATTATAATAGATAATGGATTGTCCAGTGAAAAGGTACTGATAATTAAGAACCCCTGATTTATATTGTCTCATATTTTCCTTGTTTCCTTCCCAGGTCTAGTCATGTTTCCAGCCACAAGCCAGTAATCAGAAAGCACCAGTTCATTTCTAAATGACTATCAAAACATTATCCTACAACTCACCTATACAAATTATTATTTTCATTTAACTGTGTAGCAAGGAAATAGTCTGAATAGAAGTGGTGTGCATGTTTTTGGGGGTAGCTTTGTGTTGCTCATAGAATTTCAAGAATGAACTCCTTTTTTAAGCAATAATTCAGGTTAGTGTAAGATATGCATTGAGACAAATTACAAAGGCAAAAGTAAACCAGACAACTTCTACTGAAAGTTTGTCCAGCTGCTACAGATCGTGGAAATTGTACTCCCTTAACTGAAAGGCAGGGCCATCACTAACCCAAAATACGAGCTTCTGGTTAATAATTCAGGTTGGAAGTGAGGTTATCTGGTCCACTCACGGCTGGGCCACTTTGAAGTTAAAGCCGACTTCGAAGTTAGACCAGGTTACTTAGGGTGATTCATATCCTACCAGGCTTTGACAGTCTGCAAGGGTCCCACAGCCTCTCTGGACAACTTGTTGCAGTGTTTGATCACCGACATGATGAAATTTTTTTTCCTATTTTTTCCCTAAAGAAAGCAAGTGTCACTCCAGCCTTCAAAAAGGGCAGGAAGGAGGACCAGGGAACTATAAGCCCGTCAATCTCGCCTCGATCCCTGGAAAGGTGATGGAGCAGTTCATCCTGGATACCATTTACAAGCACATGAAGGACAATAAGGTGATCAGGAGTAGTCAGCATGGATTTGCAAAGGGGAAATCATGCTTAACCAGTCTGATAGCCTTCTAAAATGAGATGACTGACTGGGTAGATGAGGGGAGAGCAGTAGATGTTGTCTACCTTGACTTCAGTAAAGATTTTGACACTGTCTCCCATAACATCCTCATAAACAAGCTCAGGAAGTCTGGGCTAGATGAGTGGACAGTGAGGTGGATTGAGAACTGGCTGAATGGCCAAGCTCAGGGGGTTGTGCTCAGTGGCACAAAGTCTAGTTGGAGGCCAGTAGCTAACATTGTCCTGCGGGGTCAATACTGGACCCTATCCTGTTCAGCTTATTCATCAGTGAGCTGGATGAAGGGACAGAGTGCACCCTCAGATCATGAAGGGACTGGAGCATCTCTCATCTGAGGAAAGGCTGAGAGAGCTGAGACTGTTCAGCCTGGAGAAGAGAGGGTTCATGGGGATCTTATTAATGTGTATAAATACCTGAAGGGAGGTGTAAAGAGGATGGGCCAGACTCTTTCCAGTGGTGCCTAGTGACAGGATGAGAGGCAATGGGTACAAACTGAAACACAGAAAGCTCCAACTGAACATAAGGAAATTTTTTTTTACTGTGAGAGTGACTGAGCACTGGAACTGGTTATATTCTATATATCCAGATAACCTATATTCAGATGACCTTCACAGGAACTATGTTGTGCAGGTCACTTGATGAGTGTTCGAACAACAACAGGTTCATGGACAGAATACTGAGCACCACTGCTTGATTTGCCTTGGTAGTGCAGCTTGCATTGCCACAGTGTAGATCCTGTATAGTGTTCTTCAAAGGCACTTAAATGGTGAAGTGTTTTAAATATTAGGTTAAAAAATGAGAGATTCTTGCGAGAGCTCTTCATCAAGATGCTATATCTCATGCATGTCCCATGCAGCCACTACAACTAGATGATGTTACTATATTAGATGACTGAAAAGTTGGACTCTGCAAAGAGTGGATGGCTTTCTAAATTGTATGATCTGCCGTTTCCAGAAGTTGGAAGACTGATGTATGAAATGCTGAGCAAAGATCTATGGCCTGTGTAATGCAGAAGGCGAGACCATAGAAGTCCTTTCTCCTTTTGAACCTATGTCATTCTTCCTGAGTTATAAAGGCTGGTCTATAAAGCAGAAGAACTTAGTTTTCTAGAAGTGTTTAATGAAAAGAAGCTCGGGTTTTTTTATTTGAGGTTTCACCTGACTATTCTTCTCAAAAGGAGCATCATGCAATATTTATATCTGTTATTAAATTTTGGCTTTTTGCAATTAAGAAAGACTTTCTCCATATTTTTCATTCTTTTTAAAGCTGCATTGGTCTTAAAAGTAATAAATATTCATGCTGTGATAATAAGACCCTTACAAGGACTCTGTCATGCTGGGAATTGAAAGAAAAGCTTTGTGAAGAAAATCCTGCCCTGATGGGCTAACAAAAGTGACCTGTCATAATATCTCATTCAGGTAAGATTAAAATTCCTTGCACTATCAACAGACAGCCTAGTCATTTTTAGAGCAACATTTAATGATTAAATGATAATGCACGGACTCAGTGAGTATTTTTATCATTGGAATACTATACTGAAAAAAGAAACCTGCCAAAATTAGACAGAAAAATACAGCAGAAATCACCACATTTCTCTAATAAAACTAAATAAAAGAATGTTTCCCCTTTCTACAGACATCCTGTTTGGGAAAAAACGATCAACAAAATTCTGGGCTGTTAAGACTAAAAAAAAATGACTTGTGCCCTCTGGCAGAGCTATCTTCCTTATCATTTTATGTAACACAAAGAAAAACATACATATTGGGCCAGATCCTCCCCTACCACAGTAAAACCCCTGGAACTGGAATGCATCCACAGAAAACTAAGAGAACTCAGACAAGTGGCATATTTGCTTGCTCCATGAATAAGCAAGAAATTCATCTAGTTAACAGGCAAGCTCAGGGGAACCATTTGTCGGGCAAAATTCACTCATTTGTAACCTTGACAAATTTGTCCATTCTTGGAAGCAGTCCAAGAAATATTTTGCAAGGACACATTCCAGCCAATGGATCACTCAAAGCCTGCTCACTGCAGCTGTTGTTTCTAGTAACTAATATTTACTATTTTGTTCTTGGGCTGTGTGTTTATTCAAACAGACAGAGACTGTCTAGTTGGATGACCTAGTATTCATCAGTTCTTCAAGCAGAAAATAACTTAGTTGCATCACAACCCTGACTTTTGTTTAGGAATTAATTTTCACTATAAGCTCCAATTCTACAAAAATTCATGTTAAGCAATTTTTGTTTGTTAAAGCACAAATGGGAAAGACATGAAAAGTGGTGCAAAAATCAAGACCATGTACAGCTACACTGTCTGCAGAGGAGCTGTGCATCTGCTACTACATCATGTGTCCGGCCACAGTAGCACCACACCAGCTCCCTTAATATGTTGAATACATCTAAATCCATCAGTAAATCCAGTCTGCCAGAAGGAATTTCTGTGGCAAAATTAATGAACAAATTGAAGTTAGTCCTAGTCTTATTCTCTGGGGAAATGCTCATTTGTAGTCAGGTAAAAGAAAAATTAACAAAGGGTTCTGGGATTTTTTTGAAAGAGAGATACTATTAAAGCTTGACAGTAGAGAACATCCTTTAGGGAAGAATGCTATGACTTTAAAGACATACCAAATAACTCTGAAGAGAATCAGATAGAATTAAGGTGTCCATGTGGAGGTCAGTGAGATATTCTTGGAGCTAATCTTCTATCCCCTGGAGGTATGCATTTTACACTGGCCAGATACAGAGCAAGAGTTCACACAGTCAATGCACTCTAGTCTCAGTAGTTTGCTGCTCCCCAGAGCCTAACCAAGCACACACAGTTGGCAGTGACAAAGTTGTCCCTGTCCTCCAGCCTTGCCTGAACCTCTGCACGCTATCTATGCAGAGGAAGAAACTCCTAAAGTTCAGGCATAAAAATTCAGTTTAACCACGAAACCAGAAGTCTGGAAGAGGAAATGCAAAAGGGAATGTAGCCTGGTAGCACAAAATCACATGGCACAAGTTAAAATAAAATGTGTATCTGAGAAAGTGATGAACCTAAATCAGTCTGTAAGAAAATGCAGTTCTAAATCAGCCTGTAAGAAAATGCTCAGAGCTAAAAATGGACACACTAAATATGACAATACTGTCAGAAAAGCATTTTTTCTGAGATATTAAAAAATAAAAGCAAAAGAGAATAATTCCACAGGACAGGTACCATATGTCCAAATAACTGTAAAGCAGGGATATGTGATTTCTAACAGTACAGCTCTACCTTTTAAAATAAGTAATAACGTAAGGAGAGAGAACAAAGGAGTCAGTATTTTACAGTGGGGTCTGTTTTGCAATGGATCTGGAGTATGCTGTTTTAGCAGAAATAAATATGGGATTTTAACAGCATATTAGATTATATGAGGACATGCCAGATTAAAGACAAACAGGTCTTTGGCACTGCTTCATACAGATCTTGGTCTAGGTGAATGCTTGGCAGGAACAGTGCAGTTTTGAGAGATTTTTTTACTTTCTTCAAATATAAAAAAACTCTAGATTTTTGTCTTTAACCTTGTCCTAAAACTCAGAACATCATGTGGTCTGTGTTTAGGCTCATGAGTAGAAAGTATGAACTCAACTTCTGAAACATCTCTGCCATCTCTAGCAGCTAAGCCCCATTTCATCAACTGTCAGTCCTAAAAATCACAGTTATGATGGTCAGAGTATATTCACTACAATACAGTGTGTTTTGACATCCCTATATTGATTTCTGCCCCTTTCGCCACTTAACATTTCGTCTCTACTCCTTCCTTCCACTCTGCGTGATCTTACTTTCTTTGGATGAAATCTGTGAGAAGAGAATGAGCATGACAGAAATACTGCATATACTACAGCTGTGCTTTTGGGAAGTTTAGCAACTGAGAGCAAAGGGGAAAGCCAGCCTTGCATGTTTCAGTGAGACCTAGGTCAGCCAGAAATGGTGTGCCACTGCATTCAGTGCCACTGTAATCCTTAGGTTACACCATGCCACCATAAACCACTATGCCAATGTAGTCCATGGGCTGCAGAACTGCTATAAAAAATAATATGAGGACAATAACATCTCCACCAAAATCTCCATGAACTCATCAATGATTCTCTAAAAAAGTCAAGATCATTAATGTTTTAAAGGCTATCTGTTTCATTATAATAATGAGGTGGGGGGCAGAGGAAGGCAGGCAGGCAGGCAAGCAAGCAGGGAAGAAGGGAGGAAGAACGGGAGGAAGGGAAGAAAGGAGGGAGGGAGGAAGGAAGGAAGAAAGGAAAATTCTACTCCTTTTTCCTTCTGAAATACAGAAATGTTAAAAGAATTCTGGCCAGACTTTGTGATATGCTTTCTACTTGGAGACTTACTAAAAGAATAATAAATTGTTTCTTGATTAAACAATTGTTTCTTGAAACTACAGTAGACATTAGCTTGACACAAAAAATGTTGTAAGTTAAAACCAGAACAGATTATAAGCCTCTTGATTCTATATTTTCTTTAAAAATAAATATGATATTTTAAGCTCCAAAAGTTAATAATGATTTGCTCCACTCAATCAGCAGATGACAAGGGACTTTACACTAAATAGGAAAATGGATTACCTCACTACTTGCAGTCAGTGGTTACAAAGGAGCAAAGCACAAATTTAGGTTGTGCTAGTGGGGATTGTATGTTTTGGACAGTCTTCATCATATCCTGTGGCTGAGCAACACAAAAAATATAGTGCATTTCAAATGAAAGCTCAAATCCTAAAAAAAATCATAATGTACTAGCTCTCTATTTCAAGCCAACTTCATTTTCTCAGCTAAAATTTGAACAACTAAATTTGTGAACTTCAGTTCTGTAAGACAAAATCATTGGTTTAAATCTTACATAACACTGGCTTCTATCAGAACTCTACTAACTGTTATGTTTTATAGGGGATATAGACTGTCATTTGTGTATTCTGCTGTTTTAGGGAAATGGCAACAGTCTGACATAAGCAATGTCACCATTGCTTTCAAATTGGTTTCAAGCATTTTTCAAGCTGCTTTCAAAGCTTACAGATAGCAAAGACAGCATTTTTTATTTTATATTTAAATTTATATTTATATTTAAAGATATATGACTCTTGATAAGCCTAGCAGGTGTTGGTTCTCAATAAATGGCCTGTCATTAACTGAAGTAGTCATATTTCTTTTCCAAGTTAGAATCTTTTGACATCTTGTTTTGATCTTAATTTGTGATCATCTTTATTTGTCTGTTGCATTTCCATCAATGTTAACATGATTTCCACAAATTCTGCAAATAGTAATAAATTCCCCCTTGCTTTTTACTATTTCATTGATCTAAAACCCAGAAGTACCAGATTCCTGATACTATTTCATTTATGCAATGGCTTAATGCAGCTAAGCCAGCAAGAATTACTAATTGGTAGATTTACCTCTGAAGCAAGACTGTCTGCATTGCTGAGTCTGGCAAAGGGAATTCTGGAAGTAAGCCAATTTATTGCCTTCTAAGAAAGCCCATACACCTTCCACATAGTGTGGAACTGGCCTGAAGTTTGGTGTTTGCCGCAGGATATCCTAGAGCAGATAAGGTTAGGGGTATGCCACTGACTCAGTATTTAAATCAATCTCAAATTTTCTATTCATTGAAGAACATGGATGAATGGGATAAACTTTGCCCAAATAAAATTTATGCTTCAAACGTCTTACTGAAAATCCCAGTGCTATAATAGTAAAAAATTGAATGGCCACCACATAAAAATTCCTGGGTATTTCATGTTGATCATTCTCTAAAAACTATTTGAAAATCCAGAGAAATTACTTTTGTAAAAAGCTTTCTTGAAAAGAGGGCTAAAGAGGTTCAGAAAGCTGCTATAATGGGCAAGACTTTGGAGGAACAGCTAACTACATTAGTGGCACGGTAAGATTGATTTGTAGTCTCTCCTTTAATCTATTTTGTTTTTCACATGACAGTGACAGAAAGTTCTCCTATTTCCTTACAAATGGATTCTATAGTAAAAATTATGGTGCTCCAAAAATATGCCCTTCATGGAAGCTGTCTTCAGAAAAGTTACACAAAGTTTTTAATAGTTTAGCCACGCACGGACACAACCTTTTCATTTAGTGATGCCAAGATTCTGAACGATGGATGTATTGATAAAAGCTGTAGTACTCACAACAGTGAAAGTTTGCTGTTCCTTCAAACTGTTGAAATATTTTATGCAAAGACAAAGTGAGTAGAAAATGCTGCCAAAACCGAATGATATGCCCTTCCTTCCTACAGGTATAAATGATTTAGTGGGTCCTTATCATCAAATACTTTAGGAATGATTATTATATTTATAAAATGTGTGAAACCAAATAGATCTGCAATTACCAAAGTTGTAAAATGGGCCACTATGAATACTCCAGATACTTCAAAATGGTATCTGCCTCTGTGTATGGAACAAAATCAAAAGCTGCAGCTGCCTTGTAGTCCAGTGCATCTTTCGAGAAAGTCCAGAGTCACATCTGAAACCAACTACAGCAGCAGGTCCTGTAAAGTTTCTGAGAAGAAGAATGAAAAAATGTAAAGAAAAGCAACTGCCAGTGAGTGGTTCAAGATCTCAGGCACGTTCCCCACCATTAAGAAAGAGACAGCACAGCACAGCCACGCAGCCATTTAACTTTCCAGCATTTACTCTTTTTCACCATAAACTCTAGTCCTATAATTCTGATTTTCTTCTTCCTTGCAATTGCAGTGGCACACTCCACTAATGCATTAAGACAGTCCTTTTCAATGCTGTCTTGCCTGATCCATGCTGGTGATGGATTTGGTTGCAGTTAGAAGACGTCAATGGAGAATTCTGGAAAGGGAATGTTGTTTTGAGCCAGCCTCTCTGTGTGTAGAGCAGGTCTTTATATATGCTTGCCCAGAAAATCAGTTTTAGATATCATGAGTAGATCTCTAGCAGCTGAGCTGCATCCTCCATTTAAGTACTTGATATAGGGACAATTCTATGCGCACATAAATTGAGCATAGCTCTGAGTTCTTATGTCTGTCTGTGATTAAGACAAAAGCTTCCCTTGTTCTCCAAGGTACTTAGGCACTGATTTTTGAAGATTGCATTTGAATATGAGTGAATAGGTTTTAACAAAGAGGGAAGCAGTAAATGGCAAATTAAACATTGTTTCTGGGAATTGGGCTCAGAATACATACAGGTAGTGCTGTATGCGCAGGTAAAGGTATGCCTTGGTTGAGGCTTTTCCCTGCTGTGGAGATGGTGCTAGTTTTGGGGCTGTAGCTGTCATGTTTTCTTTGCTAGGTGGTGCATACTATCTTCAGAGAATTGCTATCTGTGTTGAAAGCATATTGAATCAGCCTGAAAGGACAGCAGACTTCTATATTGAGTGCACATGCTGTCTTCAATACCTGGATTTCAGATGTTTGAATGCCCTTGAGGTCACTATCATGTAATGTGTTTTCAAATATAATTAAATGGAAATAGAACTTCCATGAGAATCAGTTACAAAAGTGCAATTATCATAGTAACCTTCATAGTTACAAGAGTGACTGGATAACTCTCTCAAAGGGAAAGGCCTAAGAAAACCAGTGGCAATGTAAAACACTTTTCTTCACATCTGATCTAATGCTTCCTTTAGTGCGAATGACTCATTATGAATAATAATATACCATTTTGAATTTCTTTGATGTCCCTTTTTTTGAAGGGGTTGTTTGGTTTAAAGCATTTTTAATTAGGGTTGAAAAATGTAAGTCAGTCATGAGCATTTTCTCATATTCCTGTATAAAAAATACAAAAACTTATTACAGTTAAGTTTCTCTTTTAAAATTCAGTATCGTACAACTTATTGGACTGTGCTTTTATTATTTCCAATCCAACCTAATGTGCTTCCATGAAATCTGAAATAAGGTTTTGATTATAGTATTTGGATAGCCAATTATAACATAAATCCAGACACGAAAGGCCACTTAAATCTAGAAAACAGATTTGACTTTCTCACCCTATAGTTTCTGCTTCAACACATCACCACTTTTATTGTTTCATATGACATAGAGCCAAAGTAAGTGAAATATATTACAGTGAGAGTGAAGTGAAAATAGATCTGATCTTTTGAACCAAAAAGAGTCGGCTGGTTATACCTTGCTCTTAAATTTTGTATGTCCTGTGATGGATTTGGAATGGTTTTGGCTTGTTTGGATTACTTGTCCTTGAATCTTTCTAGACCTTTTTCTGTACATAAAATATAAGATTTGCCAAATATATTTCAAATGCTGAGTCTCTGACAATTTTTTTTATCCATCCTTACATGGTACATTCCCAGTGATGTCAGTAGAGATTTAGAAGTAGTAAGAAACTTAAAATTTAAAACTTACTTAAGATGTTTCATATCAAAAGGGGAATGATTTTAGAAGAAAAAATATCTTCATATCTCCCTTTTAAATAACAGATTTTTAACTTAAAAGTCTGTTCCTTTTATCTCCCATGATAGAGCTTTTCATAGGCTAGAGGTTATCTGTGAGATGGAAAAGACGTAAACCATGGTATCAGAGGAGCATTAAAGGTAGAGAAGACTTCAGCTACTTCTGCCTGCCTTTGGTAGTTTGTGGTGCTTTTGAAGGCTTCCAATTATATACTCCACAATGTCTCCAGGGAATCTGAGCTTGACAAACTTCAACATTGGAAAGTGTTTCCTGATATGTAAGCTGGTTTTCTGCAATTCAAGTTATAACCTGTCCACTGTAACCATGAAGAATAGTGGTTTCCCTTCTTTGCAGCTGTAATTTTGTCCACATTCAGCCTTTTCTTCCCTAGGCTGACCAGCCTTGGTATTTCTTTTCTTTCTGACATTTCATACATTGTTGAATCCTATCTTCCCCACTATATTCTCTTGCATTGCCTCCAGCTGAAGTGAACCTTTCCTAGGCTGTAGTACCCCAGAGTAGATTAGATACACAACCCCAGCTACAACTTTCCAATTCAAACTAGAACTCTGGGTTACTTTAGGTATCTTTCAGGCTCCAGTCATGTTTATTATCTCAGTACTTTTTTTGAACAGCACGTCAGTGTAGACATATGATCAGCTTGTAATCCACTCTAACCCACAGACTTTTTCCGGAAGTCTTATTATCCAGCCAGTTTCTTAATCCAGTATTTAAGTAACTCATTATTCCTGCCTGGGTGTAGAGCTTTGAATTTATTTCTGTTGAACTGCACTCTTTTTTCAGATCATTTCTCCTATTTGTGAAGATTGTTTTATTAATTTTAACCTAGACTTCCAGCATATTTGTTTGCCTGTTACCTACATCCACGTATTTAAAGACAACATTCAATAGAACCAGATTTAGCATAGATCCTGCAGAAACTTATTCAGCCTGTCCTTTCATTTTGACAGTGGCTTGCCAATAACTATACTATAAATATGGATATCCAACTTGTCTGATGCCCAACTTATACTATATTCTTACAACTATGTTTCTAACCTACTAAAAGCAAGATATAACACATACTATTTCTTCCCTATCCATGTTATTTATTTACCTGTGCTAAGGAAACAAGAATTTTTTTGCTATGAGAATTTCCTGAGAATATGCATATAAATTTGTTACTATAGATGTCTCTATTATTTTCTGATACCACAAAAATCACTTGATTATTTCTTCCTGAATATTTCCAGGAATTGAAGATTACTTGATCTATAGTTTTTAAAGATGATAAGCATTTTGTCCTTTTCTCGTCTTTGAGAACTTCACCTATTCTCCACAATTTTGTTTTGAAGGAGTTCTTTCAGTACCATAGGATGATAGTAATCAGGCTATGCTGATTTATATATTCTAACTACAAGACAGAACTTACATTAGATAATCTAAGAATGTCTAGATAAGTAAGATATGTTCAAGTACTCTCTTACCTGTTCTTTCATACCCTAGATTAAAATGTCATTCAACTGATGCTGGTGCAAAATGGGCTAGGCATCTGTTAAAATTTTACTTTTTTAGCTTAGACAGATGCAAAAAATGCAATGCATATTTGGCTTTCTTAGTATTATCTGTTGATCCATTTCCCTGTCCTTTAAGTTACAGGAAAAGTACTCTACTTTTGTTGTATTTTTCAGAAGGCTGTTATTCTGAACATCTGTTGGTATACATTGTTTTGTCCCTTTGTCCTAGTTCTATGTTGGTATTGTCTTCCTTAATAATTTCAACTGTTCTCCACTTTCTATATCCTTCCTCTTATGTTTCAGATCAATTGAAAGCTTATGAGTCAGGCAATATAGTCCTGTAACATTATGCATGTTAAAATTAATATTTTAACGTGTGAATTTCATCCTGGCAGAAACTGCAATCCAGAACCTAGGTGCAAAGAGGATCCCTATCCCCAATGGGTCTATCTGTATAGTTTACATTATTTCAGGCTCTTTAAGGAGTATGCATCACTATGTGTATTGCAACATACAATCTTGAAGTGAAGCAGGTATAAATCTCTAAAGAAAATCTGCATATGAGATTTTCTCTTTTCCTGAAGAGAAGAGATAGCCCAAAGTGCTTACAAACATCCCTTTTTGTCTGGAGCTCTAGAAGCCCTAGGGAACTTCAGAGAACCATTGCCAACCTTACGTGTAACTGGCGTTTGACAGTCACATAATGTGCCTTTAATTCTCAATTTTCTTACAACTTTCAAGAAGAATTTTAATTTAATTAACAGTCATCTTAAATTTCATCCAAATTTAACTTACCAATGTAAATATTAAACTGCCCTTGGATTTTCTGGAACATTAGAATAAAAGAAGTTTTCACAAATGGTCATTTCCTCAGTTAAAGAGTGATGCAGTTAATCAAGCAAGAGCGTAAGGCTAAAATACACCAAGCAGATGGAAAGACAAGGTGACCTTATATGCAATGAAAATGTGTGCCCAAATTCTGATGCCCTGATCATGCTGACTTTGTAGATAAATTAGATCATTTGAAGAGAAGTATGACAAATAATTAAAGGTAATTTCTCGTAAAGATTCTGGTTCTGTGGTAAGCAGAGATGATCAAACTGACAGCTCTGCTGCCCTTCCCTTCTCCCTTTCTTATAGTAATTATTGGTTCTGCACCAGTTTCTCACTTAAAAACACAGATAGATACACACACATGCATGCACACGCACGCGCGCGCACACACACACACACTTACAATATTTTTGTCATCTTTCAAATAAAAGACAGAGCACTTATGTGGTCAGCTGATGAAGTGGAATTCAGACATTAAGGTAAAGGTATTTCATATGCAGTGGCAATTAAATATTCAGAATGTATATACTCAGATTCATCACTATTGTGATGTTAGTTATTTTAGCAGTCAGACTGGAAGTGCATGAAGTTCAAGGGACCATTACAGATGTCTGAGATGAGGACACCAGTTATTCAAACAAAGTTCTGAGATGGGCTTGTTTGCCTCCTTTGAATCTCTAAAGTTCAGGACAGTTTTTATTAAATGGTTTTGATTTATAAAGTCTAAATTAAAACTAGTTATGGTCATGATGGTACAGATACTAATTTTGAGAAACTGCCAAGGCTTAGGAGAGGTAAGATTGTTTCTAATCAAACACCATAATTTTGTTTCATCTCCTTTCCTGATAGCACCAAAATAACTCATTATCCAAGACAAAAGCATATTGGGCAAAGCTTTCCAGAGGAATATCCATTTCAAGCCTGTTTTTATTAGGCCTTAATCAAATACCTCCAAGTATTATTCTTTATTTCTTTCCTTTCTGCTGCCTATTGTTTCCAAAAATATATATCCGAAAAAATATGTTCAACATTAACATTTTCCAGTATGTGTAGACAACATTTCACCACATTTACATGACCCCTAAAATTTTGATTTCCTATGAAAGTTTATATGGGGAATTCATGAATCTCTAATCTGCCCAAAGTACTCCAGCTACACTGCTCCAAAGAAAATGTAATGCTATAACCTAATATGGGTTCCAAAGTGCAAGTACAAGGTAGGGCAGTTATTGCAGTTCGGAAGTAGTGAGTTGAGTGCATCCAGAGTTTAAAAGGCATGTATACAAAAGCCCTAGAAAATCTTCACATGGTAAGAAATTTCACAACGTTGGCGAGCTAAAAAGGGCAGTTTGTAACTGATTTCACAGCTTGGATTGAGGCACTGCAAAAAGATGATCTGAACAGAACTAATGCCAAAAAAGGGAAGTTACTGTGATAGGAAAAGCAACAAGACAACTAAAACAAACGTCCCGAGATAATTATGCATCTTTACTATATAATCCAAACAAAATATCATTACTACTAAGCAATTTAAAAAATACATAGATTCTTTTTATCAGAACGTGATCCTTAGAAAGACAGAATTTACACAGATATGTTGAAACAGTGTCTTAAATATCAGACAGAATATGAATTTGATTTCTTAGACAGAAGGAGAACACTAATTAAAGATGTCATTCTATCTGACCTCTTCCAAACTGATTTTCAAATTCAGTCAAAACTTTAGCCAGCATGTATGTCCCTCAGAAGTCAATGGCATAGTCTGGCCTGTGTCTGAGAAATGTTTCTACCACATTTCTCTGGTTAAAATATTCCCAGCACTAACATAACTGCTGTTAAAATAGATATATTCTTTTTTAAGTGTGCAGAAATTTTTAATGTATTTAAATCATCAGGGGCATAGACTATTAAGCATATCCTTTAGAATTTTATCCTGGGAGAAAGCATGAAAGATCTAAGTATGGATTTTTCTAAATTGTATTGAAGTAAGGAAAACAGAAAGTGATAGAGCAGAAAGAAAATTTTTTAAATGAGTAATATTCTTTTTTTAAAAAAGACTCAAAGATCTTCTTGCTTCCACATGATCTCAAAATCAAAACAAAAAATAACTAATACATTCTTTTTATTGCAAAAAATGAGCCAAAAAGTATAACCTATTTGAAAATCCCTTGCATTGGTAAAAAAAAATCTAGGTTTTGTGTGACAACCACATCGCAAGATTTCCTTCTGCATTCCTGATGCTTTCCAAAAAGATCTTGGCCAATACTTGCTACTAGAGACTTTTCTTCACAGATTTATGGTACCTGTTCACTATGGGCTCTTGTAGTTTAGTGGAAGTATGGTTTTCAGACTCTTGAAGACTCCTAAGCTGCGTGGGGTCTGCAGGAGCACTCAGAACAGGGTGGGGTACCAGATGCTCAGTATTTCATAAAAACCGGACTGGCATTCAAGCTGCTCAAGGACAGCTTTATTATTAGGCAAAATTTAAGGATAAAGATCATCATTATATCTTTTTCTAAGTAAAGATTACAGTACTTGGTAAAAGACAAGAGGTACTGAAGAAATAAAAAAGCATAAGGCAGTGAGAATCAAGACTATATCTGTTAACCAAGGTCTCCTTAGCTGTACCACATCTAAGAAGACCTTCCCCACCTACTCTACTGCACTTCACCCTACACCATGGCTGGCATGCCCTAGGAACTCCTTAGAGTTGTTTGCCTGCTCCTTCTTTTTGCTCTTCCCTCTTTCTCTTCCTTCTCATCCCAAAAGTAGAAAATAAAAAGCTTTGTATATCTGGATATTTACTTGAGAGTCAAAATCCAACTCACAATCTCCACTTTTCTGTTTAACTGCCCACTACAGACTTACCCCCAATGACAGACTTACCCCCAATGACCCCAGGACATCTACCAGCAAGATGGACAATAGGTCTTTTCTTCCCTTTTCCTCTTGAAGGTTTCTTCTTCAGCATTACATTTACATTTGAAATAGCACATCTCTTCCTATCTGCTTGTTACCTGTTATTCAGCTCCTAAAGA